>NC_134104.1:57457500-58112500 GCF_040939455.1 Microcebus murinus | reverse complement strand
CTACCTCCAAGAGATTTTGTGAGGTTTAAATAAGTAAATATACATAAAAGTACTTAGAACCTGAATATAGGGAATGCTTATGTTTGCTATTTTCTGTTAATCTTTACAAGTAAAGGTGAAAATTAAGTAGGTTTCTCTCTGATGTTGCCTCATCTGAAAGCTATAAAAATATAAGAAGAAAATTATAGTCACTTCTAAAATGTGGAATGATTTGAAAGCAGCACTGTTTTGTTTTAAAGCTCAAAGAACTGGTAGTACAATTGTCCTAAAGGGAGACATATTAGGTTATTAAATATGAAATGTCCAATTTCAAATCAAAAGTTTAGTTTGTTATATCTCAAATAAGAAGTAGTACAAGTAATCTAAGTATGTACCTAAACGATTAACACAGTTTTGCCATCTTAATGGTAGCCTGTTTATGCCAGTAGCCAAGAAGTCTGGAGAGCAAGTGGCACTGCAGTTGCAAAAGGTGTTTTCCACAGCTTGTTGAGAATTTAATATTTTTCCATGCAGGAAGTAGTCCAAAGCCTGGAAGACTGGTAATCAGTTGGTGCAAGGTCTGGTGAATACTGTGCATGACAGAGAGTTCCCAAGTCCAGCCTCTGTAGTTTGAACTACAGTTGTTTGTGTGACATGTTGTTGAACGTTGTCTTGCAAGAAGATTGGCTTGTCTTTAGTGACCAATCTTGCCTGCTTAATTGCAAGCATCATTTCGTCCAGCTGGTTGCACTAGACATCCATTGTAATTGATTCACCAAATTTTGTGAAGTACCAGAGCTGGACCACCAAACTCGGATACCATCAGCTTTTTTTGATGAATACTCAGTTTTGGGCTGTGTTTCGGCACTTCATCTTTATCCAGCCATTGTACTGAATGCTTGTGACTGTCAGAAAGAATGCATTTTTCATCACACATAACAATGTGGTGTATAAATTGCTCACCTTTATGTCGTGACAGCAAAGAAAGGCAAGCTTTGAGATGATTTCTCTTCTGATGCTCATTTAATTCATGTGGTACCCATCTATCCAGCTTCTTTACCTTGCAAATTTGTTTCAAACCTTGATGCCTATTCACACGTAGGTTGAAATAGATTTGCTTCCACTACAGTTTTCAGTTCATGATTATCCACTTTGGTCTCAGGTCACCTACACGGCTCATTTTGAAGATTAAAATCACCAGAATGGAACTTCTCAAACCATCAACATACTATATGTTCATTAGCCACATCCTTCCCAAACACTTCATTGATATTTAAAGCTGTCTGCACAGCATTGGTTCCATGATGGAATTCATATTAGAAAATAACACAGATTTTTGACATACCCATGGTTTTGCAAAAATTGTTCTGAAAAAGGAACAATTTGAAAGATAATCATAAGCTGAGCCATGTGTTTAAAAGATTGTACCTTCACAATAAAAATAAAACAAGAAGTGTCAAAGTAAAATGTCACAGATATCAACTGTCAAACTTAGTACTTAATATATTAACTGCCATGTGAGTTGTATTTAACTCATGCTAGTTGAGAGCCCAAGGCCTTGTGAAGCATATGTAACTCACATGTCTCTTCACTGTGGGAGCCATGGGAACTGTTTTTCAAGTTGCATATAACTCATGCACAGAAAACAATAAAAAATAAAAAAATGTTTTCATTAAATTAGAAAGGATAATTTTGTTTTCGAAGTTTTCATTCTATTTTTGTAATAAAACACTGTGCCCCAAAGAAAAAAAAAATATTTTTCCAGTGTGGCACTCAATGTGTTAAGGAAATCAGACATTTCATAATTAATAACCTAATATTTACCCTTTAGCCAAGACTAAATTAACTAGAATTATTTTTACACTCCTCTTTTAGAAGAAAAGAGACCAATCATAAGAAATTACCTCATAATTTAGGAGAGTATGCAAAAAGCAACTTCAAAATATCCTCATTATGTCCTGGGTCACTATATAGAGGGTACAATCCTTCTATGTCTGAGTATTTAGAATTCTATAAAATTAGAAGGTAAGGGGTTTTTTTGTGAGTCTCTGGACCCCTGAAAATTTTATACTAAACTTTGTGAGCATGCACACTTTTGTAGAGAAAAAGATCCTTGGTTTTTATTATCTTCCCGGAGGGCATTCTTGTTTACTTATGTTAAACAGCTCATAGGGAGAAAAATGGTGATTTTGTATACTATTCATTTTTTTCTTTTTTATTCCTTCCTTAATTTTAGAATTGTTAACATTTTACATAGTTTTATAATTATATATTTATTATGGTATGCTTAGGAATAAGAGTTGTCTATAAATTCTTGCTTCAAAATCATTATATCAATCTCTTTAATACAGTGTAGTCTTGAATATTTCTACTCATTCTGTCCAAATGTATTGTGAGATAAAGCATCTGAAAGAGGACAAGAGAAAGCTAGAAAGAAAAGAATTTTAGTGACCTAAAATTTTAAAAATGTGTTCTATTTCTTATGCACTTGTGCAAATGTTTAAGTTCACATTCTCTTTGGTGTTTTAAAATTGCTTTTAATAATATGATTTGATAAAACATTTTAAAATAATAATTTATGGTTCCTTAGAAAGGGTATACATTCAAAGCTGAAAAACCTTAAAGTTTTTAGTTGGAGGCGATTAAGTAAATAATTCAGAAATGCATTCTGTTTACCTGTTAATAATTAAGCAGGTTAGACTGTGTACTTTTTATAGTCATTGAGTTTTAATTTATTTATTTGTTGGTGTGTTGATTTTTAAGAATTTATTTAAGGCATTCTGCTATTGGGAAATAAAAATAAATAGAGTGAAGTTGCACATGATAAAGAGAAGGGCTTGGGTTACTTTTAAAAGATAAGTAAGAAAAATGTGATTGGATTTTAGGGTTAGAAGCAGTATTTAGTACATAATCTTTCTGAACTTTCCCCCTCTATTTGGAAGGGAAACTGAAATACCTAACAGCAAGTAAAATTGAGTGAAGTGAATGATCTTTTGTTGCTCTAGAGCTCTGGCTCAATGAAATTTGATTTGATTTTAGATGGCTTTAGTATGGGGGTTAGCCAGGATACTTTTATGAAGGATTCATGAAGTATACCACAGAACTTATCAGATTTCTCTGGTGTTTTAAAAACTCTAGTAATACCCAGAGCCCCCATGAATACCTCCACCTTAAGAAGCACAATTATAGTTGGATTAAAGCTAAATTAGCCTTTTCCATTTTTTAGAGGGAATATATCTTGTCCTCTTGTCATGTAAATGTACAGGTTCTTTCTGATGATCTTTGAGGATCATAAATTGGTTTTAATTTGACAGACTTTATAAGTTACAACTAAACCTTGTATTCAAATGTTTATTTAACGACAAAGACTTATTTTCTAAAATTATTGATGGAGAATGGCCTTTAGCAGTTTCTATTCATCTTGTCCTAAATTGGGAAGGTTCCCAATAAAATAATGCCAGTTTAAATAATTAGAAGAGGAGTCATGGTTCATATGTTGCAGGTGACTTTTGAATGGCATGCTAAACACTATGGATTGAAAAACATTTTTTATGTGGGAACTGATGGCATAATTTTGTAGCTGATTAAAATTTGCTTACTTTTAACTTTTACTTATTTGAAATTTGTACTACTCCTACTTCCAAAACTGATTTGGATTGTCTTCAGCTGTTCTCATGGCATGTTTTGTTTGTCTCTACATAGTGGTCCTGTGGTTGAAATTGATACACATTTTATCTCTTTTCTCTTATAATAGTGTGCTTATTATACAAATGTAACCTCAAACATCTTAAGTTTTCCACATTCCAGGCTGCTCTTTCTTTGAAAATTTAATTAAAGATGTTATCAGTTAAAATTTGGCTCCTGGGAACCTAACAAGTAACCATTATAGGTGGTTGCTACTGTTATATTTTTATAAATCCTTTTTTAAAATTTTTCTTTCTTTTTTGTTTTCTTTCCTTTCTTCCTCACTCCATCTGTCCTTTTTTCATTTCTTCCTTCCTTCCTTTCTTAAATCTATGTAATTATTGAAGGACATCTTCACCAAAAATAGGGACAGGCATTTTCAAATGGCTTTCTTAGCATTAAGAAAGCCTAATATGACAGTGTTTTTAAAACATAGACTAGGTGCTGTGTTTTAGTCCTTTTTATGTTAATAAAAAGTAATTTGTTTATTATAGAAACTTTGGAAAGAAATGCTAAGAGGAAAAACTTAGCCATAGTCTTAATACCTAAAATAAATTTAAGGAATAATCTAGTCTAGGTCCTTAAAAGTCACATACTTGCTTTTTCTAATATACACGCATACCAGAGTATTTACAGATCTATGTTAATATACATATGATGAAACATTATGCACTATTTATTATTAAAAACTAGTATTTTATTATTATTATTACCACTTTACAACCTGTTTTTTAAGCTTGATGATGTATTATAATATGTTTTCACTTGCCATATTTAATGAATGGTTAATACTATATCATATATGTAAACCATTTCACTACTATGGAATACTTAGGTTTTTAATTATTTGCACTCTTTCATTGCTATTGCAAATTATTATTATTTCATATATATTTTAGGTTATTATTTGAGGTTATTTATAACAATATTATTTAGCTTATTTCATGTATATTTAAAATATATTTTATAAATATTAAAATATATTTATAAATGTATTTTATATTTTAGGAAAGAATTCACAATTCTATTGTGAATCAATTGTTCATGTATTTTGCTTATATAAAAAAGGTTATTTTATTTATTTATTTATTTATAAAGACTATAACCCTGTGAATATCATACACATTAAAAATATTTATCTTTGTTGTTGGCCTCCTAATTTTTTAAAACATATTTTTTGCCTTAAAATTTTTTAAATTTTAAGTAGTAAAAATCATAAATCTTTATGCTTATGTTATATACCACTTTGTATATACCTAAAAAGGCCTTCCCACCTTGGTGTTCAGAAAAATATACATATATTGTCTAAGAGCTCTTTGATTGTTTTATTTATTATATTTAGATATAATCAACCTGATCTATTAATATATTTTGGTGCTTGTAAGAGGGAGAGAACAAAATTTATTTGTCCCCATGCAATCAGTGAGTTATCTTATCACTCTTCATGGAAATGCTACCTTTAATTTTTGCCCCATACTGGAGTTCTGGTCTATTCTACTGATCTGTCTCTTCCAATGCCAGTATCAAACTTTCTCTTATATTTCAATCTTTGGTAAGAATCTACCTTGTTCTCTTCTCTTTTGCTACAGTACTGAGACCTAAAACTTACTATTTTTTCTGTTGAAATTTATTTTTTTAGTTTTTCAACCTCCTAGTTTTTGTTATTTTGAGCTAGCTTTAAAGCATCAAAACTATTAAAGATAATTTTAGTTTAATTCAGTTCAATGAAACTTTTTGAATGTTTGTTATATACGAAGACTGTCCTTATCTTAGGAATACATAAATGAATCAGATACCTGTGTGGTAGAGTCCTTGCACTATAAAAATATCTTTATCAGATGGAGTCAGACACAATATGTAAGTGATCAAGATAGTGGCCAAATGTCAATAACTTCTTTATTCTTTTCTTATCCATGACTTACTGACCCTAGTCATTTACATGTTTTTCCCTTTTTTATTTTTAAATCTAGGAGAGATTAATTATAGTGCAACATTGATGTAACAGAGTGAGTTGACTCAGGCACATGTAGTGTGGTAACTTTTTCATATTCCTGTAGTCTGTTTACTTTTTCTAATCAATTAACTGATAATTATTTCTTTATATTTTTGTCCTATAAATGTTTATTGAGCTCTTGGTAGGCACTATTTAAGAAGCTTTAGGGAAAATAAAAATGAATGCCTTTGACAAACTTATAATGTAGTGGGTAAATCCACAATTTATAAAAATGATAGCAATGTAGTAAAGTAATAGTTATTGAGTACACCGCTTGCTGTATGCTAGCTATTATACTAAGCAAGATAATATGTGTTATCTCATTTAATCCTACAATAGCTCAAATAGTCCTTCAGATAGTTTTTTGCCTCTCTCCCTCACTTCATTTTGGATTCTTTTAATTGCCACCTCCTTTGAGAAGTTTTCCTATCTAAACCTACCTAAAATATCAGGTCATGTAATTCATCCATTATCTTGTTTGTCTGGCCTCATACTGCTAATCATATGACGTTACAAGTCTAAAGAGTTATTTGCTTATTGTTTGTTTTCCCTGCTAGAATGAATATTGAATGGAAGAAGAAAGAATGAGTTATAAGAGTCTGGAGTTGCAGAGGAGCACAGTTTAATTTATTATAATATATAAGATGTAACTTCTTTAAGGCTAAATTTCTTTATATATGTAGATTTAGTGCATGTTTCATAAGTTTGATCAGGTTGTTCGTTCTTTCATTCAATAAATATTCATTGATCTCCTAGTATATGGCAGTCACTATCGATAGAAATGGGGATACAGTGAAAAAGATGAAGTACCTGCACTTATGGCACTTCCATTCTAGTGGGAGAGACAGATAATAAATAAATAAAAGTACTCTTGTAATATATCGTGTAATGACCAAATTAATTTTCTCAAAGATGTCCTTCCTTACCTTATCTCTACAATCTTAACATTCTTTTTCATTCCTAAACATCTTCAGTTTCTATATCATTCATAGTTCTGATCTCACTCTAACAGATTCTAATTTTTAGTGCCATTGCTAATGTTTATGGCTGCAGAGTGAGTGTGCTGTTGCTTATGTACCCTGAATATAACGGGACTGTTGTGTTCTGAAACCCGTTTGTCCATTAGCACAGCCTAAATTCAGGTTTGTTTTGGTTTACTGATGTGGTTTGTTATTTGCTTCTTTGTTTCCCTTTGCAAAAACATTGTGTATGCATATTAATGGTTCAGACAATTAAAATCCTCAGGTATTTAAAACTTTAATAGGTCTTTTACTGTAGATATACTGTATTATAGGCTCAGCGTATGTTTATGTATTGCAGTTCCATTAGTAAAACTGCTTTGAAACTGGTTGAATCTCTGTGGAGATTATTAGTAAATATGACATCAAGGTCATCATTGAGATTTCATGGCAAATTTAGAGAGATCACTTTGCAAGGACATATAATATCAAACTCAATTTGATAGGAAAGTTGATTCTAGTTAAATTTTTCTATAGTCAAACTCAGCAAATTGGCTTTAAAGGTACTTCAGCATCCTGCCTGCTCTACAACTCCCAGTCCCAGCTTTTTTTTTTTTTGAGACAGAATCTCACTTTGTTACCCAGGCTAGAGTGAGTGCCGTGGCGTCAGCCTAGCTCACAGCAACCTCAAACTCCTGGGCTCAAGCGATCCTCCTGCCTCAGCCTCCCGAGTAGCTGGGACTACAGGCATGCACCACCATGCCCGGCTAATTTTTTCTATATATATTAGTTGGCCAATTAATTTCTTTCTGTTTATAGTAGAGACGGGGTCTCGCTCTTGCTCAGGCTGGTTTTGAACTCCTGACCTTGAGCAATCCGCCCTCCTCGGCCTCCCAGAGAGCTAGGATTACAGGCGTGAGCCACCGAGCCCGGCCTCCAGCTTTGATTCTATACTATCAAATGCATTTGGGTGAAAAGGAACTTAAAAGTGACTCATCCATTTTTTTTTTTTTTTTTATTGGCATCTCTGTCTTCAAATAAGGACGGGAGCCTACAATTAGCCTTGCTGCTGAGACAGGAAATATAAAGCCGTGTTCTAATAATGTCAATTTGTTAGGTGCTATAGACCAGCTCAAGGTATACTGAACATCTTATTCTTTGCTTCCTTATTTCTTTCTACACATTTTCTTTGGCTTTATCTATGCTTATACAAATATCTCCAACCTTACCCACTATTTTGATGGTATGGCCTGTGTTTTATCTTTGTATACTTCTTAACTCACCAGTGCTTACCTGTGCATTATACATCATCGATCTTTACAAAGTCTCTGTTGAATAAGTATGAGCAAATAAATGGATTAAAGCCTATTTAGGATTCAGGTTTTTTTAGTGAAAATAAAAATGTAAATACCTGATAAGTATGAATTAAGAAAACTTTTAATAAGACTATGATAAATACCTTGGTACCAAGTACCTATCCTTGTCAAAAATGTACACACAGTGGTTTAGAGTGTAAATTTGGGCCACATTTTACTGAATACTTGTACCGCATATATGCAGCTGAAGGTGTTAGCCATTATTTTTCTTTTTAAAATTATACATATTGGTTGGCATATACAAATTCAATACCTACTTCTCATGGCTAGTCATAAAGATAAAATGGAAATACAATTTGTTTTCTTGGCAGATTTCTAATTTTAATTATTGTTTTTTACAGACATAAAAAGAAGTGTTAAGAATTGCCCTTTGAGACTCTGAAGGCTGAAGGTAATGCCCAATGATATTTTCTTAAATGAGTTTTATTTTCTTGAATTGTTTTGTGATATTTAAGGCCTTGGATATACTATCCCAGGTCTTTCCTTTGTTTCCCTTCAACACATTTAATATCCTGTTCCATGTATACCTAAAAATAATCTGAAATTATAAGTCAAAAAAGAAGAAACTTTATGTCATTTCAGAATATTTTAGCCAAATTTGGGTGTTGTTACAACCCTCCTTCCTTCTATATGTGAATGTATTATATCCCCCACTCCCCTTTTTTTATTAGTTGGAAACTCTTCTGATTTTAAATCTTGTCCTTTCCTTAAATAGACATGTTGGCTCAAAGCCAAAAAGTCAGTACCTATTCCTCCTCAGGAAGAGCTTTACAACTAACTATGAGAAATAAAAATGCATTTGTTGGGGACAACAAAACTGTTCAGATGAGATTTAATGGCTACTGATGGTCTGAGGTCCAGAATTTCAGGCAAGTTTACAATAGACTTGTGTTGCTGCTTTGTGTATAAAGAGCTCATAGGGATTGAAGGAGGTTTCTTAGACAAGAGGGGGCTGTAATTACTTTGCTTCTTACATGCATGGTTAGATCTTCCAGCAAGAATAACATGGTAGGGTAATTTATTATAGAAGAGTAAATCACAGATTACATTGGAGGGGGATGGGGTGGTACCATCCAACCATCAGTTTTGTGAATACATACACTTAAGCACTTGTGATAGCTTGTTTTTAATTTCTTTACACCAGTGCACACCTCAAACATTCCGTTTAGCAGTGGGATATGCAAATTGTTCCAAATGCGGCAGCAGTACTTTCACCTGAATGTCAAAACTGTCAGAGAGCTTTAAATCAAATCTTTATAACATTAAAAAAAAAAAAAACAGCCAGCCCCAAGATTGAGGCACCAAACTCACTGAAAAAACTTGACTCTCATACTTCCAAAAAGCTCCTGTATGTCAACAGGGTAATGTCAAAGTTCTAATTCACCTGCTTTCTAATTTTAACCTTTTAAGGATTTTATTTTATTTGGCTTAATTACGATATTTTCTACAAATTAATGATAAATGTCTTGATTAATAAAACCAAATGTCAGAGAAAATGACAACTTGATGAAAAATTAATACTCGGCAATATTTTAAGGTACAGAAGTACTAAAGATGTACTCTTAAACCTCATATTTCATCAGCTCTCTCTGAAGGCAGGTAAACAGAATTCTCTTTGCACCTAAGTTTTCACAGCCACATGTGTAGACAGATATATTTTAGCAATGCAATTTTCAGCAATTTTTTGTTTTTTTATTACTAGCTATTATAGTTAGAAATATATTCCTAATTTTTATCTCTCCTTTCCCCCATAATATTACTTATATTTATTGCACAAAATCGAGGTAAAGTATATTTTGGGGTGGTTATAAATGAAGTTGCCATACTAAGAATTCAGTTAGCAATGTGTATATATGTGCGTATGTATGTGTTTGTGTGTCTATTTCAAGAAATCTCATGGTGTAAAATTTAGTAATTGTTGATTGGATATCTGCTAGACTAGTAATTCATTTCTTTATGAACATTTCATCTTTTATATTTGAAATTATTTAGTAAAAATAACATATATACACAGAGAGACCATAGCCTTCAAAGAGAGAGAGATTTTTATGTGGGAGTTTGCCTTTTAAAAGGTATATATTTTTCCTGAGGTTTCATTAAAAGACTTGAAACAAAGAGTTGTAAATTGTTTTTTTCCTTATAAACTATTAATTTTTTGGCTAGCTCAAAACACTGAAGAATGAGAAACATGACTATTTTTCTCCTTTTACTAGAGATTATGGAGTTGAAAGATAAAAATACCCTATGTATTTTTCCATCTTCACAACTATCAGGATTTTTCAATATGAATAGTTAAATATTTGATTAAATGTTATACAAAAATGATACTATCCAGGATTGTAGTCCATGTTGGTTTTTTATTTTCATATTTTACAGATAAAGCTGCCAACCAAATGAGGGAGGGCACAATGACCTCTTTTGTGTTTGTTTTGTTTGGTTGTTCAGAATGAAAAAGACCCACATAATATACTGTCAGTGAAATGGACTCACTTTGACCATCTGTTCATGTAACAACATGATGGTCATACCTATCAACAGAAATTTTTGCCAACTAATGTTAGAATCACTTTTTTCTGTTATATCTGGGCACTTCTAGATAGGTATTTCAGAAATATTATTCTGCATAGTAAGATAAATACAGGTAAGTGTTGATTGGCATCCTGTAAGCACAATATATGCCAATCCCAAGGGAAAACATTCTTCAGTGTAGATTTCCAGTAATATTTAAAGTCGGAGATGGATGGTGTTGAATCTTCTCTTAGCTGGCTCTAGCTTTTATTGTTTTTGTGTCTTGCCTGGTTCCAGGCATCCAGTCTGTAACTGGCAGAGCTGCTTGATGAGGAGAGGCCACCAACAACTCTGCCCTGACTGCTTACATACCTGCCATGAATAATAGCTTTGTCAGCTAGTTAATCATTGCATTGTAACTGTCTCTGTTCCATCTTAGCCGATCACTGCCCAGAGGAGTTTAATTTCCATTGTAACACAAAGCTCCTATTACATTTCTGTACCTGCATTTATTTGTATGCAAAAACATCAATTCTTCTCATCTACCACTTAGGTAAGACAAGTCCCACTTCCTTGACAGTTTCTAAATTACATATTAAACAATGTACTTTCCCCCCTTATTTATTCTACTCTTCACCCTTTCATCAGTTTACTTCAGTAATAAGAGCTAATTAACTGTTTTTCACTAGTTACAAGATTTAAGGAATTATTTATTTTTTTATTTCAGCATATTATGGGGTTACAAATGTTAAAGTTATGTATATTGCCCTTGTCCCCCTGCCCCTCGAGTCAGAGCTTCAAGCGTGACCATCCCCCAGACAGTGCACATCTCACTCATTATGTAACGATGACAGTGCACATCTCACTCGTTATGTAATGTACCTACTTCACAATCTACAATTTTATACGTTTTTAGTGGAGATGGCAGTTATTTGGGATAAGTGCTTTAAGGGAATGTTGTCCTTGCCCCAGAAGGTAAATGAATAAAGGAGAAAGATTATAATCCAAAATAATCTCTAAGTGGCTTTTGTTTGCGTGGTGTTAACATTGTTTGATCCTAGAAATGAGGATGGCTGGTTCAACCTTACACAGAATCTTTAGTTTCAGGGAGTTGAATTATGATTATTTAAACTTGATGCTTGAATTAATACACATAACAATAAGCTGATGTTCTTTGAAGAATTTGAATCTTAGAGAAAATTAAACAGTGTTAGACTATCTCTTACCCAATAGAAGAAAAAGCCTAAAAATAAATATGTTTTATAGGGGGTTAAATATATAAATTCTCAGTTTTTAATTAGACCATATCTTCTCTCTAAATGTCTTGGTAGCATCTTTGGAAACTTCATCATCTCTTTTAAGCCTGTATTTTATTCTGCAAGCTCAAGTAATTGATCGAGACCTTACTGGCTTGAAAAGATTAATGCAGCTTCCAAAGTTGCCTAATACATAACTTAAGTACCAGTAGAATGATCAGTTTTTGAAAATAGGAATCATTTATCTTATTTATTTCCTTTGGAAACCTGTGTTAATTAATTGAATAAAATATGCTCATGAAACACACTGATAAATAAAGTAATCAAAAGATATCAAGAAAAAGCATTAACATTGTCCAAGATACATATAGGTGATTTGTGTTTCTTGCCTAAATTATGCATTTATTCTTTCTCCTTGTCTATCATTCCCCCAAATATCCAGGTCTCTTTTTGTATCCTAAAGTGATGACAAGATGTTTTTTATTCCTCTAATGAACTGGGAAGTAAATTAACATACTTTCTTTCTGGGAATTGGATTACTTATTATAGTACTGCTCAACATATCTTTGTAATACTCCCTAACCCCTACCCGCAACTAATTAGTGAATTTCAGAATTGGGGAAAATCTTAGTTGTGTGGTGGCTCTATATTTACCAGTGACCAAGGAAGTGTTACTAATACACTTGTCAGTATTAAAAAAGAATTAAGTAAATAAAGGGCCAGATGGTCGAGCCTAGGACCTATCAAGAGCCCAGTATGTGTGGGCTTGTCCAGCGGAATGACAGAAACATTTACCAGGCTAAGTGGAATCGGAGTTAAGCTTTCATTTATAAGAAAATGAATGTTTTTCAAATTTGTTTTTTTATGCTATTGTGGTTTACATGTACAGATCTCATTTGTACTAGTAGCATTTGAAGGCATGTATTTCCCTGTGCATCAAGAACCAGGAGTGTTAACATATCTCAGAAAAGTCTCTTGGTGTGTGACGTTGGTGTATCAAATGATCTATCTAAGAATTTTTGCTGGCTCAGAGAAGAATCTTGCTTTTGTCTCATATAAATCTATATTTTCACTATTACAGCATGCTTATTACACTTCATTACAATTGAATATTTGCCTTCTCCAATAGGCTTGATAGCTCATGATATAAGGAACCAGGTTGTATAGCATTTGCCACAATACATAGCTAGACAAGGAATTAGTAAATATTTGCTTACTGTTTTATGATAATAAGAGAATTATAAGAGTAGTTATAATATGACTAATTTGGAGAAATTAAAAGTCAATTTCGTTCTCTTTCCTGTGATTTAGCTGTCTTTGTATGTGTGTATGTGTGTGTTTATATATATATATAAATATCCTGTCTCTCACTCAACTTTCTTTTTCATTTTTCATCTATTGTAATTTATTTTATCACGTAACTATGTACTTCTGGAGGCAGTTTTAAATCTTTTTTGGTTTCAAGGATAAATGTAATGAATCAATGAATTGTTGGATAGGTAAACTGATTAAATGGAGTATACATTTTTCTTTTTATTATTTTTCTCTCCCTAATTACACAAATAATGCTAGAGGAGATTGGCTAACTTTAGGCCTCCTTTCTGTCTTCCCTCATCCCTTCTTTCTATTCTCCAGCAAATATTTATGGAATGTCAGCTCTGTGCCAGGAACTTTGTAGGTATTAGATAAAACTGTTGAATAAAAGAGTCTTAGTCCTTACCTTTGTGGAGCCTATAATCTAATGCCATATAATAAATTTATAAATAAACATTATATATGTTTTAAGGGACAGGTGGCTTTGGGATGAAGATAGATGAGGTAATATTTGTATCCAAGGTAAGTTATAAAGAAAACAGTTTTATAAACCTGGGTTACTTTATATGCTATGGATAACTTGCATAGGTATTTTTAAATCTCACTAATTTCTAGTATTTTTAAAATTATAGAAAAATCATTTCTTTTAAAGATTATTTATTAATAGCCCAGAGTTTATTTGTGAATTGGGTTGCAGTAATGGTGAAGAAAAAGCAGGTGATGGAAATGTGTATCTATATATGTATATGTATATATATATATATATATATTGTTCCTATCATTGTATAATACATGTGTGTGTAAAATATTTTTGTCTTCTGATCAGATTGTTCATTATGCTCCCTTTTGGATATGTGTGTTGTTTGGCCTTCCAGCCTGCATGCTCATTCAAAGGCATTCCAAGTCATTATGCTGGACTTCAGCCTTGTTTAGTAAAAAGGCCATTTCCTCCATCAGCTGTCCACTTGGACATACATTCGTTTTACTCTCAAAAATATTTTATATGCATTCGGTGTATATTAGATGGATTTGTTCAATTACTTGCAAATAATCAGTTTTTTTAAAGTTATAATTTGAGCTATGACCTCTCAGACTGAAAATTATAAGGTTTGACCCTTTGGTTCACAGTTTGACACAGCAGACATTAATTACAGTTTTTAAAGGACATTTTATTTCAGTTAGAATTTGTGTTATGAAAACAGTTAAAGTATTTTCCCTTTAACATCCAGGAACAAATGTTGAAATGTAAGAACATATCTATATGTAATATGTACATTCAAATATAAATAACAGGCATACATATGCATGTTATATACAAATGTATTTATGCATATTTATAGTGGTACTTTAAGTCTGTTATACATATAGAGAGATGTTTATATAACCTGTGAGTTAACACTTAGATCATACTTATTTTATATAACTGGTATCAGGATGAGATCAACTTTTTAAGTATGTTTTATCACGTTGAGAGATAATTTATTACCATTTAAATTTAGGCCTTTTCTTTTTCTTTGCCTTGAGCAAGGATTTAAAAATAGGTGCCTACAAATGCCCAGTGTCTGACAGTAATTTGAAAGCCTTGAAGACCATTTGAAGTAGTATGGTGTAGGAGAATGTAAACTGTTCAAGTGGTTTTCGCAAATATGTACTGAAGGAATTGAGATGGAAAATACTTACCAGAGAGATCAGTTTAGGTAAGTGTAGAAGGACATCCAGATGTATGAATACTGATATCATCAGTATTTGAAATGGAGGAATTTGGTATGTTTTTTATTGGATAAAAAGAAGATATACATATAGCTTTGTATAGGTATTTAATAAAAATATAATAATATTTAGATAATTTCTTTACTTCTAAAGCAGTTTTTCTCATTTTGTGCTATACTGTATTCTTTGTTGCTAAATTCATAAAATTAAATACTATTTCACAAAAATATTATGGAGAGATGAATACTTAAAAACATCTGTATAAATATCTTAAAGGTACATAAGCACTCCTTTGTATTTTAAGTATTGCAGAAATGCTTAACTTGTTTTTTTTTCTTCAAATTATTCTTTAGGCCAAAACTAACATGATGTATTTCATAACAAAGAAGTTAATAATTTAGGCAACAGCATTGAAAGCAAACAACTCATAGGGAAAGTGATTCTTCTCTTATAGAATGGATCATATTGCTCCTAATATTTTTCCCTACAAAAAATATGTTCCTAGTATGTTTGAGTGTACATCTTTGATATTTTTTAGAAAAACATTTAACTTCATAGAAATGATTTCACTTTAGTCTCAGAATTATGTTACTACTTTGGTTAATTCTCTACTTTGGTTAGAGTTTCAAGTGGTTTCTGTTATTAACAGACATGATTTTGGAGCGCCTTAGTGATTTATGAACCTTTGTTTCTTCAACCTGTGTACTTTGTACTTCCTACACTCAAAATAACATCATATTTGGAGTTATATCTGAGTTTCAGTCTTGGGCCAACCACTTACTGTGAGTTGGGGCAAGTTACTTTATTTCCCTGAGTCTAAGTGTACCCACCTGTAAAAGAAAATGGGAAAAATAATATCTATCTCTTGGGGGTATAGGTGAAATTGGAAATACTATTATATTCTTGAATTAAATGCCTACCACATAGAAAGTGATCAATAACTGATGATTATTCAAATTGAGCAATGTTCATCAGTTAAAAAAAATTAAAGCATTTCTTTTTAATGATTTTCATCTTTCTGATACATTTACTACATTTTTTTCATTCACCTCATATTCTTCTTGTGTTTTCTCCATTCACTGATTTTATCTACCTAATTTCCCCATGATTACCTTTGTACCTGGAGTTATCATCTCACCAGTACTATTTATTCCTTAAAAGGAAATCAGTGGTACTGTTACAAGGGGGTAATTGATGTTCCATAAAAAGGAAAATATCATAGGCCATGTGTTTAGTCATTTCTAAAAAAGTATAAAAAGAG
This sequence comes from Microcebus murinus, assembly GCF_040939455.1. Lineage (NCBI taxonomy): Eukaryota > Metazoa > Chordata > Mammalia > Primates > Cheirogaleidae > Microcebus > Microcebus murinus. Next base: position 58,096,460 of record NC_134104.1, on the reverse strand, counting down.
TATCTAAGCAGTAGAAAGTCTTTTTCTAATTTGATAGTTTGGATTACATTCTTTTTCTTTTAAACTCATTAGTTTGTGGGTTTCAAGAAAATATTTGCCTCTATTTTTTTTTCTGAGAGCCACAGTAACAAAACAACTAACAGAGTAAAGAGGCAATTTACATAATGAAAAAATATATTTTCAAAACATACACCTGATAAGGCGTTAATATCCAAAATATACAAGGAACTCAAACAGGTCAATAGTTTAAAAAAAACACAATTAAAAAATGACCAAAGGACTTGGATAGACATTTCTCAAAAAAGGCATACAAATGGCCTATAAATATATGAAAAAATGCTCAGCATCACTCATCATCAGGGAAATGTAAATTAAAATCACAATGGGAGGCCGGGCGCTGTGGCTCACGCCTGTAATCCTAGCTCTTGGGAGGCCGAGGCGGGCGGATTGCTCAAGGTCAGGAGTTCAAAACCAGCCTGAGCAAGAGCGAGACCCCGTCTCTACTATAAAAACAGAAAGAAATTAATTGGCCAACTGATATATATATATAAAAAATGAGCCGGGCATGGTGGCACATGCCTGTAGTCCCAGCTACTCGGGAGGCTGAGGCAGAAGGATCACTCGAGCCCAGGAGTTTGAGGTTGCTGTGAGCTAGGCTGACGCCATGGCACTCACTCTAGCCTGGACAACAAAGTGAGACTCTGTCTCAAAAAAAAAAAAAAAAAAAAAAAATCACAATGGGATATTGCCTCACACTTTTTAGATGCTTATTATCAAGTGTCCCTTAAGGGACAAATGGATAAAGAAAATGTATGTAAACACAATGAAATACTATTCAGCCTTGAAAAAGAAGGAACCCTATCATTGTGACAACATGGATAAACTGAGAGGACATCATGCTAAGTGAAATAAGGCAGGCACAGAAAAACAAATAGAGCATGATCTCATTTATGTGTGTTATATATATAACAGTACTGTTTGACTTTTTTCGATTCTGTTTCTAAAATAGAAACAGAGAGTAAATTGCTGGTTACCAGAGGCTGAGATGGGGAGACTGGAAATATGTTGGTCAAAGCATGCAAAATTTCAGTTAGACAAGAGTTCAGAGATTAATTGTACATCATGGTGAGTATAGCTAATAACAATATATTGTATACTTGAAAATCGCTACAAGAGTGGATTTTAAGTCTTCTCACCACAAAAAAAGTAGTACGTGAGGTAATGCATATGTTAAAACAATCATGTCGTATGTCAAAAATATAAACAATTTTTAGTTGTCAATTAAAATTTAAAAAGCAAAAGTAATGTGAGGATATAGTAAATTAGAATTTCCAAAAGGCAGAAAATTTTTTAAATTAATTGTAAGCAAATTTTAATTTGACAAATACATTTAATTATTTCCAGACTTCCCAGAATTCCCATATGTGAATCTAATAGCTTCTCTTCCTACTAGCTCATTAATATGTTATCATCAGTCTTTTAGATAGACACATTTTAGGAATTTTTTTCCCCATGGCACGAACTAATTTTTGATCTAAATGTAAAGGCTTCTAAATACATTATAGAAGCTTTGGAATTTGAAAACAGTTTTCAGAGATAAATAGGCTTAGAAAAATTCAGTTGAATTTGAAGGATTTATACAGACCTTATCCTTGTTTGGGAAGGATATCTCTTTACCTTTTCCTATTCCTCATATTACTTCAAAGCTAATAGAGGGTGACACTGAAAATTGTTAATTTGGTCCCAATCTACTTTTTGAGCCCTTACTTCTAAACTCTCTCTCTCTTCCCATCATCCCTCATCTCCTTTCCCTATGCACACAATTCTTTCCACCCACACTTCACTGTTTGCTGTCTTTTGAGCACACTATGTGCTGCCATGCTATGTGCCTTTGTTCTTACTATTCATTCAGCCTACATAGTTTTCATGTGGCCCAGAAAAAAATACTGTTTCACTTGTTCATTCTCTAATACAGAATCACCTGGTCTTTTCTCAGTGCCTCCGTAACATTTACTTACATGAGTATAAGACTTACATTGTCTCATAGTTTTTACTCATGCTTGTCCCCTTTCTAAATGGATAGCTTTTTGAGGGGAATATGTCTTCTTCACTTTTGTGCGTAGCTCAGACTAGGTACTCAATAAATGTTTACTGAATTGATTAGTCTATGAATGGATTTAGAGAAACTACATTATCAATTTTTCACAGGAACTTACCCACAACAAAAGCATAGCAACAAGTGGTTCTTTAAAAATATGTTTAATAAATTTCCCTTGACTCACTACCTGACTTCCTTTAGGTTTGGATATTTGTTTTAATGCTTATTTTTATAATTGCAGTAAGGAAACAACAGGTTTTTCCTATACTCTGCAATAAAGTTGAATAAAATTTTAAGAAAAAAACATATTTTCTAGGCCAAAACAAAAGCAAAAGGACTAAATCAGTAACTTGTTGAAGTAGTTTTAGATCTTAGTACTTGATATGATAACATTGAAGATTAACATGGGAAGTCTTGCAAGTGTTTAATATTTTGTAATTTTATAATACCCACCATTGATAATTGTACAGGTTTTTATATGTGTAAACTTACCAAGGATCTGGAATTTAGGCAATAATTAGCCTCTTAATTATTGTGTGTGTTTGGAAAGCATTATAAAATAATAGCTCCCTTCCCAAAGAAAGATGTAGTTGTGTTAAAACCACACTCACTTGTTTAATGGTGTCTCAACTGAAACAGGTGCCTCACTTGCTTTGTTCTCCAGAAGCAACTTTATAGATTTATACACTGAGTATACAGTACACAGTGGCACCATTAACAAATCAGAATGAGGCCAAGGGAAAACTCATCTAGGATCCACACACCTAAATGCAGTTAGTAAACAGAGACACTAACTCTCATTAAGCATAATTAAACCTAATATTGACTGTAAACTGTTACTTACCTTAAACTTCTCTGTAGAGAGTGTGGAAAGGGATTAACCTAGCAGATTGGGACATTAATTACTACCTCTTTCACATTAGAGTTACCATTAAGAAGGGCTATAGTCATAAATAAAACATAGGAGGGATTGAGAGACTGAAAATATGTAAATTCATCTTATAAAAAGGAAAGAAAAGTCTACATTTTAAACAAAAGTGAGCTGTGAGTGATGCCAGCCCCAGCAAAATGGAACTCTGGCTAATTAAAAAAAAAAAAAAAAAGGCTTAAATAATCACAGAAATGTATCCTTTCCTTCTGACTGACAGAACCAGCGTCACAGGAGACCCTAGCTCAGCTGAGTACACTCTTTTTCACGCATAGCTTCCTATACTTTCTTAAACTAATATGGAGTTTGAGAGAGGAGCAGGGGACTTGAGAGAAATAGAGTTTCTTTCCTTTTTCCCCTTAGTCATTAATAGCCCTTTATTATGAAACTGATTATAATGATTTTATAAATGCTGTTTGGTTTGTCAGCAAGAAGGCACAGTGCTCTATTTTGTTCAGCCAAAATGGTGTGGTAACTGGTCTCCTGCTACTATTTAATAATCTCTTTCTTGGGTGCAATCTAAAGAGTATGTTGTGAAGGATATAAAAGTGTCAGCTAAATTTAAGATCGACTGTTAAGTTTTTATATTATACTGCTGCCCCAAGGGGGGATGCCAGGATATGGGAGATAATAATTTAAAGAGAAAAGCAAAATAATGACAATACAAGGCTTATCTACTAGCCTTAGAATTTTCTTCAAAAGTTATCAGGCTGTCTGGGGTGAATGTAGGCTGTTATCTATTATTTGTTTTTTATTTCCTTACCAACAAGTTACATATACTCACATCTGGCTTTTCTTATTATTTCACCAGGATGGGGTTTTAATATTTGGAACTGAATCCCACATATAATCTTGCTTACGTATTAAACCACGGTTTAGGTATAACATACTAGACTCTTACCCGGATCTTAGTGCTATCATGATAAATTTTATCTTTGATGTGCACATGAGCACAAGAGTAATATAGCAGTTGTGCATGTGGAAAAAGAAGCCTAGAAAGTAAGAAGGCATGTATTCTTTTTTTTTTAGTGGATGTCAAGTTTAATTTTAAAATTAAATCCCTAATTTTTCCCCTTGAATTTAAAGTTAGTTCTACAGCCTATGAGATGAACTGATGCAACAGAAATAATTAATGGACAAAAATCTATCCGTCATTTCCCCCATTGAACAAAAATTCACAAACTGGTTGGATGACAGAGGATGAACAAAAACAGTGAGAGTAAGAGTACTTCTATCCTCTGTTCTTTTAACAATCGTGACATTATGAAATAACCATAACAATGGCATTCTTATTAATCAGACATATTTATACAGAATTAGTGTTGGCTTCTGCTCTATATTACCTTTAGTTTTACATGAACTTTTATTATCTGTGCATATCAAAAGAGACATGGTGAATGAACAAAGAAGCCCTGTTATGAGACAAGTATTATTTGACATTTGGGGAAGCTCTTATTATAGGGTTTCCTCTTTAGCAAGAACAAGAGGAAGGTTGTCATTAGTTGCACTATTAAGATACTCTGGATTCTTAAAAACAGAAATGGAGCCCACTTTTTTCCTTGAAGAAGATTCATCAATTAGAACAATTAAAGTGATCCAAGACCTCTCACCCATATTTATCCCAATCTCCTTGTTTCATCATGAGAAACAATGACCTCATAATGTTCATAAGGCATTTCTTAGGAAAATTGTTTTTACCTTGGTTTAGAGCTAGCTAGCTGTATGGTTCCCTTCTTTTTTCAAAGATGAATAATCAATTTTAGATTTCTGGAAAATGCCTGATTAAACCAAAATGCAGAAGTCTTGCAAGGTCTATAACCCTACTGCAAACCAGATGACTTTTATTTTTGGTGTTAAAGGAGGATACTTCTAATTAAGGCCTTTTGAGGCCATCTTCCCAGGCTTATGACGTGTCTGACTGGGAATCATGATGAAAAAGGTGTGACTGTGGGTAATATTGAATCTCCTCTTAAAACTACTGGGCCTGTATTTTCAAAGATTGACTAGTTAGCATGTATTTGTTTTGTCTGAAGCTTAGGATAGAATTTTAAGTCCAAAGAATGAAAGTAGGTGAGTCATTACAGCTGTAACACATCAGTTGCCTGAGTAGGGAGAACAGTGATCCTTAGAGTGGAGATAGTGGACTGCACAATTACCACCTGTGGTTAATTTCAAATTAACCTCCCCCAGGCTGACAATTATTAGGCTTGATTTTTGTCTAAGAGGCAATGATACTAAAAAACGGTTTGACCAATTGGTTGTAACTGCCTTCTTTTGAAGTGCCAATAGAGCCTTTTAATAATTACAGAATTTTCCTGTATCCCCACTATATTTTCATAAGTTTTATGTTAACAGACACTGAGTTTGGGGGATTCAACTAAAAGCCAAACAAACAAAACCCCCAAACAACATATACACCCTCAGGAAAAAAAGAGACTGCCAGGGTTGGGTTTAAACACATGTAAACTCAAGCCACAGCTATTTTTTTCTGAATGAGCCAGGAAAACACATTAAACTCTTCTTAATCACCCATCTATCCTGCAGAGCAATAGGTAAGACAAAACTGTTTTGTACTTTGAAATAATTTAATTAGATCCTTCTAAAAATTATTTATTTGCTTGCCTGTTTGTTTTTAATTTCTAATGAATTCTATTGTACATTTTCAATTGGATGTTAGAAAGATAGGCAAAGTGATTTTACCTGTGGTCATTCTCTTTCCTCTAAGTAGGTGAGCACGTAAAAGCTATTTAAAATTGGAGAGACCATCCTGGTCTGGACTCAGGAGATTCCTTAGATTTTCTGAGTTTTCTCATTTTAAGAGTATCACCAAACCATTCATTTAAGACAGGGAAACTTCATATGTCTTGTTTGCTACATAAGGCACTTATGTCCAAATAGAACCAGGGGGTTGTTCAAATCAAAATGTGTTTCACGTGTCTTGACTCCCCTACTAGATTATGAACTATTGGAGCAGGGAATACATCATTTAGAACTGTGTATACCCTTTAGCTTTGGATATTACAGATACTGAGTATTTTTCTTTGCCAATAATATATATTTTTTATTTCCAAATATTAAAGAAGTACAAATGTTTTTGTTACATGGATACCTCTTACGATGCTTAAGTCAAGGCTTTTAGTGTGCCCATCACTGCATAAGTATGCATTGTACCTAACAGGTACATTTTTACCACCCCCTTCTTGATTTCCAATGACTTTTACATCTCTTTGTGCCTGTGTGTGCCCATCAATTAGCCCCCAATTATTAGAGAGTACGTGTGGTGTTTGTTTTTCCATTCCTGAAATACTTTGATTGGGATAATGATTCTCCAGTTCCATCCAAGTTGCTGCAAAAGACATTATTTTATTCCTTTGTATGGCTGAGTAGTACTCTATGATGTGTGTGCGTATAACATATATATAAATAAAGTATATATATATTATATATCTCATTTCTTTATCCACTCATAAATTGATGGGCACTTAAGTTGATTCCACATCTTTGCAGTTGTGAATTTTGCTGCAAGAAGCATTTGAATGCAGGTGTCTTTTTGATAAAATAACTTTTTTACTATGGGTGTGTTCTCAGTAGTGGGATTAATTGCTGGGTTGAATGGTAAGTCTACATTTCTTTGAGGAATATCCATAATGTTTTCCATAGAGGTTGTATTAATTTGCTATCCCACTAACAGTGTATAAGCGTTACTTTCTCTCTGTATCCATGCAAGCATCTAGTGTTTTGATCTTTTTAGTAATGGCCATATTGACAGGGGTAAGTGGTATCTCATTGTGGTTTTAATTGCATTTGCCTGATGATTAGTGATGTTGAGCATTTCTTCATATGTTTGTTGTCCATTTGTCTGTCCTCTTTTGAAAAACTTCTTTTCATGTCTTTTGCCCACTTTTTAATGGAGAGTTGTTTGTTTTTTCTTGCTGATTTGTTGAGTTCTCAATGCACATAAATCAATAGCATTGCTTTCTTTCTTTCTTTCTTTCTTTCTTTCTTTCTTTCTTTCTTTCTTTCTTTCTTTCTTTCTTTCTCTCTTTCTTTCTTTCTCCCTTCCTTTCTTCCTTCCTTCCTTCCTTCCTTCCTTCCTTCCTTCCTTCCTTCCTTCCTTCCTTCCTTCCTTCCTTCCTTCCTTCCTTCCTTCCTTCCTTCCTTCCTTCCTTCCTTCCTTCCCTCCTTCTTCTTCTTTCTTTCTTTCTTTCTTTCTTTCTTTCTTTCTTTCTTTCTTTCTTTCTTTCTTTCTTTCTTTCTTTCTTTCTCTCTCTCTCTCTCTCTCTCTCTCTCTCTCTCTCTCTCTCTCTTTCTTTCTTTCTTTTTTCCTTTCTTTCTTTCCCTTTCTTTCTGTTACCCAGTACCTGATGGCTTTTCTCTCTCCCTTTGGATAATTTTTACTAAATACTTTCAACACACAATCTACCTGGATTTTCCCACTAGACCTTCCACTATATGTCCTTCTTTTTCTCATTTAAGCAGTCTTTTCATTTAAAAAAAAATGATCTTTTCCCTCGTTTGCTCATTTTATCGTTTAAATGTACGGTATGATATTGTCCATTCCCACTTCTCTCTTCCTTTATGTCCATTTTTTGCTTGACATTGTATTCAATAAAATGTTTGAAGGTGAGCGTTAAGCCACCTGTGTGATTTTGTTTTAACAACACTCCTTTAAGATTTTTCTATCTCTAATTGTCATTGTGCTTAAGAGGGGCAGTAAGAGATCAGTTCCTACTGAGGTTCTGGGTAACTTATGAATTCAGGCTGTTTCTCTTGATATCTTCAAGACATCTATTGTTTCAAAATTTGGGAAAGATAACCATATTTTAAAAATATATAAGGGAAAGACTTTATTCTTCTCTGAAGAAAAAAAAAAACATTCCCCCATTCAAGTACAAGTGTAAATACTGTGCTTCAATAAGAACCCCCAGCTGATTTTGTCTTCATTTTAAAAATGTTATGTGGGATGAGGATGCTAGATGAAACATTTTGAACTGTTTATTACTGTCAAATAAAGTAAGTCACAGGAAGTAAGGAATTTCTAGACTCTAAAAAGTATTACAAAATAAATTCTTTAGACCAGAAATCATGTTTTCTACTTATTGGATCTTGTCTGTGGAATAGTGGATACACAAAAGAGGAGATACTGAACATAATTGATAGTGAAAATTCTCGAAATTTTTTCTTGAAAATGGAGCTTCAAAAATTAAATATCTTTGCAACTTTATGAAAAATCTCACTCCTAAAATGCTGTGTATTAAAGAACACATATATTTGTGTGGAGACCCTCAAACAGAGATAAGTCTGATTTTAGTACACTGTGTGGGGAATGACATTCATGGAACTCCATTAATAGCAATTTATGTTGATGTTCTTTTTATTTCATTTTGCTAATGAATTTAGTATTATATTGATGGATGCTAGGAAAGGAAGACTTAATTTGCAGAATAGTTACATCTGTGTACGTCTCATATAAAAGCCTACAAAGATGACCTCCCTTTCAGCTTGGAGGACAAACTCTAGATATAGAAGGACACTTAGAAATACTTGCTTCTCATCATGTATGAAGTGAACTAGCAATCTTTTGTCTGTTGATTCATATTTTTCTATTGATGGTGATACCACCTCCTTTGTAGCATTTAAAATGTATCATTGTCACAGTGACCAGGAAGTGGAATTTAGTAGATAGGGAATAGAGATGACTTTAAGTCCTGCATGAATGTCTAATTACGTAGAAAGAAGATTTGATCAGCCCCAAAGCCAATGATATTCCTGGAGAGAAATACTATTAGGACAATCAGACATGAATCCTTTATGGCAGAGGTTTTCAAACATTTTCCTAATAATTTACACTGAGAAATGCATTTGAATCATGACATGATACTCACATGCAAACATATAGGATTAAAACAAAATTGCATATGACAATATTTACTCTTCCTATACATAGCACTTTCCATTCTATCCTCTATTATCTCATCCTACCTCATCCTATTCCATCCCATCCAATCCTATACTATCCTATCCTCTCTTATCCTATTCTGTCCTTTTAAAGTCTACAACCCGCTATTTTAATTTCAAGAGCACTAATTGTGTGACCTGTGGTTTAAAAAACTCTGTTTTAGAAGTCTTTAAATTTCCTGGTAATAACAGGTTAAAAGAGAGAATAACCGAAAAGATTTTCTATATGACTTGGTGTCCTTTTAACCTAAGCAGAGCCCAAAATTTCCATGTGTGACTATGATCCAAATTTCCTTTTGGAAGAGGCATGGACACATATGCCAGTAGTCCAGGCATAAAGCCTGACTGCCACCTTTGCCCTCTGTTGCCATGATAACAAGGAAAGAGAAACAGAAAACTCTAGCCCAGCTCCCTCACAGCATTTAGATCCAAAGGCTCAAAGCTGCCTCTGTGGTGCATATTAGGAACCATGTGGTGATATGTCAAAATGAACGGGGTTCACCTAGATGAGAGTGAAATGCTCTGCTCTTCTGTCAAAGTCAGTTGTCCCTAAGCTGTGGGATGGTGACTTGACACATTGGGCCTCTCCCTTGCATGTTGTTGATTGAGGCAAATGCAGAGTCATCTAGCCCGCATGTGTGGGTGCATTGCCCAATTTATCATAGTTGTATAATGCTAACCAAGATTCTTAGCTTGTCAGAATGTTTTTAATGGGCATAGTTGTTGATAGCAAGCCTACCATTATACCTTCATTTTCTTCAGGTCATTCACCTGCTTCAGCCTGAGGTGATTATACCAATTAAATCTAGTTCTGGTTCTCAGCTGAGGGAGGGAAATGTTAATTTGAAAAAAGCTTCCCTAGTGATTTCAGTAGGTCTTCATAGGGGAAGACCATTATTTGTCTATTTCCTATTGCTCTCTTAAAATTGAAGTCATCAGAAGACCTGCAGAACAGGATTTAATCACAAAGAGGTGAACTGAGCATGGGAAATTTTCTTCTATCATCTTCCTTATCTATGTGTTACTCTTTTGAGTATTTGTCTGCCTGTTTGACTGAAAAGGCCAAGGTTTAACTTTGTTCCCTGCTTTTGTTGTGTTGAATGGAAGAATACCCTGAGAAGTGAATTAAAAGTTTATATTCAGGGACAAGATCATTACAATCAGCTCCTCCACCCATGAGCTGAGTTTGATTAGCATTTATGTAAAGTTTTCAATACAACATGTGCTTTTCTGGTTGTTCAGAAACCTTAGTCTTATTTCCAGTAGTAGAACATATTTATTATTAAATCTTTAGCATTACATATGGGTGTTTTAAATCTATCTGTAAAGTAAAACCAACATTATTTAGTATCAAACTTTAAAATGGATTCAAACAATAATTAGCCCTAGTATGTCACAAAATTTGTGTTTTCCTGATCTACTTTTGCTAGAACCCTCTCCCAGTAATTTTCCTCTGATATTGTCCTATTTATGGAATTAAGCCTGTTTATTTAGAAACAAAACAAAATAAAATACATCCCAGATTTTTATTCAAGTTTAGCCAAAAACAGCTTTCATAGAAAATCGAAGTCAGAAAAGTGATAGAGTAACAGTGGTCTTTACCTTTTCTCTTTTGGAGCCATCATTTCTTTTTGAGGAGGGTGACTTACCAGTAACCTAACCTTCCCATACAGTGAAAAGCGCCTTGCCTGGAATATATTTCTGTTGATGATTTCAGGGTTGAGTGCAAGAGCTGAGATGATAACTTGTCCCATTTGAGTTGGACTGTGCAAACAGAAACGGTGATTTTTTTTCTTTTTTTTGTCAAAAAGTCCTTAATGAGTGGTTGTCATTAGGTTAGTAAAGCCAAGAACAGACTTGCACAATGGTGCAACTAACATGCAAATTCAATTCAAGGGTTAGGAATGATGCAAAAACAATGTGAAGAGAAAAGGAAAGATGATTTTGGGTGATATCTCTGAACAGAAGAACTCAGGCACCTCTATCTTCTTTATATTGGTCCTCAACCACTTGGTACATGGACAGATAGGTCTGACTTTTAACTAGAGTGTATGGGTAGACAACAGAAGACACAATATCCTATTCCTGTCTACTGCCATTGTGGTTCTTGTCCAGGAGTCTTTGGAGCTGGAATTGTCAGTATTCATTCATAGTCATGGAAGGGCTAATTGTGCTGGTTACCCTGGTCTGGTGAGAGGGTCAAACCTTGATCTCCAATTTTTAGGTAACCATAGTGGCAGTAATGCTGTTCACCTCAGGATAGAATAAGATAGTTGTATGGGGTGAAGCAGAACTTCAGACTTCTACTTGGCACACAAGTGGTTTCATTTGAAATAACTATTATCCCTTCTGTTGGTAGAGGGGCTTTGACAGTAGCAGTGGCAGCTACAAGTGAAGACACCTTTGTTTACTTTGTTCCCTGGTATTAATGAGGGCAGTATGGGATCTACCTACCTTCCAAGATGTTGCATTAGCCAGGACCTAGTGAGGTTTTATGTTCCTCTGGTAATTCCACCATGGGGTATTTGGCCTCTAATAGTATTTGCTGTTGAGTGCACTTGAGGTGCTCCAAATCATCTTTTACTTTGGAAGGGACTTGTAAAAATTCTATTTTCCCTTATTCTTTTTTTTTCTCTTTTTTTTGCTATTTTTATTTATATTTATTTTTAATTTTTTTTTTTATTTCAAAGGCATCTAAATGGGGGCAGAAGAGGTCAAACTATTGCTCTTTGCTGACGATATGATCTTATATCTAAAAACCCCAAAGATTCTGCCATGAGACTACTGGAATTGATAAACAGATTTAGCAAAGTCTCAGGTTACAAAATCAATGTACAGAAATTAGTAGCATTTCTATATGCTAACAACAGTCAAACTGAGAACCAAATCAAAGACTCAATGCCCTTCACAACAAAGAAAATAGAATACTTAGGAATATATTTAACTAAGTAGGTAAAATACCTCTACTGGAAGACTACAAAACACTGAAGAAGGAAATAGCAGAGGATGTAAGCAGGTGGGAAGCCATACTTTCATCTTATTCTCAGTGTCTACATTGAAGCATGCTGGCACTGACACTTTTTAAAACTCAGTCTTCCCAGTTGGGCCCTTTTTAAATGATACTTCCCCAAAGCAGCTTGTCAGATAATGCTATCTAAGGTATTAATCCAGATCACAGTATCATGTTTACTTCCTTTCTAGCATATATGACTGTCTGTAAATATGAGTGTGTGTGGAGTGTACAAGTATATAAAAATAGAAACAAAAAGGAAACATTAAACTTATTTCATATTAACTACTTGACTTCTTTTAAGGATTAATGAGTAGTAAAAATATTTTTATCATGACCTACCTACTACCTTATTGATTTTGCAAGAAAATACTGGTTTTATGTTTATTAAATACTTTCACATTATTAAAATTGCTACTTTCTGATTTAGATTATTTTCCTAAGCAAAAAACATCTACATTTTAATATAAGATTCTAAAGTATTGGTAAGTAGGGTTATAAAACAAATATTTAAAGCAAATATTCAGCTTCATTGCAATCAAAACTATTTGTATTATGCAAGTGTTTAAACAAAGTAGCAAACCTGTTTCTTAAAAATGTGATAAACTATTTTACTTTCACAGTGAGATCAGCAGAACTTTATTTTTTAAAAGCTTCATTTTCCATTTACATCTTAGAAAGGTATGACCTCCTCCTTTCTCAGCTTTCTGTTTCTTCTGATGTAGGTCTTATCTCTAAGCAGTTAACCTGTTACTTTTACCAAATCTGTGTGTAGTTGCCTATATTGAAAAATCACTAACCATACTCATATCGATCTAAAATTTTGGGAAAGAACATGATCTATTAAGATAAATGCTGTTAATTTTCTTTAGTGATCATGTACTTTTTATATTAATCTAATTTTTAGTTCTATATCCTTACTGAATTTCTATCTACTAGTCTATTAGTGAGAGAGGAATGTTAATATCTCCAACTATACTTGTAGATTTGTCTATTTATCTTTTATGTTCTGTTAGTTTTTGCTTTATGTATTTTAAAGCTCTGTTGTTAGAGGCATACACATTTAGAATTGTTATGTCTTACTGGTTAATTAACCCCTTATCATTATATAACGTCCTTTTCTATCCCTAGTAGTTTACTTTGTTTTGAAATCTATTTTGTCCAATATTAAAACAGCCACTCCAGCTTTATTTTTCCCCATCTGTTTTTCTTTTAATTTACATATCTCATTATATTTGAAGTCAGTTTCTTGTAAATAGCATATAGTTAAGTTAGGTCAAGCATTTTTTAATTCATTCTGACAATCTCTGTCTTTAATTGGTGTGTTTAGAACATTTACATTTCATATAATTATTTTTATCTTTGGATTAATGTCTACCATTCTATTTTTTGTTTTGTTTCTTTAGTTTTCCATTTGTTCATTTTCCATTTCCTGCTTTGAGTTATTTGAACAATTCAATTTAAATTTATCTGTTGTGCAGCTGACTATATCTCTTTCTAAGTTTTTTAGGGGTTGCTCTAAAGTTTATTATATATATTTAACTTTTTACAATCTTCTTAGAATCAATATTTCATAACTTTATATAGAATATAGAAATCTTGAGTCTATACAATTCCATATGAGTCATTTTACTCTCTAAACTTTGCATTATAGTTGCCTTACATATCTACATACATTAGAAACTTCATCAGATAATGTTATAATTTTGCTTTCACTTGTCAAACATATTTTAAAGAACTTAAGAGAAGAATAATTTCTTACATTTAGTCATATGTTTATTATTTCTGTTGCTTTTTTCATTTTTAATATTTAAAGTTTCTTTGTGGCATAGTTTTCCTTCTGTCTGGAGAATGAACTTTAGTAAATCATTTAGAGTAGGTCCTGTAGCAACAAATTTTCTTAGTTCTTCATCTGACGATGTCTTTATTTCACTTCATTCTTTAAAAATATGTTTTATTGGATATAGAATTCAACATTGACAATTATTTTCTCTCAGCACTTCAAAAAATGGTAAAGGTATGCCATTTTCTTCTGGCTTCCATGGTTTCCAGATTCCAGAGAAATCTATGGTCACTGGAATTGTGTTTTCCTATAGATAATGTGTTATTTCTTCTAGCTGCCTTCAAGGTATTTTTCCTTGTATTCAATTTCCAGCAATTTAATTTTAATGTACCTAGACATGGATTTTTTTTTTTGTTTTTACCCTGTTTGGGATTTGCTGTACTGCTTGAATCTGTGGGTTTATGTATTTCATAGAATTTGGGAAGTTTCTAGCCATTATTTCTTCAAGTATTTTCCCAGCATTTATAATCTGTCTTAGTCTATTTTCTGCCGCTATAATGGATTACCACAGACTGGGTAATTTATAAAGAATAGGAATTTATTTGCCTCATGGTTCTAGAGTCTAGGAAGTAAGAGCATGTCACTGGCATCTGGCCAGCATTATTTCATGATGGAAGGCATGATATGGCAAGACAGCACATGAGAGAGAGGAAATAGGATCAATCTCATTCCTTTTATGAACAGCTCACTCCCATGATAACTAAACCACTCCTTAAAGACAGAATTAATCCATCTTAATCACCTCTTAAAGTTCCTTCCACTCAACACTGTTATAATTGCAGTTAAATTTCAACATGAGCTTTGGAGGACACAAACCATGATATACACATTCAAAATATAGCATACATTATTCTCTACTTCTGATTATCTAATGACATAAATGTTAGACTTTTTGTTACTGTCCCACAGGTTCCTGTGCCACATTTAGTTTCTTTTTCTTTGTTGTTTACATTGGATAATTTCAATTGATCTATCTTAAAGTGTATTGACTCTTTTCTCTGTCATCTTTATTTTGTTAATGATCTACATTAACAAATGCCTTATGTGGAAAAGTAGTCAACAACATAGATCTTAATTCAATGTTTTTACCTTCTTTGCAGGAGATTGAGTTTTGTCCTTGGTACTTTTAAACAGGTTTTTAAATTATTTTATTTTATTCAGCTTGTCGGGTTTTTCTCAATAGGAAGGGTGTTTTGATATGATGTATCAAAGCACTGAAGGTCTTCTGTCATAGAACCGAAGGTCTTCTTATGATGCTAATTTAATTGACATGATATTTGAGAGAGGGTGCTAATTAATTATCATGTTTTTTTTACCAAGTAATTTCTGAAGATATACTGCTTCTTCCACGTGTATTTTATACTTCCCTCTGTATGAATTTCTTACATATATTTGGATATATATGTACTATTCTTTCAGTATTTAAAAGTACAAAAAGAGTTTATTACTGAAGTTTATTATTTGGCTTGTACAAATTGATAAATCTCCATTTGAATGGTTACATTAATCTCCCTAAGCAAAAACAGTACTGTTATGAAATTGAAAAATAACCAAAAATAACATTATTTTCTAAAAGAAAGTTTGTTGTCCCTGGTGCAAAGGAATTCTTCTAATTTAGGTAATTACATGCATTGAGAATTCACATAATGATAGTTTAGTAGGCTATAACATCCTTCTCCAGTTTGTGTACTAAATGATGATAAGTGTTTTACTGTGTCATAAACTAGTGCCAGATTCCTATAATAATGGGTAAAGGAGTTTATAAGGGGATGTCCATGTTATTTAAAAACGCTGATTCATATGTATTTTTTGGTGATAGATGTGGATAGCTAGGTATAAATAGTAGTTATATCCATGAGCTATAAATAGTTTTCAAATTATTTTGATTTTTTTTTCTGAAATATGCTCACCTCCCTGGATAATGTGATGAACCATGTATAATGCAATGTTCAGTTAGTAAACCAGCATCAGCAGATAAATATCAGTGTTTGTCCTAGGAGATCCAGTACTGGAAACTTGGATAAAATGAAATAGTTTTAATGGGAGTTGAACAGTGTGGACCTGGATAAACATACCTATTTAGACAACATAAGAGATTTGTTTATTGTTACTAATAATTCATTACATTTTATAGTAATGATACTCTCAAAAGTTAAATAATTTCTGGAACATAGAATGAAAAATAAGGAAAAGTATCAATGTATTATTCCAGAATCTATCAAGTTCTTAGATATCTTTCAATTTACATTCCTTTTTTCCCTACCAATCAGAGACATATCTTTTTTCTGAATTTTAAATTGTTTATCACATGCCTGTGTACCAATTGTTTATATCTTAAACTATTATGATAGAAACTTATAGTTCTAAGTGGGTTGCACAGAATTTAGGAAAACATTGCAAATCATGGATTCTTTTGATTTGAAAGCATTAAAAAAACCTGAAGTAGGAGTCAGAGGACCAATAATCCAGCTCCAATTGCATGTTACTCTCAGACCAGTTACTATTTTCTTTGTACTCTAATTTTCTCTTTCCTAAAATGAGGCATTGTAAAACATCTACCTCAGTTTCTAAAAGAGTCATCACAAGAATCAAATGAAGAGACATATGTGAAAGTCATTTCCCAAAGTAAAAACTTTTATGCAAATGTGGGAGATTATTATTGTTACCATCATCATTATTGGTGTCGATGATAGTAGATGACTATACACCGTACAGCTGCATAAAACAGTTTTGAAACTTTTGCTCTAGTTTACCTAATGATAAATATGAAGTATGCCCTTCTGTCTGTAACTTATTAGCATCCTTTTTATTTTTATTATTTTATTTGTTTTTATAAATGACACCAAATTCACTCTGTGGATTTTAGGAGATCAATTCTGTCACAAGCTTAGATTAATTCCTTCATCTGTAACAATGAGTTATAAATTCAGTGAATTTAACAAACTGGGACAGGATTCTGTCTTATTAAGAATAGGTCCCTTAAGGTCTCTGAATGCATTTTACTCATTGTTGAGTGGAGAAGCAATAGGTTCCTTTGGAACGAACTTACTGAATTACAAAGAGAAAACAGTTTATCCTTGAACCATTATGAAATTCAGAGAATGGATGATATTTGCTCAAGGCCAATTTTGTAACATAAACGTAGAAGATATTAACTCCTTTAAGGGGACATGCATTATTTGATTCATGTAATCATTAAATTAATTACTTACAGATCACAGATCATTTATTGGTGTATTTTAAAAGAAAAAGGGAGTATGCATAAGCTGAATAAAAAGATTAAGAAGATAGGTTTGTATTACATCAGAATGTCATTCAAATAGACTCAAAAACATGTTTGTCTAATTAGAGAGCATGACAGCAATCTATGAAACCAGTGCTTTTGAGTAAATAGAGGTCTACCCTGAGAGGGTTTGGCAGAATATAGTAAGAATCAGGATACTTTCTATAGCCCAAAGAAAGTCACGAATGAATGGATAATGTTCTCCTTTCTTAGTTTATATGAATTAATCAAATTGCAATCAGACTCTGTCACTCATGCATATTGAAGAGAGTCTGAAAAGGCAATGACATATACTGTATTCACTGGACAGGTATTTTTAGGACATGGTACGTATGGGCTTGAAATATACACTTCCTATAAACAATTTTAGAATAGAGGGCTAAAACTTTAACACTTTATGACATTACATTGTGACTTTTTGATTTGCTGACACAATGTCTGGCATATGGTGACTCTCAAAAAACTGTTCAATTGTACGTTGAATAATGAATGCACTAATGAAAACACCCACATACACATGCAGAAGACATCCCTTACAGTGATGGTAGAACACCTGTATTGGATAGTCATAGAAGAGCATATGAAACATCAATTTCCGTTAAAAGACTCAATACCATGATTAAAATAAAAACATTCCTTTTTCCATTCTAAGCTTTGGCTTTATTTAATGATATGTTGGATCCATGAAGCTGTTTTCCAGAATCCTTAAAGACAATATTCTTCAGATTTTTCTTGTCTTCTTTTGTTTTCTCTTCCATATCCTCAAGTTTTCCTTACTTACTTTCTAGTCTAAATCATTTTAAATATCTTACTTTTTACCCTTTCTTTGTGAATATTTTACTCTCACAGGTAAAGATCATAAATTTTATAAATGAAAATTTGTAAAATTCAAAAAATCTCAAAAAAAAAAGAAAATCTTCCTATTACTATATTGGTTTACTGTCTTCCAGTTTTAAAAATATGTATCTTTTCAAAGCTTTTAATCTTAATAACTACCCTATATTGTATCTTTATTTTTAGTGTTACTTAAAATATATTATAAGCGATTTTTCTATTTTTATAGCTGCAACATATTCTGTTGAATAGATATACCATAGTTACTTTACCAGTCATTATGTTTGGACATTTAAGTTGTTTCTAGCTTTCAGTTATTTTTTAAAAATAACTATGATGAGCCTCTTTGTGCACAAAACTTTTATTATTATTTTGGTATTTATATTACTTCCTTGGAATAGATTTCTGAATTTAGAGTAAAGTGGTATGCAGTGGTCATGCAGGCATCGCATCTTTCTCAGACCTCCTTTGGAGAGCGCACAGATAATTGACAGCCTTCAACTGCCACACCTTTGCATCTCCTGCAGCATTCACACTGAAGCCGTCCTTCTTTGGGACTACTCCTAGCCAATGATGGAGCATGCCAGGAGTACTAGACTGGGCCATTCCTGCCCAACACAGGATTCTTCTAGCAGGCAACTTTAGCTCAACGACTCCCTACCAACCTGGCTAAGTCTTTCTCAGAACTTCTCTGCATGTGAGGCTCTTCTTACCAAATGCTTGCTTGCCTCTCTCCTTTCATAGATGTAAGAATTGCATCATAGTCTGGATACTCTCCTTGCCTACACCCCTATCCCCTTTATCATTTGTGGATTCTGCCCCTAATAAATATCTCACACCCCATTCATCTTGGCACCAGAGAACCCAAACTGACACAGTACAAAATCTCTATTCAGGCTCTTGATACTTAGTGTTCACTAGTACTAACTTAAACGCCCACTTCAGTGTCCATTTTTAATACTGGACTTTTTTTTTTCTTTTTTTTGACTTTCATTAATTTGACAGGTGAAGGAATGGTATCCCACTTTTAAATTTCTATTTCCTTCATCACTAGTGAGATTGAATATGCATTATTTTCCAATTAAGATCTATTATTCTTTTTTCACTAAGAAACTTTACTTATAATTAATAATTGTAATTATAATACTTCTTTTTCTGTGGCATTTCTGACAGTTTATTTGAATGAGGGCCTCAATCGATACTCATCTACAAGTATTTGGGATACATTAATATGGAAGAAATATTAATGATTACTCATTTACTCTGGCTGAATCAAGATCATAGATACTATTTATGATTTTCCAACAGCAACAATAGTAGAATCTGTGTCTCCTGTCTGTATCCCAGGAAAGGCAGATAGTGTTAACATTTCTATAATTATATTGTGTATATATGAGCATGTGTGTGAGTGTGCAGAGTTTGTTGGGTGAAAGGTAAGGCTTAAAATTTCTTCTATTAGTTGTCTCATGTTAATTCCCATTAATAGTATTGCTTTTTTCTTTTGTTTTTCCTCCACTATCTTTTTTCCACTTTTATTTCCAAGGTGTCCCTGATCATCCGATTCTTATTAGATAGTTAAATTATGCACGTGCCAATCTCTGTGTCCCCAAACACACATAGCTAATCAAGAATAAAACCATTTATTGTAAATTTACCTCTACAATGAGTCCTCCCTTTTCTGATTTTGAGGATGGATAGATGCTCATTATGATCTGGTAGACAATTATAACATGCACATTTAGAGTGTAGGTGGGTAGAAGAGTACTCTGTCTTAGGTGTTAAGACTTTTATTTTACTCATTTAAAGACAAAGATTTAAATGTGCTTGTTTAAATTCAACAAGCCCTTAGAGCCATGAGGCCTTGGGGGTAAGAGGTGCTTAAAACCAAATAGCACAGGAGCTGAAGAAGTAATTATATGCCAGACTGAAGATGGAGCTGAACAAAGACTGAGCTGATCTGGGAACAGGGGATGGCAAACTGAATTATGTCCCAAGTATCCACAGGCTGAGAAAACAGACCGGGAATCATGCTTCTTCACATATTTTACCAAACTTTACAAAATGCAGTGATTTTCAGATGGTTGCTAATTTGATTTTACCCTTCTTTTCTGCATTTTTGCTTTAAATGAATTTTTTTTTAAAAAAAATCTTATTTGAAAGGGTATTTTAAGTCAAGAACATGAAGACTTCACTATGTAACATATATTTTGGATTCAAGGTGGCAGGAAATAAAATATAACAGAAGTGGAATTTCAGTGTCCTTGTTTCCCTTAAGACTAGCTTTCACAACTCTGCTACCTCTTGCAAAAGGTAGCATGGTAGGGAAGGGGGAAGGTGGGAATCACTTGGAGCAGATTTTATTCATTCTAAAACAGTAGGATTAATTTTATCTTAAAGACTTAAAATGTTCTACATTCCCCAGGTGCTAAGAACATGGTAGAGGGAAGGTAAACAAGTATATATTCTTTGTTTCAAAACCTTATTCTGGCCCATTAAGAACTACCTCTACTAGGATTAGGTAGGCTTAGAAGTGACTATATATTTTTTTTAATTTCTCTTAAATTTTATGGTTCATTGTTTGATGAAAGTAAAAACCATACCTATAAAAACTTATATAAAAGGAGGTTATTTTACATTTCTAGAAATATTTTCTGAAATTAGCTCACTGTGAATATACAAACACTGTATGTATTTTACCTAGGAAAATCCTTTTAAAACTTAAGAAATTCTAAATTTTGGTGATGAGAAATAATAATGTCATGTTAAAAGCCAGTGTGGAAGTCTGTTTTGCCATTGTATAATTATAACTAAGCAAAAAGTTCCAAGTTAACAATGGATTACTGAGCTTATAAGCAAATGCATTTTGCTATGTTATTTTATACTATACTTTATGCTAATTAAAATGAGACTCAATTTGTCTTCCTATATGATACTTCTTAGAAGACTAAATAGAAAAAAAAAGAATGGAAAGAGGAAGGGCCACAGTACACTTAAGTTTTACATGCAACTTTCACTAAATTTACCCTGGAATGGTAAGGAATGAAGAATTCTCCTTTCATTTATTTATTCAAATATTTGGTGATATTTATTAAATGCAGCGGTGTTCCAGGAATAGATACTGTGGTTCAAAAATTTGTAAGACAAATACTTGATTTTGAGGAGCTTACATTCAGCGGGAGGAAAAGGATATCAGAAAAAGGAATGAGCAATTTCAGTAAAGACCAAAGTGCTGGTAAAGCATAGATACAAGGAGTGGCGGGCAGCCACGTTGGAGAGAGGTGTTCCTGAAGAGGGAACAGCTAAACTGAGATCTGAAGGATGTAAAGGATGAAGAAGAGTTTGCTGAAGAAGAGTCTGGGATGGGGGAGGGGAGAGGGAAAAATGGGTACATTTTAAGTAATAGGAACATTGTGTGCAAACGCCCATAGTTGTAGGTTTCAACAGCTTAATAAATTGATGAGATTCATGTATTAGGGACCTAAGAGAGACAGAGAGGGGCAATTACATAGGCAGCCAAATCCTCTAAGGTGGGATGTTCCAGTGGTAAGAGGTGCCAGATTAATGCTTAATTTACCTTGATGCTTTTCTGTGGTGTTAGTAGGAAAAGAAAGGAGTGTGAATGCAGTCATTTGAGGTATGGTAGCAAAACGTTGATCTGATCCGATGGCCTTTATTTTCTCATTGGGATAGATAGCAGATTTCTTTGGTAATATCGAGCAGGGAGACATGAGCAGAATAGAAGAAATAAAAAAGAGGGAAGATTTGAAATAGATATCAAATACAAAAGTAAAGAGAGGTTGAATTAGGGAAACATGAAAGGATTATCAACCAATATTTAAGGCCCAGCTAAGTTTCGAGGCTGTGGATGGGTAGTGGTTATAATTTGTGAGCTTGTTTGACCCATTTTAGCTTCTACAGACTAGGAGTAGAGAAGGCAGATAGCTGGACTGCACCAAGATTGGGTTTTATGTTGTCACTCTTCTGGTTTTCCCCCCACTCTTGTCAGGGAAGACTGCTTATTGATGATACTTGTGATTCTCTGCCTCAAGGCTTTTTAAATTGCTTATGAGAAAGTTTGGTTACGTGTTGGGCAGGCTTGAAATGTCAGAGAGTTATTGTCCCTGGAAGAAGACTTAAGCAAATAACTGGTAGCAAGTTAGGGGATAAGTACACTAGCACCCTAACCCTTGGGATAACTATGAGGCATGTGCTATACTGTTTTCTAGAGCATCCCAGTAGGACTGAGTTCCAATTTACTGTAGCAGTAACTTGCTTAATAAATGCACCTTTCCTGGCTTTGTCCCTGTTTTATTTATGGCCATATTAGAAACTACTCTAAAACTTAGAGGCTTAAAACAACAAGGATGTGTTGCTTCTTATCATTTTGTGGTATGGCTGGGCTTAGCTGAGCAGTTCTTCTCTGCTTGGTAATAGCTACACCTGACTGGCAGCCTATCTGGGACCGGAATGTTTATGATGGGTTTACTTACAGATCAATGGGTGGAATGGTTGGAGTCTGTCTAGGCTTCTCTCTCCACATGGCTGCTTGTCATTTACTAAAATGGCCAGGGCTCCTTTCCATGGTATCTGCATCCCAAGAAAGCAAAAGAGGAGGCTGCCAGCACCTTCGAGGTTTGGGCTTAGAACTAGCATAGTGTCACTTCTGCTAAAATCTATTGTTCAAAAAAGGTTGAAGGCCAGCCCAGATTCAAGAGTGAGGGAAACAAACTCTGCCATTTGATGGGAAGAGCGGAACAAGGCTCTGAGGAAGTATTAATGATTCTCTTTGCAGACATTCTGTCTTATTTCCTTTTCTGCCTTACATCTTTTTCCCTTACCAGTATTTCCTGGGGTATTTTCTCAAATAAACTACTACCACCCCCTAACAAAAAGACTTAAAACTCTTGTCTTAGGATCTAAACTAAGAGAGCTTGGTAAATGAGACAGAAGAAAACCAAGACGTGAATAGAGGGTATTGCCAAAATAATAAAGTAATGAATTGTAGGGTCTGGGCTGGGTGAAAGACAATGTAAAAGGAGTGAAAGAGCAGCAAAGTAGAGGCCTAGGGACTGACAGTATCTGTGATGTCAAAGAACTAGAAGTGACAACTTTGGTAGGCTGAGAAGCCTGAGGAAAGGAGACGGTGATCATAGGTCTAGCAATGGCAGAGTGTACCTTGGATTCCCAGGAGCAGAAACCACTGAAGCAAAGACAAGATTTTGTTGATAAGCCTGCGGACTGGCTGCTGCTATCTCGTTGGTAGTGAGGCTCACCAGTTTTGAAATCAATTCTGTGGATCGTATAATAGGCGAACGTTCCTTCAGCTTGTTGTGTTACAGGTAATCCATGAAACTAGTTCTAGAGAGGAGGCAGTCATTACCACAATCAGTACAAACCCCTGGCAGAATGAGATTGCCCAGAAACAGCTTGAGGAGAATCACCTGCCCACCAGAGCTGTAATCTTGAGGAAGCATGCCTTTCTAAATCTAGGACTTCAACAAAAGTAAGATGCATGGGAACAAAGAGAAGCTTCAGAGTCAGATTGGAATCAAGCCCTGATGCCACCAGTTTAGGTGCTATGTGATATCACAAAAGTAGCTTGGCCTTTTTGAACTTCACGCCTTTCTTGTTTTATGTGGTATTAACACACCATTGGATTTTAGTGAGATTAAATGATAAAACATTAAGTAAGTGCCACAAAATAGGATATAACTGAATATTATTTCCCTTTCTCTCATTCTTCCTTTTCCCATCCTGTAAACTGAAATTCATGGGCAAAGTATAATATACCTTCTTTTTCTACTGTGGTAGCTTGTTTCTGAAGAAGCACAGCACATGTTTTCTACCCTAGTGGCCTAAAGAGTTCACTCTGTCTTTCTTATTCTTGTTCACTACTGAGCAGTGATTTAGTAGTCACATAGTAGTAAGTGACCAATCTGAGGAAATGTGGGTTTGTTGGGGTTTTTTGTTTGTTTGTTTAAATGGAGGGCAGGATTCATTTGTGCCAAGTACCCAAAAAATCTACTTGGAAGGTATTTGGCATTCATGTGGATTTTGGCAAGAAATAAGCTTCATCTGAACTCTGTTGCACTCTTATTCATTTTGTTAAAACTGATATTCAAATGTTTACAGTTATATTCAAGTAAGAATAAGGGAAAATATCATTACATAATTTATGTTTATAGATTTTTATGAATTGTAAATTAAACTTGGAAGCTCTTGGCTGAAATATTTGTTTTTTTCATTTCATAGGAAGGAGTTAAAGTTCTTATTCTTATCATTAGTGTGGTTATGGATTAATTCATTCTTATTGCCTTTTGAAAACAAAATGAAAACCAGTGATACACAATTCCAAACATTTCACACTTAAATGAAAATGATTTAGAAAGGATACAACTCAGTCACACATATGAGCTATATAAGTAGCCTTTTATGTGATAGATGTTATAAATAGGAACTCGAGTGTAATTTTGTCCTCATCCTTAGATTTAGTTTAGCCTGCCAGAATCTGTAAACTGATAGAAATTTGTATTTTTTCAGAAAATTTCTGTTTATATTGACATGTTCATAAAATGGAAAACTAGAAAAATTTCAAAATTCCTTCTTCAGTGGTTTTGGTCTTGATATGTCATTATCTTGGAATATACTTCTTCCCATAACAGAATACTCACTTCATTTCTCTCTTTTATCAGCTTCTCCAGTTGCATAGAATTATCCCTGGGTCCTAGTCTTCTGCCCAGGAATTGGACCCAGTCTTCTAGGTGGGCACATGTTGGATCTTCAACTGACCTTTTCTAGATCCACCTCTCTGCCCCTGTTGCTTCAGGATCCTCTGACCATCCTACCATCTCCTGCTTCCCTGCTAGCTTTGATTATCTGCATACTATATGGTTGGCCAACTTCTGCAATGTGATCCAAAGTAGCTTAGTTCCTGCAGGGAGCAAAGCTAGTGTCACAGGGCTTTGTTTCTCTTCTATAACATTCACCTTTTCCTGCTGTGTATTGTTATTATTTGCCTATATGTGCTTTTTGGTATGTATTACTTTGAGTAGATTATAGACTCCCTAAAGGCAGATACAAATTTCTTATATGTATGTGTTTTGCAGTGGACAGCACAACACCTTGTACCAACACTTTGTACTAACAAGGTGTTTCATAAATGTTTATTAAGTTTATTTGAATGAATGTAATTCCAGTTTGTGGAAAGAACATTGTATTACTTATCCTGTTTTTTGTTTCTAAGGAGAAGTTTTTATGAGAAGATAGATTCAAAGTTCTCAGAATCTTAAATAATATTGTAGCATCTTTTCCTTGAAATTCACAACACATCTCTGCTTAATCCTCAAATTTAAAATTATTTTTAAGACACCTTTCACAAAATTATGCCACTCACCTGAAGTTCTGATGCCGACATGCCAACAAGCTTCTTATCTCTGTAGGTAAGACAACATCAGATTGTTTGTCAGTTGATGATTTGCTTGAGACTGTGGGGGCGGGGGGGAGAGCCTATTTTTTCTCTTTTTCTTTTCTTTTTGCACTTGCACAAAAGGCAAAACAGATAATATGTCTCTCCCAAAATCTTGTCTTTGGGCCTCAGATCTGAGGAACTTATCAGACCTATTTTATATAAATAGTAAGGCCTCAAACATTTAAGAATCCAGATATAACACTATTTATATAGTTATAGAGTGCTACAGTTGGAAAGTAGAAACCACCTGTTCTGCTTCACATTTCGTATGAGTAAAGTGAAGCCTGGATAGGTGAAGGAACTTGTCTAAGGTCTCCACAGTTGCTTAATGGTGGAACCATATCTGTGATAGCTAATTGGGGGTGTTTTTCACTATAACCTAATAGCATTAGATCCAAAGGCATACCAAAGGAGCAAAAAGTCTCATGAAATTATTTCAAATGATAGCTCTTTTTCAGAGATTATATTTTTACTGAAATTTAAACAAGATTTTTTTCTTGTTAATTGAGGTTACCATGTCCTATAATGTGTCACATCTGAAAACACATTTACAGTAATAGAGATGCATGGAGTCTAGTTTTATTTATAAAGTGAATATGCTTTTTTTTATTTCAGCATATTATGGGGTACAAATGTTTAGGTTATGTATATTGCCCTCCATCCGCTCCCAGTCAGAGCTTCAAGCGTGTCTATCCCACAGACGATGTGCATTGCACTAGTTATGTGTATATACCCATCCTCCTCCTCCCTGTTCCCATCTGCTTGACACTCTATGAATGTTATTCCTGTATGTGCAGTTAGGTGTTGATCAGTGAAACCAATTTAGTGGTGAGTACATGTGGTGCTTATTTTTCCATTCTTGGGATACTTCACTTAGTAGAATGGGTTCCAGCTCTATCCAGGAAAATATAAGAGGTGCTATATCACCACTGTTACTTATAGCTGAATAGTACTCCATGGTAGACATATACCACATTTTATTAATCCACTTATGTATTGATGGGCACTTGGGTTGTTTCCATATCTTTGCAATTGTGAATTGTGCTGCTTTAGCTTTTAAAAAATTTTACATTTGAAAATATGCTTATTTTTAATTTAGAAAATATAATTTAGTTGGAAACTTAATTATTGCCAGTTCTTGAGATAGTTTTTCAAGCTTTCAGACATGTTGCGGGTTACCGTAAATCTTGGCAAACATCTTTGGACATATATTTTTCTACTTTTTTTTTCCTTTTTAGTTGCTGAGTCTGATGAAGAGTATTGGTCTTGAAACATTTGACTAACATTTTTTTTCTACTAACAAAACTTCTGAGAATTTAGTATATATAAATTTTACTTGAATTCTTGCCCATTTGTTGGCACACATTTCTGTAAATGTATTTACAGGGCCACTTCATTGTTCCTTCAAGTGTTACTGCTCAGGCCTCTCCCCGAATTGGGTAACATGTTTCTAGCTCTTTTACTCCAATTTTTATTTGTATGTTTTGATAGTTTTTTAGAGCCTTCTGTTTGCTATTTCATTAGAACCTTCTGTTCCCAGAATTAATAATAATACAAGAGGTTTGCTTCTGATAAAGAGAAGTAAACTTCTAAGCAAACAACCCATGTGCAAATAACAATTACAAACTCTGGACAAAAACAAAAAATCAAATCAAAACAAAACACAAGTATGTTAGAGTTCTGTAGAATGAACAAGAGTAGGAAAATATTAGAGGAGGTTAATAATTTAAATTAAGCAGTTGGCATGGGATAAAGTGAGTTTCACATTTTTGTGGCTTTTCCTGAAGGTATCTGCAGTGATAGTGGCAACATGGGGCAACTAAACTCCAAAAGAAAGCTTGCTGCTTTCTGACTGGAAAAGAGCAGGAATGCCAGAGAATGAGGAAGGAGAAAGAAATGTGTTCCTCAGGTTCAGTGTATAAACTCTGTTTTGGCCCCTGAACCACACATGCACAGGGAAGACTGAAAACAATCCAAACTGAACAGCACATAGTTCGTTTGCAGTGTGACACTAGCCAAGTTGTTACCCTGCTAAAGCAACATTGTCAGAACTCTTTAGATCAATATAACAGAAACCAGAATATTTAAAATAAACATTGACAATTTTTAAGATAAAACCCCAAATTACTTCAAATACAATAAAACCCAATAAAACATTCCTCGGTCTCAAGGGTAAAGAAAATTGACAGATAACAATCCTGAAGTTATCCACATGATAGAATTATTAGGCAAGTAAATTAAAACCAGTATTAAAACTATGGTTACAGAGATAAAAGAAAATATGGTTGAATGAATAAAAAGATATGAAATCTCAGCAGAGAAACAAAAAAATTATAAAATGCATCAAATGGGAATTTACATTAATTACCTAGTACAATTAACAACATAATAGAGGTAATAGAAGGGAAAGTCAGTGATGTTGAAGACAGATCAATAGAAATCATCTGATCAATCATCTGGACAATTAAGTAGTTTCCATCTCTTGGCTATTGTGAATAATGCTGCAATAAGCATGGGGGTACAGATGTTTCTTAAAGATGCCGATCCTATTTTCTTTGGCTATAAAACTGGAAGTGGGATTGCTAAGTCATATAATAGTTCCATTTTTAATTTTTTGAGGAAACTCCATACTCTTTTCCATAATGGCTATACTAATTTACATTCCCAAAAGTGTACAAGCATTCTGTTTTTCCACATCCTTGCAAACACTAAACTCTTTTCTTTTTGAAAATAGCTATTCTAACAGGTTTGAGGTGATATCTCATTGTGGTTTTGATTTGCATTTCCATGATGATTAGTAATGTCAAACATCTTTTCATATACTTCTTGGCCATTTGTATGTCTTCTTTGGAAAATGTCTGTTCAGCCCTTTGCCCATTTATTAATTGAGCTTTTGTTTCTTTTTTTCCCCACGGAGCTGCATGAGTTCCTTATACATTTTGGATATCAACCCCTTATAAGATGTATAACTTGCAAATAATTTCTCCCATTTCATAGGTTGCCTTTTCATTTTGTTTATTGTTTCCTTTGCTGTACAGAAGGTTTTTAGTTGAATGTAGTTCCATTTGTTTATTTTTGCTTTTGTTGCCTATGTTTTGGTGTCATATCCAAAATATCATTGCCAAGACTAATGACAGGGAGTTTTCCCCTGTACTTTCTTCTAGGAGTTTTATGGCTTCAGATCTTACATTTAAGTCTTTAATCTATTTTGGATTAATTTTAGCATATGGTGTCTAAGACAAGAATCCAGTTTCTTTTTTTTTTTCTTTGCATTTGAATATCCAATTTCCAAAGACCATTTATTGAAGAGACTTTCCTTTCACTATTGTGTATTTTTGGCAGCCCTGTCAAAGATTAGTTAACCATATATGCATTTGTTTCTAGGCTATCAATTCTGATCCATAGGTCTATGTGTCTGTTCTTATGCTAGTACCAAATTATATTGAACACTGTACCTTGGTAACACATTGAAATCAGGGACTGTGATGTTTCTACCTTTGTTCTTTTTCAAGACTGTTAGGGCTATTTGGGGTGTTTTGTGGTCCTGAACAAATTTTAGGATTGATTTTTCTATTTCTATAAAAAATGTCATTGGAATTTTCATAAGGATTACACTGAATCTGAAAATGCTTTGATTAGTGTGGACATTTTAACAATATTAATTCTTCCAATCCATGAACATTCACTATCTTCTCATTTGTTTGTAACAAATACTTACAAATAAATTTAACCAATTTGGTGAAGGTTCTATGCATTAAAAACTATAAGACATTGATGAAAGAAACTGAAGAAGTTACAAACAGATTCTTTTGATGCTATTATAAGTGGGATAGTTTTCTAATTTCTTTTGTAGAGAGTTTTTTGTTAATGTATAATATAGAACCACAATTGATTTTTGTATATTGATTCAGTATCCTGAAATGATCGGATTCTTTTATAAGCTCTAATAGTCATTTGGTAGAATATTTAGAGTTTTTATATAGAAGATCATGCCATGTGCAAGTAGAGACAATTTATCATCCTTTGTAATTTCTTTCTCATGCCTAATTGATCTAGGTAAGACTTCTAGTACTATGCTGAATAGAAATAGTGAAAGTGGATACCCTTGTCTTGTTCCTGATCTTATAGAAAAGGCTTTCAAATTTTCACTGTTAAGTATGGTTTTACAAAAAATTTGATTCTTTGAAAAAATAAACAAAATTGATACACCTTTGGCTAGACTAACGAAAAGCAGAAAAGAAAAATCTGTAATAAGCTCCATCAGGAAGAATAAGGGAGAAATTACAACAGATGCCACAGAGATACAAGATATAATTCATGAATACTACAAAAACCTCTATGCACACAAACTGGAAAATGTGGAAGAAATGGACAATTTCTTATAAACACACAGCCTCGCTAGGCTCAACCAGGAAGAAATAGAATTCCTGAACAGACCAATATCAAGTACTGAAATTGAAACAGCAAAAAAAAAAAAAAAAATACACCTTCCTAAATAGAAAAGTCTTGAACCAGATGGTTTTACACCCAAATTTTACCACACCTACAAGGAAGAACTGGTGCCTATCCTGCAGAAATTATTCCACAGCATTGAGAAGGATGGAATACTCCCCAACACATTTTATGAAGTGAACATAACCTGGATACCAAAGCCAGGAAAGGATGCAACAAAAAAAGAAAACTATAGACCAATATCCCTTATGATTATAGATGCAAAAATTCTCAACAAAATCCTATCCAATTGAATCCAGGTGCTTGTCAAGAAAATAATCCATCACAACCAAGTGGGCTTCATCCCAGGGATGCAGGGATGGTTCAACATATGCAAATCTATAAATGTAATTCACCATATAAACAACAAAAGCGAAAACAAAGACCATATGATCCTCTCAATAGACCCAGAAAAAGTGTTTGACAAAATTCAACACCCTTTTATGATAAGAATGCTCTACAAAATAGGCATAGATGGGGCTTACCTAAAAATTATATAAGCCATATATGACAAACCCACAGCCAATATCATACTGAATGAGGAAAAACTGAAAGCATTCCTACTTAGAACTGGAACAAGACAAGGTTGCCCGCTATCTCCACTTCTATTCAACATAGTGCTGGAAGTCCATGCTACAGCAATCAGACAAGAGAGTGGAATTAAGGGCATCCAAATGGGACCAGAAGAAATCAAACTCTTACTCTTTGCTGATAACATATTATACCTAGAAAACCTCAAGGATTCAACCAAGAGACTCCTTGAATTGATAAATGAATTTGGTAAAGTCTCAGAATACAAAATCAATACACAGAAAACAGAGGCATTCATATATGCTAACAATAGTAAAAGTGAGAACCAAATCAAAGACTCAATTCCCTTCAAAATAGCAACAAAGAAAATAAAGTACCTTGGAATATATTTAACTAAGGAGGTAAAAGACCTCTACAGGGAGAACTATGAAACATTGAAGAAGGAAATAGCAGAGGACGTAAACAGATGGAAGAATATACCATGCTCATGGGTCGGCAGAATCAATATTGTTAAAATGTCTATACTAACCAAAGTGACCTACAGAGTCAGTGTAATCCCTATCAAAATATCATCATCATTTTTCACAGATATAGAAAAAATAATTTTATGCTTCGTATGGAACGAGTGAAGAACCCATATAGCAAAATCAATCCTAGGCAATAAAAACAAAATAGGAGGTATCAATTTACCAGACTTCAAACTATACTGCAAGGCTATAGTAATTAAAACAGCTTTTGACTAGCACAAGAACAGGGACATTGACCAGTGGAACAGAACAGAGAACCCCGATATAAAACCATCCTCATATAGCCTACTAATCTTCAACAAAGCAGACAAAAACATACACTGGGGAAAAGAATCCTTATTCAATAAATGGTGCTGGGAAAACTGGATAGCCACATGTAGAAGACTGAAACAAGACCCACATCTTTCACCTCTCACAAAAATCAACTCATGCTGGGTAACAGATTTGAACCTTAGGTGTGAAACTCTTAGAACTCTAGGGAAAATGTTGGAAATACTCTTCTAGACATTGGCCTAGGCAAATAATTTACGAAGAAGTCCCCAAAGACAAAAATGAACACACGGGACCTGATCAAATTAAAAGGCTTCTACACAGCCAAAGAAACTGTCAAGAGAGCAAACAGACAACCCACAGAATGGGAAAAAATTTTTGGAAGCTACACATCTGATAAAGGGCTGATAACTAGAATCTATTTAGAACTCAGGAAAATCAACAAGAAAAAAAATCAAACAACCCCATCAAAAATGGGCAAAGGACATGAACAGAAACATCTCAAAAGAAGACAGAATAATGGCCAACAAACATATGAAAAAATGTTCAACATCTCTAATCATCAGGAAAATGCAATTCAAAGCTGCAATGAGGTATCGCTTAACTCCAGTGAGAATGGCCTTTCTCAAAAAGTCCCCAAACAATAATTGCTGGCGTGGATGCGGAAAGATAGGAACATTCCTACACTGCTAGTGGGACTGCAAACTGGTTCAACCTCTGTGGAAAGCAATATGGAGATACCTCAAAGTGATACAAGTGGATCTACCATTTGATCCAGCAATCCCACTACTGGGCATCTACCCAAAAGATCAAAAGTCACTTTTTGAAAAAGACACCTGCATTCGAATATTTATAGCAGCACAATTCACAATTGAAAAGTTGTGGAAACAACCCAAGTGCCCATCAATTCATGAGTGGATTAAAAAATGTGGTGTATGTATACCATTGAGTACTACTCAGCTTTAAAAAACAATGGTCATATAGCACCTCTTGTATTTTCCTTGATAGAGCTGGAACTCATTCTACTAAGTGAAGTATCTCAAGGATGGAAAAACAAGCACCACATGTACTCACCAGCAAATTGGTATTAAGAGATCAACACCTAAGTGGACATATAGGAATAACATTTATTGGGTGTCGGGCAGGTGGGAGGGGGGAGGAGGGGATGGGTATATACAAACACAATGAGGACGATGTGCAACGTTTGGGGGATGGACAGTCTTGAAGCTCTGACTCAAGGGGGTGGCATGGGCAATATACATAACCTTAAACTTGTACCCCCATAATATGCTAAAATGAAAATAATAATAATAATAATAAAGTATGGTTTAAGCTCTGGGCTTATCATATATGGTTCTATATGATCTTTATTATGTTGAGATACATTCCTTATTTACTTAATTTGTTGATAAAAATGTTTTTTATCATAAAAGAATGTTGACTTGTCATAACTTTTTCTGCATGTATTGAGATGCTCATATGATTTTTATCCTTCATTTGGTCAATGTGGTATATAACATTTATTGATTTGCATATGTTGAACTATCCTTGCATCCCAGGAATAAATACCACCTGATCATGATGTATAATCCTTTTAGTGTACTACTGAATTTGGTAGTACTTTCGTTTGGTAGTACTTTGTTGTGGATTTTTATATCTAAGTTCATTAGGGATATTGGCCTATAATCTATTTTTCTTGTAGCATTGTCATCTGGCTTTGGTATCAGAGTAATTTAGCTGGGCTTGAAGTAAGTTTGAAAGTGAGTTCTTCTCTTAAATTTTTTAGAAGTGTTTGAGAAGGATTGGAATGAATTCTTCTGTAAGTAGAATTTTTGGTATAATTCATCACTGCAGCTGTCTGGTCCTGGCCTTTTCTTGGATGAAAGACTTCTGTTTTATTACTGATTCAATCTCTTTGCTTATTATTGGTCTCTTCAGATTTTCTATTTCTCCATGATTCAGTCTTGGTAGGTTGTATGTTTCTAGGGATTTATCCATTTCTTCTAAGTTATCTAATCTATTGGCATACAGTTGTTCAATGTATTCTCTTATAATCCTTTGTGTTTCTGTGTTATCAGTTATAATGTGTCCTTTTTAACTTGTAAGTTTTTTAATTTGAGTTCTGGTCCAGGGCTTTGTTGTTGTTGTTGGAAGGTTTTTTTTTAATTTCTGCTTCAGTTTTGTTGCTTGTTATTGGTCTGTTCAGGAATTCTGTTGCTCCCTGAGAGTGTTGGAAGATTGTGTGTCTCCAGAAAGTCATCCCTTTTCTCTATGTTTTTGAGTTTATGTGCATAGAGATTGTCATAGTATTCACAGATGATATTTCATATTTCTGCAGTATCAGTTGTAACATTCCCATTTTCATTTCTAATTGAGCTTACTTGAGTCCTTTCTCTTCTATTCTATTTGGACATTTTAATATTGGACAGCTACATCTGGTGAAGGTTTCATGTTGCTTTTGCCCATGGTGGAAAACAGAAGGTGATGGTGCTTGTGCAAGGAGATCAGATGGTGAGAGAAGAAGCAGGAGTGAGAAACAAAAGAAGCCTGACACTTTTTAACAACTTGCTCTTGAGGGAACTCATTCATTCCAGGGAGTTCAAAAATTTACTCCTGTGGGATGACATTAATCTGTTCATGAGGGATACATCCCCTTGACCTAAACACTTCCCACTAGGCCCCACCTCCCAACTCTACTACATTGGAGATAGCATTTCAGCATGAGTTTTGGCAGGGACAAATCATATCCAAACCATAGCTTATGTGTTGACACTGATTTTGTGGCTTAATAAAGGGTCAATTTTTGTAAGTTTTTCATGTGTGCCTGGAAGGCGTGTGTATTTTATAATTATTAGGTGCAAAGCTTTATTAGAGCTTCATTATTTGTTAATTAGATTATTAAGTTGTTAATTTCTCTTTTAATTGCCTGCTTGCTCTAGCAATTAATGATAGAAATATGATAAAAGTATCCATTGTTATTGGGGATTTTGCTCTTTATATTTTATGTATTATTATGTCTGTGCCGTTATATACTTGCAGAGACAGTTTATTATCTTGTTGATGAGTTGCTTCACTTTCATTATTTAATGACTATTTTATTGTTTAGTAATGCTTTTACTTAGAATGTAGTTTGTTGGACATTAATGCAGCTACCTGAGTGTTACTGTTCTTGTACTTTCCAACATTCGTCTCTTATTTTAGCTATGTCTATTGCAAACAGCATGCCACTGAAGTTTTTAAAATTCAAACTGTTGTTCACTTTTAATCTGAAATTTAATTGGTTTATATTTATTGTGATTACTTATATGCTTAATTAATATAAACTTATTTTGTGCCTTCTACTTACTATGTTTTTGTTTTTTTTTTTTTTAGTTTTTTAAATTCCTTGCTATCCACTGTTGTAGTCTTTGATTTTTCTTAAGATCTTTTCATCCCTCTTTTAGGTTGAAAATTACACATTTTAGTTTAGTTTTCTATCTAAAAGCAATTACCTTTAAATATTTAATAATCCTCTTTTATTTCATGATCCCACTTGACCATGTTAGTATCTCTATCCTCTGTTTAAACAGTATAAAAACTTTAGAATATCTTCTATTAGCCTCTTTCCCTATTTTGCATGCTAGTATTATTTAATATGTTAGATTAACTTATTTTATATGCTGGTTTAATAACTGATATTATTTAATATTTTATGTTAAAAACTTAAGATTCCCTAGGTAACTCACCATCGTCAGTGGTGTGGTGGAGCCCACTCTTGTTTACTTCAGGAGCTTATTATGTGCATCCCTTTTCAACTCTGCCTTTGGTGACACATATTTGTAGCTTGATGGTGATGGTAGGAATATTCGTACCATCAAAAGCAATAAACACTACAAATTTGTTTTTTTAATTATTTTTTTAAAATTTAGGAGCCTGTTTTAAGTATTTACCAGGACACCCCTGTCAATCTCTTTGTTTCCCCTTTGTGTTTTATCCAATCCTTTTTTTTTTCTGTGTTCAATTTACTTATTAAAAATTTATAATTTTTTAATTCTTTTTTATTTTTGTACTTCAGAATATTATGGTGGTACACATGCTTTGGTTACATAAATTGCCTTTGCCCGAGTCAAAGCTGCAAGCATGCCCATTCCCCAGAGAGCATGTACTGAACCCACTGGGTGTGAATCTACCCATCCCTTCCTCCCCCCACCCACCTGCCTGACACCCGATGAATGTTATTTCCTTATGTGCACATAAGTTTTGATCGATTAGTACCAATTTGATGGCGAGTCCACGTGGTGTTTGTTTTTCTTGTGATACTTCACTTATAAAAATGGGCTCCAGTTCCATCCAGGTTAATACAAGAGGTATTAGTTCACCATTTTTTTATGGCTGAGTAGTACTTCATGGTATACATATATTATATTTTATTAATCCACTTGTGAAGAGCAATGATGAGTAAACTCTTTAGCTGAAAATATACTTTATTCTCACTTTTTAATGGTACTTTAGCTGAATATATGATTTTAAAATACTTATTTTTTTCAGCACTTTGAAAATATTATTCCATTTTTTTATAGATTCTGTTGCTGTTGATAAGTCAACTATTTCTTCAGTTGAGTTTCCTCTGTAGGTCATCTGTCTTTCCTTTTTGTCTTTGGTATTTATACAGGTTCTGGATTGTTTGGCTCTTGCATTTATTTCTCTTTTTTATTCTGCTTAGTTGTCTTTCAGGAGGGCTGACCATGGCAAGCTGAATTTCCTAAACTCCAACGTTAGTTTTCTTCTTGCTAGGTTCAGCCAATGGAAATTATTGGTGATTGATTTGAAGATGGGAGGAAAAGAGAAATAATAGTATTTCTCTTTTGTTGGCCTTGTGTGGCATGTCCAACAACAACTATATGCCTTCAGTAGCACCAGCTACTGCTGAACTTGCCCTCTAGAACACCCCACTTTGCCCCTCTGTCTCTTGCTGTTGCTGATCTCTAGGTTCACTTATCAATCTCTTCTACTGTGTACTTTACATTGTTCAAACACTTTTCGTGGTTTATGTTTCCCTGCTTGGACCCCAAAAGTTACAGTATTCCAGGTTTCACTTATAATGTGTTTAGGTTTGGATTTATCTTTCTTGGGACTTGTGCTTTATGCATCTAAGGTTTTATGTCTTTCATCAACTCTGGAGAAGGTCTATCATCGCTTCAGGTACTGCCTTTCTCTCCACATTTTTCATTCTCAAATAATTATTAGACATGTTTTAGGGCTTTTTACTATGTCCTATATATCTCTTAATCTCTTCTTCTTTTTTTTTTTTTTTTTTTTTTTTTTTTTTTTTTTTTTTTTTGAGACAGAGTCTCACTTTGTTGCCCAGGCTAGAGTGAGTGCCGTGGCATCAGCCTGGCTCACAGCAACCTCAATCTCCGGGGCTCAGCGATCCTACTGCCTCAGCCTCCCGAGTAGCTGGGACTACAGGCATGTGCCACCATTCCCGGCTAATTTTTTGTATATATATTTTTAGTTGGTCAATTAATTTATTTCTATTTTTGGTAGAGACAGGGTCTCGCTCAGGCTGGTTTCGAACTCCTGACCTTGAGCAATCCGCCCGCCTCCGCCTCCCAAAGTGCTAGGATTACAGGCGTGAGCCACCACTCTTCTTTATGTTTCTTCTTTAATCTCTTCTTTATGTTTCCAATCTTTCTCTTTTTATGCTGGGTAAATTCCTTGGAATTATCTTTCAGTTCAGCAATTCATTCTTTAGCTACATTTAATGCAAAGTCTCATTTCAGATAATAATTTTGATTATAATTGTGTTTCTATAAATCTCTTTATATTTTTATTTTTTCCTCTTTCTTTTTACAATTTCTCATATTTTAAACATTTTATTCAACTAATATCTGAGATTAATATTCTGTTCCTTTAGTTCTTAAAGCTGTCGGCTGTTTTTAACTTAATGCTCACGTTTGATTTAAAACACTTTTGTATCTTCTCAGTCATTTATGGAAGAATATTTCCTGATGTGATTGATATTTTTGATATATGAGCTCTTCTACATTGGAATTCACTTTTTCTGTGAGACTCCAACATGTCCTGGGTTGTTTAAGGTGTCTTGCTGAAGTGGGTTTGTTTCTTCTAGATACTGCAGGTGTACACTAGGTTGCCATTCTCTTTGGTTGCAGTATTGCAAGCCTGCTTTGTGCCCCTAAGGTTCCTTGGTTATTGTTGAGTTGGATAATTCCCATGAGGTGTTGTGGTAGCATTATAATAATGTCCTGACTCTATCTTCTTAGAATTTTAATTTCTTTCTTGTAAGATAAAGCATTTTAGAAGTTTCGTGTCTATGTGTATTTCTGCATTTTCTTATTTTAATATAGGACTTTTCCTTTATATTTTCATAGTAACATTTCCATGTGAATATAGCCTGACATTTTACAGGAAAGAGAAGAGCATACTCCTGCTTGGAGAACTTTGTACTTCCTGTTCTTTGGGCTTAATGCCTTTTCTCCAAGGCTTTTCTGGCTAACTCACTCCCTAATTTCTTTTAGGTCTTTATTTTAATGTGATCTTTCAGTAATTTCGTTGCTGGTGTGCTGGTTACACTATATAAAATTTCAAGTCCAACTCCCCAGTCCTAGCATTTATTTTCCCCTTCCCTGCTTTATTGTAATTCTTTAGCACAGAACATTGTCTATAATTCTATATATTTCTTCTCTTTTCTTTCTTTTTTATTTTTGAGACAGAGTCTCGCTTTGTTGCCCAGGCTAGAGTGAGTGCCGTGGTGTCAGCCTAGCTCACAGCAACCTCAAACTCCTGGGCTCAAGCAATCCTGCTGCCTCAGCCTCCCGAGTAGCTGAGACTACAGGCATGTGCCACCATGCCCGGCTAATTTTTTCTATATATATTAGTTGGCCAATTAATTTCTTTCTATTTATAGTAGAGGCGGGGTCTCGCTCTTGCTCAGGCTAGTTTCAAACTCCTGACGTTGAGCAATCCGCCCACCTTGGCCTCCCAGAGTGCTAGGATCACAGGCGTGAGCCACTGTGCCCGGCCTATATATTTATTTTCAATCACCCACAAAATATATCATCTGCATGAGATCAGAAATTTCTATCTATTTTGTTAACTCCTATATCGTCATCATCTAGAACAATGCCTGGCACATACTAAGTATTCAAAAAAACATTTTTAATAAATGAATGAAATATTCAGTGGATATGTATTGTATGCCTTATCCTGAACTAGGTGATGATGATACAATAGAAAAAAAAATAGACAGGATTGCAGCCCTAATGAAGGACATGGTCTTGAAGGGAATATAGACTGTTTAAAAAAACAGTTAATCTCCTCTGGTGGACAGAGGCTATGGATCCAAATTAACTCTTGATGAGCTTATTAGTACTAGGTAGACATTGCTTGAGAAGAAGTGTGGAGGGTAAGGTGATTACTTTTGGTATGTGTTGCATCTAAGACTTCTTATCCCCTTGTTTTATCCGAGAACTGACCAAGGTATACACACACACACACACACACACACACACACACACACACACGTGCACACACATAAAAGGTAATGATTTAGAAAACAATATTAATGAGGGAGGTGACATAAGTTTGGCTAAATTAGTGAGAAGACTGAAAGCAAGTAAGTTAATAAAATTTCCAATAAAGTTTTTTGGTACCAAGTTTTTCTTTTCAGTGTTGGTAGTAACTATCTGATGAGCTCAGAATGCAAACAATTGGCCTAAATCTACATTTTGTTTCCTTGTAATTATATTGAAAGAACATATGCACATTTTCCTTTTATACCTCTACAAGTAGGACACAGAGGAGGTTATACTGTTACCTTATTATATAAATAATAAAGTCCACGGCTGTATTTACAAATGCTGAGTTTCTAGCATGTGAAATCATATGAAGAATGTTAAATCTCTAATATGTGTTTAATGTACATTTCAGTTTATTTTTCTCTTAACTATAATAGTAGCAATTATTTTATTTATATGAGGGGAAGAATGTGTCACCTAAAGGAAAAGCTAATAGATTTCTTGGCAATTTTTCCATCACGTTTAAATCTTTTTCTATTTTGAGCTGCTGTGATAGTCTCACTGCTCTGTCTAGCATATTTTTTACTTCTTATCCTTAAT
The DNA here is from genome assembly GCF_040939455.1 of Microcebus murinus. Classification (NCBI taxonomy): domain Eukaryota; kingdom Metazoa; phylum Chordata; class Mammalia; order Primates; family Cheirogaleidae; genus Microcebus; species Microcebus murinus. The sequence goes on along the minus strand of NC_134104.1, from coordinate 58,057,102 downwards.
ACCTACTCACTTTTTTCTGTCTTTGAGCCCTTGTTTCTTCCATTTTTCCCTGCCTAAAATGCCTGATCCTGGGCTTTGGTCAGTTTATATCTTGACCCTGCTGAAGACAATAGCTGGCCAATGTTAGGGACGAATTTATAGTGAGCCCCTTGTCCTGAATGCCGTGAATTATCCGAGCAGCTTCTTTCATACATATAATCTCATTCAATCACTATAAAAACCCTGTTTGTTAGATACAATCCCCTTGTCCTAAAAATGACGAATGTGAATATTAGGTGGGTATATAAGTTTATGTAGGACACATTCCTAGTAAGCTGGAATTCAAACTCAAAACTTCCAATTAGAAGTAGTTGCTGTTGTTATGATATCATTGCTTTTTCCAGGTATTCTACCTTCAAGCTTCCTAGAATTGCTTTTAAAGTTTTCTCAACTTGCCTTTGCTTGAATGGAATTTACACAAAAAGAATACCTACATCTTCAAGGCTTCCATGTGGTAGACAGAATTGAAATAAAGAGAAAACAACAGTAGAGTCAGCTGTTACCTACCTAATTTTATAGTCTCTTTTAATTGAAAGCTGCTACTCCAAAAATCCTGCTCACATTTATACAACTGACAAATACTTACTGAATGTTTATTGTGTGTCAGGCCCTAAACTAGACCCTGTATATGGAGCACTAAACAAAATAACATGGTCTCTATGGAGTATACAATCTAGTTGGGAGCAGAAGAGATAATAAACACATAAACCACTAATCACAACAGTAACTTAAACTTTCATAAATGTCACAAAAAATTAAAAAGTGGAAGGATCTGTCTCAAGAACAATAATGGTCAAAGGAAGTCTCTTGGAAAGAGTAGAAGAACCATATAATTATTTAGAAAGTGCAGAACTTTCCAGGAATTATGTCACAGCTTCTACCTTACTAGGTATTTGTGAACAAGTGGGATTTGGATGACACACTCTTGCTCATTGTGGGGCCAAACTAACCAGGCTTTCTAACCTGGTATAAATATTTGAGACTCAGATTCACATCATTAATTTTGTAATGATTAAGAGGAAAAGAAGGTGGGGGAAAGTATAAAAAAAATAGATTGGAAGGGTAGTCCTTGAAAGATTGGAAAGAATTTGTTTAGGAATGTTATTCCTTAATATTTAAATGCAAATGTGAGTTTTTTAAATTATCAAGAGTAGAAAGTAACACAATTCATTCAACATTCCTCTAACCAATATTTAAGGTATACCTATTAGGTATTGTGCTAAGGACTAGATATGTAATGTAAACTTCTCCTCAAGTTTATAATCTTATGTGAAAGACAGTTACAATGCAGTGTGATGATTATTATGACGAGATTAGGCACAGGACATCAGATTCTGGAGGTGATAACATCTAAACTAAGAAACCATGGTGTATATAGCCAGGGCAGTGGAGTTTTCACATTTCCCTAGAATAAATAATTCATTTCAATAGTTATAACTTCAAGTTGAGAGTATTTTGAAAATATAATTTTAATATTTATCTAAATTTTAGTTTTGTTCATTCTCTTGACTAGCTCTTAAACTTTAATTTGAGAAGTTAGGTTTAAATAAAATCATACATAAAAATCCCAACAACTATTCTTTCCTTAATATACTGTGAAGTACGGATTATAGGAAAAAGAGTATTATTAATATTATCATTTAGTGTATTATAGATTAGGTTTCTACTAGAGTTCAAATTCATTTATACATAAAATCTGATATTAAAGTGGTTCATTTTAAGTGGTAGCTATTAATGCTAATAAATTCAAATTTAGCAGTTCTTTAAAAAATAAGCTTACTTTTTTGTATATTTTGTATCTTTAGTATAGCTAGTCTGACCTAAGGTCTAGAGTACAGACCAACTGTGCCCTTGGGTTAACGGTGTTTATCTTATGATTTCCTCTGCCTTTCTTATGGCCTTTTTCTGTTTTCAGTTTACAGTATTGATAAATTGATAACCCTTGCTTCTCATACTTCCTTTTTCTGATAGACAGTTAGCTTTTTAAACATGAAGGGCTAAATCTAGCACTGTAGTTTACGATAACAAACGTAATTAACAGGTTTTCCAAGTCTACTTTCAAAATGGTAATTCTTCTTACTCTTCATATGACTTCTGTTTAGGTAAACCACACAAGTTAGGGCACATTGATTTTCAAAAATAAAATTAGCTTTATTAAGGATTAAAGTCTGTACTTTATGATGGTGGAGTACCCAGCTCTGTAGTGGGTCTAGAAAAACTAAACATATATAAAATAAAATATAATTATTTTGGGATATATAGTACCTTTTCTCAAAATAGATCAAATTGAAAATGTTTACTCAGTCATGGAGGAAATGATTTTTAGTCTAAATTTAGGTTCAGAGGTCTTTTATAGAGCCAGGTGAGGCTTTTTTTAATACTCTACATCAGGGATCCTCAAACCTTTTAAACAGAGGGCCAGTTCACTGTCCCTCAGACCGTTGGAGGGCCATTGTAGAGTGGGGCGCACATTCCACACATGTGCACTGTGGGCCCGTGAGGAGTCGGCTGCTAAGCAGGACAGGCAGTGGAGGCAAAAAACCTAGCAGGCCGGATAAATGTCCTCGGCGGCGGGCCCCTTGTGGCCCACCGGCTGTAGTTTGAGGACGCCTGCTCTACAAGCATCAGCACATAGATTTATTAGTGGCTCAGTAGGCATCTCCAGGAGGGCCCAACTAGTATTGAGGGAAGATGAACTTTTCTGTATTCTGTAACATAGAGTTGGCCCTATCCCATTGGAGAACACAGCTGTGCCGGCCTAGAATTAAAAAGAACTTTAAAACAAAAAGCAAATGAACAACACCCTTCCCATAAAAAACACTCTCTAGTATATCTGCGTCTGGAATAGTGTTGATAGTAACTTCACCCCATATGGACCAAATAACTAAATAACTCTAGGGATTACAGTATCTGTGTGGGAATCTGAAGATTCCTTAACAATTAACAACTTAACAATTCAGGATCTGTGCTCTCTTTCAAATCAAAACACAAATAAGGACTAGATCAACATCAGTATGTATCTATTTCTGTCTTCCAAGCCACGAGAAAAAAACTGATGGCAACGTTTTTTGCTTATATATGCAAACCTTATATGTGAACTTGGCTCATATGCAGGGTCTATTTAGAATACATAAAAAGGTGATACTGCCTACATGTGATTGTTGAGGACATCACAAGACACCTTGGACTTATTCCAATTGAGTAATTACGTTCATTTTGTCCTTATTTTCCTTTTCCTGATTGTTTCAGTTAAATATGGAAAATTATCCTTCATTTTTCACTTAGAGAAGTTGGACAGTATTTCTGCACATATTATTTAGGCCCTACTGTCTTCCTCTTTAGTAATAGAAATGATGGTTAAAAATGCTGCTTAGAGGAGTCATTGTGGCTATTACTATTGTTATGGTATTTCTTGATTCCAAAGTGTTTTGTGAACATCCAGCACATGACTGGCTCTTAGATGAGCAGCTGGACTATAGGGTGTTATCTTGAGCAAGTCTTCTTTATCTCCTTAATCCATGCTTAGCTTAGCCCCTTAGCTTAAAGGGGCAGACATCCTCTCCCTTTTTCATACAACTATATTTAATAGTTCCCTTTTAGCAAATGCGTACTTTATGACAGGCACAGTGCTAGTTCCTTTATATGCCTATAGCATATAATCTGCATAAACAACCTTATAGAATAGGTAACATGATCACCATTTTACAGACAGAGAAACTATAACTTGTACAAGATCACACAGTTAAAGAGGGGGAACTGGAATTAGATTCAGGGTTTTCCTGATAGCAAAAGCTAAGCTCCTAACCACCGTCCTACCTCATAATTCTGCTGCTTCTCAGAACTCTGTGAGCCTCGGTCTACGGATCATTGATCACACAAATAGCTTCTCTTAGTGCTTGTCACCACTTTGCAGGCTGACCTTATTGAGCTCAACCTTGGAATCACCATGTGGCACTGGCTTCCAAAGGGCAAATGCTGATTATGGTCACAGGCCACAAAGAAACTGAACTTCTATTGAGAGAATCTCTATGCTGCATCATTTTATCTGCATGACAAAAGTCATTTGCCCTATTTTCATTTCTTTCTCTGGTGGTGTTGTAATAACAGTGTCTTTAGTCAGGATTAACAAGTAACTAACTTATTTACTTTGGTTGCCAATAAATAACTATAGCCTGTTAATAATTATGCATGTGTTTTATGTGGCCTTAGATAATCTAAGAAAATCTTATGCATCTAACATTCTAAATTGGATGAATATGGCTTCACACTTGGTCTCCTATTATATAACTCTCCATTAACAAAAAGTAGATCACATAAGGAAAAAAACTTGAATACTTGAAGTAATTTACTAGTACATTTTATAGTGACACACTAATATAGGACTTTTATTGTTACCTAAATATAAAGTTTTGCTCAATTAATATCAAATAGTAAATCTAATAAGTTTTCTTGTTTTAAAGTATACCAGATCTGTCACAAATGTCTTGAAATATATTGTATATACACCTTTATGTGAGCTGTGTGTACATTTTTTAGTGCTTTTATATTGTTAGCTCAATGAAGGTAATATGAGTCCTAATTTATCTTTTAGCACATCACAATGCCAAATACAGCACCTTGCAAATAGTAGATGTTCATTGATTGTTTTTGACTTAGTGAATAAGTTAGTCTGTACTAGGTTGAACAGAGTTGCAGTCCTAAATTTGTTCTTTCATCATTTCACTCTGCATAATTAAAGAAGCTTTACTAAGATGATTAAAAATGTGTTATTGAATTCTAAAACAGTGGGATAAAAAAGACCCTGGTTATACCCCTGTAAGGAAGCAGTGGGGATGAGTTTCTCACTATAGGTACATTTAGTGAATTTTATGTGTGATTGAATTAATTGATTTCTCTTAGGAAGGTTAGATATATGATTTCTGGATGGCACTTCATACCTTTTTATTTTACCTTTACCTTGCCAAATATTATTTTTTCCTATTATAAAAGGAAAGTTTATTGTAGAGAATTAACTATATGTTAAAGTCAAAAAAACTAAAATAATCCCTAATCTTATTATTAGTATATAGTCACTCTTAATATTTCTGTATGTTCTTGGTTTGTTTCTCATCTGTATAATTATATACTATTCATGCAATTGGTAACCATGTTTATATAGCATTATAGTATTGCAATACTATAAATTTGCATTTTTAATAAAACTTAAAAAATCTGTTAAAGTACTTTGTGAATTGTAAAATATTTATTTATATGGATGTGGTATGCTTTATTTGATTGTTTTTCTATTATTAGATATTTAGGTTGCTTATAGTTTTTCATTGTCATAAAAATGATCTTTTTTCCATAAATTTCTGCTGGTTTTCAGTTATGTAAGACTTATTCCTATAACCCAAATTACTGAGTAAAAAATGAACTTTGAGTTGATACATACTGCTCAATAGCTTTTCAGACACCGTTTAGCAATTCATACTCCTATCAAAGAAAGGTATATGGAGATGCTATTTCACTGAGGCATCATCAAAATTATTACCTCTACACACGTTTAAGCAGGTAATAAGTAGACTTACTGACTTTAATATGTTGTTTTAATCAACTATGCTCAGAAGAAGTATATAAATTAAATACTTCAGTTTGCTTTCAGAAAGAATTATGAAATATTCTTAAGGGTCAGTAGTTTGGAAGCTGAATGTTGCAACATAGTTTCCACCTACATTCAAATATTTTCAGGTCTAATTGTAAACTGGATACTCTTGTTAAAGCTGGACTTAACATAATCTTCTGTATTGATACATATTTCACTCACAGTTTTGTCAAAATGTGTTGAGTTCAGCCATTACCCATTATATCTAATGTGGTATTAGCATTCCCTCTTATAGTGATCAATCTCATTTCTATATGCTGTTGTAACTTAAAGGTAATGACAATTCAAAGTTTACTTTTATTTATTTATGCATTTTTTCATGAACTGTCTACAAAAGCACCTTTCTTCTTCACCAATATTCTGTCCAAACTGAGTGTGGATGAATCTGAGTAGTTTCATTTTGGAGAGCAGCAGTCATATTTGTATGAGGAAAGGCAACAGTCTTGGAAGAATACCAAAAAAAAAATCATTTTTAAGTGTTTGCCTCATTCTCCAGTGAAAGCATTTGCGTTTCAGAGGCCATGGTGAGTCTTGGTCCCTACTGGTACTTGTTTTTGATCACACTGCTAAGGGACTCTAGGTATGTGTATATTCAGACATATAATATAAATTTTGGGTAATCTGAAATATCACTTGGGGAAAATATTGATAAAAAATAATTCACCTCTTTATGTACTACAATCTTTCCTACTTCTCTGCAGAAATTATCTCAACATAAATACTGATTCCAACTCAGTAAATTAAGTTTTACTTATGTATTTGTTTTGCATTTCAGAGTACCTGATAAATTGCAAGTCTGTTTGTGCTCTGTAGCTGCACAGGTATGTATAAGAATTACCTATAGCTATGTAATTCTATGTATTAACTGACAAGTTACTACATTTTTGTGTATTAAATTGCTTATAGATTTTATAATGTGAAAATGCTGTTTTGATTGCTTATAAATGTTGACAACTTCAAAAGAAAGTATATTTTATACTATATTGCATTTCATTATAAGAATCACATAAACATTTCTAAGATTTGATGAGGCAGAGTATTATTAATTACAAAGCATTCATCTGGCGAAGAGATTAGAGAATATTTTTTGGAACTGTACAATTAAAGCTATTGGTGATATGAGATGAAACTATTGCAACACCAGTATGTTGTTGACATTATTTTTTTTAAACTTTTTTTTTTTTTGCTATTTTTTAGTTTATTTTCTGTGGTGGTTGCTTTAGGTACAGAGTAGTTGCAGATGTACTGTCTGCTGCACCGTCTCAAGCACAAGACAAATGGGAAAAAAAAAAAATGTTTGCACCTGTTTGAAATCTCAACCATGCAGTGTCGTGGTTCCTGGGCAACAGGCAGGGATTCTCAAAAGCTTGGTTGCACCTGCTCAATTGTTGCTTGCAGCTGTGTCATATGAGTGAGCGCACAGAGAAGCTTGTTAGTAGTTTGCTTATGCTGTGACGTATTTTGTGTACTCAGAGTTTGAAAGATTCTTATTTGATGTAGACCTTGAACTATTACATTGGTTTACTATAAAACTCACTGGTTTTAGTTCCCAAATATTTTCTCCAAATCCTCTTTGTTTTGTGTTTTCAATTTTGCTTTCATAACTATCGACTGCCCTTGATAACGTCTATGCTAGCTTCTGTAAAGGAGACCTAGGAGAGTAGATCTCTCTAGATAACTGGGATGATGGTAATTTTTGTCCTGGTAGAGACATTTTGTGTTTGGCTCAATTTTACCATGTTGGCAGCCCCACTGTGAGGCTGGATGTAGTTATTGATCCATTTAGCTGAACAGATTTGAAAGCATTTGGCTATTAGTGGACACATGGGGCATATTCAGAAAATTTAAGAGTATATTGTAAGATGATTTCTTGATTTGTGCATGTGTCTCTGTTGCAGTTGGGGTGGAATTGAGAAAGAGAGAAAAAGAGTGAATATTAAATAATAATCCTAGAAAAGGGGCTAAAGTCCAGGTGCAGATTTTAAGGATGGAATATTATCCTTTAATTAAATACTAGATACCTGCTATTTTTTAAAAATTGTTACTGGTAGTGAAATTAAGTTTATTTTAGTTAATAACTTTATATATTTTCTGATAAGTGTATCTATATTTCAATATAGACAAGCTATTATAAACTATTTTATACTAGTTAGGTAAAGTTCTAGAAATGCAATACAAAAGCTGCAACTCAATATAAAAGTATTTCATTAACTTACTCAGTAGTTTCAAATTCCTGATATCAAAAACTTACTCAAATGACTTGAATTATTCTTTTTAACATACTAAAAAATTTTCAGTTATTTCCATCAATATTTTGTAACCCAAATCTTAAGAGGTGGTGTATCTTTTCCATTTATTGGCTTATTTGAAATCTATATTTTAAAGTTGCTATAATATGAATTTAACTAATCTCTTTGGGCGTTGGAAACATGGGTACAAAGGTAAATAGAAGATTGGGACAGCCCTTTAATACAATGCCCTGTACATAGTAGTTGGTCAATAAATGTTGAATGAGTGCATTTATGAATAAAACATTTCTGGAGTTGTATTAGAAATAGAGAGATTGTGTCCTAGAAACTTATTATTTGTTATACATTTTAGATGAGTCTTGATGGACTTTAGTTCTCATACTGTCAATTATATAGAGATGAGAATACTTATACATCTCATTCTTAAAATGAGAAATTAATATATAAGAATTGATCTTCTCTCATTATAATCAAGAATTGAAATAACACTATTTGCAATATGCTTTATATTCATTTTTGCTGACTATGAGAAAAGTAGTATTATTCCCATCATACGCATAAGGCTGAATCATCCATGGGCATACTACTTGTCACTTTGGAAATACTTCACAGCATATAAATAAAAATACTTCCGTGTTATATGATAATGCCTTAGCTTTCCTGAGCACTCACTTGTGTGCTTTCTCTCTCCCTCCCTTTCTCAATTTCACTAAAAACACAAAAATAAAATGTGTTGGCTTTCTTTGGGTTAGGTAAGATAAGAACATTAAAAATATGTTAAGTATTTTGCCAAGTAAAAGTAATGGACCTTATATTTACTATATACATATTTAGAATTATGGTTTCTATTACACACTAAATTCCAACTGCAAATAAATAGAAGTAAAGCCACGCAAAAGTAGAGTCAGAATTGAGCATTACCTGCTTCAGATAGACCTTTCTAAAGTTCCATTTTGTGTGGCATGAGGCAGTCACATAAGAATGACACAGGTCACATAATGAGCCAATATCTATTGCATCAAAACATCTTGTTTAGGCTTCTCAAATTTTAGTAGCTCTGGTGTGTGACATTCGAGGGTACTTTTAGGTTTGAAAGTACCTTAGCTTTTCTTCCACCTTAGTTTATACCAGTAGGTATGAGGCCAATATCAAGGACATCATTTTTCCCCCTCTGAACCTTAGTGTGGTAGATTAAACAATATCCTTCTGCTAGTCTCAACATTAGAAATTAAGAGATGAGCCAAGAATGTGTTTGCTAGAATATTAATCAATAAAACCTACAGATATCAGCAGCTGCTTCATTGGCCTGTCTGGAATCTTAAGGAGGGAGAAATTGCTAAGCCATAGGATTATAGTTTGGAATCTCAGGAATTATAGTCTGGAATCTCAATGAGGGAGATATTGCCAAGCCCTAAGATTCCTGGGTATTATTGTAGGTTCCCCTGTGATTTTCAGGGTTAAAAAAATAAAAGAAGAAAAATCCACATTTATTGAGAACATAGCATACCTAATTTTCTTTCTTACCTTTCTTCCCTTTTCCCCTTTCTCATTTCCTTTCTTTCTTTTATTCCACATGGTAAATGAATATCTACTATTTCCTAGACATAGTGCTAGGATAGATGAATAAAACAAAATCCATGTTCTCAGTGAGCATAGAGGCTAGTGGGAGACAAGGTATACCAACAGAGTTCTTTCTGGCTTCACCATTACCAATGCTAATACTAATACTACTATAGACTCAAAGTCAAGTTACCTGATCTCCCTGTTGCTTTGTTTCATCGTTTATAAAATTGGAAAAGTAATAGTATCTACCTCATATTTTGTTGTGTTCAGAGTTAGATAACACACTACATGTAAGATATATAAGATTCTTAGTCCAGTGGTTGGCACATAGCAAGTATTAAATAAATCTTAGCTATACTATTGCTATTTCTGTTGGCACCACTACCACTACGACTACTACTTCCATCATCACTACTACAACTTAGATACTGAAGAATGACCATACAATTGCCTGGGGGGAGAGATCCTGGTCTGAGCATTGCCATAATGATTGAACTCAAAGGTTCTAAGTAAAATTACCTGTCCTTCCTTTAGATGAGATCATAAATATCATAAATCAGCAAACTGAATCTAAAAGACCTTCATATAACCTTTTATTTTTTTCTAAATTTTATTGTGGTAAAATGTACATAATATAAAATTTACCATTTTAGGTATACAGTTCAATGGTATTAAGTGCATTCATAACGCTTGTACTACCATCACCACCATCCATCTCCATAATTCTTTAATCCTATAAATCTAAAATGCTATACCCATTCATATGTAACACCCCTTTCTTCTTTCCTCTCAGCCCTTGGCAACCACCATTCTATTTTCTGTATCTATCATCTTGACTACTGTAAGTAGTCATCTAGTTGGAATCACCCAGTATTTGTCTTTTTGCATATGGCTTATTTCAGTTAGCATAATGTGTTCAGGGTTTATCCATGTTGTAGCACATGTCAGAATTTCTTTCCTTTTTAAGGCTGAACAATAATCCATTATATGTATATATTAATACCATGTTTTTCTTATCCATTAATCCATCAATAGGGACACTTAGGTTGCTTCCATGTTATAGTTATTATAAATAATTCCTCTATGAACATGGGTATACACATATCTCTTGAGGACCTGCTTTCACTTTATATATATATATATATATATATATATATATATATATATATATATACTCAAAAGTGGAATTGTTAAATCATGAAGTAATGCTATTTTTCATGTATTATTATAAGATTAATTTATTTTAAATTGATTAAAGTCTTTCAGTTTGTATTTGTGAATGGCATTGCTTTCTTCATAAGGAGAATAAGCTAAATCAGATTTAGCAAGAAGACATGTATGTTTATGTGAGTTCAAATGCTTTAAAGGAGTCTGTGAAAACCTTAAATAAACCAGCATCTTGGAAGCCAATGATGTTCTTCAGATATCTGGATTCTAAATCTGTTGCTTGAAGTTGAATTTAGGAGCTTTGGATTCCAAGTGACCGGCACTGAAAGCCTAGCTCTGCAATCCAGTAGCTATGTGACTGGATCAAGGTTGCCTAAGCTTAGTTAAGCCTGTGTAATGTGATGGTAGTTATGTCTACTTATTTATTGGTGGATATGAGGATTAAAGTGAATAAGCTATACAGAATACTTTATTTGATACATAATATCTACCAGTATTCCCTACATATTAATTTTTTTCTCTCTTCTTTTCTTAAAATATAAATATTGCTATGATGGACAGTATAGGAATTTGAAAGAAGTGTGAATTTCTTTCATTAAGAAAGTCAATTTTGGCAAAGGTATGGCTGTGGTGATAGCTGTTGAGTATCTTGATTATCTCATTTCAGCTTGGTTAGACTCACAGTTTCTAACTGTGCATGCTACATTTCTGTAGAAGGCTGGGGCTGGAAGAAAAACTTAAGATGAGGATGATCACATTTACTTCAATGTTTATTGATTATAGAAATATGTCGTGCAGTGGAAGCTCTTGTTGATACAGCCCCAGATAGTTCTCATCCCTCCTTAAAAGTCAAACACAAGCAATCTGTGCAAACAATGAAGAACCCATAATTGCCAAGGTACCTTCACATGCTTTCTAGTGAACTAAAGGTAGTTCTGTTGGCAAGGTTGTCACATTCTAAGCAGCCTCAGGTTTAGTGAGCATAGCTGTCAATGTGTAGATGGCTGTGTAAGGTTTCCTTTCTTTCTTGAGAAGGAAATTAGTGTAGTAAAATATCCCGATTCCCTTCTATGTAAACTCAACAGTAGAAAAGTGGATTTGTGAATTTATATGTATGATTTTCCCTTAATCATCTTTAATAAAAACTAGATGATCTTAATTATAATAAACCATTTTTCTCTGCCAGGCTATTTATATTGTAGCAGTATCTTTCTGAATAGCAATCAGAAAAGGATTCTTTAAAAATAAGAGAAAAAGTACTAGATTATATGTGGAATTGTTCATTACTCACCAAAGGTAATAGAGTTGACTTGCCTAATGTCAAATGTATAGTTCTGACCATGATTAATCAAGGTAAACATTGATGATTAATGAAGTTTTCATTTAATTGGGCCTTAGTTTTCTACCATAAACCTGGAGGCTTAAACAGAAATTTGTTTTCTTAACAGTTTGGAAGTCTGAAATCAAGGGTTATATCAGCAGGGTTGGTTTGTCTGAGGGCTGTGCAGAAGGGTCTGTTCCAGGCCTTTCTCCTTGATTCATAGATGGCTGTCTCCTTCCTAGGTCTCTTCACATTGTCTCTTCTTTATGAGTGTCTGTGTCTAAATTTCCCTGCTTTTAAAAGGATACTAGTCATATTGAATTAGGGCTCACCCTAAAAAGCTCAGTTTTGACTTGATTGCCTTTGAAAAGATCTGGTCTTCAAATAAGATCACATTTTGAGATACTGGGGGCACGGACTCCAACATGTGTTTTTTATTTTTTGTTGTGTGTTTTTTTTTTTTGGTGGGGGGGCACAATTCAACTCATAATAGTTAAGTTAATGATAGTTAACATTTATTGAGTGATTTTCTATTTCATCTATTATATTTATATTTTTGATAATCATTACAACAACCCTATTAGGTAGATATTTTCCCCATTTTACAGGTGAGAGAGCAAAATCTCAGAGAAGATAAGTAATTTGTCCAAAGTCACACAGCTAGTAAATCAAATACTAGTATTTGATTCCAGCATCTCATGTTGCTTTTTAAATGGATAAGCTTCACAACAACTTAGTCAAAAGCCCAAAACACTTTGAGCATTTCAGAGTATTTTTGTCATTGGAACTTGTGCCAAAAGACGTTTTATTTATCAAGAACAATGCATTATGTGATTGTGTAAATGCCCAATCATCGCCTACGTCTTCAGTCCTTAATCTTTTGCTGACAGTTTCTTTGAAGGCTTAGTGCTTTAGCTCTCCTGCACCTGAAAAAGCTTTTGAACAGCATGGATTCTGCACATAGACTACATGGGTTGATTCTGGACCCCATTTGTGTGGATGACATTGAGAGACAGTCATGCTCAAAGTCTGCCACTGAGCATGTGTGCTTTCTGCTCTCCCTTCCTCCTTCTCTCTCCTCTCCCTCATCTTTGTTATTTCACTTTTACTGGGTAGCTTGCGATTTTTTCTTTTATTCAGTCCCTGCCATGAGTGATAAACATTGAAAAGGGATGTGTGTAAACAATGACAAACTAGTGAATATTTCTGCTTATGTGAAAACCAGTGCTCTTATGGGTGTGTACTATAGACTGCCCAGCCTTATTATTATCCATTCACTCTAAAGAGCGAGTAGAATTATGTACCTTCTATAAGTTTCCTATCTTACCAATGAAAACAGTTTGTTTCTCACTTTGAAGTTTTAAAGCAGAACTTGCTCATGACCCAATTTCACTAATAATTCTCTTAAGTAACCCTTGTACTCATTTATAAGATTTTTTTCCACCCACTGTCTGTCTAGCCTGGTTTAAAATTTTTATATATGTACTTTTAAAAAATTGATTAGCTGGAGAGCTGCCCATTCCTCTGTGCTGTATAATAAGGATTTAAAAACTGCACACTGAATTCTGTATAGTGTAATTAAAACTGACCCACATTTGGACCTGAGTACACCAGGACTTAGCCAAACTTGCCATGAGCTGAGTTCTGGTGGCAGATGGGAACTAATGAGGACACACTCCACTCCAGAATTTCCCAGCTGCTTGGCCCCTTTTTGTACAAACAAGGTTTGGAGCGAAGTCCGGATCCCAAGAGCATGTTCTGTAAATGTGCTGTACCCAATGATTTGGGAAATGTTCTCACAAAATCAGGCTGTTTCAAGGTATCCTTAAGGCCTCAGCTACTGTCAGATTTAAAACATGAAAATTCAAAGGGGCCTTTTATGCTCTCTCCAACCAATTTTTAATTTTCAAGTGAATAAAAATCACGTTTCCCCCCTGTTTTTCTCCTATGCCTGGCGATGGAATGATCGTTTATATCCAAACCTGGAAATTTGCAGGTAGTTATTTTGGAGACAGTTGTACATCAGGATAGACTACGTCTCCTTGCAACCTATGGATCTCTTCAACTGGTTTGATGTCCTGGGACTATTCAGGCAGATGTAATTGAATCAGTTTGAAGCAGCTGTAGCTGGCATGTGGTCTCTCAGATTGCTAGCACCTGCTTGTTTTTTTGCAACTCACTAGAGTGAGAGAAGTGCCAAAACCAGCATTGGTCTTGGAGCAGATAAAGCACTCCAGATCTTATATCCCGTTCCCCTTCCAACCTAGTCACATCGTCACTGGTGCCGGAATTAATAAAACCCTTTTCATGATTAGGTCTGAGGTATACTTTTACTTCTCATTCTTCTCAGTATTCAGATGCTGACAGTACTGGCCATGTTAGTCCAAAATATATAAAAAAAAAAAAAAAAGAGAGAGAGAGAGAGAATATAATGGTGATCAGGTGGCTTTGGGGCTCTCTTATCATTAGACAACTGGGTAGCCTGTGGTTTTCAGAATCATTTAAATGAACACACCAAATTCATTTACTGTTCCAGCACAGTCTTATTGGCACAGAGAATGAGCAGTTAATGTATAACAAACTGTGAGCTGTTGTGGAATATGATAAATACACTTCCTTAGCAGGGGGAATGTAAAATGGAGCTATTTCTCCAATGCAAGCTCTAAACTAATAGACGTGGATTTCTTCAACACTTACTATGTGCAAGGAGATGCAGTCTACTAAAAAGGGATCAAAATTCTAGGCCATAGTAAATATATAAAATATATTTTAAAAGATAGAGATTTAGAATGTTTTTAAAGATTAAGTCCACTCAGAAATAGTTGTTATGCCTTATCTTCTCTCTTTTTCATTTTATTATTTGGCAGGCATATATTTAATCCTTAAATGTTATCAATATCCTAATGTTTTATTTGAGCCTGGTGATGATAAAAACAACATGTTTGCTTAAATTTTATAGTTTATGTTACAAAGTTCCTCTTAAATGTGTTTAATATTGAGAGTATTTTGAGAGAAGCTATGAGATAAGTGGAGTTTATGAATAATAGGAGTAGGAGTAAATTCTTAAAAAGGTTATTTCATTATCATCAGCAGATGCGTATTTTTCAAGGCATGACTATGTGCTGTGGACATAGAGAAGTATCTGTGGTCCTTGACTATAGGACTCTTATTATATACTTAAGGAGATGGGACAGAGATTTACAAATAAAATAAAATAAGCCACTCCCAGTGTCAAACGCATGCTTTAGACCCAGATTTGGTGTCAAGTGAATTCTATAAAAATAAAGAAAAATCAGGCACTCTAACTGCCAAATGAATATTCTAGACCCAGTGTTCCTCTTCTCCCCTTCACTGCTCATGAAAGACATCACCAGTCCATTACGGCTCTCTCTGCCACTGAACCAGAACTTGACCTCAGAATCCTCCTGAAGACAGTACTTTAGACAACCATTTCCAACTGATGGAAGTTGCATGTAAAATGAAACCCATTTGCCACTTCTGAAAAAATTATTAAGTGCTACATATGTTTAGTGGAGGCAGAGATCTCTGTGAGCTGACAGGAAGAGGCTAGACTTGAGCTGGACCTTGAAAAAAAAACCCTGAACTAGAAAGGCGAAAGTAGATTATTGGCAAACTGAGGAGTAATGTGAACAAATGAATTAAGATTGGGATTAGATGGCATAATCAATATACCTCAGCTGTAAATAAATAAGTGGTTATATAATTATTAGTTTAATGTTTTTCTCCTCTTCTAGTATGTAAACTCTGTGAAGTATGATTTATTATAAAATGCCTCCTTGGAGAGACCTTCGCTTACTTCTGTCTGAATTAGGTCTCCCATATGTTTCCATAGGCTCTTATTCTTTTCCTTCATATATACAGTTTACCTCAGTTTGGGGAGTACCTTCTCACTGCCAGGATTCTGTGTGAAGAATTGAGGGGGGACTCAAAGAGGATTTTTTTTTCTTTGTAAATGTTTATAACAACAATTTTTTAAAATCTGATTTTTATTTTTATAAATACTGTGGCACTCTCAAGAGTGGCCTAGGGGAATTTCTATTTTAACTATAGCATTTAAGAATTTTACTATATATCCCTGGTTTCAGGGAATAAAGAAGCAAAATATTGGAGTAGAAAAGGTTATGGGGTTTAGAAACAGAGGAGCTGGATTTAAGTGTCTCTGCCATCACTTATGGGCTGTGAGATATAAGGCAGTCCTTTATGTGATATTATGCTCAGTTTCTTCATCTGTAAATTAGAGATGACAACATACCAAAGCACTTTGAAATTAAAAACAGCCCTCTTCTTTCTTTTATCCTTTGTCATCATCATAATTCGGTTCTGAAACCATGTAATAAAATATGGCCTACCATATAGACCCTTCTTTCTTTACCACATTTATTATTTGCTCTAGCTAGTGTAGATTTACTCTTTGCTTTGAATAGAGCATTATACTTATCAACAAAGAAGCAAGAATTCAAGAAATATTAATATTTACTGGTAAGTGATTTGCTCCTCAGTAATAATTATCTCTCATTTGTAATATTACTGCTTAATATCAATAACTTGTATATTAATATTTAAAGTAATTGTTTTATACCAATCCAAAACATTGCCTTTTGTGATTTATTTATTGTTTATCCACTGATTCATTTAATGCAAATTATTCTAGCCATTGAAAAAACTGAATTCACTTTCTACCTAATTAAATATGAATGCCCTAATTATCTATATCGCCATTTTACTGAACTTATAGTGTTAGGATACCAATGTCTAAGAAAAAAATTCGAATATAAAATTATAAATACATTCATCTCTGAGTTGTAAGAACCATTTGTTCCCACCTTTATAATATTTGGTGACTCGATCAGAGAAGATTGATTAAAATTTATTAACTACAGAAGCAATTTTATTTACTAATAGTAATTACTGCTCACCTCTTAGTTTAAAAAACACAAAAAGAAAAAAAAAAAACAATTGATATTTGTAGTCTCCTAAAAAGTTAATGTCTTTATTCTTTCCTCTTTGGAATATGTAATGTTTAGTAATTAATATCTACATGAAGCAGCCTTACAATTTTGAGGTTAAGGGAAACTATGACTATAATTTCTAATTTAAAAAATACATATCTTTTTTTGCATAATTAGAGTCAAAATGTGTGGATATTTCTTCCCTCACAGTATATTTTATTTAAAGTATTTGAACTCTTCACAGTATTTACAATTCTCATTTTTTGTTAAGTACATCAAAACAGAATTATAAGTTATGACTTTAAAGATAAAACATATTTAAATGAACTAAGAATCAACTGAAATTTGATATTTAATTAAGTGTAGCCACATGATGTATATATAGAAAATGAATAGGCATATTGAAAATTAACTATCTTAGTCTGTTTGTGATGCTATAAAGGAATACCTGTGGCTGTATAATTTATAAAGAAAAGAGGTTTATTTGGCTCAGAGTTCAGCAGATTATAAAAGAAGCATGGTGCTGGCATCCATCTACTGGGCTTCTGGTAAAGTCCTCGTGCTGCTTCCGCTCATGGCGGAAGGTGAAGGGGAGCCAGTAGGCAAAGATCACATGGAAAGAGCAGAAACAAGAGAGGGGGAAGGAGCTAGGCTCCCTGAACAAGCAGTTCTTGGGGGAAGATTCACAGGAACTAATAGAGTAAGAACTCACTCATTATCATCAGGATAGCACCAAGCCATTCATGAGGGATGAGCCTCCATGACCCAAACACCTTCCATTAGGCTCAATCTCCAGCACTTGGGATCAAATTTCACCATGAGACTTGGCAGGGCCAAACAAACCAAATCAAAACTATAGCATTAACTTAAAAAATTGCTGTTATAATGGCTTAAATTTACATAGCATGTCAGATAGCTGAATTTAGTATTACTTAAGAAATGGTTAATTTTGTATATCTGGAGACAATTCAAACATACTCATTAATCATGCTGGTCTGATACCTCAAGGAAAGCAACGTATACTTATTAGAGTCTTTTCCAGTATCATAGTAGTATATACTCTAGGTCAAAAGAAAATTGATTTACCCCTTGTAAGTTTATTATTTGGCATCATATTTAAATTTCCATTGATCAAAAATAGGTATATTTACTTTCTGAAATAAATATAGGTTAATATATATTATAAATATAGGTTATAAATAGGTTATAAATAAATAAATATAGGTTAATAAATTTAGGTTCTTCAGCAACATAACTCATTTTTCATTTGATGACTAATTGAATTATGTCCAATTAAGTAATTTCAAGAATGCCTTTGCTATTGATACTAAACCATCATAAACTATTAATTATTTATATCAAGATACCACTTAATATTTTTAAAAATATCAATCTATTAATTTTCTTTAAAAGAATTACTAATACCAGTTTAAGACCAGTTTCTGGCTTTCTTGAAAGGATCAGATTAAAAGAGGTTATATCACTTTTGCAGGGCATCTCTATTGGATTTAAGAGAGAACAACTCCAAGTAGAGGATGGTACATTCCTTTTGAGGTTGACTTACTACTTCTAGCAACCATCACTACAACTCCTACGGGAATTTTCTCACCCTGATCTCTTTGTCCTTCTGTGCTGCTATTAATTGTGGGCTTTGCAGTCACCATTTAAAATTCCAAAACTGTTAAACTCTCTTCCTCTTTTTTAGACCTGGAGAGTATAGGGAAAGTGTACTAGTTACCTAGGACTGCTGTAAACTGGGTGACTTAAAACAACAGAAATTTGTTCTTTAGTCCAGGAACCAGAAATCAAGGTACAGTATGGCCACACTTCCTCTGAGGGCTGTGGGTGAGACTCTTTCCTTGCCTCTTTCAGCTTCTGATGGCCCCACGTGTTCCTTGGCTTCTGGCACCATCACTGCAAACTCTGCCTCCATCTTTATAGGACCTTCCCCTTTGTGTCTGTCTCTCTGTGATCTCTCCTCCTCTCATAAGGATACGAATCATTGGATTTAGGACCCACCTTAAATCCAGAATGATTTATTCTCATGATTTTCAATTAACTGAATCTGTAAGGAGCCTATTTTCTAGTAATGTTACATTCTGAGGTCCCAGATGAACATGAAAATTTGGAGGTACTAGTCAACATTCAACCTGCTATAGAGAGTAACATTATTTTTCTGCAGTAAATATCTATGGAAGGCTTATTTACATACTGCCATGATTTGAATATTTGTATGCTCCAAAATTCATGTTGAAATTTAAGCCCTTCTGTGGCAATATTCATAGGTAGGGACTTTAAGAGGTAATTGGGTCATGAGGGCCCATGAATGAATTAACCCATTTATGGATTGATGGATTAATGGGTTGTCATGGGAATGGGACTGGTGTCCTAAAGAGAGGAAGAGGAAGAGATACTTAGAGCTAGCATGCTGAGCACCCTCACCAGGTGATGCTTGCACCACCTCAGGACTCTGTGGAGAGTCCCCATCAGCAAGAAGGCTCACATGACTTGTGCCTTCTCCACCTTCATCTTCCCAGCCTGCAGAACTATAAGAAATAAATTTCATTTCTTATAAATTATCCACTTTCAGGTATCCTATTCTAAGCAACAGAAAACAGACTAAGAAACAGGCTAACACATTTATCCTTTTTTCCCGTCAATAGTTGACAAAGTTTATCCTGTTCTCCATTTATAGAACACTTTCTGCCTCAGTACCTTGATTTTTTAAAGAAAATTAATTGTATTACTCATTCTCTCTCATACCCTTTTAACCTACTGAAACTTCTTTTCATTATAGATTACAAACTTGAGGCAAAGAATAAGTAACCAAAAGGGTTATAGTCACTCCATATATATAGTAGTAGTAAAACTTAAAACTGACATTAGTATCATCCAGCTTTTCTGTGAATCCATGTGTGTTAAGATGCAAATATACTTGTATAGTCCGTGCTACTTTCATATACTTTACTTGTAACCTAAATCATGAGTTACAGAAAATGTTTCCATTTTTTAAAAATTTTTTTAGAGGCAGGGTCTTGCTCTGATGACATCCAAACTGAAGTTCAGTGGCACAGTCATAGCTCATAGCAACCTCAAACTTCTGGGCTCAAGCGATTGTCCTGCCTCAGCCTCCCGAGTAGCTGGGAGTACAAATGCATATCACAATGCTCAGTTAATTTTTTTCAAATTTTTTGTGGAGACAAGTCCTCACTATGTTGCCCAGGTTGGTCTCAGACTCCTAGGTTTTACGTGATCCTCCTGCCTTGGCCTCCCAAAGTCCTGGGATTACAGGTGTGAGCCACTGCATCCAATGTGGAAAAATGTTTTTCTTGATCTCCAGATACTGTAAGCCAAGTATGCACCTGAAATTTAGTATAATAAAGGGACAAAAGTATTGTGCTAGATGATTGCATGTTGAGACCATGAGGTAATCTAATCTCTTTGTTTAGCATCAGCCTGATCTTTATTAGAAAACCATGAATCTGGCTGAGCAAGGCTCAGCTCAGAGATTAATTTTTAACTTTTTGTAGCCAAAAAGGATTTAAACTCAGCTCTGCTCAACTCAAACACCTGTATCCTTTATACTTCCACCAAGTTGATTACCATGTTGTGGGAAATGTTTGTGGATTTTTTTCCCTTTAAATAAGGAGTGGACTATTATTAGGGTGAAGGTGGGCAGAGGGAGCAGAGAGTAAAGTGAAATCATTCCTAAAAGAATTGGTTTATAATTGGAAGGATTTGTTGACCCTTTCTACCTCATGATTGTGAGATATTACAGGTGTGGTTTCTTTAAGAATACTGAATAAAGCAACAATTTGAGTTTTAAACATAGATAATTAAAAATAAAATATTTTTAAAAATAAAAATAGATAATTAGTAGAGTGATTATATGAATTAGCACAGGTTCTGTCTACTGAAAAATCCCTTTAAGTTACATCTCTTTTGGTACACTTCTGCTCTAGATAAAACATAATTGTGTGCTCATAGGACAGAAAAATTTAGAGATAATCATTAGACTTCCCTGCTAACAAAGAAAGGATGAAATAGACATGAAAATTAAATAATTTTCTGAAATAGTAATATAGTTAAATGTAAAAAATATGATTTTGATAATACAAAACTATGAATTGCACTCAAAAGACATTAATTGAATTAACCCATTCTAGTTTATTTTGTTCCTGTTGCTATAAGAACCAAGGAGAAGAAAGAATTCCTTTGCTAGAATGCAGATTTATTTCTGGTGTGGATCAGTCTTCTACCCTGAGTAAACTATCAGAGTTCAGACCTGGTCTCAGGCACTAGAAACAGAGATCAAGATTCTGTACCCTACAGAGCTGACATGCTGGTGAATGTGGTAGTGTGTGTGTGTTTGTGTGTGTGTGTGTGTGTGTGAGAGAGAGAGAGAGAGAGAGACACTAAAAAATTAATAAATACATGAGATATATGCAGCAAGTGGTAGGTGCTATTCATGAAGTACAACAGAAAAAAAGGAGGAGAAAGAATGTTTGGGAGTAGGGGACAGGATTGTGGGTGTCTTTGTGAAATAATAATGCTTGGACTCTACGACTTGAATAATATGAAGGAGCCAGCCAAGGGGAGATCTGGAATACAAGAAATGTGACCTCTAGATTTTTACAGGTTGCTCAGGGTGTGTATCCAAGGAATGCGTGTATTAGAGGAGTGGTAGCAAGGTAGGCACGTCCTATCGACTGATGACAACTACAATTAGGAGCTCTGCTCTGAGGGCAACCTGTTGGTCCTCCCCTTTATCTTCTGAACACAGCAATAATAAGAATTTGGGATTGGATTAAATATGCTTAACCATCTCTTCCTCAAATTTTATCATATCTCCTAAATTTTAAATTATATCTTCTAAAATTTTGTTATATGTGAAAGTAGAAATACATTTGGTCACAAAAAGAGGGCCTGGATACATTCTTACTCTTAGCTCTTTCTAGCAATTCCATTGCCCACTCTGGTATCACGGATTGTTAGAGCAGCCTTAGTTTTTCCCTTTAGTAAATCATACCTTTAAGGAGTAGTATCAGCTCTTTTCCTCTTTTTCTGTACATCAGGCTGAAAGTAAAAATGCAAGGCCATACTGAATATTCTTAGATTTATTTTTTTAATATTAGTCTCAAAGTAGCCGATGATTTAATATAGAACTTTTTGGGAATATACAGTTATCTTTCCATTTGAATTGAGCACAAGAAATCTGTTCTTTTCATCTCTACTTTCCTCCTAAAACAGAAATTTCTCCAAAAGCTTCATTTAAAATAAAATTGTTTATCCATATCTTGACAGGAATGTAGGGTGGAAAATCACTAAAATTGATGAGATTTTATTTAATTTCCCTGAGTTTAATGTGTCTTATTAATTGTACGCTTACCATATTATTTTCCCATCGCTTGTTACTATACCAGGTAACAGTATTACCTACCATGACCTAGGCTGATGCTACATGAAAAAAATGCACATGGAAATAGTCTATGATGAGCATTTGAAAAGCAGAGTAGAAGAACAGCTTCAGAAATGGTTAAGTTTTTAGATAGAGGACTTAAATATTTTACTAGAGAAACTAAAAATCTCTCAATGCTATATTCAGTAGGCTTTACACACATCCTATTTACAAACCAAACTATGGTGTGATTAATAACAGACCATACTTATCAGTTATACCATTAAATCTTACCAAGGAAATTCCCATGGCTCTGTTATTATCACACTGATGGAAACCAGAAATGGAGAAAAGGACTACTTGGTATCCCAGGAATACCACAGTGCACAATTTCCACTGTGTAACTTAGGTGAACATATAATTTGTTATCTAAATAATAAGTGAAAGATTTTGCTTTAAAAAATTATATCCAAGTAACAGGATTATTAAAGTCACAATGAAAGAAAACCATTATCATACCACAAATTAAAAACTAGATAGGGAATACTTCTTATAGTTTATGAGCACATACTGTCTGGATGTAGAATATCACAAACTTTTAAAGAGTGGCAATATATACCTCAATTATAAATGAATTTTGACATTTGTTCCACTCATGTTGTATATATGAGAGCATATATCAAGGACAGATTCAAGAAATTAGCTCAGGCCTTGGCTTTAGATTGGCAGTATATAAGTATACTGTACATACAGTATATATATTTATACAGTATATACAGTATATATTTATATATATAAATACATAAGAAATATATTTTAGATCCGTGTTTGGCAGTCTTGTTTCAGCATTTTGACAGAGCTAAACTATTGAGACCCCAAAGCACTACTTGAGCAGGAGAATAGTCCTTAAGATAATATTTATTCAGTATGTCAAAATGTTCAGCATATACATTGTTTTCTTTTATTATTAATACATGGCTACAGGCTGCATGCAAATACGAAATAGAGAATTGTTTACTGTAGTGGGGTATAGATACTCAAAATTGATTTGTCTTAAACATATTTCCACTATTCTATATTTAATTATTAATACATAAAAGTATGTACTGTTAGAACTATAAGGTAATTTACAGATTATCTTTTCTTTAGCTAATTTGGTTATTTTACAGATAAAGAAAAGGAAAGCCAGTGAAGTTGAATGATTTGCTATAGATGTAGACAAATATAGAATGAGGAATCGAAACAATGCAGGATTCTTTACTTCCATATAATATACCTTTCACCATTTGCTATTTCAATGAACAATTTTTTTGCTATTTTTATTTTTAAAATGCATTCACACACATCTGATAAAGGCCTGATAACTAGAATCTATATAGAACTCAGGAAAATCAGCAAGAAAAAATCAGACAACCCCATTAAAAAGTGTGCAAAGGACATGAACAGAAGCTTTTCAAAAGAAGATACACTAATGGCCAACAAACATGAAAAAACAATCAACATCTCTAATCATCAGGTAAATGAAAATCAAAACCACAATGAGGTATCACTTAACTCCAGTGAGAATGGCCTTTATTAACAAGTCCCAAAACAATAAATGTTGGTGTGGATGCGGAGAAATAGGAACACTCATACACTGATGGTGGGACTGCAAACTAGTACAACTAGTACAATTAGTACAAACTAGTACAACCTCTGTGGAAAGTAATATGGAGACACCTCAAAGAGCTAAAAGTTGAACTACCATTTGATCCAGCAATCCCATTACTGGGATTACCCAAAGGAAAAAAAGACATCTGTACTAGAAGGTTTATGGCAGCACAATTCATAATTGCAAAGATGGAGAAATGACTCAAGTGCCCATCAATACATGAGTGGATTAATAAAATGTGGTATGTGTATACCATGGAGTACTATTCAGCCACAAAAAACGATGATGATCTAGCACCTTTTGTATTTTCCTGGATAGAGCTGGAGCCCATTCTATTAAGTGAAGTAAAAATAAGCACCATATATATTTACCATCAAATTATGTTAATCGATCAATACTTATGTGCACATATAGTTTTAACGTTCATCAAGTGTCGGGCAGGTGGGAGTGGGGAAGAGGGAGTGGGTATATTCATACCTAATGGATGTGGTGCACACCATCTGGAGATTGACACACTTTGAAGCACTGACTAGGGTGGGGCAAAGACAATGTACCCTAAATATTTGTACCCCTGTAATATGCTGAAATAAATAATTAAAAAATATTTTTTGAATAATACACAAGGATATAAAATGAAAAGTATGTTTAATCAATTTACAATACTATTTATCAGATATCATACTGTTCAAGTACTTTTGCATTTTTATTTTCTTAGTACTAAACTTTAGAGATTTTATATGTTTTATAGGTTTTATAGTATTTATACTATGGCATGTCATACTTTTCCTCTTTTATAACAGCTGCGTCATATTACCATTTTATGGATTTAACAAAATACATCTGACCACTGTGTGATTTATGGACATTTGGTTATTTCTAATTACTTGGCTTTTCAAAATTACAAAAAGAGCTTTCTAAATAAATCTTTTTATTTATTGTAATAGTCACATAGTATAATTTCCTAGATGTTTGTATAATTGAAAATTGATAGTTATTAAAAATTTGCCTTCAAAAATATTGCTGTATCATATACTTCTAACAACTGTGCATGAAAAATCCTGGTTTCCCTGAGTCCATCAATACTGGGTTTTAGCAATTTATTCTAATCGGGAAAGTAACAATGATTTTTCTCATTGTTTTGATTTGCATTTCTTTACTTGTGAGTTATGTTAATAATGTTTCAAAATTTCACTGGCCATTTACATTTATTTTTCTGTGAATTGGCTGTTATATACTTTTTTAAATGGAGTTTTAAAAAATATTTTATTTATTTCTATACCCTCTTTGTATATTATGAAAAGTAAAAATTTTTCTGTAATATATGTTAAAAATATTTCTCAGTTTTAATTTGCTTTTTGACATTTGCTATAGTCTTTTTATGTACTTACATTTATCAATCATATTCTTTATGGCTTAGCAAAACTCTTTTATAAAAAAACTACCTATATTTTCTTCTAGTCCATTTATGATTTAGTCTTTTAATATTTACATCTTTGATTCAACCAAAATTTATTTTTATATAATATATATGTTTAAAGTTATTAACACATTTTGAGAATGAAAATAAATATTTATATTTATCACTTGAAATAAAAGAATCAATATTTTGATTCTTTGAATTCCCATGAACTTTTGATATTTTGAAGTCCCATGAATTTCTTAGGAAGGCAGAGATCAGCACTAAGGTCAAAAAAAAATGTATTAGATTGAGAATTGAAATGTCAAAGTTGATGTATTTTTTCTTTATTTATCAATCACTGATGTCTATTGTTTGTGACATAGGAAAGTCCTAAGAAACTTTCTTACTTAAAAGAGTAAATTATATTTTGATGATTTAAGCAATGATTAAATCGGTGAAAGCATCATAGAATAAATCAAACCCCCAGTGAGATACTTTTAACAGCAAATCTAGTTTATATGGTATTGTTAATTTTAGTTACTTAACAGAAGCATTTACCTATCAGTAAGACCCTATAACTGTACAAATGAAATCAAAATGTGAAAGTTATAATTTAAGTGGGACACAATAGCCTGGTGATAAATAAATTTATTTGTATCTTGAAAAGTTCACTTCAAATAGTCATTATTAAAAGGCAATAATTTCATATGTTTTTTGGAAGTTTAAAAAACTACTTGGAGACTCTTAAGGGTTCTGATGTCTGACATCTCTGTTAGGTTTGTAAATAAGTAAAATGTCTATTCAGTTAGAAAAGCAGAATATTTAACAATAAAAGAACATTGTCCAGTTTAATATCTGTTATATTTATGACTACAGTTGACAGAGAGAAGTAAGTATAGGTGAAATGTGAACTCTAAGTGGAGGAGAGGGATCAGGAAATATCATTTAACTTTTTTTCTACTCTTCATTTTATTTTTAATATAATATTTATCTTTTTATTTTAAAAGTAATACACTGTCAATGTAAAACTATTTGAGAAACACACACACACACACACAAACCAGAAAGATGATAATAAAATCACCCATGACACTACTATTACCACTTAGAGAAAAAGTTATTAGTAGTATTTTGATGTGTATATATCTATGTGCATGCAAAAATGTAGGATTATACTCCTTGCATGCTTGTGGGTCCTGATTTTTCAACTAGTATTATATGAACATTTGTTTCTGTTAATAGTAATTTTTCTGACTTTTTTTATTGATTATGTAGTATTCTATATGATTGATGTATTATAATTTACCTAGCCAGTCTCTTATTTTGGGACATGTACGTTGCTTCCAATTTTCTCTATTAAAAATAACCTATGATTAATATCATTGTGAAAACATTTTTTATGAACATCCCTGATTATGTCCTCAGGATAAATTACTATAAGTAGAATAATTGAGTTAAAAGTATATGCATTTTTGAGGCTTTTGAGGCCTTTAGCTGTGTCTCAAAGTATCTGTTCGTTCATATCCTCATCAGTTCTTGGCGTAAAACTTTATATGGTTCAAAGAAAAGCTCTCAGTGGTCTGGCAAGAATGAGTACAAAGAGGTGGGAAGAGGTCAAGCAGAGGTAAGTGATGTTTTTGTCTAAGAGATGTTGCAGACTGCCGCAGGCTATGGAGAACTGCTTTCTCCAAAGGGAACTTGCATTTTCAAAGGCAGCTCAGACTCTGTGTGCTAACTTGGCACAGTTCAAATGCCTCTGTTTACTTTAAGGTAGTGTCCTGGCCCTTCAAACACACGGCGTATTCAGTGATTGAGACCACTTACTCATACCAATCATTGCACACAGAAAATACATAAAAGATTTGTATTCATCACTCAGTATATTTTGCTCCTCAAGTGTCATGAAACATTCAGGGTATATTAACTGGCAAATGCACACCTGGAGTATGTTACTTAGCTTTAGAAACTGCTAATTTAAAAAAATCAAATATTTAATTTTGAGGAAAAAAATCAGTTTTGGATTTTGAGCATATATATCATCTTTCTGTTTGGCCCAATTAACCCAGCAGGTGTGTGTAAATTAGGTCACTAGTTTGTCACCGTGGTAACATGCATTGGGGAGGTGGATCTTAACCACCTCCAACACAGGTGATGTTGGCTGAGTTAGTATTAAGAGGTGCTTTAGAAACAAACAAGGCAGAATTTAATATGTTAAATTCTTGTTTAATATTTAAAATGTTAAATTTAACATGTTAAATTCTTGTTTAGTTAGTGTGAAAAATAGGTCTGATGCTGGGTAGCAACAGATAATATTCTGTGACATGAAAACAAGTACTGCCTCAAATTTGTATTAACGAGAGAGATCTAATGAGCCTTAGAAACAGAAATTTTATGTAAAACTTACTGGCAGTCTCTGAAAGGACAGACACTATACCACTCATAAGGTGATGGTCTCATTTTCTCATGGAGCAAGGGATTTGGGGGTCAGGGTTAGGTTCTCTGGCATTTAAGGATGTGTTTAGAACTACCCCATGGTTTTCAGAGAATCAACAACTTCCTGACTCCTCATTCTAGTGACTAGAATCTAGTGACTAAATAGGGGGTTTTAAAAGGACAGTGTCCAATTATTTCTTTGAAGTGCTATTTTTGATCATTATTCATAGCTGCTTATGGGTTAAGAAGTTGGCAGAGTTGTTCTATGCCAGTACTTCAATGCTAATACAGTTTCGATAACTCAGGCTTCTTCTCACCAGGTGGAAAAATCAGACATGCTTCAAGATCGCTAGTGGAGATTGTGCAATCTGTTTGGCTGCTGAAGG
Organism: Microcebus murinus; assembly: GCF_040939455.1. NCBI lineage: Eukaryota > Metazoa > Chordata > Mammalia > Primates > Cheirogaleidae > Microcebus > Microcebus murinus. The sequence goes on along the minus strand of NC_134104.1, from coordinate 58,028,885 downwards.
TTCCAAATTATGTGGGCCTTCCATGGCCCCACAGAGTGGTAGAATTTCTTCACTTATCACTGACAAGTTCACACCTCTTTGGGTCATTAAAATTGTAAATATGCATTACCAGATGCAGAAAACAGGACAAATTAATGGTATTAAATATATTTCCAAGGAAATACAGCTTCATGACCACTTCAGCACCCAGATACGGATGATATTTCTGTGGAGCCTCTGGTGCCAATTCATACTTGGCTTTATAATTTTCAGTTTGCCCTCATGTCTTGCCTTGCGTTTGTATAGCTTGTTATAATTTTGAAAAATTGCTGTATACCATATTTATTTTGTGTGATATTTTACATGTGGCATTTTCAGAAACTTGAATTCCCCAGTGTTTATTTTCAGTTGGTTGTGACCACAGCTTTATTACTTATTTTGTGTGTTTTCAATAGTTAATATTTACAAAACACTGAACAAACTCTTCAAGATTGCTTTCTGTAATCTTCTTCTCCATTTATCAAGGATGAGAGCTCTGGAGAGAAGAGCCATAGTGACTCACCCTATGTCACAGAGTAGGTGGATTCACTTTCAAAGGAGAATCAAGGGTTCCTGGTTTTCAGTTCTTTTTTTTTTTTTTTTAATTCCCCAAGAGTCCTGGAGAAATAGTTGACTCAAGTACTCTTTTACCATATATTCCCTCCCTGTATTCAACTTTTCTTTTTCATGGACTCCCCAGTGGACACTGAAAATCATTTCTTTTTGAAGAGCTGGTTCATAGGATAAAGACCTGATGTCTCAGTAAAATCTATTAACCTGGTAAGGGTAAGGTATGCATTGTTCCCCGGAGAACAGTATGCCATATTCTATCCCGTCTGTTTGGGAACAAGGCGGGTGGCAGCACAAATTAGCACTGGAACAGAGCTTTATCACAGTGGAATCCCAGGTTTTGTAGGAATAAGACACGAAACAAAAATAGGTGAAGGGATTAAATCTGTCAAATCTAATAAAGGAAATTATAGTAGATTCAGAGAACTTGTGCCCCCTGAATTTTAGTAAGTAAGCTGGAGGGAAAAATGGACAGTTAAAGAAAGCAGGGCTGTATCTTTCTTTCGTTGTTTGATGAAATAATTTTTGCCCCTATTAAGTGTTATGTTTAAAAAAAGAGAGAGAGAGAGAGAAAGCGCCTAGTATATCTGAAACAAAGAGCTTACACAGTCACTGAACTGGTTGGTTTTTATACCTTCCTTTACTGCGTATTGTCCTTCAGTACAATACAGAGCCATTTCTTTGTTCTCACAAGCTAGCAGTTAAATTGTATGTAAATGTATGCAAATTAGATGCTGTCTAATAAAGAGAGTCATTAGATGGAAGAAATATTTAGTTTAGGGGAAAAAAGCAGGTGTATTATGTAAAAGAAAATGTAAGGCTACAAAAAAGCCCAAACTTTTGTGGACAGTTATAGAAAAAATTATTAAAATAGATTTTTAAAAGACTTACGTCTTCCTGACCTTTCCTTTGTGCTTATATATATGTGTGTGTTTTAAAAATATTTACATATAAAACTAGGGGATTGGCTTCTTTCCCAGAATTACTGGAAGCACCTTCACCAGGAACATTTGGACTTGAATAATCTCCACAGCAGCATTTTCCTTCTTGAATTAAATGAATTGTAAAATGGATGAGTGGCCCAGGAACACTGACTACTCATTTCGGTTCCTTTCCCTTAGGTTCATAGAGGCCTAATGGCTCCATGGTTGGTATCTTGCAATTTGTCTTCTTGGCTATTTTAAGGTTTCCTTTCCATACTTCTCCACCCCAGCCTCTTGAAGGCGAATGTAAGCTCCTTAAGAGATACATAGATTCTCTAAATTCTTTGAGAGGAACCAACAGGTTCTTTTGAACTTGATCAATGCTGAATTCCACATTTAGCACGATGCCTAGCATTTATTAGGCACTCATATTTATTTTTGAATGACTATGTGAGTGAGTGATTTTAATGGTTGGTAAAGTGGTTGTTATGGGTATGTCAAACACCTTTGTACTCTCCAGCATATAGTTAGTGAAGCAATTCCTCAGGTTTGTTTATAGGACTTATATGGTAAATGGGTAGTGAAAAAACCAAAACAAAACATTTTGCTGTCTCATTTCCTCAAGTCAAACAGTAAGAAATGTGTTGAGTGCTCACCATATGTATCACTCATTGTGGCAGCTGTTTGTGGGGCAAAGATGAATAGGCACAATATTTTCTCTCTAGGATCTTCTAGTTTACTAAAGCTATGGTCCCAACCCCCAGACCAGGCCCAGTACTGGTCTGTGGCCTGTTAAAAATGGGCGGTGCATCACGGCCTGAGCTGTGCCTAGCCTGCCCCACCACCCAGCTCTCCACTGCCTGTGGAATCAGATATACAAATATTTAATACATAGCACACTGTACATAATGCAGCTATGGATAAAATATTATGGGAGCATGACAGAGAAAGAGAGAAATTCTGACTGAAGGGTATCAAAGATGGGTTTCTTGAAGGAAAGTGGAATTGAACTAAGCCTTGAAGATAGTAAGGAATAGGTGTTTGGTTATGGTGGGGTGGAGAAAAGCAAGAGTTGCAGAATTTTCTATGTTGTAGTCCCAAATTAATAGTAATGTACTATATTTTCTTCTACTCCCTTGTGAAATTCCAGCAACAGCTTGATTTCAACCTTTGTAAACACAAATGAGGGCTGTGATGGATACAATAATTACTGAAGTAAAATTATAACTCCAAGTCAAAATTTAAATCACATTCAGCCATTAAATAGGAAATAAGGTAAAGTATGTAAAAGGAATTTATAACTTTTTAAGTTTTCAGGCATTATAAGTGTAAAATTTTGTTATTATTCATAATATATAATATTATCCATGGTATGAAATAAAATTTGGAATATAAGAGGTTTTAGGGACCTGGAAGGGAATAACTCATGTATTTCAAGTGTCTTACAGTTTACAAAGCACCTTCCTAAATCATTTTATTTTAATAACAACCATTGAGATAGCAGAGCCATCATTATTATTTTCATTTTACAGATGAGACAACTGAGGTTCTGAGAAGTTAAATCAGCTGGTAAATATCAGAGCCAGGTTTTCTTGAGAGGTTGTCCACTTCTTCCCACATACTTCATTAACACCCAGAAGCAACATATGAAAGAGTTATAGAAGCAGCGTACATCTTGGTTTCTTGTTTTATTTCAAATATTTTCCATAGATTTGGTTTTATTTCACCATTCTATCCATTTTAGCATGGGTAAAATATGTAAGACCAAAATTGAGGGAGACATGTCTGGGCAAGAAACTGATTATTTTGGTAACTGGTATGGATACGAAAACCATACTGGGTCTATGAATTATAAGCATTTTAATTTATTTTTCTGACTTTTGAGTCAAAGAAAAGGTTTCCATGTGAAGGTGCAAAATATGCCGCACTGAACTAATCTTGGAGGTAACCAAAGGGCTGTGGGACTAACAGCTTTTGATATTACTTAGTGCTTATTATTGTTATTATTATTATTTCTTTTTAATTATGCAAAGTGCTAATCAGTTTGATTATGCACAGTGCTAATCAGGTTAATTATGCAAAGTGCTAATCAGTTCTTCTTGAAGCACACGAGGAGAGCAGAGGTGCTGGCGGTGAATGGCATAGCTAGATGGGGGTAGTCACGGCAGTCATTCCTTATTAAGATAGGAGTAGACAAGATAGCAAGGGGGTATTTATCCATAAAAATAAAGAAGAAGAGAAAGAAGTATGAGTACATGAAAGATTGTAGGTTTGGCAGGACGGTGCTTAGGCGTAGAAAGCTTTTTCCCCTGTTGCATAGTTTGGTTGGATAGTCTCTGCTATATTTTGAAGGCACTCATTTGAAGCCAAAAAGACTGCAGAGGGAAAGAAACACAGTATTGTATAGCTAGACACGTTGTCAAAACAACTTATTGTAGTTGGCAAGCACCAATTCCTGAGAGGACAGTAAAGGAAGTAGACTCTAATAGACCTATGCATGAAAGAGGACATCAATAAAATGAATTGAAAAATTAAGGGAGTGCCATTCTGATAAAATAAACAGGGCCATCTCACTACTGCATTGTTATTGGGATGGCCGTCTGTGTAGCATATTTCCTGAGGTGAACTGAGGGCTGGCTTCTTGGTGCTTCATTGAGAGTGGTGATGACGAATGTGACAATAAAGGTTTTATGTAATAGCTCCTAGTTGGATCAGCTTTGCTGCTGCTGAAATCAAAGTGAATTTTAATATTAACTTGCAGGTCTGTGCTTATTAAGCTGGGTGACTTCCTGTGAAGATGAGTTTATAGCAATATGTTCATATGTTTTTATAGAACAATGACCAGGGAGCTCCCCTAGGAAAGCCCTTTTTATTTGATCCTCCTGTTCTATTCTGTGGTTTGATAAGCTACCAATGAAATGTTGTGATACCTACTTGTTTGAATGTATTCAGAGAGCAGAAAGCACTAAGTTGAATATTAATTTTAAAAAAATGTTTTCAGTACATGTGACTTTTCCTTTACTCTGGAATTGGAGCAGAAGGTTTATAAGTCATTTATAAGAAGGAGGGTCTGCTTCCCCCTTTATAACCTGACAGAGTATTTAATTACCTTTTCTTTTTAAGCCCATGTCTAAATGCAACTCATCTTCATGAATACCTGAAGTGAGTTTGATTTCTGGAATGTCCAAATTATGGTAAGAATGCCACAGAGTCAAAGTCATTGGTGGCATCTCCAGCATAGGGCATCTTCATAAGTCATTTGTCCAGGCACTACTGGTTCTTGGATAAAGGCAGACTTTCAGTTTTTATTTTTATTTATTTTTTTTTTTGAGACAGAGTCTCGCTTTGTTGCCCAGGCTAGAGTGAGTGCCGTGGCGTCAGCCTAGCTCACAGCAACCTCAAACTCCTGGGCTCAAGTGATCCTTCTGCCTCAGCCTCCCGGGTAGCTGGGACTACAGGCATGCGCCACCATGCCCGGCTAATTTTTTTTTATATATATATCAGTTGGCCAATTAATTTCTTTCTATTTATAGTAGAGACGGGGTCTCGCTCTTGCTCAGGCTGGTTTTGAACTCCTGACCTTGAGCAATCCGCCCGCCTCGGCCTCCCAAGAGCTAGGATTACAGGCGTGAGCCACAGCGCCCGGCCTCAGTTTTTATTTTAACTTTAACCAGGACCAATTTCATTTTAAAATATGAAGAGAATAACATAAATCTTTGGTTTCCAAGGAGAGTCTGGAAAGAAATAGATCGTTGAAGGACAGCGCCCACAAATTGAGAATGCCTGTTGGGGGCCCTTTGGGAATTTGGCTAGAAAATTCTTTTATAGGCAGTCCTTCTGCTCAGCTTCATGGGAACGTGGTTTTAGAAATGTAACATTGCTTCTGTGTTTCCTACCCCTAAAACTAAGATAAGGATGAAATGTTTATCTTTATTTGTCAAAATTTTTTGAGTTATTTCTTGTTAAGTTTAAAAACTTTCCTTAATGAGTCTACCCAAAGGGCATCTTGTAAATTATATTCATGGATACTATACTAAACTCTTGATTCCTGATGAGAACATTTGAAGCCAAGGACCTTGCTTGTCACTGGAAAGTTTCAAGGAGAAAATGATGTGATCCAAAGGGCAAATAAAAATGAATTTAGTAACAGCTAACTCATATGACCAGTATTCTGATTAATTACACACTTGCATTCACTTCACACACATTCCCATTTACAAACTTATTCTTTCATCAAACCAATGTTATTTGAACACCTGAATTTTTAAAGTGTATACTAAGTGCTATTAACAGTACCATGAACTCTCCTAGATACTGGAGATACAATTGAACAAAAAAGAGACAAGATACTTGGCATCAAGAGTTCACCCACCCAGAATGAGATGGTATTTTTCTCATGATATTCAGCCTTAGGAAAAAAAAAAAAAAAAACTTTTGTATTTCATTTCTTCTCAGAACATTTTTTCTTAGTAATGTGCTTGATTCAACTGCTGGCCTTCAGTATCTTCAATTATTCGCAAAATAAGAGGTTGAACAAGATAGTTTCCAAGGCACCTTCATCTCATCTTCACTGTGCTCTAGTCTATTAGTTGTTTAGACTAAAAAGTGAAGTAGTTTTGTATTACCATGTAAAGAGCTTTAAGATCATACAAAGTTCTTTTAGACTTTGATTTTGGGGGAGTAATTTCTAGCTAATTCTGTGGACACTATCTCCTTGGATTAAGGCCAAAATTGAATGTAGAAAAGGTGCACTTTGAAATATTATTCAGTTTGAATTTTGGCCCTCACAGTTATTAGCTGAGCAAGTCATAACTGATTTGACCCTCTGTTTCCTCATAGTTTCTAGCTCATATGGTGGTTATGAGTATTTGTTGAAATAAACCATGGATGTCACTGAAATCAATGCCCAGTGGCACACTGGTACCTAGCTTTGCTTCATTTCTGGCAACTGTAGCCTTGTCTTGAATTAATTCAACTTCCATTCTCCAAACTGTTTTTTTCTGCATTAAGCGAATACTTCAACTAAGTCAGTATTTTCTTTCCCATTATACTTTTAAAGTTTTATTTCTTCCTGTTCTTTTCTTAAATACCTTAACCACTTCCCTACTAATTCTGAGTCAACTTTTGGTTACTTATATTCACCATATGTGGCAGAGTCTTGATTATATCAACAAAAAATGCATACAACTATAATCCAAGTCAATTAAATAGAAATATGTTCTCTCCATCAGAGCTCTACTGTAGCTGTTTATATTTTTAACTTCCTAACTATACTGGAAACTTCTTGAGTGCAAAAGTAGAGTCTTTAATCCTGCGTTCCTAGTAGCCAGCTAGCATGGGCTCTACCAATAAGAATCCCACACTCCACCAAGGAACAGGAATTTTAAAGCAGCAGGATATGTTGCCATTAGTGGGTAAAGCATTGTAAAAGTGGAGATGTTGGGAAAGGTTCATGGAAAAGGTATTAGAAAGGCTTCTTGGAGCAAAATGATATTTGAGTTGACCTTTTAAAAAAAGTAAAAAGTAATGTTAAGGCTTAAACTATCTAAGAAGACGGAAATACTGAATGATTTATTTAGCAGACCTCTGCATTTGCGGGATGAACATATATCATGGACCTGTAGAGAAAAAGAGACCATGAAATGCCCAGATTTGTCTACCTGTGTGTTGAAAATTAACTCCTATGATTGGTAATTATCCCAAAAATGAACTGAGAGGGGAGATGGGGCAGGAGAGATAATAAGAGAACACTTGCCAATGGTTTACAAAGCTTTGGGGTCTGTATGCATGTAGTTGGGACAAAAATAATTTTGTGTGAGTGTTTGTAGCCATTCCCTTTCTTTTATCACAGAAGAAGATTCTTCTTCTCAGTTCTCTTTCCTTCCATTTTTTCTAAGAATTTGGTTCATACCAGCTAGGTGTCAGGACTTTGGTAACAGAATCAGGGCTATATGGGGAGGAGATTCATCATAGAGTGTCAAAATTTTGCTTGGGTAAGAGGAAAAGAATAGAGATAGAAGGAAAAATGAGCAAGGAGGAAAGAAAAATACCTGTGAGTGATAGATGGATGAAGAGAGGTTTTCCAGGTAAAAGTAAAGGGAAAGAGAGAGTTTTGGAGCACAGTGGCTGTCTGTGTGGAGAGAATATAAAGTGGCTAAGACTGAGAAAAGGGATTTTTCTCTCTTACTCTTTTTAGTGTTTTCTTGAGAAACTGAATGAAAATGGGAAATTTTTCTGTATGTGTTGTTGTGTGGCTGCTCTTTCTTTGGATCAGAACTAGGCATTACGTGGGCCACCACTTTGTTTCCCCATCCCCACCAGCATCGTCAGTACAACACAGTGAAGAAGTGAGGCTCAGAATTTTCAGTGCTTTATGAAGAGTCAATAGAATTCTGTGATTTATGCTCCTTTCATCACTTGTTCTTGATGTTATATTTAACTCCATAAAAATATGGGATTGGAGGGAGAATGGCCAACCCTTGTGTGATTCACACTAGAGGACAGTCCTCTAAAGATGGTAAAGCAATCTCACATTAACTACGACAAATTTGTGCTTAGGTGAGAGAAAACACTTCCACGTTTCAAGGATTATTATTTTCTGTAATAATCTTTGGAGGATTAGATAGCCAATTAATCAAGATTCTCATAAGATATGTTAACAAATAAAACATTAGCCAATAAAACACTGTTATCCAGTGTTGTTACTCAAGAATTAAAGTTCATCTAGGGTAGTTTTTTGAGTCATGAAACTGTCTCCTGAAAGATTGATCAGCTGCCACTGACATATGTGCATGTGCTTCTATTGAAGTCTGGGAACTCGGTGCCACCCCAGCTCTGGGATTTCAAGGGCTATATGAAGATTTCCTGCTATGAATTATATACTTTTAATGTATAGATTTTAGACATTATCAAATATCTATTTTGAAAACTTTCTTTTGTTTTTATTTTTGGCATTGTAAAAAGAATAATTACTTCATAAATTTGCATTTATATTATTGTTTTGAAGAAAAGAATCCCAAGTGGGTTATATAACATTAAGCATATGGCTACACAAAGATTAGAAAAGCTGTGGCTATTAGGAATAAATATTGCTAATAACACTGATAAAATTTCACAATATAGTTTATGGTGAGAAAAGTAGAAAGATTTGCAAGGAACTTGGATAAGGAAATAGGCTTGTTTTTTTAATGAAAGTATAAATAGAGGCATTTGTTATTAAAATTGTAGCCCTTGAAATTAGGCTTCTCTATTCCACTTAAGAGGAAGCACCTTAAGTCCAAAGCATTTTTCCTACTATATTTAACAGGACTTAATCTAGCATTACTAGAGTAAACCCCCATAGCAATTGAACATTTTATTTTTTTTTTCTAATAAAGGGCTGATAACTAGAATCTATACAAAACTGAGGAAAATTAGCAAGAAAAAAGTAAAACAACCCTGTCAAAAAGTGAGCAAAGGACATAAACAGAAACTTTTCAAAAGTAATGCTTTTGAATTACTGCAACATGTCTTTCATTGAGTTTTTATATATTCTATATATTTTATATATTCTATAGTGGACCTGTCTTGCCTTTTTTTTTTTTCTTTTTATTTCGGCATATTATGGGGGTAGCAATTGAACATTTTAAATCAATAAAATATCTCTGAATAGCAAAATTTATCACTGTTACAAACTCTTGATGTGAAAAACTTAGAAGCAATAAGTTTGGACTTGATTTAGTAGTCAAGGAAAAATAAGATGGAAGGGAAGCTGCATAAAGGACTATTTTAATATTATGAATGAAAAATTACCACAAATGTTGAGGAGATACATAGCAGAACTTGGTTAAGGTTGAATAGACTTAAAGCAAGATTTTGACTATCTTCTAAGGAGCTTTTGAGGAAATTATTTTGTTTCCATTACTCATGTATTTATGCTACATTACAATGTGCAGAAATTGGGGAAATATAAATCTATCATTTTTTTTGACAAAGATATGTCTTCAGTAACCTCCTAAGCTGAGATCATTTGAGTTTTCTAAAACATAGATATACACTGTATAAGTGCAAAAATGACCAAAGACTCCCCTCTCCTGGCTAATAGGAATGACTACTGCTTCTTCCTCAATGGCAACTCTAGCCCTACTTCTTTCCTCCTGTCCACTAAAAAAAAAAAAAAAAAAATGAAAGTAACCATTAAAAGAAAACAAAACATGGATCTCTCTAGAAAAAGTGAGGTGCCAATAGCTCCTCAGCAGTAGCTCAGCTTCACACTGAAGGAAGATTCATAAGGCCATTATATAATATAGATATTTAATGGGAACAAACATTCTTGTCATATGGTACTTTTTTGCCTGCATATAGTGACTGTTAGGGAAATTACATTGGTTATTGGCAGCTTCTCTCCTTTCCTCTGTTCCCTCCTCTACCTGCCCAATATTTTCATCTTGAGTTGCCCTAACAGTGAAAAATAGTCAAATACACACACATTACTGGAAAATACGTTTAAGAATTCTATTGGTACAAGCAAATGCAAGCTGACAATTTGTTTATTAATAAGTGTTTTGAATATACTCTTCCATTGACCATGTGCAACTGATATAAACAAAATCCTGTGTATGTTAGAAGGTTTATATTTGCAGTCCTTTGCATGTTTTGGCATTCTTTAGCACACATATTTTTCTGTTTATTGACAGTACTCCTTAGAACTTCATACAATTATCATGTATATATCAGCAGCAGACATTTGGGTATGTAGTGAGGGCAGGTTCTTCAGTCAATATAGCTGGAAGAATAATGTAAATATTTATTGTATTAGTTGTGATGCTTTGGATAAAATTGGTTTGCTCCATGAGCCTCCACGTGTACAGGACAAAATGCTGTGCTCAGGAGACAAGAAGGCAGAATAAGAGTACAGAAAAGCTGTGTTGGTTTTGTTTGGGGAGTGCCTGGCTTTTCATCTGCTTGGGAAAGCAGTAGGTTTTGTTGTCAGTTGCCAAGTGCTCTGATGCTGAGGAGTATGTCAGCTGTGGTTACTTTGGGGATTTTGGCAATGATAAGCACTTTTCCTTGAGAAAAATCAGCATAGATGCCACACATTGGAATTGAACGAATTGCTTTTATTTTCTATTTCCTTTAAAAATCAAATTTGCTTTTCCTTCCTTTCCCAGCTGTTGCAGCTTCCTTGGTTTTTAGCTTAGATGATGGGAAGAACACATGTTCGCTGAGACCAAGAGTAAAGCCCCTTTATTTTCTATGTGAACTTCTTGAATTCATGATATTGGCCCTAACCCTAACTAAACAAAGATATTCGCAAGGAGATTTGGTAGAGAGGGTGCCTGTGGGTGATGAGCTGGGGTAATTAAATCAGTATTTCAATGATAATAATGTAGCTGACATATATTAGAAAACTTCAATTTGCCATCTCTAGTATGTTGTTAGCTGAAAACCTCAGGGACCTAGCCTATTAGGTAGAAAAGTCTTTTTATTCCCCCCATGGTTTATAGGTGAGGACAAAGTGCATATGTAGGAGTTGGATTGGTTGGAATAGAGCACAGTAAGGCAATAAATAAATCTGGCCTTTTCTGTTAATACCTTCACTTTCCCTGTACCTCTCATCTTTCAAAGGAGAAGGTCACATCTGTATTCCCAGTGACCTTGCTATCATGATAAAGAACAAACATTCCCTTACAGGTCAGGGTAAGAGAAGATGAAAGTAGCTTTTATTCTTGGTGTCCAGATCAATGTAGTTTCTCTACCATCTCTTATTTCACACAATCATGCTGATCATCTGACCTAGGTGCAAATTGTGTTTTAAAATTTTCCCCCTCCTCTCTGCTCCTCTCCTCAGAGCCCAGTGCCCAAAGAATATTACCCTTCTCTTCTGGACCTGTCCTTGCTCGTACTGAAGGAGGCTTTGCCATCCTGTAATTCGTTTTCTGTTAGCTTTTCTTGGGAAAGAAATTTAAGAAACATTCATTGACTATTTCTGTATGTCAGGCACTAGGCGTTTTATATGCTGCTTTGTCCCGGTTTTCCAGAGAAACAGAGCCAATAGTGTGTGTGTGTGTGTGTGTGTGTGTGTGTGTGTGTGTGTGTGTGTGTGTGTATAAAGAGATACTATATTTTATAAGGAATTGACTCGTGTTGGCTCACGAGTTCCAAGATCTACAGTCAGCAAGCTAAAGGCCCAAAAGAGCTGGTATAGTTTAATCTTATTCTAAAGGCCTGAAACCCAGGAGAGCTGATGGTATAGTTCTATTTTGAAGACTGGTGGGCATGAGACCTAGGAATGGCTGATATTTCAGTTTGTCAGTTTGAGTTTGAAAGCAGGAAAATAACAATGTCCCAGCTCAAAGGCAGTCCTTGTAGGAAAAATTCCATCTTGCTTGTGGGAGAATCAGCCTGTTTTATTCAGGCCTTCAACAGGTTGGATGAGGTCAACTCACATTAGAGAAGTCAATCTGCTTTACTCAGTTACAGATTCAAATGATAATCATACCTGGAAACACTCTCACTGACACAACCAGAATAATATTTGACCAAATGTCTGGGGAACCCTTGGCCCAGTCAAGGTAATACATAAAGTTAGCAATCACATATGCATTACCTAATTTAATCCTGACCAAAGCACAATCCCAAACCCCTTGAGAAAGATCCTATTGGTTATTATCACCAAATTCAATTATTAAGGGTATAGTTGTTGGAATGAGATTGCCCTTATATGGATTCTGTCTTCACCACTTACTGTGCAACAATAGGCGCGTTACTCAACCTCAGTTTTCTCACCTCTAAATTAAGGATGATCTAAATCATTAAGTTATTGTGAGAATTAAATGAAATAATGTATGAAAAACACTTACCATTGATGACTAGAACACAATTTAGTACTCAGTGAAGGCTACCTATTATTTTAATGCACAAGGAATTAAAAATTCATAGTGGTTAAGATTCTTGCACAAGGTCACATAGCTAGTAAATGGTGAAATTAGGAAATTTGAATTTATGTTGTCTGCCTCCAAAATCATTCTTTTAAACCATTCCTCTCTATTACTCTCTACAAAGAAACAGTATAATGCAGTGGTTGTGATTCTGGTGTTAGACTTCATGGATTCAAATCTTGGCTCTCTCATTTACCAAGAGGCTTTAGGAAAGTTACTTAACTTCTCTGTACCTTAGGTTCTTCATCTCTAAAATAGAAATGAAATAATACCTTTCCTAGAGTAACAGAATCAAGTGATTTCTAGGGATACTGCCTTCGTCCATGATAGAATTTCAGACACAAGAAGGCTTAGAGGAGAGGTTTTTTCATTTGCCCTTGGATTATACTGGTTGTTACTAGCATAAATAAGTAAAATTTATGAAGTCTAGGAAAGTATTGAAATATGTAAACATTTTTTTAATGTTACAGATAGCCTTGTTTTGCAAAAAAGTTTCCCTTAAAACTCATTTTGGAGAGAATTAAAATGATGGTTTTCATTCACAGTAATTTTATGTGTCTTCAAAATGAAGTTGAAACCAATGGATAGAAGGTGGAAGGAAGCCAGAGAGGAATCCATTATAGGATGAAAACCCTAAAACCTCTTTTTGTGACTGTTTCGCACATTTAATAGAAGCTAGAATCTAGCTAGAATCTACCACCTAGGACCAAATATTTATTTCTCTTGTATGTAAGACAAGAAGATTCAGAATTTCAGAATGTTGTATCTGACTTCTCATCTGTCAACCAAAAACAGCTGAAAAGGCAAGAGCCCTAGAGAACTGTTTTTCTACATATGTATTTGTTTTTAGACAAATGTGTTTGTTTGAAGGTCTAGACACCATGGAAATGGGCACCATGGAAATGCATAGTTAGGGGGTAGAGGCCCTAGAAGTGTTGACTCAATCCTTGATCCTTCTGTGTGATGGATTAAATGCCACATGCTTCAGTTTGCTGTGTGTGGGGGGTCTTTTAGCACGATTTATAATAAACAGCAGTCCTGTATGAAGGGCATAAGAAACTTATTTTTTTAAGAGATTAATGAGAGGTTGGTTGTCATCTGGCTGTTGCTTATGGAAAAAGAACTCCAGAGAAAATTATAGTGTATGTATTATGCTTGCCTCCAAAAAAACTTCTATACACATGAAATAAAGTTAAAATTAATGTTAAGGACAGCCTTAAAGGGGAAGCATAAAATCCATATGTAAATTGAAGGGAGTGTGGTAATGAAGGGAAGAAAGTTAGTTACCCTCTTAGCACAAAGTTATTGGAGAAATTGTAAGCCACTTGCATATATATCATACTTAACACTTTTGAATACTCCTTAATTTCTTTGAAAATTTATCTCCTAAATCCATAGCTAGAAATCTGTCTTCTTTACCAACTTCCTCCATGAATTACCTATGGCCCATCTGCTTCCTGCAGTTTGAAATTTTCTCAAAGTAGGCAATAGTTGTGGATATTATTATATGAAAACTATTGAAATAAGATGAAAATTTTATGCTAAATATTGATGGAAATGTCCTGTATGCTATAAGATAGCAGTTACTATTATATCATTTTTATTTTCATAGAATTACTTCTTGTTTTGGCAATTGACATGAAAACCATTGTTAAAAAGAAAACTTACTTAAGAAATAGGATACCAGGAGGGAAAATGTAATTCAGTCTGGAAACCTTTTTTTACCTTGGCTAAATAAATAAGAAATGATAAGAAGTACAATACAATAAGAAATAAGAAATACTGAGGTTCAAGCAGACTGTTTTATTTAAGTTCATTTAATTTTATTGGATTGAATTTGATAAGAGACAATGTCAGTGGACATGTACATGGAGATTGGTAGTGGAAAGCCTGGGGCTATTGTATCATGTCATGAACATGTATAAACAGAAAAAGAATGCTAAGTAATTTTGAATATAATAGTGATCTTAGGTATCAGATTTTAGTTTTATAAACTCACATAGGCAGCAGGTGGAAGCAGATCTGTCACCTGTATGTAGTTCTTGATTTCAATGTACTAGAAAAGCAAATATATCTATATCATATTTTTTCTTTTCTTCATTTGCCAACAAGCATTTAGAATATTTTCCCAGCATTGTTGAACTCTCTGCTAAAATATATATCTTAACTTTGATTTTAGAAGAGTAATAAAACGTAAGCAGGCTGCTAAGCAATGGTTAAACATCAAACTTAGGGTCTCTTGGCATCCTTATCTTCTTATAGAGCAAAGTTTCTATAGCATTTCTGAAGAATGTTTACAAGCAGAAATATTTATAAAAGGTACAACTTTTGTCCTAAAAGTGAAGCCAAAAGAACTGAGATGGTTTTCAAATAACTAAACATCTCAAGTGGATTATCAGAATAGAATAAATTCAGATATGCAAACTCTTCAACAAGCTATGCTTAAATGAGTTATGTTTTGAGAGAATTTGTGTAGTGCACAGAGGAAGCCCATGTTATAGTCCCACAGGGTAGCCACAAATGAGGTCATCCGCCCTTGTAGCAGTGACTATTCTAATTAGCTCATATGTGATAGAGAGTTAAAAACTTTTGCAAATGCCTAATTTATCTTTTAAAACTTTGTTCTTCTATTTCTTTTTCATTGAAATATTAATAACATCATTCTAGAACTTGTCCATTAAGACTTGTAACTAGATTCAAATTTGAGGCAGCCCAAATGAAGTTTGAGTATTTATATAAAAGAAGTAGAGAATTGACAATATGGACAACTGATATGTATATAACTTGGACCTTTTAGGACTAACTCTGATGCCTAAATTAATTTCTCAGACATTAGTCAGATTGTCTAGGTAATTGTCAGATAGCCACTCCACTTTATGGATTATGTATTGCAATTAATTGGTATACCTACTTTTTGCTATTTTCCTCCTGGATACTCAGAAGGAAACTGAGTTGTTGAAGCATTAGTAAATTAGGAGGGGAAAATAGTAAAAACAAACAAAAATTACTGCTTTATAGAAAAATGTTGCCTCATAATTGCATTTATACAAAGGCACCCTCCTCTCATACACATAAAAATAATTTAAGCTCTGGAACAATGACCTTGTTTTTATTCTAGAACCTCTTTCAATAACTGGCACATCATATGTGTTTAATAAATATCTGTTAAATAAATGAACTCTATTGTAAAGAGGGTCACTATTGTCCTAGATTTAGTTGGTTAAACTGGTTCAAATCAAATCTCTTTTTTTTTCTTCTGCTTCCAAAAGCAAATATTTACTAGACTATCCCCAATTTACCAACAAGTTGTGTTTCAAAAATCAGACAATTTAGTTATGTGGAACAAGAAAGCTTCACTCATGCGTACATTTAATACAACAAATACTGATTCAGCACTTGCTAAGGCCCAGTTCTAGGCCCTAGGCATACAGTAATGGGTAAGGCACAAAGCCCTTGTTCACATGGATTTGTACACTCTACCTCTTAGAAATAGAACTCTTAGAACTGTGCCTGGCACATGGTATATACTCAATAATTGCTAAATGCCATTTTTAAAGAATGGCCCTACTATTTTTAGGGATTTTTATTCAGAGCTCTTAGCTTCTGAACTGAGCTATCAGCTTAATTAACTTCCCCAAACAAATTTTGAATGGAAGTACTAGGTAAGACAAAATAGATGCTATTTTAGGTATATTATTTTCTTATTTCACTAATCTTCCCTGGGCATCCACTTTTGAAATAGAAGTATCTTACTCTTTTTAAAAAAATTTCTTTGCTGTGTTGCCTTGGAAAGTCATGGCCATGTGATTCTCACCTAAAAATAATGAAGATATGATAATCTAATTCACACAGAGAACACAGAAGAACTTAGCAAATTAATGTTTGCACAGTACTTAGAAATATGAGGTTAAAATTGATAAGAGAAATGTACAGAACTATTATTGCTACTAAATTTATGATAGACATTTTTATTTACCAAAAAAAAAACCCTCAGTGAATTGGTGTTTGTATTTTAAAAGTTGTATGCTACATTTTAAAAAAATGTTTTATGTGTATCTAAAGGAAAAGTAAATAAAGATCATGTTATTTCATTATTAGGTGACATAAAAAAATTGCTACAGAATCACTATTTTAGGGAAAATAAATGGCATTTAAGACCTTATGATTCACCAGTCTGGACAGATGGATGATTGCATCTTCTTACGTAAGTGACAGGTGGCAGCTCCAGTGAAATGGCTTCCAAAGTTCTTCTGATTTTTGCCTCTCTTCCTTAGCTGTTGTTTGGCTTGGAGCAAAGTGGCAATGTGCTCCAATTACAGGAATATAGAGAGTGTGGGAGGGCTAGGGGTTGTTTGTTTTTGTGGGGTGTGTATGGATGTCTTGTTGGCTATTTGGTTAACTCCACCCATTCAGTGGTTTTGTTAATATGGCAGATGAAAAATGCCCCACAGCAACAGGCTGTGATTTCAAATCAGGTCTGAACACATTCTTGGAATAGTGATTCTTCCCTGTAGAACTCATACATTGTCTAGGGAATCAAGGATCATTGTAGGTGCTCCCTTCTGTTATTAGCAAAAGATAAAGTGAGTTTAAACTATAAAATTTAAAGGAGAGTAAAGGAGCCATAAGTTTTACTTATCTGACAAATATATAGCAACCACCTACCACATATTAGGCACATTTCTGGGCTTTAGTGATACCATGAGGAATACTTCAAAGTCTTTGGCTTGCAGAACTTATATTTTAGTAGGAAGACAGACAATAAACAATAAATATCTGATTTTAGGAAAGAACAAATACTATGAAGAAAACAAATTAGGGTAGGGTAGGCTGGAGGTGGCAAGCTATTTTAGATGTGATGTTCAGGGTAAATCTGAGGTGGAGGCATTTGAGTAGAGAACAGAATAAAGAAAGAGAAAAACATGCTAAATTTATGATGCTTTTCATTTTAGTAAAACCATAAAAGGAGTAAATGCCTTCAGTCAAGTGGCACAGGACTAGGTCCATTCTGATAAGACCTGAAATTTACTTTCTGAAGATGCTTTTGAAAGAGAATGCCACAAAGCAATTAAAGCACACCAGGGAGAGATGCAGGATGACCATGAGGGCAAAAAGAAAAATGAAAACACAGCATTGCAGGTGCTTTACTGCCAGCCTTCCCCCACTTAGAAACCACCATTGCAGGTGCTTTACTGCCAGCCTTCCCCCACTTAGAAACCACCTGCTCTCACAGTCACCTTGTAGCTCCTCCTACACTTTGGTTTAGCTGACCTTGTCAGATGCATTGAGTATGAGGGCTATTTGTTATAATATTTAATGCTATTCTGCCTATGGAAATCTCTGTTCTCATAATGCTGACACTTCTGATATTATGGCAAACTGTTCTCAAAGAGTTTTATGAAGATAAAAAAATTAAACCACAATTTTTGACATGCTTTTGATTGCTATTTCCTCATTGGAGGCCTATGACAAGTCATTTTGTAAAACACGTAATCAGATCCTAATTCTGCTGTAATTTTAGAATTTTATATATTGAATGTTCATAGTGACAAATACCTGTAGAAACACTATTTCTCTCCAATACCTTTTCTTGAACATGAAAGATGGAATTATTCCCTTACTTGGTTTTGTTTATAAAAAAAATTGTTTTGAGCCTGAGATTTGAATCTAGATATGTAGAACACTGGGGGAATGATGTTTATTAGTGACATTGCAGTTGTAAAGTATAGTTTGGACCTTTTCTTTATTTAGCATATGTCATTTAATCTGTGCCTTTACAAAAGTAATTGAAAAAATAGTTCTTCACTAGCTATTGCAGTATTTTATGAAAGACTACCTTTGCTTAGGACATGTTACAAACAGTAGTGTGGAATATCAGAAGCCATTATATAGGAATGTTTAGAAATAGCTTTATCTGTGAAGGATATCTTATAGACTCTAAGAAAACAATGCCATAAAAAGTTATTCAGATTTTCCTCCAAATCAGTATGTCGAGTAGTAAAATGTTTACTCTGAAACAAAAATATTATTAATTGTTTCCTTACACAAATTTTGTTACCTCCTTCTCCAAATTAAAGGAAGGAAGGGAAGGAAGGGGAAAGGAGGAGGGAAAGAGTGTGGAAGGAAAGAAGGGGAGAAGATAGGGGAGGGAAGGAGAGGGAAAGGGAGAGAGAAAAGGGAGAGAGAATGAAAGGAAGAGAGATGGGAAGAGAAAATATGAAGACAGGGAGAGAAAGAAGAAGAAAGAAGGAAGGAAGGCAGAAAGGAAGAGGGGAGAATGCTCCTGATGGCATGTGAAATTCTTCTATGAAATACTTAAAGAGTTTTTTTTATTATTTTTTAAAAAATACTGTTTTACCACATTATAGAACCTTGAAAGTTTAAAATTCACTGGTTTATAAGAAGCATTGAGTAAATGCAATTTCTATTTTTAATAACGATAGCTCAAATTTCATGTGAGATCATACCGGCCTTCCAATGTAATTAGGTTTATGATTTTCTTACTCACTTTGAATGCCTGCAATGTGCAGTTAGTATTTTTTTTAGATGAGGAGTAGGACATCACAATAGTGATGCTACTACAGTGGGCTGGTGTCTGTCAGTAAAGTAGATGCCACCAAGTAATGCAAAGTACAAGATATTTTGGTGTAATTTTTCTAAAAAGGTTCATGACAAAGAAGTCTGTTTTACCTGAATGTCCAAAGTGATAAGATGCTGATGTATCTGAATAAAGAAAAAGGTATGAAGCAAAGACTGCACTTTATATGCTAAAAAAATGTCTCTGCACTACACACGTATTCCTAGAGGGCTCAAATGTAACTTTGCGGTAGGGACTATCCACTTGAAATTAGACTAGTAGCTCCTAAAGAAAATATGATGTCCCATGATTTCTTTCAACATCACACACAAAAAAATAAACACACAAGTAGAAACTGCAGGTGCTCCCTTTTTATTGCACTATGTAAAGAGAAAATGTAAAATGGACAAGCTTTCGACAATCATGTTCTCTTCATCAAGCTGTTATTGTTATTTTAGTGAGTCCACTAAAAAGAATTATCTAGAGCTTCTTGTTTTTACTTCTTTGTGTACTTGATGAATATGATTACCATTTTTACCTCCTGTATTTAAACCCCTCTGCCATAATCCCATATTCTGTCTAAAAGCCATGTCTGTTGGAGCTTGTTCCCCTTCCCTGCAGTAGTTTTTAGGAATATGACTGCATTTAAGCAGGTGCAGTAAATGCATTTTTGGCCATTTTCACTGTCATATGCAAGTGCAAAATGCTTGACATAATTAAGCTGAGATTAATAGAGACTATTAGTAAAATAAGCTTGTTTTATGAATGAAGACCTCACACTAATTCAACATAGCCTTTCTTTGACAAATACGCTATATTCACTTATGTAGCACAGCATTGTATGCCTTGTGAAGTGAACACACATTTGGCAGGCTACCTTCCAGAGTTTTCCATTAACCATCCTCTGATTCTTTTCTTGTGGCCTGCAAAGGGAATCCGATTTTATTTTTAAATGGAACAAAGGGATTGGCCAAGCACCACAAGGGCCAGTGATTGTCAGAATCATGAAAGATCTTTAGTTAATTTTGTTCCTAAATTGTTCTTAGTCCTGTCTTTTTCTCACTTTAGAATTTAAAGCATTCTATTCAAAATGGCTACCATTCAGGGAAGTGGGGAGGGAAGGAAAATAATAAAGAACAGTGGCAACTGAGTTGGTGCTGTATAAATAAGCACATTTGCTGTGTCTCTGTTCTGCAGTTTTTATGTCCCACTGATGAGAGAACTGGTTTGAGATGTAAATTGCTTCTCTTTGATTGAACCGGGGAAGAGATGTCATGTAACTCATCTCATCAGCATAGAGCATTGTGCGCCTTTGGTGAATTATAGGATAACGGAGCTAGGAAGAATTCCTTAACCTCTCTCTGCAGCCCTGTTTCAGTGTTTAATAACCACCAAGGGGAAATACTTCCCTACAGTTGACCTGACTACCTTCTGTGGTTTTGGCTCATTTGTTCTTATCCTATCCTTAAATAATTTGTAAAGGATCACTGGAAGGTACCCCTGTTTTAATTTGCCATATATATATCCTGCAAATTAAAGCATAAAGTTGTGAGGAGGATTGTTGTTTGTTTTAGGTAGAGAGCACTTAAAAGATTGCTTTGGAAAAATGAGAAAGGTCAGGAAGAAACGGCCACAAGACAGTGTTTGCCACTATGTATCTCACTTGTCCAGATTTAGGATATACCTGTAGGAGCAGCTGTGCATAAAACCAAGAAAGGAGGGCAGGGGAGGATAGGGTAGGAGTAGAGGTAAAAATGTTGGGGTAAAAGCTTGCTGTGATATCCATGAGATTGTGTGCTGCATGAGAAAAGAATTCGTAGATGGGATTTAAAACAAAATAACTGGAAATAGGTCTCGAATCAGTCTAGCCCGGTATCTCAACAAACCAGAGATTTTATATAGATATATGTGTGTGTGTGTGTGTGTGTGTGTGTGTGTGTGTGTGTGTGTGTAATTCAGGGCAGATATCACAGCCCCACCATGACAGCATGGCCTTTTCTTCCTCCCCTCCTATTAAATCTACATTTTGAAGGTGGATGGTGCTGACTCATAAATTAAATTGGAGTAATACATACAGTGTATATATATTTCTGTCACTTTGTCTCAAATTAAACACGAACCTTCTCCCCTGACAAGATGATAGAAAAGTTAATTGCTCGCCCTGGCTTTAAATTGGAATTTGAATTTGCAAAATGCTAAAGGTTTATGAGATCTAAATCATGAGGAGCTTAAATTACATTCCTGTGATAAAATATTAATAAATCAATTAAAACATAAGCCGAGTATAATATTACTTTTTTTTTGTAGGAACCTTGAACACAATAATTCATTAGGGTGTAGTGCAGTAACAATTATTGTATCTTTTTTAATTTTCTTTTTATTAGTTTTTTTTTTGATAAATACATCATCAGATAACATTTCACATGGTGGATTATCATTACCCCAATGTAGCATCCAGAAATTCTGTTGTACCCCTAAACAAGAGCTCACAGCCTAAATTATCTGCTGTTACTTATCCTTGTTAGCATCAGCTGCTTCTTTTACTGAAGTGGTATTTTCCTCTTGGGAACATCTGTTCAATGCCAAGTCTGCCATTTTGTGGTTTCTGAATCTCTTGTCTAAAAATGGGCATAATCATAATAATACTACCCCAGAACTGGGATGAGGATCAAATTAGATAATGTATGTAGAAATCATTTAGGTGGTAAAGGGCCATCAAATGTTAATTATTATTATCATAGATTGGAAAATTTTTATCTCTAGAAGGGCTCTTAGACATCACTTAGTAATCAACCCCCTCATTTTAAATATGAAGGGTCAGAGGTCCAGAGAGGTTAAGCTACTTATCTAATACCACACAGCTAGATAGTGAAACTGCTGAAATTAAAATCAAGACTCCTAAATCCCAACACCAGGCATTTTTTACTCTATATAACCTAATGCCTCCCTAAAAAAAATTCTAGGAAGGTCCTATCAAGTTTTGTAATTACTCTCTCCACATTGTTTTCCCTTCGAAGCCTTTTCTTTTTCTGTTGCTGTTGTTGTTGTTTTGACTGACTAAATATTAGTCATTTTAGGGATAATTTTCTAAGGGGCCTAGTGGCACAACCACGTATTCCCTCAGCTGTCAGGAAGGGGTTCATTTGGCAAAGGAGATACTGCCTTCTCCTGCTGCTCCCCAAATGAAGACTCAGCAGTGTATCTTCCTCCCCTACAGGGTTCTGGAGGAAGGTTCAGATGAGGGAAGACAGTGGCCTTCCTTTCTAAATACTTCTCTCATGTAATAATGGATGAAGACTCAGCCACTATCAGTTTTATCTCCTTTACCTCCTTCCTGCTCTCAGGCCCTAGCCTTCAGTTTTCCTTCCCATGTCTCCCAAGTCCCAGGCATGACTGGATTTGCTTTTTATTTATTTTGAAAATAAAGAGAACCATCTCTGTAATACCGAATAGGCCTTTTTCAGATGATGATACTTGAAAATGAATATATGTTTCTTCCTCTGATGCTAGGAAAACTGTAGCTCAACCAGATATCAGCAGAGCAGAAAATAAGAGACTCTGCTAATCCTGTCTTTCTTGGTGAACGGGATATGATATCTGACAAGTTTTCACCATTCCATCTTTGTTTTCTCTTCTCCCCGATAGAAATAACCAGATCAATCTATACTGGTATTTTGAAGACCTCCATCAAATGATTATGTAACATTTGCAAATGATAATGGGTTTTATTAATATAAATGCTATATAATAATAATCTATGATATTCTAAGAATAAACTCAGGCAAAGTAGATAAGTTCTATGGAATCATAACATTCACAATCATTACTTAATAGTAGTTTGGTTTTTACAGAATATTTGGTACATTATAACCAGAGAAGATATGGTCTCTATCCTAAAAATTTAAGATTAGGATATATTATCTTACAAGGGAAAAGAAAAGAAGTTAAGACAAAAAGTTTAATTGAAATAGAGAAACTATAAGATTAGTCAAAGAATTAACAAAAAGTAGATTTTAAGAAAAACTGGATCCTATGGTGGCATTTAGAAAAAAGTGAAATGATTCATTGAATAGAATAACCACCAATCAAGGTACAGCAATATATCAGTTATCAATGTCATAAAACTTCTATTAAGAACATAGAAATAAGCAAATTATGCCTTTAAAAAGGCAAATGTGATTTGATGAAATCCAAGAACTTCATATATTAGACAGCCCTGCGGGGTATCTCTAATTTTCAAATCCATTTATTGAGCCCATACTATGTACAAGACCTTATGTAATATTATCTAATTTTCTTTCTTATAACAGCATTCATAAAATTTAGTTTAGAGATGAAGAAACAGATTCAGGGATGTTGAAATGATGAGCACAAGGACAGAGAGGCAGGATTCAAACCAGGTCTGTCTGACTCCAAAACTGCTTTCTCTTTTCATTGCTCTATGCAGTCTTTCATAGTAGATTTAAATCCATAGAAAACACAACAAACAAACAAAGACCTATGCAAATATACTGGAGAAGAGAGAGGGAGAGAGAGAGAGAATGTTTTTTCTAGAAGCAGATTCACTCAAGGCAATGAGAA
This sequence comes from Microcebus murinus, assembly GCF_040939455.1. NCBI lineage: Eukaryota > Metazoa > Chordata > Mammalia > Primates > Cheirogaleidae > Microcebus > Microcebus murinus. Next base: position 58,005,297 of record NC_134104.1, on the reverse strand, counting down.
CTGTAATAGCATTTCAGAGCTTGGCTAAACAATTAGAAAAAATGCACAGAAGAATCATGAAATCATTCTATATTCTGCAACTGCCCTGTGAACCTCTATTATCTTTGACAATATCACAATACCTTATTTTATTTGGATCCTGTGTTATTATTAATACTCATAACTTTCTGGTTGTTTTTTAGTTTATAAAGTATTTTGACATGTATTCTTATCATTTGCTACTCACAGAAAACCTATATGCTATATGGCAAGAAAGGAGGTATTGCTATTCCCATTTTGCAGGTGGATGAACTGAGGCATGGGTAGGCTAAATGATTTGTGAAATTTTATTAATAGTAAATAGCAGAAAGAATATAATAATCCAGAACATCTCATTCCAGTGTACTTTCACAATATCAAGTCATTTCTTTGTTTTAGAAAATAAGAAGGCACTATAAAGATTTCTACCTTAATATTTGAAATAAAATTGTGCAGATAGTTAACTAGAAAATTTACTTGCAAAGTAAAATGCCTCATTCTCCTATTCCACTCCTAGTACTGAAAAAAAAATAATAAAGCATTGCAGTAGCTAATTCTATTTTATTTATTTATTTACTTATTTTATTTGTTTATTTACACACACAGTCTCACTGTGTCACCCAGGCTGGAGTGCAGTCGTGTGATCATAACTCATCACAACCTAGAATTCCTGGGCTTAAGCAATCTTTGTGCCTCAGCCTCCTGAGTAGCTGGGACTATAGGCACATGCCACCATGCCCAATAATGCAATAGCTAATTCTAGAGATTACAGTAACTCAAACATAATTTTATTTCTTATTCATATGAGATAATTTTACAACTACTGATTGGGGTCCTCTAACTTCTTTCCCACATATAACATATTTCTTGACAATTCTATAGTCATGGCTCTTTTTGTAGCTTCATCTGGAAGTCTAAGGTTTGGTCTAATACACTTATGAGGGGACATATATAATGGTCAATTAATGTAAATGCAATACTTGACACCTGGATTTGTCCAGGTTTAAGGATAGGCACAGCCAAGCACTTAATTGAGAAAAGAATTGGAGAAGGGCTAATAAGTGAAGTTTTATTTTTTTCCTTTTTTTAAAATTTATTTTTAATTATTATGGGCATATAATATTTCTATATATTTATAGGATACATGTGATGTTTTGATACAGGCATACAATATGTAGTAATCAAATCAGGGTAATTGGGTTATCCATCACCTCGGCCATTTATCATTACTTTGTGTTAGGAACACATTCCAATTCCACTCCTTTAGTTATTTTAAAGTATACACTAACTTACTGTTGATTATAGTCACTTTGTTGTGCTATCAAATATTATTCATTCTATCTAACTATCTGACTACATTTTTGCACCCATTAACCATCCCCACTTACCCCACCCCCTCCCTGCTACCTTTTCTAGCCTCTGGTAACAATATTCTATCCTCTATCTCCATGAGATCAGTTAATATTTAGCTCCCACATATTAGTGATAACATTTGAGATTTGTCTTTCTATGTTTGGCTTATTTCACTTAACATAACATTCTCCAGTTCCATCCATGTTGTTGCAAATGGCAGAATTTCATTCTTTCTTAGGGCTATATAATATTCCATCACGTGTATTTACCACAATTTCTTCATCCCTTCCTTTCTTGATGGACACTTAAGTCGACTCCAAATCTGGGCTATTGTGAATAGTGCTGCAGTAAACATGGAAGTGCAGATATCTTTTCGATATATTGAATTCCCTTTTTTTGGATATGTACCTAGCCATGTCATATGGTAGTTCTATTTTTAGTTTCTTGAGGAACCTCCATACTGTTCTCTGTACTGGTTGCACTAATTTACATTCCCAGTGGACAAGGGTTCCTCTTTTTCTATATCCTCACCAGGATTTGTTATTGCCTTTTTGATAAAAGCCATTTTAACTAAGTGGGATGATATTTCATTGTAGTATAGATTTGCATTTCTCTGATGACTAATAATGTTGAGAGTTTTTTCATAGACCCATTGGCCATTTGTATGTCTTTTGAAGAAATTTCTATTCAGATCCTTTGCCCATTTTTAATTGTATTATTTTATTTTTTCCTATTGAGTTGTTGGAATTCCTTATATATTCTAGTTATTAATCCCTTGTCAGATGGGTAGTTTGCAAATATTTCTCCCATTCTGTGGGTTGTGTCTTCACTTTGTTGAATGTTTCCTTTGCTGTGCAGAAGCTTTTCAGCTTGATGTGATCTCAGTTGTCCAATTTGCTTTGTTTGCCTATGCTTTGGGTGTATTACTCAAGAAGTCCTTGCCCAGATCAATGTCCTGAAGCATTTCCCCAGTGTTTTCTTTTGGTAGCTTCATAGATTCAGGTCTTAGATGTAAGTCTTTAATCCATTTTTATTTGATTTTTGTATATGGTGAGAGATAAGGGTCTAGTTTCTTTCTTCTACATATGGACATCCAGATTTTCCCAGCACCATTTATTGAAGTGACTGTCCTTTCCCCACTGTATGTTCTTGGAAACTTTGTCAAAGATAAGTTCACTAGCAATGTGTGGATTTATTTCTGGGTTCTTTATTCTGTTCCATTGGTCTGTGTGTCTGTTTTCATGCCAGTACTATGCTCTTTTGGTTACTATAGCTCTGTAGTATAACTTGAAATTAGGTAAAATGATTCCTCCAGTTTTGTTCATTTTGCTCAGGATGGCATTGGCTATCCTGGATCTTTTGTGGTTCTGTATAAGTTTTAGAATTAGTTTTTCTATTTCAATGAAGAATGTCATTGATATTTTAATGGGGATTTCATTGAATCTGTAGATTTCTTTGGGTTGAATGGACATTTTAAAAATACTGATCAACACCTAAGTGGACATATAGGAATACATTTATCGGGCATCGGGCAGATGGGACGGGGGAGAAGGGGATGGGTATATACATACATAATGAGTGCGATGCTCACCATCTGGGGGATGGACACGCTTGAAGCTCTGACTCCCCGGGGGAAGGGTGGAAAGGCAACACACGTAACCTAAACATTTGTATCCCCATAATATGCTGATATAAAAAATATTGATTCTTCTAATCCATTAGCATGCAATATCTTTCCATGTTTTGTGTTCTCTTCAATTTCTTTCATCAATGTTTTATAGTTTTTACTGTAGAGATCTTTCACTGCTTTGGTTAAGTTTATGCCTAGGTATTTTATTCATAGTTATTATAAATGAGATTACTTTCTTGGTTTCTTCTTCAGATTGTTTATTGTTGGCATATAGAAATGCCATTTATTTTTGTATGTTGATTTTGTATCCTGCAACTATACTGAATTTGTTTATCAGTTCTAGTAGTCTTCTTGTGGAACTTTTAGGTTTCTCTAGCCCAGGGGTCCTCAAACTTTTTAAACAGGGGGCCAGTTCACTGTCCCTCAGACCATTGGAGAGTGCGCACTGTGGGCCCAGGACAAATCGGCTGCTAAGCAGGACAGGCAGCAGCGCTAAAACACCCAGCAGGTCGGATAAATGTCCTAGGCGGGCGGCATGTGGCCCGTGGGCCATAGTTTGAAGATGCCTGCTCTAGCCTTAAGATCATATCATCTGCAAACAAGGATAATTTGACTTCTTTCTTTCCAATTTGGATGCCTTTATTTCTTTCTCTTGTCTGATTGCCCTAGCTAGACCTTCCAGTACTATGTTGAATAACAGTGATGAAAATGGGCATCCTTGTCTTGTTCCAGATTTTAGAGGAAAGGCTTTCATTCAGTATGCTAATGACTGTGGGTCTGTCACATATGGCTTCTATTGTGTTGAGGTATGTTCTTTTTGTACCTAGTTCTTTGAGAATTTTTATCATGAAGGGATGTTGAATATTATCAAATGCTTTCTCAGCTTTGATTGTAATGATCATATGGTTTTTATTTTTCATTCTGTTGATATGATACATCACATTGATTGATTTGCATATGTTGAACCATTCTTGCATCCCTGAAATGAATCCCACCTGATTATGATGAATAGTCTTTTTAATATGTTATTGAATTTGGTTTGGTAGTATTTCTTTTCTTTTCTTTTTGGTTTGCTAGTATTTTGTTGAGGATTCTTGCATCTATGTTCATCAGAGATATTGGCCTATACTTTTCTTTTTTTGTTGTGTCTTTGTCTGGTTTTGGAATTAGGGCAATAAAGGCCTTGTGAGTTTGGGAGTATGCACTCCTCCTCAACTTTTTGGAAATGTTTAATTAAGATTGGTATTAGTTCTTCTTTGAATACTTTGTATACTTCATCAGTGAAGCCATCAGATTCTGGGCTTTTCTTTGATGGGAGGCTTTTTATTACTGCTTCTGTCTTGTTATTGATTCATTTAGGTTTTCTATTTCTTCTTGGTTCAATCTTGGGAGATTGCATGTGTGTAGGAATTTATCCATTTCTTCTAGGTTTTCCAATTTATTGGCATATAGTTGCTCATAGTAGTCTCTAGTGATCCTTTGAATTTCTGCAATGGCAGTTTTAATGTCTGCTTTTTGATCTCTGATTTTGCTTATTTGGGTCTTCTCTCTTTTTTCTTAGTCTGACTAAAGGTTTGCCAGTTTTGCATGAATTTCTATTTTTGCCAATTAAGTGGACATAAATGAAAAAGTAAATATACTCTCCCATATTTTTCTGTACAACAAAAAATTAAACAAACAAAAATGATACACCTAAGGAATGCAGGCACAATCCCAAATCACAAATCGTGGAATGCTATGAAATTTAGATCAAGTCAAGGGAAGATGTGGAGAAATGCGGTAGACAGAACTTTTCGTAGACAAAATGACCCTTAGGGACATATGCTACAATAAATTACCTGAAAGAAAAAGTCTGAGGCTATAGGTGGTCTGTGGAAGGGTTGCTGAGACTTATCCTAAAATAGAGGATAGCAGAGGAACTGGCAGTGAATGAGGAATGACACCAGCCTGCCTCATGTTCCAAAATCAGGATTGGAGAATGGCAAGGTAGAGATGATAAACCATATAAGCTTTTGTTATGGTTGAACACATTCGGAGAAGAGAGATAAAGAAACACTACATCATGACTTTAAAAAATGTGTAACATAAAGGACTTTATGCAAGTCCTTTTGAACTTTTGCTAATCTAAGTGGGAAAGATAGGACACTGAGAACACTGAGCAGAGGCATAGCTCTTGAGCAATGTGCACCGTCAAGTTGATGAGAAAAGATGAAACATACCAGCTAAAACAGTACCAAAATAAAACTCTCTCTAAGTTTCTCAATTCACTCTGGTATCATACATCTTTCAGCAAATAGCTGATAGAATTAACTCATTGAAAAATGAGAAATAATCAGAAAGGAACTTGCACTGGACCCATACTTAGCTAATTATAAAACAAAAATAACATAAGGAAAAACAGATCAAGAGAGATACAAGAAGAATTATGCCAGAAAATAATGCATATTTTCTACAGTAGCAAAGAAATGAAAGAAATTGTGATTTCTTTAAAATAAGAAGTTAAAGATTAGATGTACAGTATAAAATAGAGAATAAAACAAAAAAGGAGAAATAAAATTGGCTATGAGAGAACAGGGAGAAATGGAAGAGGAAGATAAAACTATTATAGGACTGAAAGCCACATTAGAAGCAAAAAATTGGAAGAAGAAGGAGAATAACTTCTAATAATATTATCAAAATCATGAATGAGAAAAATCAAACAAAACAAAAATTTTAAAATAGTTTTAAAATTATGTGATAAAGTTATTATTATGATTGGCAGCTCATATCTCAGACAAAAACATTATCCACTTGATAAATATGAGCTCCTGCAAAGAAAAGAAGACCGACAACTTTTTAAATTAATTTTTTACTTAAGAGACATTACAGAATTTACAGAAAATTAGCACATATAGACCTAGATATAGCAGTGTTCTGAGGAAAATACATATCATTAAACACTACTATTACTAAAAATATTATAAATATATTACCACTCATCCCATGAAGTTGGTTAAAAGAACAAGAAACAAATCTGCAAAGTATAATTGATAAAAAATTAACAGAATTGATAAAGTCAAATTAATGAATTATAAAATAAAAAAGAGAGACTAATAAATCAAAGAGTTGGTTTTTTCAAAGAGAACAATAACAAAATTAAGCAAACCAATAATGACTAAATGAGAAAACCCACAAATGGACAAAGTTAGAAATATAATCAGGAAATAACCAGACAAATGGAGGAAATTAAAATAATTATAATGAATACTTCATAATATAAATTTGAAAAATTTAAACATAATGGATAAATTCTGGGTAAATATAAATTACCAAAAGAGGAAAAGAAAGATATTTAGAAACTTTCAGGTCCACCACTAAAATAAATTAATATTTTGTGTTTATAAATAAATATATGCATGTGCCTATGTTTGCTAAACAATCAGTCAACTTTGTAGAGAAACAATTTTTTTCTTCTTATCTCTTAAATGTGTTCCCAACTTTTTTTCATTAGCATTGAATAGTCAAGAAAACACTACATTAGAGTTTCTGTATTTTTTTCATCAGTGGACATCTTGTCTCATTGATTTGCTTTACTGAGCTATGTGGAGCCACTCAGAGGTACAGAAAAGCTCTGTATCCCTCACTCAGGTTTGTTCTGCCTCTGAAGCAGGCCACTGGAGAGAGTTATGGCCGAGGGGATAATGAAAAGAGCCCTCGGTTTCCAGGCTTGGTTCTTCTACTACTTGCTTTTATTATGCAACATTTACAGCCATTGTTCTGTGACTTTATATTTTAATCTCTCGACTGAGCTATTTGGACTAGATGTGTGGTTCATTTTCTTTGCCCAGGAAAGTGTGTGTACCTACAGAATTTCAAGGCTACAGAATCTTCCCAAACCTCCTCCCCATCTTCCCATCTTCAGTTTTTGGCCGCCACGGACTAGATCATTTTAAATTACTTTAGCTCTAAGATTTTATAGCATCGGGAAACATGCACCTTTAAATTGAACACAAGCCTCAGAAAGAATGATCGTCATTGTGAAAGCTGAACAAAGCGGTTACAGTTAGACACTGGAGGCAGACCACTTTACTTCAAATTTTAGCTCTTTTACTTAATGCAGGACCTTGGGCAAGTTTCTAAACCTCTCTGTACTTCAGTTTCCGTATCTGTAAAATGAAGAAAATGATGGTACTCACTTTATAGGGTTGTGTTGTGAAGATTAAATGAGTATATGCATATAAACCTCTGAGAAGAGTACCTAGCACAGAGTAACCTCTTAATAAGTGTGAGCCGTTACTAATGTCTCCTACTAATGATGTTGAAGTATCTTAGCACAGAGAGGAACACACCTCACCTATCTTTAATCTACTCACCATGATTTTTTGCTTATGGCTGAAATACCAACTTTCCCCTTATCAGCCTATGATTGAGTTCATTGCTCTGCCATAAACTAGTAGGTATGAGAGTTGTTATATGCAGGATGTTTTGAGAAAGGTCTCCTGATTTTAGAATTAACTGCCTTAATTTGTGCTATTTGTTAAACATCTCTGATCAGTACAGGAAGTGGTTAAATTAAAGTAGGGATTAACTTCATGCTACCTAGGGAATTTCAAAAATATTTTTTCTGTTTTTACAAAGTTCTGTTTATTATGTATGTGTATAACATGTAGGGACATCTACTTTCTTTCAAAACCATAATAACATGGGAAATATAAAATTATGTTTTCCCTTAACAACACAAAGCATATATTATTTTCTATCAGTGGCATTTGAAGTTGAGAAATTAATAAAAATGAACAGTATTTTAATATTTCAGCATATAACTATAAGCTCTCAATTAGGAAACAAAACACAAAAATTAATGTATACAGTTTCAGGTAAGACATGTAGTTTGCTATGCCTTTCTCCTCGTTGGTAAAAAACTTTTTAATGATTTGCTCATGGTCATAGAGAAAGTATATCCAAGGTACAATTAAGTTTCAAAATATGGAACTATCTTATGTAGAGCCAATTTTATCTTTAATTTATAAACAGTTACATATCATAGAGTCACATAAAGTGTCAAAGACTGTCTTAGTTGCATACAGAAGATAAAAGCCAGCTTCTTACACTTAAAAGAAATGTTAATTTACATTGAATTTCAAAGAAAATGATTGGATTATCCATGTTGCCTAGTTATCGCAATTGTCTCATATGCTCGGATCCTAGTTTATTTTTTTTTAAACACAGTGCTTTCCCAGGGACCCAGGGACTATCTCAATAATTATCATAGGTATATTTTTAAAACTCAAATTTAATATTGAAAATGTATGAACCTGACATGACTACTTTCTCACAGGTTTTATGTTGGGCTTTTGCCATCTGTGGTTGTGAAGCCAAGTGTTCTGCTGGGGCAGAATAATCAAATCAAAGTTAATGGGGTGACCATCTAAGCAGGGCTCTTTGTCATTAAGGTCCACTCTTGTGATAGTAGCACATTATCCTGCTGATTGGATTTGTAGGAAGGCATCCACCTGTGGCCCACATTGGCAGAGAAGAGACTTACTGCAGAGGCAGCCCTGGCGAAGGAGAAGTAGGAGGTAGCCGTCCTGGGCAACAAATTATTTTGTTGGAAAGGCAAACTGTTCAGGACAGCATAAGCCATGTTAGTAGATGGGTGATTCATATATTATTAATATTTGGTTGATTCAGGTCCCAAAGTAAAGTAACCAAAGACGGAGGATTAGAAGCTATATCATTAGAAAGGAATGACTAGTCCAGAGCAGGAGAAAAGCAAGTACACGTAGAGACGCTAAGCCAGATGATCAGGCAAGATTTAAGTGCATGGAGCCCTTTACTTCCATCTCAGGAATTATGTTTTCTGTTTGGATGAGAGCTATTGTAAGAATTTCCATGTCTGTTGGGGGCACTGAGGTTCTCACAGACTATGGTAAACACGATTTGGCTCACACGCTCTCATAATCAGGCTGACTTTCACTGAAACAGAGAGTGCTCTATAGCAGTGCCAGGCCTCTAGCAGTACCAACTGTTAAATAATAAACAGGCCCTGTTTGTTGGCAGCCTCTTCCCCTCCTGCCAACATGGAGTGCCCATTTTCTGGGTTTACCTGCCCGCATGTGTTCAGACACTCAGAACAGTGTGTGTGTTGTGTGAGTCGGTGGTGGTATGGAGGCATCAGTCTACATCTAATCTGCTTAGTTTATTATTCTCCCAGGACCTCGAGTGAGCTAGCAGACATGCAGGGCTCTGGCAGCACGAACAATGGCGATGCTGTCATTCTAGATAATATTACAGGCTTTACGGAGTGCATCGGCTAATTGTTTTCCTTATGTTCATTTTCTCTTCTTCGTATTCTTTCTCTCTCTTTGAGTTGGTTTGGAGGGAGCGGGGATGAGGAAGGGTAAGAGTTGTTCTGTCAATTAGATGCTTTACTTCCAGGAAGTGAGAAAGTATTTGGGTTTGTTAGTTTTACTGGCAAGATGTATATAGTTTATTCACATGCACAGTGATTCAGACATTCAGTCAATAAGTATTCACTGAAGGCCCACAGGGTACATAGAACCCTGAACTAGGTACTTAAACTTGACTCCTGTGCTTTACTATGCTATTGTACAAGGGTTGGGATGAGTTTGGAGTTTTCTCTCAAATTCCGGGTACAAAATGACTGCAGTAGATTTTGAAAGAGCAATTTAATTAAGAGCCAAGCCAGAAACACAGACACATTCAAACCTCAGAAGAAAAAAATATGTTCCTAAAAGTTTTTCTCTTTGGTCATGGAGATTTTTTCCCATTTCACTGGTCCCAGGAAGAGGGCCCTTGATAATCTCAGTTTTATATTGCTTTTTTTGGCCAAAGGAATGTCATGTTTCACAGATGTAATGATCAAAAATAGACTCTCAATCCCTATAAACCCTCTCTAACCCTCAACTCCCAGCAAAACCCAGTATAAATAAGCCATGATACCAATCTCCAGGAAGAGGCTGTTGGTCGATTGGTGTAAATGAGGCATATTCCATGTATGGGTAATCAGGAGCATGTGGTATTAGGGGAAGGGTAACTGCGAAGCAAAAAAGAGTGATTTTTTTTTTTTCTCATGAACTAGTTCTAAAGGCAATACCTGACCTTTCAAGTAGTGACGGTATCCCTGGAATAAGTTTCTTCCAAGGTGACCAATATGAGAACTAGCCCTCATTAGAGGCCTGTGTTATAACATATTTGTTTAAAAAATTCAGTCACATTCCTTTATAATGATGGTTCCCACATGATGAAGTTATTCATTGGTTAGGATACCGAAACCATTTGCTTGAGTGAAATGAAACTTCTCCCTTCTCAGATCACTAAATGTGCTTTAACTGTTGAGTAAATTATTCACTTTCCTAGACTAAGATATTTTTAGATCAAGAATGAATTTTTGAATTAAGAACAGCCCAGGGGGTGTTTCAGAAAGTTAGGATAGTAATCCCATATTTAGCCTAATTTTCCCTGAATTTATGTCTCAACAGTGTGTAATAGATACACTTATAGTGGTATCATTTTTTTTTTCAAAGTATCATGGGAGTATACATGTTTTTGTTACATGTATCGCTTTTGTAATGCTTGAATCAGGGTTAAAAATGTGCCCATCCCCCAGATAAGTGTCCATTGTACCCTTTAGGTAGGTTCTCGCCTATCTCCTCTTCCCCCTAAAAACAAACACCACGTGTACTCACTATTAAATTGGAACTAACTGACAAGCACACATGTACATAGAGGGAAGTAAAACTTGGAAGTCATTTTCTTTTTATGAAAAATGTAAGGCCCCATGTTCTCATCTTTTAAGAAAGATTTGGTTAATTTATAGTGTCAGAAATGGTTTAGAAATTCAGGCAGTATTGAATTCACTCAGAATGGTTCAGAAAAACCTGGTAGTAAAATTCACAGTGAAACAATTATTTAAAAAGTAGCTAGCATTGCATAACAAAATAACAAATTCATATTCTATACTAGTGTCCTATTGTATCCACATCCCCTTGTCACTGAATTCTCAAAGGCTTCATCCAAAGGAACCAGCCCCAGATTGATTACCCTTCATGCAAAGGATTTTGCCCATTTCTGTGAGACCCCCTGCTAGCTAGCTGTTCTCATTGCCTCCACCAGGACACTCCCTAGAAGGGTTAAGGGGAACTCTCATTTCTCTCTAGGCTAGGCTGCTTGCAAGTGGCATCAACCACCTATGCTCTTGAGTTTTCAACATTTAATATGTTGTAGATGAAAAAGGAGATATCCCAAGTTTTTAGACTCGTATCTAAATGAAGAATAAATAAGCTTTGAGTGAGAGGCTGAGGAGCAAGCCCTCCTAGGAGTAAAGCTTATTGGTGTAGTAAATTCTCTCAGCTACTTGACAATTTTTTCTTCCGTGTTCTAGTGAATTGCATTTTGTTTTCATACACATGCACACAAACACAACCACATACACTCACGCACATACACTATGTAGGTATATGTAGGTATGTATACATTATTATATTCTCTATGATGTATATGTCTATAACATACGTGTCTATTACATGTTTATTTATCGATTCACCTGTCTGTACCTCTGATAATGGTAGTTGTTCCCAATCATTTAGATGTTATAATCTATGAAAATAAGTAACCTCTTTTTTGTTTTTGCTTTTAGTGCCTACTTAAGTACCCACATACCTGTAAGTCCTCAAGGTGCTTGTAAGTTTCCATTAGACTGTTATATGGTCTAGACATGTGCAATTGAGGACCAATAAAGTACACTACCGTATTCATTATTAGAAAAAACTTTCACTAATTCAGTGTTTTGCATAATATAAGACTATTTTTGTTGTATTTAAAAGAAAATATGTATATAGCTCCAGCTGACTTTGATTGTTGGGAACTGGGATTGCTGGAACAGCACTTAAAACGAATAGTACTGACCTACTTAGAAAAATTAATTATGAAAGAAAAATAATGGATTATAGTTGCAGATAATGGTTTTGGGGAAGCTGCTGGTTGAAATCCATCCTGAGGCTTATTTATAATTGACACAATTAGAGTTTTTTAAGAATTCAGCAGGCTTCACTTATTTACAGGGGTTCATGTAGGACTTGAGTCTGGAACAGATGGGAGACAGAGGTGGATAGGAGACTTACCTCTTTACATTTAAGTTACATAGAATTTCAAATTCATATTTTAGGGAGAAAGAATTGTCTCTAGGGAAAGAACATCAGATTCTTTAACCAATAGGATTTAATAAATTTGGGCCCTCAAACTTCATACTAGATCACATAATGAAAATTGAATATGCCTTTGCACTTATGTCTAATTTATTTTCTTTGTTGCCAATGAATTGTTTTTATAATTTTGATTTCATTACTTGAAATTTTTATTTATCGTCAGATATTTATTGATACCTACTGTATATTCAGTACTATTTTAGACTCTTGGGATCCATCAGTGAAAGAGATAAATAAATCATATGGTATGTTAGGAGATGATTAGTGCATAATTCATTCATGAATGAGCCATAAAAGAATAAATTGATGAATTCGATTTCATCAAAATTAAAAATTTCTTATCTTTGAAAACATTATTAAGAGAATGAAAAGATAAGTCACTAACTCTAAAAAAGTATTTGGAAAGAATGTATCTGATAAAGAACTTGTATCTGTAAAATATAAAGAACTTTTGAAACTCAATGATAATATTTTTTTAAAATGGGCAAATATTTTATTAGGCATGTCACCAAAAATGCTATAAGGATGATATATGAGTACATTAAAAGATGCTCAATGTCATCAGTCACTAGAGAATTGCAAAGTAAAACCATGAAATACTACTCTATAGTTATTAGAATGGTTGACATTAAAAAGACTGACCATACCAAATATCGTTGAGGATGTGGAGAAACTGAAATCCTTATACATTGCTGGCAGAGAAGTAAAATGGTACAGCCACATTGGAAACAGTCTGACAGTTTTTAAAAAGTTAAACATGTATCTACCATGTGATCCAGCTATTTTACTCCTATGTATTTATACAACAGAAATAAAAGCATATGTCTTTACAAAGACTTGTATGCAGATGTTCATAGCAGCTTTATTTGTATTAACTAAAAATTGCAAACATCTTAACTGTCCATCTAGAAGTGAATGGATAGATAAATTATGGTATATCTATATAGTTGAATACTACAAAACAATAAAAAGGAGTAAATTATTGATACATGCTACAACACTGATGGATCTCATAATTAATATACTAAGTGAAAGAAGAGGGACAAAACAAGTACATACTATAAGATTCTACTTACATAAAATTTTAGGAAATGTAAAGTAATGTATAGTGACAGAAAATTGATCAATGGTTGCATAAAGAAACTTTTGGGGTGATGCATAATTTTAATATATTGACTGTGGTAGTGGTTTTATGGGTTAATGTGTCAAAACATATCAAATTGTATACTTTAAGTTTGTGTGATTTCTTGTTTGTCAATTATACCTCAACAAAGCTGTTCGCTGTTCGCCATTTTTTGTTTTTGTTTTTTTTTTTAATGGCCAAAGAGATGGAATTATGGGGATTGTATGGGGAATGGGTAAATAGCAAAGTTAAATAGGTAGTCAGTTTAATTTGTTTAGAAATACTTTATAAATATCCCTATTGTTTACTGAAAGAGCTCTTCATTCAGTTTCCCATTATCACGTAGCAATTATTTGTCAAAAGCCATAGTATGTGATAGAGAAATAGATCTTTTGGAATTTATCGCCTGGGTTGAAGTATTTACTGGCTCTCTATTTATTGCCTTGGAACTTTGGGCATACTGCCCAATTTTTAGATGATTCTGTCTTCTGTAAAATCGAGGTAATGCAACTTGGAGGCATGGGCATTAAGTAAGACAATGTAATTAAAATTATTTCTTTGCCTTCAACTGGACTCAGGATGAGATAGATTAAAGTGCCTGCCTGCATGGTATGAGCTGAGGTGTGTGAGAGTAATGTGCTCTTATCTTTTATACTTTGATAGTAATAGTGCAGGAATTTCACTATTTCCAGAGATTCAGTCTTTTTGGATCAAGTGACTCAAATACTGGGATTTCTTTTTTAAAAAGTACAAAAGGATGTCATGAAGTTGGATCACTTTTTCTCTTTAAACAAATAGTGACCAAGACAGTTGATTTCAACCATCCTTTAGGTCTCAGTTTAAATGTTATTTTTTCCAAGACATGTTCCTTAACCTCTTCAGGGTAGGTTAAGTCTGCTTTGTTGTGTGCTCCTCTAGCTCCTGACTCCTCTCTTGCTTAACTGTTAGTAAGTTAGTCATTATATCTTTCATCCTACTATTGTGTATGCTCCATGAAGGTAGAAACTGAGTGTGGCTTATTAATTCCTGTATCCACAACGTATCTATCTTAAAAACTAATTGCTGAGTGAATGAACAAAAGTTTTTAGAGGAGGGTAGAAGGTATAGATAAAGAAGGTGCAAAGCTTTAAAAAATAGTTCTTTCATTTTATAGTTTTGCCTCATATTAGTCTTTCTGTACTTCTAGCAGCTCTAGATGTAGAGATTTTTGATATAATATGCACAAAAAAGCTTCACCCCTTTAAAGCCTCTGCAGTTGCCCAGGCTAACAACAATGAAGAAGCTGTAAGGAGCCGATCTTTGGGAGTAGAGTGATGGCATGGAAGAAAACTAATCAGGAAATAAAGAGATCTATAACTTCAAGCCTATCCTGTTAGAACCTAGACTTTTCTTATCTGTGAGAAGTTATATTGCCCACAGTGCTTATCTCATAATTTTGTTTGAGAGTCAAAAGAGAGAATGGATGTAAGTGTGAGTTCTATATTGCTATAGAAAAGTAAGGGTTTTTTATGAAGAAGGCTGCAAAGTCCCATAAAGGCAGTCTTACTTATCCTTTGTTGTATTAAAAGTTGATGTTCTCAGAACTCTCTCTTAAGCTCTCTCCTCACTTTGGAAAGTCCTTCTGGGCAATCTTATTTTCTCCCATTGCTTCAATTAGCATCTTCATATAGATGACCATTGCATCTTTCTCCACTTCAGACTTATCTCTGAGTACTGCCTTCTAGACCTCTTTTCTTGGATTACCCATAGGTACCCCAAACTAAACATCTTCCAAACTAAACTCTTTACTCCAAACAGCCTCTTATCTCCAGTATTTCTACACAATTGCCCACATTAGAAACCTGGCGTTACCTGCACCATATACTCTTCTGTTCCATATCCCAATAAATCAATTAGTTCTTTTGATCTTCTTCGTAAGTATGTCTTTAATTTCCTTTCCACACCAAAGCTACCATTCTAGTCCAGGGTGCCATTTTATCTCACCTAAATTATCGCAACATTCTCCCAATCTCCTTAATATTAATCTTACAACCCAACACTTATCTTTTCTTCTAGCCTAACTCATCTCCCTTTCCCATTAGCATTCCATGTTCCAGCCATATTAAACTTTTTTCATGCCTTCCACACGCCACAGTCATTCTCATTTTTGGCATTTGCATATGTTCTTACCTTTGGAACCCTCTCTGTTTTTCCATTCTTCCTCCATCTGCTCACCTTTGCTGAAATAAAACCAACTTATCAAATCTCAATTTAAAGCTCATTTTCTCTGGGATGCTTTCTCTGATTTCCTAATTAGAATGGCCTTACATTGTACTCCTATAATATGTGCTTTATTGTTTTGCCTAAATCCCCTTTAAGGTAGGTAATAGAATATTTTTTTCAAGCCCGTATCTATAGAGCTTAACAAATGCATGACATTGACTAGGCATTTAATAAATATTTGTTGAGTGAATGAATAAAGAAATAAATTATAATAGCCACAAATAATATTATAGCTAATTTATTATATTTTTACTTTATATTTTAATTTTTGTAATACTTTCAGTTTGCCCCTAGAAAAGTAAAAAAGAACAATTCTTGAAAATGTATTTTACTTTTATTGTATATATTTTGAATAGCTCTCAATATCTAATACTTGATTAACCTGTTAATGACAAGTTCAAAAATGTACCATGTGACTATAAAAGTTAAAAATTGTTATTTTCCTTGAAAGTCAACAAATATTTTAGCAAGGTATTAATTAGAGGGTAAGGAATTGAGTAATGTGGAAACTGGTTGTGCAATACCAAATGTTTTAACCTTTTTAAAGAGAGTCTCAATTTTCTAGTTATTAAGGAGTTATTCTAAAATATGGAACATATGAGCTGCATGATTCCTATACCATTCCTTTAGAAAAATTATTGTTAGAACTATTTTTATTTTTTTGCCTGTTTTTCTGTTTTAATGCCAGGAATAACTGAAGATATCCATAGTGGGTATGAATTTGACTATTTTGTCCTAGAGATTACTACAGTGTTGTCAATTTTCTAAGACTAACATTTAGGAGAATTCTGGTATCACAGTCTTTACCTGGATATCTGAAGCCCAAGCTAAATGCAAACCTCTTTTACTAATATTCTGGCCTTATTTTCCATATCTGTCTGTAAGAAACTATGGAAAATATTAAGAACAAGATAGTAAAAAGCATAAATAATATTATAGCTAATTTATTACATTTTTTGCTTTTTCAAACAAATTTTTAATAGTTTAGGTTTGTCCCTAGGAAAGTAAGAAAGAAAAATTCTTGAAAATTCATTTTACTTTTTTGCATATATTTTGAACAGCTCTTTCTAGAGTTTCACTAGTGATAGCTCTCTCTAGAGACTGAGTATGGTTTTACTGACAGCCAAGGAAATTATTTAAAATGGCATGAATAGTCAATTTGGAAAAAAAGATTTGTTAAAACATTTGGTATTGCACAACTGGTTTCCACATTACTCAATCCCTTATGCTCTAATTAATACCTTGCTAAAATATTTGTTGATTCTCAATGAAAATAACAGTTTTTAACTTTTATAGTTGCATGGCACATTTTTAAATTTATCATTAACAGGTTAATCAAGTATTAACTATTGAGCAGAATAACAGTGTTGGAATTCCTACAATAATTGATGTACTTTACACACAGCCATGTCACACAGTGATCCTGCAAAGGGCACTTACTATCATTTTACTAAGAGGAACCTGAAGATCAGAGATATAAAATAACTTGTTCAGAGACACACAACTAGTATAGAGAAACCTCAGTTCTAAACTTAAACCTTTCTCACTCAAATGTTCTTTCTGCTACATTCCATTACATCTCTAAGAAACATAATTACTTATTCTGGGTATATGAGTTTCTTCCAGTTGCCTTAATAAATTGTCACAAACTTGATGGCTTAAGACAATAGAAATTTATTCCCTCACAATACTAGAAGACAGAAGTCTGAGACAAGGTATTGGCAGGGCCACACACCCTCAGAAAACTCTAGGGGAGAATCCTTCCTTGCTTTTTCACATTCTGGTGGCTTCAGAAGTTCCTTGGCTTGTGGCTGTATAACTCCAATCTATGTCTCTGTCTTCACATGGCCTTATTCCCTATGTCTATGACTTCTCCTCTTCTGTCTCTTACAAGGACAAGTCATTGGCTTTAGGGGCCACATTTATTAGTTTCTTAACCTAATTACATCTGCACAGACCCTTTTTCCAACTAGGGTCACAATTACAGGATTTGGGGGTTAGGGTGTGGACATTTCTTTTGGAGAGTCACCATTTAATTCACCGCGCTGGATAGCGTAGGAATTATTTTGAGAAATTCCTCAATTGAGGACAATATTTTTGGAATACTTAATAGTCAAAGTACAGAAAGCTGAAATTTTGCTAGTATGTATAGATAGATGCAAATGGCCGGGTCATGCTGATTCTCCATCAGGACCATCAGTAAAAGAGTGAGTGATACTCTGTCATTAATTGAACAGGAATGGTAACATCTTATAGGGATGCTACTCATGCTTTTGGTGTGGCTTCATCAAATCTGAGATTCATCTGCCTATTTCGTTGTAAATGGAAATATCAATAAATAGGTTTAAAGACATCCTTGTTTTCCTCCCTTTTGCTAACCTCAAATCCATATATCCAGTATAGTCTACTTTGGTTTATCTTCTATAAATTTCTCCAATGTTTTACTTAACCTTTGCTACCTTTCAAGGCAGGCTTTATAAAAAAAAGTATGGAATAGTATGGAATAGTACATTATTCTCTGACCCTATTTATACTTTTCCAAACTTGAAGTTTGGTCCCTAGTATTACTATTCAAGGATTTCATGAATAATTCTGTGATTGCCCTCTGCCTCAATTTCATAACCTCTTTATGTAATAGTTCAGGTTCAGTACCCTGTCTGTCTTTAACTTTGGAAAAACTTTAACCCCAACTCACACTGTGAATCTTCCAATTTCAAGGTTATATTCATTCCTCTCCATTTAGGTGTTCATGATTGTGGAGAATGAAAACACATCATTATGTCCATTCAAAGATGTCAAAATTTTACATAAAAAATAAGGAAAGCTTTCTAGCTTATTTTCAGTACACTTGATGAATCCCAACATTTTATTAGTCTTTTTGACTGTAGGTTCATATTAGCTAATATCATTAGAAGACAATTCAAACTGGTTGATAGATTATTTTTGAGTTATATTTGATATATCCAATAACATTATCTTAAAAATTTGATTTGTGCTGTTCTCTCCAAATAAGTGTTTTCCTTACATTTGTACTTATTAAGAATAAATAATACATATACAAGTCTTTGATTTGTGAGGCCCTATATTAAACATTTTATATGAGTTGCTTCATTAAATCTCCAACATCATATGACTACTGCCTGTATTTTCCAGATGAAGAAACTGAGGCTGTACCTCTACTTTCTGCTTACTCTACAACCTAATGAAATCTTCCTACATGTCCTCTCTTTTTGTTTGAATGTCACTACTTGAGTGAAATTTTATTCACTACATTCTTTTCTTGATCATTAGCAAAATATTGATTAGGGCAGGCTACGGTACTAATCCATGAGAGATTCATTTTTTTATTGTCTACTAAATGCCAGTAATTATTCTTTGCACTGAGAATGCCTTAGTGAGCAATTGTGGTAGGCAGCTTCAGAGATGGCCCTCAAAGATCTCTGCATTCTGTATCCCCACCTCCTTATGTCATTTCTTCTCCTTCAGCATTGGCTGGTCTTAGTGACTCATTTCTAATAAAGGAAAAAGTGATGGGATGTCACTCTCAAGATTAAGTTAAAAAAAAAAAAGACTGTGTCTTTCATCTTTGGTCCCTCTTGCACTCTTTCCTGTACTGCTCTCCTTGAGAAAAGCCAAATGCCATGTCATGAAGCAGCCCTGTGGAGACATCTACATGGCAAGAGACTGAGGCTGCCAACAACCAAGTGATGAATTTGGAAGTGGATCTCCCACTCTAGTTGAGACTTTAGATGAGACCACAAGTCTCACTGACAGTGTGATCACAACCTTATAAGAGACTTTGACTAGAGATGCCCAGATTCCTGACCCACAGAAACTATGAGATAGTGTTTTTCTATAAGCTACTAAAAATTTGGGGGTAAGTTGTTATACAATAACAGATAAATAAGATAGCAATACATCCAAAACTTCATGAAATTTATACTCTAATAGAGACTATATATATATATATATATACACACACACACACACATATACATGTACATGTGTGCACACATACAATGTAAATGAGGAAGATACTCGTAATTATTTCTAAGAGGAAAATAAAGCAGCATAGAATGAATTGAGGGTGCTTTGAATATCAGGATCAGGCAAAAAAAGACCTCTCTGTGAAGGTAATATTTGAGCTCAGAGTAATGAGAAGAAATCATCCATGTGAAAATCTAGGAACAGGACAGTCTGGGCAAAGGATGTAGCTAGACCAGGGCTAGTAGAGATAGGCTTGGCTTGTTCAAGGGACAGAATAGGCAAAGAAGCACCAAAAAAAAAAAAAGGAGGAGTGGTAGGAAATGAGATTGGAGAAATGGACATGAACACATAATGGAGGGACTTGTCATAGTTTTGAATTTAAATTTCATTTTTATTGCAACATATATACATTCTAGGATTTTCACAAGAGAATGATATAATCTGCCTGCATTTCAAGAACATTCTAATTTCTATTTAAATAGTTTATTGTAAGGGCAACAGTGAAAGCAGAGAAATCAATTAAGAAACCAGATAAGAGATGATTGTAATTTGTGTTGGTGATAGCAGAGATAGTGGGAAATGGTTGGATTTGAGATGTCCTACTGGGGTTGGGTACAGGACTTATTGATGGGTCAGTTGTGGTGGGTGACACAAAAGGAGTCCTTGGCGTTTGGCTTGATCAACTGTGTGGATGGTGGCACCTTTCACTGAAATGGGAGAGGAACAGTTAAATTGGAAGAGGAAGTGGCAACATGGATGCCATGGGATCCAGAGTTTTGTTTTAGGCATAAGTTTGTCTATAGTATGTAGTCATAACATGAAACGTGTTCCTTGACCCTTATTCTGTGTTTTAGGCAAGTTTTTTGCTTTGGAAAACCATCTCTAACAACCTATAATATCTTATTTCCTTGTCAGATTTATTTTTTAATCTTTGTGGTAAAATTTTGTCAGAGAATATTTGAATGCTTAAATAAGATGCATTGACTCCCTCTTTTTAATATTGTGAGTTAATCAGACATAATTTCTTTTATAGAATGCCAGAACATCCACTGAAGAAAAAAATCAGTGTAGTATTTTGATTATAATTTATTAAAACATAAATATCAAATACAAGATAACCTTTGGTATTTCCTTGATTCAGACTTTGTTATAGCTTCTAATCATGCCTTTCCTTATTCATTAGTAGCTCATTCATTCCTTTATGCCACCTCACCTTAAAAGTTCTTAAGAGTTTTGCTATAAGTCCTATAAGTGCAATGAAACATTTGAGTGAATCATTGTTTCCCTTCTTTTGCAAACTCTAGAATAAGAATAAGTAGTGGGAATATATACAGTTACATAGGTGCATTTGATTTATAAGACAAAATGATCAGAAAACTCCAGAAGAAATGCTATTAATAATAGTTTTTTTGTAATTAGAGGGTGAGCAGCTGTTAAACTCAATATCTTAAAGAATTTTAAAAGAGAAAAAGCTATGTGTCATCCATAATCGTTGAACATCAGTGCCTGGCATGATAAGTTAACAAAAATGTCTTTAGGTATTTATGTTCTACAAATATGAGTGATTCTGTAGCATACTGGAAAATTTAGAATCAGCTCTCAGATACCAAAATATGAAACCTGGGGGCTTAGGCTTGATCTGCTAATTCTGAGCCAATGTATTACAACTGCTGTGCATTGTGAGATACTAATATGAACTGGTATATTATGAAATTAAATTATATTATATAGTTCATTGTGTTGTTCCGTCAGATTTTGATATCCTCACTTTAAATAATTCATGGGAAGAAATGATCATAATGCCACAAACTCACAGCAGGCAAAACTAATTTTACACAATACGAAAACAGATTTTATTTATTTAAAAGAAATATTTAAAAAAACACAACAACAACTTTTTTGACACCAGCTGCTGGGAAATAAATAGAATAGTTTATGACAAAAAAAATCTAAATCTATAAAAGCTGTTCCTAGGAGACCAAGTTGAGAATTGTAAAGATACAATTTAAATGCCCTGGTCAATACTATAAGCATTATTTTGAGGAAAAAATAGCCCCCCCCCCCCCCGATCTATTTACTCCTTGTGGGGATAAAATTATACTGGGAAAAACTTAGCTTTACAGAAACTCTCCTGACACCTATAACATAAAGCCAATGAAGTGGCAAGCTTTGGGTATCCCTCCAAGAACCACCTATTAGTCTAAATAAAATCTGTAGGTAAATAGTAACTGGTGCCTTTAAATGCAAACTAGAAAGTATTGCTTACCATTGGTCAAATCAGACCTTAACTGGGAGTGGAAAAGAATATTTTAGATGACCACAACCTTTTCCTTTCACTGTAGCTTTAAGGGTGGAATGAGATAATAAGGTGAAAAAATAATGAGACTGTTTTCTTTGGGAGAGTTTATTAGATAGACATTTTAATACAGATATCACACATTTTTAATATCAAGAGTGAAAAAATCCAGGCTTGCTGTTCAATGTGAGAATAACTCCATATCTGGCTCAATCAGACACTGGCTTGAGACAAAGAACGGGACCCATGCCATGGGTGGGTCTGGGTTTAATCGCAGTAGTGTGAGGGTCCAGACATTTAGGTAGTGTGCAGCCTCTTCCCTGAGGCTTCAGGGCGGAAACGAGTGTGGAGGAGGACAGGATCAGAGAAAAGGAGCTAAGAGATGGATAGAAGAAAGAAAAAAAGGAGCAAAGTCTAAAAGAATCAGATAGTTTAGCACCAAAGCAATGAAAATATATTCTGTTGGCAAAATAAATGTTATTTATTGAATTTTTACTTTTAAAAGATGTTTAACTTAAAAACTCTTGCTGACAGTGGGAATGTAAATCTAAGGCTAAGAGACTGGCTCACCCGCAGAAGTTTGTTATTATCTCTGATAACAGCTGAATTCCAGTCTTCTTTGTGTACTGTAAAACAGGGCAGATTTGTATATCCATGACGCCATAGGCACCATTGGAAGGGCTTGTCTGCGGTTTTGTTATAAGTTTCCTTCTTGAGCAGTGTAAGTCACAAATTAGAAATTCATTTTAAATTTTGAAGGGTTACAAATTTGGAAAGACCCAAGTTTGGCACTGTTATTCTTTAACTTTTCAAGATATAAAATACAGTGTAGCTGAAATTTAAAATGATCAACAGGAGTTACCAAACTGTTTGATGGGGTTGGTGTTTTCAGTAGCTTGTGTATTTTCTAGAGGCAATAGCATATAGAGAGATAATGGGTTTCCTTTACCCTTAGTATGTTAGTACAGTCTAATATAAACATTAGCAAGGTTACTTTGGGAATAATAGAGCATTGAGATATTAATGTTGGAGGTCTAAGTTTAAAGTCTAGCTAAATTTCACTTGCTATAATCTGTGTTGACCTTGTGGAACTCATTTTAACCTTTTGGTGCCTTATTTTTTATTAATCTGTAAAATGAGGTTAGTGATACCTATCTATAGGATTCTCTTGCCATTCAGTGAAATAATAGGAAAGTTCTTGGGGGAAGCTTACAATGCTATGAAAGTGTTGAGTTAATCCCATTAATAAATATTATATAAATCCTGTTTCTCAGAGATATTTGCATTTTAAAGTATTTAAAGTATTGCAATTGCATTGATGCATTTTAAGGGGATGACTTTGTACATGTATCATATGTAATATGTGTAAAAATGACCCTTTTTCTAAATATTTTGCTGTAACATAACAAGAGTTATGATCACAAATATTAACCAAAACAAAGCTAATGTAGCAATCTTAGTATCAGACAACCTGAGTTCTATCATAATTACTTTTTAGTAAACCAGTATATGTGGGCCAAACTATTTTCTCATGTATAGAAGAGATGTATTACTTTAGAATCCTCCTGAAAACATAAGAAATTAAGCCAGAAATCTCAAAATTTATATTTTAATTTTTTGATTCTTCTAAGATTTCTGCCTGGAATATAAAGCTCATATTCTTTTTACTGAAATATTAGCTTCTGCATCAAGCATCTCTTCAGGATGCAAGTGCTAACAGATAGAATGAGAGGTAAACATCATTTAAGCAAAATTATTTAAAGGCGTGTTACTGTTAAGAAATTGTAGATATTCTGAAATAAGTCTAGTCATCTTTCCACATGCTTGTACCATTTCTATAAGTCAATCATCAAATGCAGAATATTGACCTAAAGTATTCATCAGTTTTTATGTTGGAATAGGAATGTTTAGATCTAAGTGGGATAGGGAAGTTTCATTTAATTCATAAATTTATTATCTAAGATTTGAAGTATCATAGCTGTCCATGCAATGAAAACAATTAAACTTAGATACTGACTTTGAGCATAGAAAATTTTGGAAATAGAAAAGAAGATGTTACATAGCTTTCAGGAATACAATGACATCATTTTTATTTATAGAATGATGCATTATGCTTAGTTACAAATGTGAAAGATTTTTTCAGTGAATTTGGGGTGGCTGTCCCATTACCTCCTTGTGGAATTTACTTTGTTAGAATGGATTTGCCACACTCTTTGAAGATAGTTGCTTTGATATTGATACTAGTTGTCTTAGTCCATTTTATGTTGCTATGAAGGAGTACCTGAGATTGGGTAATTTATAAAGAAAAGAGGTTTATTTGGCCCATAGTTCTGCAGGCTATGCAGAAAGCATGGTGCCAGCATCAGCTTCAAGTAATGGCTTCAGGGAGCTTCTAATCAAGCCAGAAGGCAAAGGGGGAGCAGGCATCACAATGGGGGAGAGAGAGAGCAAGAGAGAGAGGATAAGGTTCCCACATTCTTTTAAACAACCAGCTGTCATAGAGTAAGAACTCAGTCATTACCACTGGGAGAGCACCAAGCCATTCATGAGGGATCCTCCCCCATGACACAAATACCTCCCACTTGGCCCCACCTCCAACATTGGAGATCGGTTTCAACATGAGATTGGAGGGTACAAATAGCCAAACTGTATCACCAGTCATTGTGACTTCACTTAGATCTGGAGTTGGGTAGTAAGGTACATGAGGAACATGGGCACAGTAAGTAAGCCATAAAATCAGCTGAATGTTATATATACCAAAGAATGAAGTGATTTTGGTAGAGAAGCAATAGTCTAGGTTGAATGTACTTTTGTTGAACAAAATACTTAGTGATTGTTGTATCAACCTGGCATTTCCTTCAAACCTGGAATTTGAGTTTATCCAAAGGGCTTCACTGAGATTGCACAAGATGACATGGACTGGCCAGGTGTGGCAGACAGAGGACAGGATTCTACTGACCTGACAGAGTAGGACTTTAGATCATCACTTCAAAAGTAACATTAAATTCCTCTCTATGCAATTTTAACACCTTTTGTTTTCCAGGAGACCTGCCTATAGACTCTCAGAGGCTTATTCTCTTTCATGAAAATGATGCAAATAAGCTGCTTAAAATTTCAACAGATTAAATATAAATGTTCAGATAAAAAGTTAGGATTTTAATAGTAGTCTTCAAACATAATTAGGAATAAAATTTCAGCAGGGCATAGGGGAATAGGATCATAGAATCCTAGAATAAAATCATTTCATTTAAGAGATAGATGTGTAGTCCCATTCCTCTGTTTAATATATGACGTACATAAAATGACCAGCCCAAGATCTTTCAGTTGGTGTGCATGGAAGACCTGGGATTAGAAGTGAGTCTCTGGTCTCCAGTAGGTGTCTTTTCTAGCAGAGCTTCTCTTTTGTATATCTGGATAATGAAATCACTCTCATACAGTGATATAGGTCATATTTTTTTCTAGGCAGTTAAATGTTCATGAACTCCTATAACACCAATAATGACAAACATCATATAGCACTTACAACCTGCTAGGCAGGACCCTAATTGCTTTACTTACAGCCTGTCTTTCAAATTTTCAAATAAGAACTTTATGAACTAGGTATGATTGTTATCTTCATTTTATAGTTGAAGGGGGAAACCAAAGCACAGAGAAGTTAAGCAAATCCACCAAGGGAATAGAACCATTAACTTGTAAAACCTAGATTTGAACCCAGGCAGTCTGGGCTCCAGAGCCAGTGCCCTTATACATTGTGCTATATACTTCGTCAATAACTTTTAATTCTTATACATAAGTGCTTAGAAATGGCATAGATAAATTATTTGTGCTCCAAAAGAAACAGTTGCAGGAAAGAATACATGTGAATAGCAGACAGCTCATTATATAAAAGGCTGAAAGAACTATAGATTAGAAAAAAAGAAACCATGAGAGAAATATGACAGCTATGGGGAAATATAATTCCAATTGTTCTCAATGTCTATAAAGCAAAGTTAGGTCCAATGGGTGGGAATTACAAGGAGATAGGTCCTGGCTTACTATAGCAATGCAGTAATCAGAAGGAGTAGCCTTGTTAGTGAGTTCCCCGTCTTTTTGTATTCAGGCTGCATGACTGGTTCCTATTGCTATAGACAGGGTTGCTGCAATGGGGTCGTATATTTGGAGCACAACTACACTCAGTTAGGTCAGAGGTAAGGGGGATCATTAAATTTCATCTGAAACCATATTGTAAGGGATGTAAGGGCATGAGCTCCCAATGGATCTGGCTTTGAATCCTGGCACCATCATTTATTAGCTGCATGAATTTAGTCAAGTTATTTAACCCCAACTTCTCTGAGTCCCAGTATCCTCATCTATAATTGGGATAATTGTACTAATTTCCTACAGTTGTGATGAGGAGAAGTAAATGAGATCATTATGTAAAATGCTTAGCACTGTGCCAGGCACACAGTTAATGCTCAGAGTATATTAAATTTTTCAGGAGTGAGAGACTCATCAATTTTTCAAAAATGAACTACAGTGCTAATTATGCTCTCACATGGAAAAGGAAGTTCAGCCTAGCAGGTAATAATAAGTGGTAGGACTTTATGCCCACCAATTTCTCATTGCCTTTGGATAAGAGACCAAGATTTCTGGATTGTGAAAAGTGCTTGTAAAGGAAGCTTTGTAAATCAACTTATTTAAAATGCAGTAGAGCAGCTTATGATTTAAAAGCATCCTGCGGTGAATCCTTTTATAATGTGAATAATCACCCCCTAATTTATCTGTTTGGTAAGTTCAGAATTTGGCTTATTGTGTCTTCTTAAAGCAAAGAGTACACCTGCACTCTTATTCCTACAAGGTAGGCAATATTTTCATGCTGGGATGACTATCAGAGAAATACAGGGTGCCTCTTGGATTCAGGATGGCAGTAGGCTGGGTAACTGATGATACATACAAGGTCCCTGAAGTCAGTGAGAACATTAATTGCACTTTGTGATGCGTACATTTTTAATGAGCATGAAAACTCAAATAATCAGTTGACTTAGACTAGAAGAAGGATCGTTGCACACAGGATTGTTGCCTAAATTAAAGAGTTAGATATTGAAGAATAATTTTCCTTCTATCTCATTTTCCTCCTCCAAAATTTCAAGGGAAGTCAACATGAAATTATAACCTGATACATAGATCCTACATGAAAAACCGAACAACATTGGAAAGTTGTGCAACAGAAAGAACACTGGATTAGGAACTCTGAATAAGAAATACCATTTACTAATTGAATGGCACTGGATAGGATGAGACACAGTCTTTCTGTGTCTTATTGTTCTAATTATAAAATAATCAGATTATACTTGCATCTAGCATGTGACTTCTAGCTAATAATTTTTAATTATTTGATTCATAAAACCAGGTGAAACTATTTTGTTTTTCTCCTCACCGGAAAGATTAGAACAAGAAATCATAGAAAACACTTATAGTTTCTTATTCCCAATCAACAGTACTTGTCAGTCTGCCTCAGCTTGTACCCTCTTCTGTAGATGTGAAGATTTATAAAATAAAGAAATTTAGTTAGCTATGATGTAAAGATGAATATGAACGTGGGAACTCAAACCAAATAGGTTTTTTTCTCCCATCAGGCAGCAAACGTTGACCTGTCTTTTGAGAAACTTGAACGTAATTGAGAGAAAATGACCTCTCCCACAAATTAATGACATCTAAGACTAAAAAATTACAACTTTTCATTCACTATTCTCATTTTCACATTATCCATGGGAATGTGGCCAATTCTTCAAGAGTGATTTAAGCTTATTTACAACCAACTCGGATGAAGTATACTTTGAATATATGCTGGTGACTCTGTCGTCTGCAAGTTGAATTGGAGAATAACATGCATCAAGTGTGATACTTAAGGGGCCCTCTTTGAGAAGTGCCATATAGTCAGGTGTCTGCTTTAGAAGAGCTCTGAGACCACTTTGAATCTTCCCAACTTTTCATGATGGTTGCAAACCATGTAGGATGTTGAAGGGAGCCAGAATTCATAAATGACCAGGCTTATCTTTTTATCAAATGAGAATTTAAAACATATTTTGATACAGATTCATATACTGTGAAAAGCTTTCTCCTCAGGCCCTGAATTTCATCTTTGTCAAAAGCTTCAAGCTGATTTTTAATAGAAACTGTCAAACTTAATTCAATTAGGGAATAATGAAACTATAAGTTTAACCAAACTGGAAACACAAAGACTTTGCATTCCATGATCATCTTCAGAATTCACTGTCAACACTAAAGATGCTAAAGCCAGCAAGTTTGTGAGTACATGTGATAAGACCATCATAGCACCATGCATAATGGCTAGTGGCCTTAGTCCTTTACATTCTGAAGGTGAAGAAGAATTTTACTTAGTCATTCATTTCTATTATTAAGAAGAAAATCGCTAAGCATTGATATATGTATGCCATTGTCAATTTTTTAATGTGTAGGGAAAAACCTATTTAATCTTCCTAGTAAATAAAAAATAAACCTTCAAAAGTTAATCACATAACAATAAAATAGTTTTCATGTTCCATTCTCTCTTAAAAATATAGCAAAAATAGGAAGTTTTTATAAAGTAGCTATCATTAGAAATAACCAGAATAATTCATTAAATATAAATTTAAGAAAAGTTAAATGATATTTATTAGAACAAAAAGTCTAACATGAATTGAAGATTAAAATTTAATTATATGCCATACTATTAAGAACATGGTACAAAAAATTCTATATGCAATAAGAGGTCAAGAAATGTCTATTGAGTACTTATTCAGTGCTCAATATTTAATGTCATGAGAAATATGAATAATAAAATATAAATAATTGAGATTGATTCTATTTGACAATAAGATTAACTCTACAGATACTATGAAATAATGAAAATCCTTTCAATAGATATATAAATTACAAACCAGTTACAATATGAAAATATTTTTATAAAAATGTATTTGCCAAAATAGTTTCTTCAGTTAACCCCATTTAGTCCCTCTTTGACATATCAGGAAGTTCTGATTGTCTAATTTAGATGTAGTCTTAGAGACCTCTTAAGAT
Organism: Microcebus murinus; assembly: GCF_040939455.1. Taxonomy (NCBI): domain Eukaryota; kingdom Metazoa; phylum Chordata; class Mammalia; order Primates; family Cheirogaleidae; genus Microcebus; species Microcebus murinus. The sequence continues at coordinate 57,976,363 of NC_134104.1, read as the reverse complement.
CTCTAATTGGTCTTACATTTGTGAAACCTACAAGAGTACTGCCAGTAGAAACAAGGAAATTACAAAGGGAAATAAGAACCATGACTAAGGCCTGCTTCAGATGTCTTTAAATCTGTATTGAAGTGTTGGATGTGGGTTCCATGATGGAGTCCAAGTTATGTTAGGCAGGATGTATTTTCTAAGCAATACTTGGTTTTCTTACTAGAGAACTGAGAACTCATAAAAGCCCAAGAGCACCCTCTAGTGAAATTTTTGGAGTAGGCCTAAGGGGCTTGCTCTTGACCTCTGCTCTCCCTCTTAAATGACCTTCAATTGCCCCAAATATAGAAGCAATATTTCTAGCATCTGGCGTTATCATCGAATGATTTCCAGATCACAGAGAAGGTGGTATGCTTGTCAAGTATTTCTAGTAGTAGAAATATTAAACGCTAGTACTTAATATTCCATCGTTCTCATAATTTTTGTTTTTTCTTACAATACTAGCCTACCACATATGACCTCTACTTTTGATTGTCATATGTTAAAATCGTTCCTGCAATTAATAGAACTAAAGAAATAGTGGGAAGTATGAGAAATGTGTAACTGAATTGTAGTACTTCTACTCCTGCCTTTTCTTTTTTCATGCCTCTTACTCTTGGCTAAAGTACACTACATCCAGAAACTTTTTTAGTACATAACAATATTAGAAATCAAAGGTATTAATAGCAGGCTGTGATTTCAAATAATGGCCAAAAATTAAAGGAGGGGGGAAGAAATCCTAGTATTTATGCACTTCTGAGTTTTTAGGGAGATGACTACAAAGCAGGCCTGGTCTTAGCTGTAAGTTAGTTACAGCTATGAGTATAATACCATTTATTTAGATTAGTAACTGTTACATAATAAATGAAACAATGTAAATCATTACTGGACTTTATGGGTAGATTGCTATAAAATGCTATTGGTTGCAAAGAAATTTAGAGATCTAAATCCTTCCACTTTAGGGGAAAAACATTCCAATGCACCTAAATGTCAAATAACTTACTCAAGATGACACAAATTGATAATGGTAATATCAGGGTTACAACATTGAATGCTTGTGCCCATTCTAGTGTTCGGTATGCTAGAAGAACCCACTTATTTAAAAAATTGCAACGTGGTTTCACAGTTTCATTCTCATTGGTTATTGGTTTTTGTAGCTGTAATAACTTATAGACATATCTACATACTTATAGGTAAAGAAAGTATATGACTTTCAATTTCAGCTTTTATCTACCTCTAGTTTTGTGCATGGAGGAATAAGTTATTCTTGAGGTTACTGTTAGGAATGCAACATAATGGAATCCTTTTATATGAGTAGTGTTTATTGTTGAAATACTGTGCCAGACTGTGTTAACTTTGTACACTGAAAAAAAGTGGAGAGACCCATAAGTCAGACTGATACTATAGAATTACTGATAGCCACCTCTGTGATTCTTTACTTCAAATTTTTTGATAGCATTTACCATGGAAGGATGAGTGAATGTAAATAAAGCCTGAGGAACATTGTTGGCATTTAAGTGCAGTATCTGTATTGACTATTGTCTAATTTCAAAAAAGAAGAAGGCATTCTTGTGATTATCCAATACACTCACACCTATGAACTCTAGTAACTAAGGTTACAGTTTGATTTTTTGAAAATAAAACAAAAAACTCCAAGATCTCTGCAACTTGTTGTTTTCGATTAAGAATGATTGTATAAGAAATAATCATTTGGCAAGACATATAACATACTGTACTGTAGGGTGTCCCAGAAGTTGCCATACACAAAATGGGAGATTGTAGCTGAATGTACCTTTATTTACAGAATATTCATTACAAAATTTTATGAAATTTTTCCTTTGTTTGAAGACTTTTGGACACCCTGATAATTCAGTAAAAGTGTATGATTCTATCACTTCTCAATTCATTACTATATTTTCAGTCTTGGCTGTAACCTCAGTCTTACCACAATGACTTTAATATTCAACCTTTCATTCATTCATTTTATTGTTGGTGTTCCAAATTTTGGTGAGGTGGTTGTTTATGGCATTTAAGGCACAATTACATAATTTTGATTTTGCTGGAAAGTTAATAATTTAGGGATAGTTTTCTTCCCAGTTATTTGCCTACTTTGCTATTCCTCAACATATAGTGTTGGGATTTAAAAATCACACAACCAACATATATTAAAGCTAGAAGACATCACAGATATCAAGTCTGATTCATTCATCTTACTGATGAAGAATTCACACCCCAACAAGAAAGAAAACTGTTTCATTCTACATACTGACTTTCAGTGATAGGTCACATTTGCTTATTTTTCTAAAAATAATTGACTCTGGGGAAACAATTGATTATTTAATATTGCATTGATATCCTGAACCAATAGATTGACGAATATAAATCAATGTTATCTATTAATAGACAGTACACAGTATTTTAAACCTATCTATTCAGTAGTACAGTACTAGTATATATGCCTGCCAGCCTTTTAATTCCTGTCGCTTTGCAATGATCTTAAAGCTCACATTGAAACTCTTAAGTGATTATTTTTAAGGATTTTCTTCTCCAGCTATGAGTCTAAACAGTCTGAGTAATGAGAGTGCATGGTCTCTGCATGGTCTACTAAATGTTTTTAGAAGTAGAACCCCCTTCTGGAGTTATGAGAGAAACATCACTTCTAAAACGCCTTTAAAAGTACTCCAGCATAAACATTACAGTGGAACATTTCATTAGCTTTTTGAGAACAATAAGGAAATGTGGAGCATAATAGGCTAATATGTTTAAGTGGCCTTGGTAGAACCCTACTTAACTCAGTGGGATTTTCTGCAGCATGCAGAGGTGGAAAACCATTCCCTACATATTTATTGTGTAGGACTGCCTCCTTCTTTATTGCATGCCGTTTATATCAAAGAGAAGTGACTTTCTACCTGTAATTCTGAAATCAAGAAAGTCTCAAATTACAAGTTTTGGAAGAATCAATATTTAGATATGATGATCAAGCAACCAGCAGTGCTAGCTTTTGGCACTCCGGATTTCTGTCAATAAAGATGGAGAGGGGCTAACTTGAATCTGGTGTTTCCTGACCTTTTAGGACTTAAATACCCATCAGGGTGTTAAGATCTGTGAAGTACCTAAATTCCTGAAGAAAAAGAAGAGGTTTAAGCCAAATCTTATTGGTCATAAATTACAAATTTCATTCTATTAATAAAAATTATTTGGTTACTTAAGCTAGCAATAAAACTTTTCTGCAAAATATTTTGAATTAAGTAAAAAGATAAGTTAATGAAAAATATAAAGTGCTGAATTTTATGGTTTTATTAGGATTTCAAGTGACTGCACTGAGTATATTGCTAGACTTGCAGTATAATATTCAGCCAGTACTCTTTAGCTCTCTAAGCTTCTAATTTCTCTCATATAAATTGAGACTCATTAGTCTTAAGGACACTGTGATCATTGTGATTTGCTTGAGGTTTTATGAAAAAAAGATGTAAATTAAGCCCACAATTATAATATTTTAAACAAATTCAAATAGACATGCATGATAACAGAGTAAAAGTTTTCCCATATAGGTATTAGTTTCCTTTGTGCAGATAGATAACCTATCACCAAAATTTATTGAAAAGGCAGAATTCCTATTTGTGTGTCATCGAATTAATGATATTTTAAAAAGCCTCTTGAATGACAACTTGAGTGGGTGAAATGTCATATTTAAACCACTATGTTTGTTTGTTTGTTTCGCTCACTGTCAAACTCTTTCTTAGAAATACTATCAACTGGTTATATTGATAGATGGAATCTGTCTTTCAGTTCCAGGATGTGTTTTGGTATCAAAGTTTCTCTTCATTGGTTTTTGGAGTCTATATGCAAAATAACATATAAACACAAATGTAAAACCCAGCTGTAATGGTTTCTCAGCATTTGGTGACATCATAAATCCCTTAAGATTTATGCTCATATTGCATTGTAAATATCACCAGAACCACTCAGTAGGAGGGTGAAAACGCTAAACAAAACTTATTGAAAATAATGCATATGCCTCTTTTTCACTTTGAGGAGCGTTTCCTAGCTACCCTATTTACCCTAGTGGAATTTCACAAAAATGTTCCTGGCGCTCAAAGTTGGTCTAACAAAGAATCAAGTGGGCTTGTTTTAAAATTCACCCCTAAATATGTTTGCTGGTTTTGAAATTCTGATTTTGTGCTTATGTAATTCAAAAACAGCTTTGGTTTAAAAACAAAAATTGGCAAAAATACTTGTGCATTATGTGTTCTAATCACGTATGGTGTTTTGAAAAAGTAGACTCAAAATCGACACAATTGTTTTATTGGCATTAGAGTTCAAAAGCATAGATTTTCTTTCTCACAAGTTGCATAAAATAATAAAATCAACAGATACTTCTTAAATGAATAGTATGTGAACTTAATTGATTTTTATAATATATAGTACAACTGGATTATGGACATAAATTTTCATGCTGTGTTTCTGTATCCTTTGTGCTAGAGATTTCATTATGTTTCATTGGTCAAGTTTGTAATATGCTTTAGCATCAGTTTTAAAGTATGCGGAGTTCTTGGAAAAGTTTCTCCCAGTGAAATGGATAGCACTCAAAATCTAGTATCAATACCCAGCTTTTCCCTTTTATAGAGTCCTTTAATTTTTCTTATATGTCCTTTTTGGGGAAAATATATCAACCTAGAAGTTTCCCTGGCTCATATTACAATCATGAGTGGATGAAGCTGAAGTCCTTTTCATAATCAGGACCTTTGTAGAGATTGTCCAGGTATTTTTAGCCAAAATATCCCTGTCATTGTACACTACTCCAGGGCAACATGTGGTGTGCCAGCTGGATGCCCTCCCTACATGCCTCAGGTGGCCACATTTCAATGGTGCCTATAGAGCACAGGCCAAATTCTCATTCTCTGTGTTAATCAGTGGGAGAATTCCCATAGAAAATGGGATGTGAACATATTTCAGGAAAGCTCAAAGAGATTAGCCAGATGATTAGGCTAGGACATTGTAAGTTCAGGTTTTATGTACGATTTCTATAGCATTATCTTTTTTGACCAAAGAATGCTAGAAAATTTGGATATATTTAGAAATTAAAAATAATTATGCTTTTTATTCCACTGTGATTTCTCAGAGGTAAATCCTACAATATTTTTCTTTAGACACAATAGGAGCTCATCTTGAATCATAATATCAAGAACTACTGATATACCCAGTAACATCATTTTATTGAAACTTTTTTCCCATGATCTTGAAAGGATCTGAATTCTACTTCCAGAAGTCTTATTATACCTCTCTTTTCAATTCAATGCTAGTCAATTCTATAAGCATTTAGTAAGTGCTTACTGTGTACAAAGCACTGTGATAGATGCTTTGAATAATTCTGTATGTGGTGTTTTATAGTGTATAACATTTTCACATTCATTTTCTCACTTGTGTGGTGAAGATTCAACTTCTAATTATTACTTAAATTGCCTATAGTTTCTGATGATGTTATATTTTAAATTTTGAGTAGTGTTTGTTTTGGTTTGGTTTTATTTTTGGTGTATCTAGAGATCATTCTAGATACAGAGTTAACTTTCCTTGAGGAAAACTAAGGGCATATCATTATATCATCATACCAAATTGAGGAGATTTGGAATCAGTAACATTTCCTGAAATTTATGTTTGTTTAATATGCCATTAGACTCAATAATAAGTGCATTTTTAATGATCTAACTGAAATGGCTTATCAACATTTTTAGGAAAACAAAATAATTTAATTTACTACTTTTATGATAATACTGATTTATAATGTTTCATATAATAACATTTTAAGATAAAAAATTTGATTTCTCCAGAAACTAGTCATATTCCATATTTAAGATTATATTAAATTCTATTGCTCTACCTTGAAGTCAGTCTGAGTGCTATACAACTTCTAAAGACTAGGTATGAAAGCTATTATTCTCCATTTAGCATGTGCAATATTGTTCCATCTAATGTATAATGAAATATTCTATTTCTTATATTAGTGTTACACTATAAAGTCTTATTTCTACATATTTCTGTGGTTTTTTTTTAGTCTTTCTCTCAAACCTACCTTGTAAATACTTTTAAATAACAACTGTTTTATTTTTAGTCATACATTTTATTTCTCTTACACACAGTGTTGAAATGGAATTTATCTATATTTTAGCATTACAAGATTTTCAAAGAGTTTAAAGGAAAAATAATCTTCACCTTAAGCATTAAACACACTACTCTTTTTCATAAACCTCAAAAACAGGTAGGAACTCATTCATTTGCTTTATTTCTGACATCAAATTTGTAAAAAAGATACTCTCCAGGTAACCCATCAGCTATGTCACCCTCAGTATTTGGCCAGAGGGCAGTCATGTTGACCCCCATCTGCAAAGGCTGGCTGAATTAGAATCTTGGACTATTAGAATCCCATTCATCAAGGTCCACATAAAGTAATGTAGGTGGGAAGCAGGAGGACAGATGGTAGGGTCGGCAGCAAGGAACTTGTTTGTTGACATTGATATAGACCCTTCTTCTTGCCAGAGTGACTCCATGGACTTATTTTGGCATGGAAGACTAGGCCAAAGCTATCATCTTAATAGAAGGTGAGCTGCAGGCAAACTGGAGAGATCCATGCACAGTAGGTATTTAGGGTTGGCTTAGAATTCGTCTATCAGCTTGACTGTCACACATACTTGATTGATGTGCATTGGGGCTTGAAAGTGCTGCATTGATGTTGAGGACTGTGTCATAAGGTTCCTGATATGGTGCACATGTCTGAATGGAGTTGGACATTGACTGTCTTTGCCCATGCCAAGCAACACCAGACTTGAGTGCATTATTCTGCAGTTGAGTAGCAGATGGTGAGTGCAGACGTTTGGAGGGGGTGTGCCTTCAAACACAATATGGAGCCAGCAAACTTAACTTAGAAGGTTATTGGATGTCTTGACTTTGGCAGATATTTTTTATGCACTGTTGAAAAATCTAAGTCTCATCCATTGTTACTCTCAGAACACTAGGCATGGTTGTCGTTCCAGGCAAAAGAAGTGTGAAAAACAAATGTACTGTTCATCATATTGGTTATAGTTGTTTGGGGATGATTTCCTTGGTGTTGTCTAAATGGGCCAAATAAACATTCTCAGATGGAACAAATATTCGTGAAGTTGGTACCAAAACAGTTATTAGCAATGTAGGTATATTTTACCTATAAGTGGACAAGGGGAAGGGCCATCAGAACACTAGGTGAATGTTATGATCAATATGTAGTACTTAAGAGTGACTTATTTATTTATTTATTTATTTATGTACATTTTTGCTAGTAATACTTTGAGAAAAGCATTGTGTTATTTCAGAAATAGAAATAAGAAAGTCAAATATCTCAATGTCTTAATAGATATTTTTGTACACAAAAGTATGGAGATTCACAGATGAAAGAGCACAGTAATTCCACATATAAAGGAAGAGTTATTTTATTGATATCTGATTTTTTTCCCTTGAGTAGATTCTGAACACATATAAATTCATTTTAGTTTAAAATAAGTTTTTTTTTAAGATTAAAAGGTAAAGTATGCTTATGAAAAGAATTATGGAAATAAAAAATATGGCAAATAAATTTGAAGCACTCATCACCACTAATCATGGATGAACAATTCTAAGATTTCACCTATGTCCTTCCAAGTTTACGGGCATTTCTGAAGTGTACATGTGTTTATGTTATGTTTGTATATCTACTTATAAATAAAGATTTGGATCATGTATTCTATATACTGCTTTCTTCACTTAGTATTAATTTTATTATTAATTTGCAGAGTCATAAAATATTCATTTTGAATAGCTATATAATATTGTACCTTATTTATGTACACCCAAATTTTAATTAGCTCCTCCATATTTACATTTAGGTTGTTTTCCACCATTATTTCTCCCACTCTGAGGATCATTCTTGTATATAAGTTTTTATCTGCATCTTGGATTGTGTTTTTAACATACATCTTTAGAAGGTTGATGTCTAGGCTAGAGGAGGTGAACTTCTCTTGGTTCTTTTGATACACCTCTCAAATTACATGTAAATGATCTTTTCTAACTACATTCTCATCTGCTTTGAATAGTATCATTTTATAAATATTTGGTAAATTCGAGAGAAAAACTGGTTTATTTTGTTTTCATTGCATTGATTTGATTAATAGGAACTGGAATGTTTTTCATGTGCTTAATTGTCATTGTTTTCTTCTTTTTATAAATTGTTTGCTTTTTATAAATTATTTTATTTATAAATTCTTTTTATGAATCACCTTTTACTCATGTTGTTTTACTGATTTGTAAGATTTTTAAAATGTTAAGTTACTATTTTGTCAAATATTTTGGAGAAATGTTTTCCCCCAATTTTCATTTGTCTTTTAATTATTTTTGCTATTTTTGATGTGAGAAAATTTTAAATAATTGTATGGCCAATTTCAGTGTATTCTTTTCTTTATGACTGTGTCCATTGCTTTTATCTTCTTTAACAGCTTGAAATCTGAAGAATACTCACCTTTTTTAAAATTATGATCACAGTTCTATTTTTAACTCTGTGTTCCTTCTAGAATTTATTTTAGCCTAAGGTATATGATAAGCATCTTACTTATTATTGTTCCCAATGGTTAATCAATTGTCTCAGCATCATTTTCCCACTGATTTTTATATCATCTTTATTACACACTAATTTTTATCAACATTAGAATCTATTTCTGGACCATCTTTCTTGTCAGTTCTTTCACTGATTCTAAATTGCTTTCAGTAGAGCTTCAAAATAAGTTTATATATCTTTTTGGTCAAACCTTTCCTTAGCTTTCTTTTTTTAAAAAAATTCTTTGGCTTTTGTCCCCTACTGATTATTTAAGATTCATTTACTTTGTTGAGTTCATAAAAAATGTTTCATTGAAATTTTTATTGGAATTTTATTAAACCTATAAATTAGTATTATTGTCTTTGCAATATACAGACTTCACATTCAGAATCATAGTATGTTGTCCATTTATATAGTGTTTTATATGTAAATTGTATCTTTTTATTCATATAGGTCCCCAAATTCCTTATTATATTTAGATGTAGGCATGCTATGTTCTTATTATTGTCCTTAATTGCTTACATTCCATTTCTAATATTTTGGTAGAAATCTCATGTCTTTTTCTTTATAATACATGTGTTTCTTGACTTATGTGGAGTCATATCCTATCCTTACAAACCTATCTTAAAGTGAAAAAAACCCCAAGTCAAATAACTGTAAGTTGGAAACCATCTGTCTTTATTATCTAGCTATTTTATTTAACTCTCTTAATAGTTTTAATAATTTATTATGTGTTCTCTTCAGTTTTCAAGGTCATTAAATTATTTGCTAAAAATGATAACTGTCTTTTTTTCCTTCTTATTTCTGTTTAATTTCCTATTTCATTGTCTAGAATTTCCAAAACAGTTAAGGATTCATTGTGACAGAGTCAATACTTAATGTTCATGATTATATGGTAATGCCTATAGTTTTTTTCGTAGTTCAGTCAGCTATTAGTTGTTAATTTAAGACAGATTCTTTTTTATATTAGTAAAGTGGATTAAAATACTATTTTATAATCCTTTATTTGATTATTAAGCATGGATATTGAATTTTATTAAGGCCTTTTCTGGTAAATAATATCAAACTCTACTTGATGGACATAGATTTATATTGAGATGTATTTTTCTATTCAAATCAATTTATCACACATTTATTCAATACTTACGATGGGCCAGAAATTGTTCAGTGGCACTGGAATTCAGATGCATAGCCTTTTCCTCAAAAATGGTATAGGATAATTTGAAATGTGACAATTCAGGAAAGGACTTAGAGCAATTTATTTTTTATTTTTATTTTTTTTTTTTGAGACAGAGTCTCACTTTGTTGCCCAGGCTAGAGTGAGTGCCTAGGTTGGCCTTGAACACCTGGGCTCAAGTGATCCTCTTGCCTTAGCCTCCCAAGTAGCTGGGACTACAGGCATGCGCCACCATGTCCGGCTAATTATATATATTAGTTGGTCAATCAATTAATTTTGTTCTATTTTTGGTAGAGAGGGGGTCTCACTCAGGCTGGTTTCAAACTCCTGACCTCGAGCAATCCGTCTGTCTGGGCTTCCCAGAGTGCTAGGATTACAGGTGTGAGCCACCGCATCTGGCCTAGAGCAATTGATTCTATTATAAAATTGTTCTTGTATTGTTCTTGTATAAAGTATAAAAACTTTATATTTAGGATTTTATTAAGAAAATTTTGAAGAGTGTTTATAACCTAATTGTATACCGTGTCATAATGTGAATTTTAAAAAATTGTCTGAATGTAAAATGATGATTTACAAGAGAAATTATGAGTTTTTACATCCAAAGGAATCATGTTCAGATTCTAATCAAGAATTTCTATAAAACTTGATAATGCCTCAGAAAATTCATAGACCTTTGTAATATAGATTGTTTACATTCTATATAATTAGGAAATTAGAATTTCTAATCATTTCTTATCACTTCTTGTATAGTATGACAGAAATGATATGTGCTATTGGGACAAATCATTTTCATGATGCTGTCAGTGGGTTTTCATGTCTCTGGGACTCTTCTGAATAATCTGCAGGATTTCAGCATGTATTTACATAGATTTATTTTTCAATTGAAAGGTTTTTTGGTATTAATTTTATTTCCTCAGTGTAGTGTAGAATAATCTATCCTACTTCCCCATATAGTCTTATAATGTATCTTATTTTTTTGGAATCCTTTTATTTTGTTCTTTTACCCAGTATACATGAATGAACATCTGATATTTTAAAACTATACACTCTTAGAGACCAGATTTTTTGTATTTCACACAAATCAAGCAAACATTTATTGAGAATCAATTTTCTACTCAGCATCATGCTAGTTATGAATTATAGCACAGAACATAAGTCACGTACTTGCAAGGAACTTACTTTCTAGTTCATAGATAGATACAAAGAAGAAAAAAATATAAAACAACATCTCATGAAATATTTATTCTTTATAGAGGGTTATATATATACACACATACACAGAGAGTCATATTTTTGTTATTTTATCAAATGTTTTAGTATTTACAAAATACCTTTTATATGTTTCCCTCACCCTTGCCTCTTCATGCTTTTTCTATCACTATTGTGCTTTCACAGTTATTTCCTCATTTGCTTCTTAAAAATTATATTTACTTTTGCAAGTTTTTAAAATTCTATTTGGAACCACATTGGATAGACAAATGTCATGCACAATAATCTGTAAGATATTGCCAGTGATAATTTATCTCAAACAAAGGTGACCCTGCTCAGAGTTTGGAAGTAGGACTAGTGCAGGCTACTATAATTGTAGACTGAAAATCATTGCTTTCTGAATCTCCTATTTCATTAAAGACCTTGTCCTTAATTTTAGACTCATTCACAAAAAATTAACATGCAAAGTAGGAGAAACTCCACTGCTAATAGGAAGTGAGAGTCTACTAAAAAGGAATTTTAGCAGTAAGCTTTGGTATACTAAGGAAGAAGATTCCCCCACTTAGGGCTTTCATAAGGTTTTTACTTCATAGAGGCCAACCACATTAAACTTTACCATTTTTATAGATTATAAGTTATAACCTAAACATTTATCATTTTTTGAAAATTTATATCCCCCCTAAATTTTTAATGTCTGCATTTAATAATCTTTGTCACAGACCGCAATACCTATCCCTGTGGAACTGTTACTCTACTTTAATTCAGAAGCAATACTATTGATTAAGTAATGCTTACAGCTTCCAAACTTCAAGGCATTTTTCAGCCACCATTTCTCTCTAACCTCACTATGAGCTTCCTGTGTGGTGTCATTTGTCTGAGGTCTTATTAAAATGTAAATAAATTACACCCAGCACACTTCCTCTATTTGCCCTGCTTGTTACTGTATTGAAACAACTGTCTTAATGAAACACATATTGATGTATTGCGTATTTCCGTACTAAACCAAAGTGAGGAGGAAGTTATATGAATATATAACAGAACCCACTTCATAACAGTTTTTGTTAAAGCATTTTATGAATTGGAGATAATCTGAGCCGTGGGAGATGATGTAATTCTACATGACAGAGTTCACAGAAAGAGGATAACTCCTCAGACAGAGTAGGACTAGACTCTTGAGAGATAATGCGTTGGGGCTTTTATGGCACTTTACCTTTATGGGCATCACTGGCTCTCAGTTTTCCATACTAATATTTTAGTTGTAGTGAAGATAATAAAAATAAACAGGGGTGTTATTTAAAATATTTTACCTTTATACAATTTTGGCTTTTAGGGATCAAATTTGGCATTTTATTTTGTTCTCTATTCGAAGCTATTTCTAACCTCCATATTATTTCAAAGAAATGCTCTAATATTTACATAGTAGTAGATTTTACTATATATATAATAGAAAATCTTCTTAGGGCATGATTGGATAAAACCAAATTCATGAAATAAAGATAATAAGCCATAATAATGAATAAGAAGTATAATGAATAATAATCAATAGCAGGCCTATGAAATATAATATTACTTGATTATTTATTGAAGTAATTTTATAGAAAATAATTACTCTTGAAATCTTGATCACGGTACCAAATAGTGGAAATATGAGGAAACTCAGGGGAAAATGGGTAAGCCAAACTGGGATTAAAATTTGTCACAATGGAATGAAACCTTGAAGTGCCAGTAGTGGTTAATTGTCTCTGTATGGTCAGACTATTGATCCTTGTAATTTTTTTCTTATACTTTTCTGTATTTTCCATTATTTTTTTTGCAGTGGCCATGTATTAATCTTATAGTCAAGAAAAGTTAATATGAAAATGTGTTATGCATAGCCCGCCTGCAGATAATTCATTGAGAGTTAACTATATAAGATCTGCCAGGGATAGTGGAAGCCAGGAGCTAAAATTAAGGGAAAAGTAGTCTATTATACAAATGACTCATTGTCGCAGAACTTATTAATATTCTGTTTTTAAAGCATTCTTTAGTCCAAGTCATGGAGACCCAAGCTTATGAGGTAAGGTCATTACCAGGAGGTTTACTTGAGTATTTAGTGACATGAAACAGCTAGAAAGTCAGCTAATACTAATGCAATGAATTATATTTTATTAGAAGTAAGAAGTTAGAAACATGTTATTGAAGGCCTCCCTTAGCACATATAGAGGTTTAATACAATTTAGGAAAAAACTGCTCTCTTTGGATACCTTATGTAAATTATTAAAAGAAACCCCTTGCTCCAGCAGATGCAGATTTGGCTAGGGACCATCGATTATTCAGTAACACACACTCCTGGCCTGGGTGCCCTGTGCAGAGCACAACCTGTACAGTCCGTCTTGGCTTCCCTATGTTGTATACTTTATTAATGATTTGAAAATAGCTGATGTTGTTCCATAAGTTACAAATTGTTTTATTCCTGCACAGAGAGCCAAGAATCATCTTTAAGTGACTTAGCGAAAAGTTGCTTAGTTAAACTTTAAGTTAATCTTGAGCTCTGATGATACAAATCTGTTACTTGGCCTCACTCACTGAAGGCAGAAGAAAACTAAAGTCCCACAAAGACATAGATGAATTTATTAAGTTTTATTCCTAGAAGATGTAGTTCGACATTTTCAAATTGCATCTAAAATTTGGGGGTATCATATAATAAATTTAGATGAATTGATATATAGAAGGGTAGATAAAAAGCCAAAGATACAAGAGAGACAGATAGACGTCTCTTTGTTCCAAAAAGAAATTAAAATGGTTTAAATTATATTAATGTATAGATATATGTTATAAATATATTTATTTAATATAAATTAAAGTAAATAAAATATAAGTGAAATATATAATATAAATGAAGCAAATGAAAAACAAAATAGTAAGCAATGGAAAAACATGAGAAGGAGGCAAGAATTGGACCTATAAAGAGAAACATTGTATATAGGATCTTATGTACATTTACAAATTGGACTCTGATCATATATTTTAAAGAAGTGAATTGCTGATGCTTAGACTAGGAAAAAATATCTTTTTCAGATGCTCTTAAGTATGTAAAAGGATCACTATAATATATCATGAATACCACAGTAAATATTTAATTTCATGAGCAGCAAAGAATATTTTATAGGAAAACTTCTTTGTAGGCCTCAATGTAGAAATATCATGTTAATGTGAAATTTAGTATTCTCATCCTTATAAGATTTGGACCAGATAGACAAAAAATTCACTCTGTTATAATTCAAAGGTGGATTTTAGAATATATCTAGATGCTAACCCCAAATGAAAGGGTGGTACATCTTTCAGGAAACTTTCCATATATATTGTTTCTCTGAAGGATGCCTTTGATTGTCATTGGATGTTAGTGAATTCTAGGTTCTATTACTGGGAAACATTTGGAATATAACTATTGTTTGTTAATTAATAGCAGAAATATCCCAACTTGACTAAGTTGGGATAGAGTTAAAATCTTCTTATAGAAATTTAAAAGCCTAACAAAAACAATTACTTGGGAGATTAGCTTGAGAAATATCATTCCATAGGACCAAAAATCTGTTTAAAATATTTATTTTGAATCCAGTCTAGTGCAAAGAAAAATGGGAGTTGGAGGCTTAAAGTTTCTTTTTCATTGTAGTCTGGATGTTGCCTAATTGATAACCTGATACTGCAAGGTGATAGAGTTTCATCACATCATTAGATTTAGCAGTGTCTTAAGAAATTTATGTGAAGTTTCAGGGTTTTTTTTTTTTTATAGCTTAGATTCCTTGTTTTTCAGATAGAAACGGTAATCCTTATAGTACTAGTTATAGGTTCCTAGGGTAAAGGTGAATTGTTATGGCATGAAATTTGGTGAATATTTTGATTTCTTCAACACTGTAAATGTAAAGTATTAATGTTGATACAAAAATATCAGTAAGATATCTATAGTTAATACTTCATACATTCTGCTTTTCTATTTCACAAAATTTGCTGATTTTTCCCATTTTTATAGACTCTGAAGGAAAATAAAAGTTTTTAAAATTCCTAAAAGCAGATACTACATATTTATCTCTTTTTATGTGATAGGAGTGATTTTTGTAAATCTATTCATATTAATAATTTAAATGCTCTAGGAGAGTCTGTTTGCTAGGGAATTTTATTATAAATCATCTTGTAAAAGAGAAATCATTTTTACAGTGAATATTATTCCTTATTTCTATATGGGAACTTGCTGATGTACAAGAGTTATTGAAGCTCCCAGAAGAGCTTACTCCATTCATATGTTCCTGAGGAAGCATTCACTGGGTGGGCACAGAAAGATCTGAGAAAATAAGATGGTAAAAACTAACCTGAGCCAAGTAAGTATATGGACCTATTTAGAGAGATCTCTGAGCTATTATTTTGTATGAAATTAAGTTTAGATGATATGTTGTTCACAATTGCTTGCAATAGGTATATTCCAGCTCAGTCTAGCTCCAAATTTCTTAGCAACCTATTCTTAACCAATGTAATTCTAACCCTTCTCTTAAATGGTTCCTCTCACCTCTGTAAAGTAAGGTAAACTCTTTATCTCCTATGGGAGAAGTTTGGCACCCTCATTCCTATATTCCATCCACTTCTCAATCTTCATGGCACAACTTAACTAAGGACTTTCGAGACTGATAGGCATTCTTAATCCCCTAGAACTTTTAAACTTTCTAGAGATGTAGAGGGAAAGGCAGTTAAGTATTTCTCATACACAGGTAACTATGATAGAAACTTTCATTCAATGCAGTTGGACTCTCCACCCCACCTCACTCACACCTATAGCTAGGCCCCTGATTCCTGCATTACAAGGGAAAGAATTAGGCAATGATCATTTGATGAAGAAATGCCATAAGTTGTTTATGCTCACTATAGAGAAGGAGATCACAAGTTATATCACCCAAACTGGATAC
The DNA here is from genome assembly GCF_040939455.1 of Microcebus murinus. Lineage (NCBI taxonomy): Eukaryota > Metazoa > Chordata > Mammalia > Primates > Cheirogaleidae > Microcebus > Microcebus murinus. Next base: position 57,960,429 of record NC_134104.1, on the reverse strand, counting down.
TTTTGGGAGTAAAAAGGGCCATATTAAAAATTATGGTGGAACAACTAACATAATTGGGAGCCTATGATGTTTTAGCCAGGGTTGCTCACATCCCTAACCCCTCCGCAGCTCCACTGGCACAGTCGTTCTACCAGGGCAGGGCAGGCTATGAAAACCCATAATTTTACTGCTGAAAGGGGTGATTTGATGGAGTAGAACTAGAAGGACCCTATACCCTTAGGTATTGTCAAAACAGTAGCAATCAGGGAAGTGAATAAACTCGCTTTGGATTATAAAGCCCTACATGTTGCAGTCTCCCAGTTGTTTAAATCATTTTCAGCCATTTGAGTCAACTCAGCTGAGACTCTGGATTTTGTAGAGAAAAGAAAAGCCTTCCCTACTATTCTCTTTTTGAATTCCTGAACTATAGAATGTGTGAATACAATAAAATATTTGATGTGCTGTTTTCTACCAAAAACAAAGCAAAATAAAACCAAACCAAAATAAAATAAAATAAAAACAGTAGCAATCTCAGTGGAAAACAGACAGGAAGGACAAACATATCTAGCCTGAAATTACTTTCAGGGTGGGGCAGGACTGGCAGATCAGCTAGAAATTCGGCAGGGAGAATTAGAAAAGGAGGCTGCCACATTGAGCCTTGATAAGCTTAGTGATCTGGAAGGCTGCACACATGCTCTAGGTAAGACCAGAGAGGGTCCAAGATATCCACTTATCCTTGGCTGAATATAAGGCCTTAGGCATACAAAGAGAGAATAAGAGAGAACCAATGGAAAGTAAAGTCAAAAGACACTTCTAAATTTCCTGAACTCTGAATGAATTCTCCAACCCACACACATATATATCAGCTACGGGTGTTAGTTTATTGGCCTAAGGTGTTTGGATATAACCTGTGACCAGTCATTGGCTGACTTGTAAACTGTGCTGACACAGGAGCAAGTCTTAGCTCAAAAACAAAAATAGGAATGATAAAAACGGGGTAGAGACATCAGCAGTTACACAGCTTGAGCAAGACAAAACTCCATAGAGTTAGATCAGGGAAGTCCTAAACGAGTAGACAAAGAACAGTAACAGCAACAACTCCCAGGAGGAAAAATCAGAAACCAAAGTTGCTATATTATACAAAATGTCAATTTTCAAGGAAAAATTATGAGACATGTAAAGAAACAGTAATGTGATGCATACCTAATTTAAAAAGCAGTTAAGAGAGACTATCTCTGGTTGAAGAGAGGAGAGCAGATGTTGAATTTAGCAAACAAAGAGTTGAAATCAACTATTATAAATATTTTCAAATAATTAAGGAAATCATGTTAAATAATTTAAAATATTACTCTAATTATAATTCAAATAGAGAACATTGATATAAAGAAAAATTATTTAAAAAGAAACAAAAATTCTGGAATTGAAAATATAATAACTGAATTGAAAAATTTACTAGAGGATCTTAATAACAGATTTGAGATGGCAGAATAAAGAAACGGTAAGTTTGAAGCTCAATCAATAAAAATTATCTAATTTGAAGAGAAAAAATGAAATGAAAAAAGTGAACAGATCTTCAGAGACCTGTGAGACACCATCAAGCATACTAACATATGTGTAATGGTAAAAGAGAGAAAGAAAGGGAATAAAAATGTGTGAAGAATTAATTGCCAGAAACTTCCCAAATGTGGTGAATAACATTAATCTATACATTCCAGAATCTCAAAAACTCCAAGTAGGGAAAACACATAAAAGATCTATGCATAGACACATTCTAGTCAAACTTTCAAAAGTCAGAGAAAAAGAAAATGCCTTGACAGACACAAGAGAAAAAAGACTATTAGATACAGGAGGACAACAGCTTATTTCTCATCAGAAACAAAACCAGAAGGCAGAGGGATAATATATTCAAAGTGCTGAAGAGAAAAGAAGAAAAAAATGTCAATTAAGAATCTTATATCCAGCAAAAGTGTTCTTCATGTATGAAGACAAAATAAAGATATCACAGATAAACAAAAGACTGAGACCATTCATTGCTAGTAGACCTGTCTTACAAGAAATACTAAAGGATAGCCTTTAAGTAAAAAGGAAATGACAACAAACAGTAACTAAAATCCACCTAAAGACATAAAATGATCTGATAATGTAATTATGTACGTAAATATAGGCATAGTATTAATATATATAATTAAACTGAATTTAAATGGAAGAAAATAATAAAGATGATAGCAGAAATCAATGAAATAGAAAGAAAATAGTAGTGAAAACTAATAAAACCAAAAGTTAGTTTTGTTAAAAGATGAAAAAAATGGACAGATCTCTTGCTAGACTAACCAAGGAAAAAGGAGAGAAGATGATAGATTACCAAAATCAGGAATGAAAAAGAGGGCATCATTACCAGCCCAGGATAAATTAAAAGGATTTTGAGGTAATACTACAAACAAATATATCCCAATCCATTAGACAACTTAGATTAATTGGACTGTCCTAAAAATGCATGTATTACTAAAACTGACTTAAGAAGAAATAGAAAATCTGAATAAACCTATAATAGTAAAGAGATTATAATAAAAATAAAACCCTAGATGCAGATGACTTTGCTGGTAAATTCTATCCAATATTTAAAGAATAAATAATGCCAATCCTTCACAAACCTTTCCAGAAAATAGAGGGAAAAAAAACATTTTTCATTTCATTCTATGAGGACACTATTACCCAAAGACCAAAGCCAAACAAAGACATAATGATAAAAGAAAACTTCAGACTAGTATCCCTCATGAATATAGATATCAATATCTTCAAAAAATATTCACAAACCAGATACTGCAGTATGTAAAAGTATTATACATCCTGACCAAGGACCAAGTAGGATTTATCCCAGGAATGCAAGGTTGACTTAATATCCAATAATCAATTAATATAATATACCATATTAATAGAAGAAAAGAAAAAAACATATGACTATCTCAATAGATGCACAAAAAACATTTGAGAAGATCTAATATCCATTTGTGATAGAAACATTTTACAAATTAGAGATAGAAGGGAACTTCTATAACCTGATAAAGAGCATATCTGAAAAAAGTATGACATCATATTTATGATAAAAAAAAAAACTGGGTGATAGACTCCTGTGATTAGAAAAACAGCACGGTTGTCAGATCTTACCTCTTTTATTCAACATTACTGGAGATTCAACTCAGGATGATAAAGAAAAGAAAGAAAGAAAGAAAAATGAAGCAGAAAAGAAAGAAGAAAGGAGAAAAAAATGGAAGGGAAGACAGAGCAGATAGAAACCAATGGCATCTAAATTGGAAAGCAAAAACTAATACTTTATTTGCAGACATAATAATCCTATATGTAGAAAATCCTAAGTAATGCACATGCACACACACACACGTGAACTAATGAAGGAATTTAGCAAGTCAATTAGCTACAACATTGCATAAAAATCAATTATATTTCTATATATTAGCAACAAACAATGAAATTAAGAAAACATTTCTAGTCACAATAACCAAAAAAGGCATTTTTGAAGAAATTGGTAAACTAATCCTAAAATTTACATGAGGATGCAGAAGACTCAGAATAGTAAAAATAATTTTGAAAAAGGAGAATAAAATTGAAAATGTATAGCTCCTTGTTTTGAAAACTACACTACGAAAGAGAGAGTAGTTCTGGCATGCAGATCAATGGAATGGAATTGAGAGTTTAGAAAATTAACCTTTTTATTTTTGCTCAATTAATTTTGACAAAGGTGACAGGAAATTTAACAGGGGAGGGGATAGTCTTTTCAATAAATGGTCCTAGTTAATAGGTTCTAGGATTATCTGAAATATTAATGAACATCGTTTATTCTAGGATTATGAAAAAATTGAAAACCTTACCTCATACCATACATAAAAATTAACTCAAAATGAGTCATGAACCTAAATGTAACAGCTGAAATTATAAAACTTCTAGAAGAAAACAAGAGAAAATCTTCATAACCTTGGGTTAGACAGAGTTCTTAGATATCATACAAAAAGCTTGATTTTAAAAAGCCTGATAATTTGGATTTCAACAAAATTTAAAATGTTTATACTTCAAAAAAATCTATAAAAAATTAAATGACAAGCCTCAGACTGGAGAAAATATCTGTAAGATTATGATCTTTTTAGTCTGATATAGAATTTCTATCCATAATATATAAATATCTCTTCAATAATAAAAAGACAAACAACCCAATTAAAAATTGGGCAAAATGTTTGACTAGTCACCAAAGTGATTCACCAGAGATGATATAGGCTTGGCTGATAAGCACATAAAAAAATGCTCAACATTATTAATCCTAGGGAAAAGTAAATGAAAACCACAAAATACTACTTTAAAGCCACTAAAGTGGTTATAATAAAAAAGGTAGACAATAACAACTGTTGGTGAAGACATGGAGAAATTAGAACCTTCCCACATTGCTGATGGGAATGTAAAATAGTACAATTGCTATGAAAAATGGTTTGGAGATTTCTCAAAAGTTAAAATGAACTAATCCTTATGACCCAGCAATTCCACTTCTAGGTATCTGCCTAAGAGAAATGAAAACATATGGCCTGACAGAGACTTTATATGTCAGGCAGCATTGTTTATTACATATAATAGTCAAAAACTGGAAACAATTCAAATGTCTATCAACTGATGAGTGGATAAACCAAATGTTGGGCTATATTCATAAAGTGAAGTGCTATTCATCAGTAAAAGGAAATAGATTATTGCTTGATGCCACAAAATAGATGAATCCCAAAAAAATGAATTAGGGTAAGTCAAAAAAGCCACATGAAAGAGACCACATATTGTGTGATTGTATTTATAAGAAATGTCCAGAAAAAGGCAAATTTTTGGAGACAGAAAACTTACTAGTTGTTATCTGGGACTAGGGATAAATGTGGGGACTGGCTGCCTAAGGGCAGGAAGGATCTTTTTGAAGTAATGAAAATGTTCTAAAAATGGACTGTGGTAGTGGTGGTTATACCACACTAAATTTACTTAAAATCATTGAGTTGTATACTTAATAAGAGTGAAATATATGTTACATAAATTATACCTCAAGCTGTCAAAAATGAAATTATGCTTATTAAAATTAAAAGAAGTGTAGAGAAACCTGTAAACACTACCTTAACCAAGTGACCAAGGTTAACATCCCCCGTGATGTCATGTTGATATCATGTATCCCCAATATTATAAGAAAGGCACCCCTTTTGTATTATTTATAAAACTCATAATTCCAGCCTAATTATGAGAAAATATCAGAGAAATCCAAATTGTGATAATATTTCACAAAATATCTGACCACTACTATTCAAAACTGTCAAGGTCATGAGAAACAAGGAAAGACTGAGAAACAGTCACAGGTCAGATGAGACAAAGGAGACATGGCAACTAAATGCAACATGGTATCCTGGACTGGATTCTTGGAACAGAAAAAAGATTTTAATGGAAAAACTGGTGACATCTGAATAAAGTCTGCATTTTAGTTAATAATATTGTAGCAATGTTAATTTCTTAGTTTTGACAAATTTACCATGGTTATGTAAGATGTTAATATTAGGAGAAGCTAGTGAAGGAAATATGGGAACTCTGTATTATCTTTGCAACTTTTCTAAAAATCTAAAATTGTTCCAAAATAAAAAGTTAAAATTAAAAATGGAATGGAGAATTTATAGATTAAAGGAGAATTATTATTGAAATGTACTTTTTAGATCCATTTAGATCCTAATTCAAACCAACCAGCTGTATAAAAAGAAAAACATTTAAAAGTCAATCATTTGACATGGACAGGATAGTTGATAACATTAAAGAATTACTATTATTTTTTATGTGGGATGATATGTGTGTCATTATCTTTTATTAATACATAATAAAGTATTCATGAATAAAATAGTATTATATTTGGGATTGTCTTTGAAATTTTCTGGTGGAAGAAAAAGTGAGTGAAAAGAAAAAAACTAAAAGACATAATTAAAGTATTATAATTATCTTTCTATGCTGACCACAACAGGGCTGTCTCTTTTTAAAATCAAATATGAAGAGTGTCTGAATAAATAAATCATAGAGAGGTGAGTGAACTCTCAAAAAATGATCTGAGCAAGATACAATCTGTGCTGAATAGTTGGGAGAGAGCAATAAGAGAAGTGCATGAATTATAATAGACCTCCTAAACTGGAGCACTTTGTCATTCTTTCCTTGAAGTTCTATGACCTGGTGATATCTAAAACTCCTTCCACGTAAGGATTTTAAAAAGTAGAGTGTGGTCAGAAGCAGCCCTTTGTTCCTAGTCAATGTTAAAATCTATAATCTTCCTCACCCTGCTTCAGTTTTTTTTTTTTTTTTAATTGACCGGGTGCTTTGTTTGTAGCCTTGTGACTTACAGGATAAGTTACTGTAATATAATACATTTGCTACTTCTCTGGAAAGCCATTCAGAATCTTTATCTAGTGTGGAATGGACTACTCTTTTGCTAAAGGGTCTCTGCTGAGAAAAACAGTCTTCTGGGCTTTGTAATTTGCATTGATTACTGAGCTGTTTTTCAGTGCATCATTGGATATTGACTGTAATCTATAAAGTCTACGTAGTTTTGTTCTGACTAAAGAAGTCTGACACTGGTTGTCAGTATTAATAATGACCAAGATTGATCTGTGTGTCTTAAATTTTAAAGCCTGAAATATCAGGGGCAAGTTATTCTAAGGATGACATATACTCTGTACCTCTACTATTTCGAAGTTGAGTTCAGTGTACAGTAGTGAACTTGAAATAAAAAAAATAAAGCAGGAAGTTGAAAAGTATACAGCAGTGCCAAAAATAAGGCCCTGGTCCTAACTTTCTGCTTCTTCATCTCACCCAACATTCCCTCAAATATTTCGCTTCCTTGATGACCAATTTTCCAAGCAATTCCTACCCAGTACTTAACCCTACCACGTAGTGACAGAGTGAATGATTTGTTCATGAGGCAGATATGAAGATGAGCAGTATTCATATCAAAGACAACTGGTCCCACTTCCAGGTCCATCTTTGGGCCAAGATATGTAGTCGCCAACAGTGAGTTGGCGACTGTATTTTTTGAGTCCTGGCTCAAAGTAAGATCCATCTGTTTTGCCCAGCCGTTTGCCTGAGTGCCACAAAATGGTCCTGTTATTAGTCTTATTTGTGGTCCTATTTGAGGTTAGGTATAATGTAAATAAATTTCAGTACTCCTTGTGATGAATACAGCCTGGGAATTAAAAGTGGTGGTGTTGGTAGTGGTAAGTGATGTTGTGTCTCTATTTTCTCAATTGCTCTGTTTTCTTTGGATTGGGAAACAGACATTTAAGAATGAGTTTGTCATCTGGAAGGATAGTTGTGACCAAGTTTCCCTCAACAGGATACAAGATGTTATTTTTGAGCTTCATTACCCTCACCAAGGGAAAAAAAATGAGAGAGAAAGAAGTAAGGAAAAAAAGTGAAAGTAGGGAAGAAACAGGCAAAATTAGAAGAGAAAGGCCAGAGAGGACAAAGAGGAATGACATGAGGGAAGGGGGAAAATGTAACTTAGTACTATCTATTCATAGAATTGGCTTTATTGTTTTGAACTGATAGTTCAATTCACTCAACATCTGGTGAATTGAGGAAAAGGAAATCTGACTGATTGAACTGAACTACTAGTTGTCATTTAAAAGGTTTATATGTAAATATTCAGCCTAGTTTCTGTCACCTTTTCTTGTCTGAACTAGACAGTGAATCAGTTTCACTAACCGTATTTGACTGTTGAGTAGAATAATATCAGTTGATAACTCAGATTTATCTAAAGGTGGGCAGTTTTATATTTCTGAGTCATTTATTAGAGGTTATTGTTATCCAATTTATTTATATATTATAACCCATTAATTTCTGAACACAAGTTATTTTTTTTTTTTTTTAATTTTTTTTTATTTTGGCATATTATGGGGGTACAGATTTTAAGGTTTCAATAAATGCCACAAGTTATTTTTGTCAGTTACTTTTTTGAATGTTTTGTTGCCTTATAAGGAATTATATGCACTCCCCTCCTCTCATTCAGTTGTCCCTGGTGACACCTTCATAATTTCTGTCTTTACGCTGGTGCATTTTAAGTCTAATTCAGGCATGTGAGAGGCAAGGAAAAAGTTTAGTTAGTCAATGTCAATGATTTTTTTAAAAAATGTAATCCCATTCATGGGTGGATTTAGTGTGAATCTGAGCACGTTTGCATTTGAAATCTCTGTACATCAAATACACACATTACCCAAAATATTCCTCCATATATTTCAAGGGAAAAAGAAAACAGGATTCACAAGTGAGAACCAAATGCATTTTCTAATAATAGATGCAATTTCAGGGATGATTTATGGTTATGTTCTCATATATGGAAGTTTTAAAATATTACTTTGCACTAATGGGAAGCTGGACATAAACATACCACATTTAGTGCTACAAATGTATTTTTAAAACTTCCATGCTATAAAGTAAAAGAAAGATAATTGTATTATCTCAGTTAACATTTAAAACACTAAATTTTCCTAAATCCTATTGTGTCAGTTATTTGAAGCTGAAAACAGGGATGACTTTATCTGTTTTTTTTTTCCAAAAACTATTATTTTTAGATGGTGTTGTTTGAAGACAGAAAGAATTGAAAAAAGTAGTATAATGTTTTAAGCCCAATGTTTATGACATACTTGGAGATATTAATGCCTGGACTCTTAATTTGAAATATTAAAAAATAAGAAATGTGATTAGAGTTATTTAAACCGGGAGGTCTGGTTGAAATCCTCATGTTCTTCCTGTGTTGCTTCAAGCAGAAGTGGCTGCGTGTGACAAGATGTACAATCTGATGCGAAATGGGGCATGCAAAACTCATAATACAGGATATTTCAATGGCCATTTTTTTGTTGCTAAATATGTTCATTTACTTCTACTTCACCATCTACCTCACCACCAATTCAGTCATTGGAGTCATAGATCTAGCATTTTAAAAAATTTTATTTGAAGTCATAATTTTCTTTTAACATGTATTCAGAGCCATAGACTTTCTTCTATATTCTCTGAATTTAACATTTTATGTAATCTTTAGGCTGTTACATTGTTTAGGAGTTTCTGAAAAATCAGATAGAATATAGCTAAAATTCTGAAACACTGAGCTTCTAGTCATATCATTATGAAGTCCTTAACATGAAGGCATATTTTGTTTTTCAGGATTGCTTTTTTTTCCTTCTTAGATCCTTTTCTTTTCATTAAAAAACTACTCTGGGAAGAGGTTTTTTTTTTTTTCCTCTTAACAGAAAAAAAAAAGAAGAAGAAGAAGAAAAAGCCACGCTTGACTGATAATGCATTGCTTTGGATGGTGAAACATTATGAAAGTTTAATTTTTAATTAAATCTGAAATACCAATTATAACTGAAAGAGATTTTAACCTGTTTCTTTTCAGACTGCCTGAAGTTACATTTAGAGACTGAAATCACTGCACCTTAAAAACAAAAGATTGAGCTACACTGTATTCCTGTAAGTCAAAGCTTCCTGTATCTTCCTCTGTGTTTCTGTGACCAACCCAAAAAGGGACAGAAACAATGGTTACATAGTAACCAGACATGAGTAAAAATTTGAATGTCCCTGAAGAAATATATGTTTAAATTATTTTCTTCTTTTAAAATAAGTTGTTGATCTCAACATTCAGTATGTCTTTTCTATCCAATCTAAATTGTGAATCCTTTTCTTTTTTTTTTTTTTTTTTTGGCTGGTTTGAATTTCATCAGGGAGGGTGTCACCCACTGTGTACCAGCACAATGACATATACCCTGTCTAGAAAGATGCTTGTGTTTTTCCACTAGTCTCACTGAAGGTAAAAGAATATTTCTTATGGAATTAAAGTAGATTTGATTTTCCTTTGTGATGTCATTAGAAATTTTTAGCCTTTGTGTCAATGGAAATGGAAAGAAAGAAAGTTTATGATGACATCACAAGATTCTGTTGCCTTGAGGACTTTGGGCAAAACTAAATAAAATGCATAATTCCCTTGTGTGCGTGTGTTCCCCATTCTGCTACGAAGCAGTCAAAATAGCACATCTTATGTCTTCCCGTGAGCTACAAGGCTGTCTCTCAGAGCCCCATTGTTCCATAAATGCATGTCAGAGTCTACCACAGTCTGGTCTACCCTTATTTAGCTGCTGTTTTGTCAATGTACTTGGAAGAACAATTAACATTTGGGATTTCAACGTTTGAATAACAGGCAGTGAATAGAACCAAAGCATATAAAAGATTCAGACGCCCAGGGTAAGAAAACAGAAGCTTATAGTTGGTGGAGGAAAAAAGAAAAGCATTTTTATGCTGTATTCAAAGGTTGTGAAATACTACAAGGAAAGTCAATATTATATATTTTTAATTTTATATCAAAATGTACATTTTGATAATGAAATCCAGAAGCTTATGATGTGTTCCTAAGTTTTGTAGTTTAATGTATTGCAAGGTCTTTCACTACAGAGTCTTAAAACACTTAACTTTCTATTGTTAAAATACCAGATGCGGGGTATACTGCATCATGGTTTTCAGAGTGTCCCTGCAAAACAGAGTACACTAAAGGTGATTCAGACAATTTCTTCCATTTTCACTTCAGTTCACTGCACTCTTTCATTATTGACTATAGTTCTTGTGTGTTGGCAGTAGACAATCCTGGAGTTGTTTAAATGTCTCTGTCTATTGTCTGAATTCCTGCTAACTGCATTTTTTTTGAGAGGTGATGCATGGTCAGTACGGTCACCTAACTGTCAGGGTATCTGGTGAAACGGAGGGAACTTTGGCAGCTTATGTGTGTTGCCAACTGAGGACAGCGCCTGGGTGATATGAGTGAATAAATGATGGTGGTTGTTGTTTTTGTCTTAACTACAGCAGTATAAACCCATAGACAATAAGGTCTCTAAGAGCAGGGGCTTTTTCTTATTTGTTCTTGAATCCTCAGCCCTTGGCAAAATAATAGGTAATCACAGACTAGCAGTTGTTATTAGTAGAATTACAACATTTTAAAAAGTCATAAATTCAGTATTCATTCTGTCAGATAATTTTCATTGTAAACAGGGGCTGAATAAAGTTTCTGACTTTCGGGAAGACAATTATGGAGAAATTTGCCAAAGACAAGCCTTCTGTTCTTCACATCATGCTAGGCATTGGTTTCCCAGTCTTTACCTCATTGACTGAACACTTCTTTCTCCTAACCAAAATGAGAGGTGCCCATTCATACCACATTATTTTTGTCTGTGAAATGGTCTTCATTAGTTTTCCATTTAAGTTGTGTGTCTTACATCCCATACGCTGGAGCTGGCTCCAAAGGTGAATCTGCTGAATCTGCCTGACTCCAGGGTAGATGAAGCTGTGCCACCTCAGTTTGTCTTATTGCCATACAGTGGGTTGTGCTTCAAGAAAATGGGAAAAGTGGTCCAATAGGTATTGGACCAAGAGGCCAGAGATTTAGGAAGTCACCATCAGCAGAGTATCCTTTTGGTATGTAAAAGTCAGGACCAGTTTGTCAATACTAAAAGACCACACACAGTATTCTTTAGAACTCAGAACCATTTGACACCTTCTAAATTTAGCTTCCTGTTTTTTTTGGGTTTTTTTTTGCATAAAGTTCTCTGTCTCTCCTCCCCATCATCACTTTTTACACTTTATTTCCAAAAGCGATCCCTTTGCTTTTATTAAATCAGCTTCTGGTGATGCAAATTATGGCTCTCATAAAACTTGGCCTCTGAGGCAAAACATAAAATGATAAAATTTAAGCATTGTGAATTGTACTATTATCATGTGGCATAACATTTAAGGACATCAAAGAACTTTACAAAAATATTTTCATTTACTAAATTAAAAATTTGAGGTGAAAAGGATTTAAGGGCAGAGCATCATCAAACATGATAGCTGAAAAGGACATAAGAAATAAAAGTCCAATTTATTGAAACCTTAAAATCTGTACCCCCATAATATGCCAAAATAAAAAAAGGAAAAAAAAAAAAAAGAAATAAAAGTCCAGTCACCTCATTTTCAAATAAATAAATTGAGGCCTAGGGTAGTGCATGCAGGTTACACAAACTGTATTGGTCACCAATGTGAATCATCCTTAGACATCTAGACCTGAGAATAGATCCAAATTTAGAATCTGAGGTTTCAAAAGTTCCTGTGTACTGAGAACCTGAGCAGTGTTTCCTGAGAAACAAATTGCCTTAATTTCATTTTTGAGACCTATCAAACTGTAGTCCCCTCCATCGTAGTCCAAAATATGTAAAGGAATGTTCTGAAAACATTGATTGTTATCAAAAAAGTTTTTTTCCCTAATTTTTCTGTACATATTGTTATCATGACTTTGGTTGTGCAGTGACTCATATAAGGAAAATTTATTTGGCTTGCTTAACATTCTATTTTTAAATTTCAAAATATTATGGGGGTACAAATGTTTTTGGTTACATGGATGACTTTTGTAATGATTGAGTCAGGGTTATAAGTGTACCCATCAACTAGATAGTGTTTATTGGGCCCGTTAGGTAGATTTTCACCATCTCCTTATCCTCACCCCCTGCTTGATATCCACTTAGTTTTACTTCCCTCTGTGCACATGTGCACTGATCGGTTAGTTTCAATTTAATAGCAAGTACAGTGGGTGTGTGCTATCCCAATCTTTAGATATTTCACTTAGGATAATCATCTCTAGTTCCATCCAAATTTTTGCAAAGGGCATTAATTCATCATTTTTTATGGGTCAGTATTATTCCATGGTGTACAAATACCACATTTTGTTAATCCACTCATGAATTGATGGACAATTGTGTTGATTCTACATCTTTGCAAATGTGCATTGTGCTATAATAAACATTCAAGTGTAGGTGTCTTTTTGATAAAATTATTGATTTTACTTTGGGTAAATACCAAGTAGTATAGCGATCTCCAATCTTTCTAAACTAGGGACCAGTTTCATGGAAGACAGTCTTTCCATGGACAGGGCTTGGGAGTTGTGGGGGGGGAGGAGGAATGAGAGGAATAGTTTCAGAATGATTCAAGCACATTTTACATTTATTGTTCAGTAAAACCTCTCTGCTAATGATAATCTGCATTCACATCCACTCTTCAGCACTAGCATCACCACCTCAGCTTCACCTCAGATCATCAGGCATTAGATTCTCATAAGAAGCATGTAGCCTAGATTCCTTGCATGCACACTTTACAGTAGGGTTCACACTCCTATGAGAATCTAATGACATTCCCGCTACTCACCTCGTGCTGTGTGGCCCCGTTCCTAACAGGTCATGGACCAGTAGCAGTCCACAGCCAGGGCTTTGGGGATCACGGTGGTAGAGGCATTGTTGGATCAAATGGTTAGTCTACTTTTAGTTGTTTGAGAAATCTCCATTCTATAGAGGTTGAACTAAGGTCCCACCAACAGTGTATAAGTGTTCCCTTCTCTCTGCATCCTCACCAGCATCTATTGTTTTTGGACTTTTTAATAAAATCCATTCTAACTGTGGTGAAGTTAAATCTCATTGTGGTTTTAATTTGCATTTCCATAATGATTAGTGATGTTAAGCTTTGCTAATTTGCTTTTTGTAGATTCTGGTTCCTAGCCCTTTATTGGATGTATAGTTTGCAAATATATTCTCCTATTCTGTAGGTTGTCTATTTTCTCTGTTGGTTATTTCCTTAGCTGTGCAGAAGTTTTTTAAATTTAATCAAGTGTCATTTATTTATTTTTGTTGTTGCTGTAATTGCCATTGGGGACTTAGTTAGAAATTCTTTGCATAAGCTGGTATCTAGAAGGGTTTTTCCTACATTTTCTTCTAGAGTTCTTATGGTTTCATGCCATACATTTGTTTATACATCTTGAATTAATTTTTGTGAGTGGTGAGAGATATGGATCTTGTTTCATTCTTCTGCATGTGGCTATCCAATTTTCCTAGCATTATTTATTTAATAGGTCTTCTTTTCCCAAGTGTATATTTTAGGTTGTCTTGTCAAAGATCAGTTGGCTGTATGTGGATGGTTTTATGTATGGGTTTTCTGTTCTGATCCATTGGTCTAGGTCTCTGTTCTTGTGCCAATGCTGTTCTGTTTTGGTTACTATTATAGCCTTGTAGTATAGCTTGAAGTCTGATAAACTGATGCCTCCCAATTTGTTTTCTTTTGTTGTTGTGGTTTGTTTGTTTACTTAAGGTTGCTTTAGTTATATGGGGTCTTTTCTGGTTCCATATGAAGTGTAGAGTTATTTTTTCTAGATCTGCAAAAAAATGATGTTGGTATTTTAATAGGGATTGCATTGAATCAATAGATCGCTTTGGGTAGTATAGACATTTTTACAATGTTGATTCTGCCAATCCATGAGCATGGTATGATTTTCCATCTGTTTATGTCTTCTTCTATTTCCTTCCTCAGTGTTTCATAGTTCTCTCTGTGGAGGTCTTTCACTTCCTCAGTTAAATATATTACTAGATATTTTATTTTTTTGTTGTTGCTATTGTGAAAGGTATTGAGTCTTTAATTTGGTTAGCAGTTTGACTATTGTTGATGTATATGAATGCTACTGATTTTTGTACATTGATTTTGTAACTGAAACTTTGCTGAATTTATTTATCAATTCCCAGCATCCTTTGGTGGAATCCTTGAGGTTTTCTATATATAAGATCATATCATCAGCAAAGAGCAATAGTGTAAACTCTTCTGCTCCCATTTGGATACTCTTTATTTCCTTCTCTTGCCTGATTGTGCTGGCTAGGACTTCCAGCACAATGTTGAATACAAATGATGACAGTGGGTACTGTTATCTTATTCCAGTTCTTAGTGGGAATGCTTTCACCTATTCCACATTCAGTATGATACTGGCTGTGGGTTTTCGATATATGGCCTGTTTTTTTTAATATTTCTGTCTCTTTAGTGAATTTTTGTTTTTGTGGTTTCTTTGAAGTGGTTTTCCATTTTCTCTTGGATCTCATTGAGCTTCCTTATAATCCACATTTGGAATTCTTTGTCACTTCCATATTTTTATTTCAGTTGGGGATATCCTTTCGCTCTGATTTTTCGTAATTCTGGAGGTTTTTGGCTGATTTCTTCTCATTTGGAGCAGCTGTAACTTCCTGTTTTTGGATGTTCTTTTGTTTAGATGGGGCTTCCCCCCCACACTCATAAAGGTGTGTCTGTAGTATTTTTGGGGTAAGAACTTTTGGCTTTACTTGTGGGTGCTTTGATAGTGGCCTAGGTTCTAGATGGATGTTTTGATTATAAATATCCTTAGTGTGGTGTTTTTTGTTTTTTTTTTTCTCACTTTCTTGTTATTTGTAGGCTGTAGTAGTGGTGAGATGTGTATTTGAGTAGGTTCCCTATCTCTTGTTGAAGAGGCAGGATAGAGGTCTTTGAAGTCCTCTCTCTTTCCCCAAACCTGTGGTCTTCTTAACAGTGTGAATTGTATTGGCATGCCCAGCTTAATCTCTGAGAGAGTGTAGGTGATGCTTGTGCGTAAGAATCAACCACACCCTATATGATTGAGTCAGTAAATGTTATAAAAGGCTGTGCAAATTGGCCACCCTATCAGTAGGTGGTGCTTGCTGGAAGGAACAAGCAGTATTATCTTTGGGACCTCTAATTAGCTCTATCCCCTCAGGAGAAGCACTCAAATACCCCAGGTTGTGGGCAAGGGCCTGTAACTTCCTTATTGTCCTGGAGTCCTTATTGTTCACCATAACAGAGGTGGGTGGGGGAGTGAGAATGGATGGGGCTGGGTCAGGTGAGCCTGCCTTCAGTCTTCACAAGAGCTGGTAAGGTAGCTATTTTGGCATGGGTCAAAGGTCTACTCCCAGGTATATAGGGAAAGTCACCAGGGAGGGGCCTAAGTGGCCCCACCCAGCCAGAAAATTGGCTTTTGGGGAGTGGGCATCTGAGACTCACAGTCTGGCTGTTTGGAAGGGGGTTCATTCTTCTCACCCTTCCTCTGCTTTGCGATCTCCTTATGGCATCTGCTGGCAGGCAGGAGCTCAAAGTAGCTGATCTTCCCCATGATAATGCTGTGGGCTGGTAGCTTCCCTGTCCAGCATCCCAATCTGGGCTGGGAGCATGGCCTTCCTGCCTGGGGAGTGGTGCTCCACAAATGTGCTGTGGCTGGAACCCATGCTGCACTCTCTTTTCATTTCTTCCCACGCCAGCTCCCTTGCCTCCCCACATGCCCAAAGATCATTTCCTGATTGAGCCAGGGAGAAGTGCACTGGTCCTGAGTTGCCTATGGGGTGCATAAGAAGGTTTGAAGTCCCTCTGGTTGGGGGTATGCCCTGCTCTGATGGAGCAGCTGGGCAAGCAGCACCAGGGAAGGCCAGTGAGCAGGAAGCTCACCATCTGAGCACCCCTTAACCTTCTGAAGGCCTTTAAGAGGAAAAGTTTGAGCCCCTCTCTCTGTGGAAGGCTCGGTGTGGTATTTGTACTAACAGAGGAGAAGCAGCTGCTCTTGAGAACCCTTTCTCAGTTGTCTTTCTTGGCAGCCACAGGCAGGGGAGAGTATGGAGAGGAAAAGAGTATGAATGGAGGAAAGCCAGCACTCTGGTCATCTCTGCCCTCTCTCCAGAAGGCAGCCCACCTGGAATGTCTGGGTTCTGGGCTCATGCAGATCCCAGGGGACCCACCAACCCCTATTGCTCCTGCAGTCTTGGCTTTAGTTGGGAAATGTTTGTGTGGGAATAAGTCAGATGAAAACTGAGTGGCCGAAGTCTCCTTTGGAGGACAAATATGAGTAAAGTAGAAATATGGTGGCTGCCATCTCGGCTTGGTTCTGTGCTAATGGGAAGCAACCTTGGGGACTGGCAGCCTGGTGGTTTGTCCTCAAGAAGTTTCCAGTTCACTAGTGGCAGCAGCTTTGGGGCTTGTGAGGATAGAAAGGCTCTCCAGCAGCTCAGGAGCCTGTTGACTACTAGAGATGTGAGGGAGGGAGAAAAAAAAAATCCTACCTACCATTTTTGGTGGATTTCAAGTGTCTTGGGGGTTGATCTCTGCCAATATCTTGCTCCTTCTTGTTCTGCTCTGCATCTTCTTCCCAAGGAATCTCTGGTTGGTTCTGGCACTTTTCCCTTGGAATTGCACCATATCTGTATTTGTTTCTTTGTTGTTGTTTTTCTTTTTTATCTAAAACTTTTCCTTCTTTCTTAGGCAAATGGGCAGCTGGTGTCTCTGGTCAGCCATCTTGTCTCCTCTCCCCGACTTAATATTTTTTTATGATGATTTACAAAGTGGCCATAAGACCATTAGAAACTTCAGTAGTTTGATTGGCTTTATAGGCATGATGAAATCAATAATCTGAACAGAGCCATTATGACATGGAATTCAGACTTCCCAAGAGCATGTATCAGGTATCGTGTCACTGTTGCCAGGGATATTTCCATCAGAGAAAAGTTTTCCAGAGTCTGACAAAAATGAAATAAACTTCAATAATTTAAAATGAATTACTTGCTCTGTTAATTTATTTCACATTGCCTGCATTGGAGTCTATCACTTACCAATCCAAAGAGGCTTGTGTAAGAACCTCTCTATATTTTATCCAGAACTAAGTCCTGGACACATCTTAGTTTCTTCTTCAAATTTTTTTTTATCCCATCCAGACCTTTTCTCTTCCCATGATGAAGAAGCTCATTTCACTATGTACAAAAAGTTAGTGACCTAAGTCTTTATGCTCTAAATACAAACAGACTGTGTCCTGTCCTTAAAAAATTACATGGAAGCTTAGGCATACAGAGAAAAAGGAAGAATTGAGGCGTACCAGAGTAGGGTCATAGATGTAGGTGCTCAACAAGGTTCTCTCCTTCAACTTTTTCTCTCTTTTCTCTATAGTAATAAATTAATATTTATTCTCTGCCTCCTAAGAACAAAAATGTTTTAATAGGATATACAAATAAATAACACCTATTTCCTGTTATTAAGGGTTCATAAAAACATACATCTTTCCTATAGATGGAATGTTACATGGGTACAGCAGATGAAGTAAATGGTTACCATTTCTTCTGATCCATCAAGGAGTAATATGATACTAGTGAGAAGCCCACACGGATGGAACAATAAATAGAAGTTTAGAGAACATTGAATAGTAATGGTGTGATTTGAGCATAGGATGCTTGTTGGGGCCAGTGACTAGAGAAGGAAATGGAAGAGAACTAGAATGTGTGGGAGGATCAGTTTTCAAAAGTGTGAGTTGCAACCCATTTGTAGGTCATGAAGTCAGTTTAGAGGATCACATGAAATAGAATCAAAGGAAAATAAAACAGCTCATCACATATTTTTCAGATACTGGATTGCAAAATAAATATATTTCTCACTGAGAATTATGCCCCCAAAATATGAAAGGAGCTTAAAGATGATAGGTCTTTTAAATATTCAATTCATTTGCTCCTAATTAGAGGATAATATTATTTTTCTTCTTGTATATATGAGAAAGTGGAAGCATTAAGCACTATTCTCCTAGCTTATACAATAGGTAAATGGTAGGCATAGGTTATGAACATGTCTGTCAAACTCCACATTTGGTACTCTTCCCATGACTTGGTACTGCTTCCCAGAATTACATGACTTCAATTATTTCACCATAGATAACTCACAAATTTATATCTGTAGTCCTGTTATCTAATCAAAACTTTTATCCTACATTTCCAACATCTTCATTTAAATCTTCAACTAGAAATCACATTAGTTTCTCGGTGTTAGTATATGAAGACTGAATTTATTCTCCTAGTTAAAAGTCATCCTCCTTTCAACTATCCTAATTTTCCTCACTCCAATTCTCTAGGATAACTTCACTCAAAATATCTGCCTCCTAAATGTCTAATAAGTGGTCAAGTCTTGTTAATTCTCATTCTTTGATACTTCTGTTCTAGTCAGGCTTTCGTCTTCTTTTGCCTGCAAAAATCTTCTGATTGGGAGAAATGGGACTGGGAGATCAGCTCATACTAAACACTGCTGCCCCATTAACTTTCCTGAAGCAAGAGCACTAGGATTATGTCACCTTTGTTCAGACAACACTATCAATAATTGTACGAAGTCTGTCCAGAAAGTATTCAACCATTGTTAATATAATGAGAGCAGTTTGCATGACATTGATGTAACCTGGCAGCCAAGGAGAGTGGATTGCAATGAGCATGCGTGAACAGTGATGACTTCACCATACTAATCAGTGGGATGCTAGATGCTGTTGAGCCACACAGCATGCATACTGTGTGGCTATGGTATTCAAAATGACTGAGCAAATAGAGTAATGAATCTGCATCAAATTTTGCATTAAGCTTGAACATTCCTTCACGGAAACTATTCAGAGGATTCAGAAGGCTTTGGAGGATGAGGCAATGAGTGCAGTGCAAATAAAAGTGTGGCATGAATGCTTCAAAGATGGCCAAGAATCTGGTGAAAGTGATCCAGAAGGCCTGCAACAAGCTGAACACTTGAGAAGGGTGAACGTGTACAGGTTAGGTTAAGAGACACTGGGAGAAATGTGTGATGTCCTAAGGTGCCTACTTTGAAGGAGACTGAGACGTCATTGTCCCATGTACAGTGTTACTTGTATCTTTTATCTTCTTTAATAAATGTCTGTTTTTCATATTACATGGCTAGATACTGGACAGAACTCATAATTGACTATGAAACTATTCCTAACCTACATTCATGGAATTCTAAAATCTAACTCTAAGCTCATTTTTTTACTTAATTGTCACCTACCTAGTTTTATATACCATACAATACAGGCCAAATTCCCTATCCCACATTTGTTCATGCTGTTTCCAATATCTAGAATGTCCATCATTCTGTTTCTTTATGTTCAAATCCAACCCATCCTACCTAGTCCACTTCAAATGCTACTAATTTTTTGAATCCTCCTTCCATAAAAAAGAAATAATCTACTCTCTCCTAGCCACAAAATTCACTTCACACATGTAGCAGCCCTAGTGACAATGTGATTTTGGACTTCTAGCCCCCAAAACTGTGAGAGAATAAATTTCTGGTGTTATAAGCCAACAATTTTGCAGTAATCTGTCACTGCAGCCCTAAGAAACTAAGATAGCACTCATCTACACTTTATTGAGACATGAATTACTTTCTATATTTTATAACACTTTATGTGCATGCCTTATCCCCTTACTAAAAATAAATTTTTAGGGGTAGCATTCATATTTAATTAGCATTTCTAAGCCCTACAGAACCTACCACAATAGAATCATTAATTTATTATTTAACTATGCTTTATACTGGGAATATAGAAATGATCTATATTATTAGGCCCTCATGGAACTTATAGTCTCTTAAGGAAATCAAACATTTAATAAGTACACAAATAATTATAAAATTACAAACTATTGTCCATCCAAAGAACTATGTATGCAAGATAACAATGGGTGGAAGGAAGCTATATACTGTCCACCCAGTGTTCAGGACAGAATTCTCAGAGAAAGACTCAGCCAGATAAAGAATTTGGGGTGATGGGAGCATGGGAGGGGAGAAAGCTCCAGATGGAAACAGCATGCACAAAGCCCTGTATGTAAATGTAAATCACTGAATACAAACTTTGTATATTTAAAGAACTAAAAGGATTCTAGAGTGGCTAAAGCAAGGCAAGCAAATAGGGAGAATGACTGGAGGTGAGATCCCTGAACTGCCAGGATAAGGAGTTTGAATTTTATTCTGAATATGCTGAGAAAGTACATAGCAGATACACATCGAAATATTAATTTAAGGATAGCTCAAGAATAGGACAAGATCAAAATAAGTCGAACGTAAATAATGCGCACATGCTCATAGAATCCATACATTTATTTTGAATTCTCCCTGAAGGTTTATTGCTGATTTTGAGGAGAGCTTGGACTTCTAAAATTGATGTCTAATATTAATAGTTCAGAACATATTTTCCATCTGCATAAACTGAGTAGATATCTGACAACCTTCTAAGATAATTTTCATTTTATTTCATTTCTAGTTAATAATTATTAAAATACTGTTGTTGGTTAATGGATCTTTTCTTTTTATTTATTTTCAAGTGCTTGTTATGTAATGTAGTAATGCATACCAAAAACGTGTTTTGTTCCTAGAATGTATTTTTTAACTGTTAAACCTTAATCTCATTTTTAATTTTGTTGTATTGCATCATGTGCAATGACCACAGACCTGGAGGCATAGAAAGGCTTGAAAATAAATCATCATTATCCTCATTATTACTACCTACAATAATACTGGATTTCTGGATTGAAGAACAATCCACACTCTTTTAAAGTTTGACGCATTAATAACCTGGAATGCCACTAAGCCAGAATAAAGATATTGGTTTGTTTGCAAAGTGATGGAAATTATCCCCTTTTGCAATTAAAGAAGAAATAGAGTAGAGGGAATGTGGAAATTAAACCATAAAGAAGTAACTTAAGCCCTAAAGATATGAGGATTTATCTGTTATAATTCAGTAAAAAGACACTGGAACCAGAAAATATTACAGCGACAGAGAACCTTAGGAATTATTTATTCTAGTCTCCTCATTTTGGAGATGAACAAAACTCTGGCCTAGAATTCCTATCCAAGTCTTAGAGCTAAATAGTTAATGGCATGGCTGGGACTTTAATCACAGTTCTCAGAAGCTAAATTATCATACCCAAACCAGCTAATATGTGATCAAAGCCCATACCATAACCCTTTCAAGATCTTGGGTGAACAAAGGAATATTAAGTACAGGAAATGCATCTACATATAAGCTTTAATTAATAAAAAATATGAACAATATATATTACACACAGTCTATTTACTTAATGTACTAGTTGCTTTATAAAAGTTGTCTCTAATCCTTGCTACAACACTAAGCAACCGCTAAACAAAGTAGGAATCATTTCCATTTTATAATGAAAAAGCTGAGCCCTGGAAAAATTAAGTAGCATCCAAGATTGCAAACCCAGTAAGTGAGTTTGTATTAATATTACTACCAGATCTAAGTGATTCAAACTCTGCTATCTTCTGCTTGGTGTTTTTAATCTGTTGCATCTTGTTTTGCCTTAGCTTGTGTGGTCACAGAGGTCATTAGTTCTCTTGACCCAAATGTCTGAAAAACTGAAAAAAGTTAGGAAAGTGTTAATAAGAAAGGAAGTTACATTTGGCAGCTTCCCTCTCTGTATAAAGCTCTTTACCTTTAATTTTCATAGCATTGCCTCACGATTGATGTTATAATCCTCAGTTTACAGTTTTGGAAACAGTCTCAGTGAGATTAAATTGTCCATACATCTTAGAGAAAAAAAAAAAAGCCTAAGCCAGCATTCAGACTGATCTATCTGACCCCAAGTATTCTTTCCATTATTCCACCCACCTCCCAGTCTTTTCTTCTCCTGGTTAATTTTCTATGGTCCACACACCTCAGCTCCTTCTCTGGCAAAGTAGAATTATAATACATGCTCTCGTAGACGTCCCAAGAAGTAAGAGAATGTGTTGAGAGGTTGCCTTCAAATTTAAATTATATCATCTTGTATAGAAATAAATATCACGTCCTCTATATGTTTCCTTCTTTGAGAAATGAGGATCTGGAAAGATTGCTGAAATCTTTAGCACTCGTCTTTCATCTCTGCATCATCTTGACTCACTCTGTGTCTGTGCCCAGCACCCCCATCATATCACACATAATGGTACCACTAACCTAGATCATACTTAAAAACACCTCTGAAAAGTGAATGAGAAATAAAATAATTGTATTTATTACACAAATAAGAAGGAATAATTCAAATGTTTAATAATTGGGCTTTGGTTTACATTTTCCTTCTCAAGACTAATTTAATTGAAGCCTTATAATGTAATCACAGGTAAAGTTCTATAAAAGTGCCCCAGCCTTACTGCTACTATGGAAATACAAAACTTTGAAAATTAAAATATACTTATAAATTGCTAGCATTGTTTTTTAATAACCACTGAGGAGCACATTGAAAGTGAACTCCTCAGTGAATACAGGACAGAGAGAGAGAGAGACAGTGAGTGAGAGAGCGAGTGAGAGAGGCTTGAAACACTTACTGATGATGGGTCTCACTGCACACATGATCCTGAATTTCCTTCCACGTGTCAACTTTAGCAGCACTGCATGTAAACCACCCCCATTTATGAGGAGACCACTTTCTATCATTGACACTCTTGAACCACTATTCTGAAACCAGTTGTCACTGCAGAATAGAGTCTGGGAATGGGATGTGGGACATCAGTAATGCATGACAATTTTTTATAATAGTAATTAAAAGCAATGCTACCTGTTAGGGTTCTGGAGAAGTTGTTTCTGCCCCTTTCTCCCCACTGTACTTATGGAGTTTTGACTTCCAAGTTTATCTGTGTGAAAGCCCTTAGCAGTCCATTCTAGTCTTCTAAAGTAAGCCGGTTAAAAAACACCCTTCCTGCTTAGCAGAAGGGACTTTGTTCTTTGCCTCAACCTTGCTCTTTGCAATATGTTGCTAGTGGCCCTAAATCAGAAAGTGCATTAATATGTCTTTTGAATTTCTGGGTCTCCTCAGGAGAAAAAAAAATGTTTTCAACAATCTTATAATATTTTGTTAAAAATCCAATTCTGGTTCAATGTTTTGTTCTCAAAGGAATTTTGAATGAAGAAAAAGCTTTTGTAAAAGGGAAGAAGCTTATCTAATCTCTTCAAGACTGATGAGAAGCAATCAGGAGCCTTGTGACTCTTTGAAACAGTAAATTTCTAGGGAATTAGGCACACGTTTCTCAGGAACAATAAAGAAGGTTATACTTCAGGTTGGCTCTTAAAGCACCCCTTCATGTATCCCAAAAGGCAATTTGAAAGCACCATTCTCTGTGTCAACTGGAAAAGGGAGGAGGCCATGCTGAGCTGAAATTCTTTCAGGGGGTCATAAGGCATTGAATACAGAATGAAGATTACTCTTCTGAT
This sequence comes from Microcebus murinus, assembly GCF_040939455.1. Classification (NCBI taxonomy): domain Eukaryota; kingdom Metazoa; phylum Chordata; class Mammalia; order Primates; family Cheirogaleidae; genus Microcebus; species Microcebus murinus. Next base: position 57,936,536 of record NC_134104.1, on the reverse strand, counting down.
TAGTATAAAATTCAGAGTTATAAACCTCTTATGATAAAATGTCTTCAAAGATGTAGGAAAATAAATTGGTTTATGCAACAGAGTTTCTGAATATTATTAAAAGATTTAGATTTTTGACAAGGTCTTTTACTTGCTTGCCAATGTACTAACTTGACCATAAAAATTTTTCCGAACCTTTGCTACGATTTTACTGAACCGTTCTTTGCTTAAATTACTTGAATATTGTTAAGACTTTATTGAATAATCAAAAGTCAATACATATGTAGCATTGTTATTATTGCCATTGTTGCAGCAGTGTTGCATTCTCTTCTCTAAGTTAGGGCTGGTGGGGATAGCCATGAATCTGTTTACGCATTTAACCCTGCATCTGCGTTTTCTTCTTGTAGCATTGAAAAGTGTCGGGGGGCCTCACTAGACTCTGGCTGCTCAGTAATTTAGACTCTTCTAGCCTGGAAAACTTATCAGTGAAGTTATATTCACAAGCCCTTTTAGGAGATAGAAAAACAGCTTTGCATGCAAAGCTCTTGTTTTTAAAATAAGGACTGACTCTATCAAGCTATACGAGACTCTCTGATTGATGACATAATACCATCTACATTATCATTGCAGTTACCACTAGGGAGGCAGCAAGTGTCATTGAAAGGAAGGAGTGTGGAGATGACTGTCTGGAGACTTGACTTAGGCATTGTCAAACAGTTTTGTCTTAAGATCATTTTCCTTATCTATAGGGGACACTTTCCCCTATCTTGCAGACATATTATGCAAAGAAGTCAAAAGATATATATGAAGTATTTAGAGTTCCATGGAACAAGGAAAGTTCATAAATATCATGCATTACAGTGGAAGTATTTGTAGAAGTATAAATCAGTTTGAGGTCTCAAGAGTAAGACCCTTTATCTGAGCTCTTAGTGGTTAGAAATTAGTTTGTTTTTGATTGGCTGTATAGGGAAGTACTGTGTTGCTTCTAAGTACTTCTAAGTTCATACATTGGAAACAACTAAGAATGAATTACCAGTGATATATCACTTCTTTTAAAGGTTTGTTTTAAAAGCAAGTTGCTATAAATTCTCTGAGAAATTTCTCTCAAATTAAAAAAAAAATTAACTCTTTTACCTCCCATTAGTCAATGACTTTCTTAAGGGAAAGAACCAGGGGTACTTTACTGATTTTCTCCCTCAGTCACTGAAACTGGGACCAGACATGTCTTCAGTGTTTGTTGAGCATTCTGTGTAAAAATTTTGGAGTATATTTACTAAAATTTGTAAAAAAAAAAAAAAAAAAGAATATATACTAATTTCATTAATATGGCTACATGCATGTCATGTGATGTAGACAGATGATACACCCATATTTTTGAAAATTATACAGCCATTAGAAAAATAATAAATTATATCTATAGCTATTGACCTGGAAAAATGACTATAATTTATCAAGTGAAAATAGCAAATTTTCGGCATAAGTATTTATGAATAAATATGTTGTATGTGTTTTTATGAACATGAAGAAAACTACAGAAAAATTCATACTATATTCTTCACTTTGGCCATTTGAAAGGCTTGGGAATGAAAAAGGATTCAGAGGAGATGATTAATTTTTTCTTTAAACATTTTTTATTGTTTTACTAGTTGCAATGAGCATCTATTATTAAAGAAGTTTGAAAATGAATAAATAAAATTATTTAAAAAATTACTACCTTTTTGTTTCCTGGGAAAGCAGGCTGAGAAAAATAATCAGCACACAGAAATTTTAGTTTAATTTGTATTGCCTCAACTTTTCTAACACAAAATAAAGTACCTACTCTAAATAGATTGATTAATTTATTCAACAAATATTTTTTGGGTTCCAGGCTGGTACTAGTTTTTGTTAACAAAGATAATGTGTGTGTGTGTGTGTGTGTGTGTGTGTGTGTATGTGTGTGTGTTTGTGAATATAAAGCTGAATTCTTTCATGATTCAGGGTCATATCTGAAATCATATGCAAAAAATAATAGTTGAGCAATTAAAAGTTAATTTGATAATTTGACATTTCTCTGGATACATAACCTACACAATGCATAAGAAAACTTCTTAAAAATTCTCCTTTTTTGCCATCTCTCTCATCCACAAATTATCTCCCCATTACAGCTATCCTCAGTGTTTCTCCTGCCTTTTTCTCACCCTCCTCTTCAAGAGTTCATACTCTAACTCTCTGCAGCCCAAGTCAGTTGATTTTTCTGCTCACATCCAATCTCCTTACTGAATCAGTCTTATTCTTCTCTTTCGGTTGTAAATCTCACTAGACTTTCTGGATTCTTCTATTTATCTCACTCATGGAGAACAAGCAAAAAATAAAAAACAAAACACCTCTGCAAAATTAGGCTTCAGGACTATATCCCAACAGAAGATCCATAGCAGTTTAGATAACTGAAGGGGCAAACCCGGGAGCCTTAGGTTAAAAACAAACATCAAAAGTTCTCTACTTGCATAGACTTGAGCCTAAGACATGGACAGACCATCCAAATTGGAATCAGGCAAGAAAAGACCATATGGTTTGAGATACTGTATTTCCCAGAGTCATTTCATTCTAAATTCATCACAGAATAGTCCTGACAATGACTCAAACTTTTATGGGTAGAGAACAGAGGTACAGTGAGCTAAATTAAAACACAGGAAAGCTGTAGTATAACTGCAATTAATGATAAACAGGTATATATCTTTGCCATGTTATAGTCAGTTATGAGTGAAGCTAAGAAATAGAAGAGATAGTGGGGGAGATAAGGAGATATGGAAGAAGGGGGAACAGAGAGAGAGCAAAGGAGAACATTCCTTCCCCCAAATAAAGAAGGGGAGAGGGTAAGAGAAGGTGGTTGATTAGAGGTTAGGAAGTGTGAAGAAGAAAATAAGACAGTATTTTGACACCGTAGCCTGTTTCTTCCATTTCACAAGTCCTCTCTAGTCCCTTATGTGTCCTACCCTGGGTGGGCTGGGTCCACTTGGCACTTCCAGCCAGCCAGCTGTCACCTTCTTCCATTTACAGAGCACTGGCTGAGAGTGAACCATTTACAGTTGTGGGAAATTCTCTTTAGAATTTGCTCATAGTTATGTTTGTTGCTTTTAACTCCAGGGGACTGAAGAAGTCAATCAGCAGCTGATTATGGTGAGCTTAACCAAAGACATCTATTTCTCTGCCCTATGTTTTTAGCATAGGATATGTATACAGGAAAGAGTGTGAGTCCATGTTCATGTTATGTGACTCCTAACTGTGCCCCAATAGTCTGGTGAGAACTGGAACCCTAGCTAGAAAGATGTCAAACAATAGGGGTGTGGTTAGGGAAAAAATCATGCTCATGAAGAGATTTTAATGAGATAAGAAAATGCTTATATAATGTTAAGTGAAAGAAGGGAGATACAAAACTTAAATGAAACATTAATGTTATTTATATCTGGCTGGTGACTATTAATTATTCTTCCATTCTTTTTTTTAAATTTTATTTTCTAAAGTACCCTTAAGAAAGAAAGAGAGAGAAGAAAGGGAGGAGAGGAGATGGGGGGAAGAGAAAAGAAAATGATCTCTCGAGATATCCTTTTGTCTTTTGTTTTTGATAAGTGAATTGTTTTAATGATCACATCTCCAGTAAGGAAGATATTTCTCCTCAAGTTTGAGTGATATGATGTTCTTACTGAGAATTTTTTTCTTTATGGACTATGGCTCAATGTTTTGGACATGTTTAATGTTCAAGTAGCCCTTTAGCTCTTGTGGAGTGATTGGGGAAGGGAGTTATAGCATAGATTGTTCACTATTACTGGTGATGGATTAGGATAGTGTAAACAGAGCTCTGATCACTTCAGGTGTGAGTAGCGAAGAGAAGCAGGGTGGTCCAACGTATATACTCAAGCCATGCTTTTCTATATAAAATAAATGTTTGCTTAGATGATAAATCACTTTACTTTTTATGTATTAATATCAACCTCAGTTAGTACAAGTATTTGAATGGAACAAAAACTACACAATCAAGAGACTTCATATTTCCAGAACCCTATAATCTGCTTATTTAAGTATTTACCTATTTATATTATTCTCACCTTCTACTTCCTCAGACTGTTTTCATTGCTTCTGTTCTAGTTTAGATCTCACAGCAGCTCTTTAGAATCTAGATGTTAATTATCCTTATAATTGACACCTACACCTAACTCTGAAATAACACTTAATCTTTCCTAGCTTGAGTGGTTTTTCTGCCATTTCTAAATCTCTCTTCTGTTCATCATGCATGCATGTTCTAGGCCTGAGTTGCCTTTTACAGTTACCTTCATTTGTTCACTCTTGGCTCCCCTTAACTCAGTGTCTTTGTAGCTCAGAGTTTCCTAATCCTGGCTACATATTTAAAAATGACCCATCAGGTTTAAAAAAAAAAATACCAATGCATTGGCACCACTTAGATAGTCTGCTTAGATTGGTCAGAGGTAGAGTCTAGCTGCATACTCAACCCTTTTAGGGACCAAACTCTTATTTCATCTCAAAATTTTCAGTTCAGTGAAATCAGATTTAACATGCTGTTTCATGCTGAAAACACTTATTCTGGATAATTACTACCTTCCTAATCAGACAATAATAAAGCTTTAACATTATGTATGATATAGCTCTGTGTATCATCACCCAGACATGCATATGACAAACAGACATACACACACACACATTTAACTAACAACCAAATTTAAACATGTAACTTGATAAACACAGAATTGCTAATACCATAGTTAACTAGCTCATATGTGTAATAATAACTAATTAGAACCTATGACCAAACCAAAAAGTTCTCTTTATCCCTGCCTATTATAAATGAAATATCCTACATTGCTAATAGGTATTAAAAAATTCGTTGAGTCTGCTTAGTGGGAAAAATGGTGGCTGACAACAATGTCAAAAGGAATATACAGTTGTTAGCCAAAAGTTGGAAACATCCTAAATGTCCATCAGTGGAAAAATAGATTAACAAAATATGGTACATACATATGATGGAATATTATACAACCATAAAAAGGAATGAAATTCTGACACGTGCTACCACATGAATAAAACTTAAAGACATATACTAATTGAAATATGCCAGTCACAAAAGGACATATACTACATGTTCCATTTACAGAAGGAAACTAGAATAGTCAAATTCATAGAAACAGAAGGTAGAATAGAGTTACCAAGGGCTGGGGGCAGAGAGGAATGAATAGTTATTATTTAATGGTGATAGAGTTTTAGCTTGGGAAGATTAAAAAGTTCTGGAGATGGATGGTGGTATTGCCACTGAACTGTGCACCTAAAAATTGTTAAAATGGTAAATTTCATTATGTATATTTTACCACAATAAAAAAGGAATGCACCTTTGAAAGCTTTTAAGAAATATCAGTGAAGGCTGGGCGTGGTGGCACACGCCTATAATCCTAGCACTCTGGGAGGCCGAGGTGGGTCGATCACTCAAGATCAGGAGTTCAAAACCAGCCTGAGCAAGTGCAAGACCCTGTCTCTACTAAAAATAGAAAGAAAATTAATTGGCCAACTAAAAATATATAGAAAAAATTAGCTGGGCATGGTGGCTCATGCTTGTAGTCCCAGCTACTTGGGAGGCTGAGGCAGAAGGATTGATTGAGCCCAGGAGTTTGAGGTTGCTGTAAGCTAGGCTGATGCCACGGCACTCACTCTAGCCTGGGCAACAAAGTGAGACTCTGTCTCAAAAAAAAAAATAAATAAATAAAGGAAAAGAAAAAAGAATTATCAGTGAAAACATATTATAGTTACAGAGTTTAGGGGCAAAACTGAGCTGCATAGTCTGTTCACAGCACCATTAGAGCTTTATGAAATATAATTTAGTAGCTTAAGTAACAGTCTTTACCTTGCTATATATTTACAAAATTTAAACACTGATATTTTCCTTGATTCACAAGTGGTAATGGAATTATTGTTAAATTTCTAGCTATGTTAGAATTCTCATTCTGGTCAACTGATGGCAGAGACAGAACTGCAGCTTTCTTTTTCATCAACAATATTATCTCTTACCAAATTATCTTCTTGGTAGGAGAAACTAGGGCTTTTTTGAGGCTATATTTTCCAATAATTCAGTATGTGATCAGTTGCTCTCTTTTTTTCTCTGAAAATGTTGAATATTTTTGTTGACTTTTACAAATTACTTGGTATACAGTTCTATGAATTTTAACACATGTATAGATTAATATAACAACCACTACCACCACTATCATGATACAAAACAGTTCCATCGCCCCAGAGAACTCCTACATGACATTTCTTTATCCCTCCTCCCACCACTAACCCTTGGCAACCATAGATCTCTTCTGTGTAACTATAGTTTTATAGTCCTGAGAATTGTCCTATAAATGGAGTTTTATAATATGTAACTTTTAAAGCCTGGCTTCTTTCACTCAGCATGATGCATTTAAGATTTGTCCATATGGTTGCATGTTTCAATGATTTGTTTCTTTTTATGGCTAAGTAGTATTCCTTAGTATGGATATACGACAGACTATCCATTCATCCATTGAAAGACATTTGCATATTTTCCAGTTTGAGAAAAATATGAATAGAACTGCTATGAACATTTGTGTATAGGTTTTTTGTGTGAGCATAAGTTTTTATTTCTCTAGAGTAAATACTCAGGGGTCAGATTGTTTCTTCAGAGGTAATGTGTTAAACTTTATACTACCAAACTGTTTTGTGGAGTGGCTGTACAAATTTCCATTCCTGCCAGCGGTATATAAGAGTTCTAGTTGCTCTATATCCTTTTCAACACTTGATACTGTCAATTTTATTTTAGAGATTATAATAGGTGAGTAGTAAAAACACTTTTTCCTTTTAGCTACATTTTTGAGGCTATAAATGAGAATGTGATTCTGGTGTCATAATCTTTCCTGACTCACATTTTTAGTACATTCTATTCCTATGTACTTTCTTCAAGAGGAAGAAAATGGAATCTAGTATTACATTTCTGATGCTATTACTTTTCTGACACTCTTCTCAGAATTGCTGTTTTTCCCTATTATAGTACATTAATTTAATTTTTCAGGTTTTCTAAATTTTTTTCTTAAAGATCTAAAAGAATCACCTCTTTATTATCTAAATTCTAATGTAACTTAGTGTGTGCCTGCATAAATGCCAAATGTCAGGCCTGTGCAAGAAAATTAATATACTCATGCAATATATGTTTGTTGAACACTTGCCATACCTCAACCAATTAGGTGAATAATACATACTACAACAGGAAAGGACAATCTTCAAGATATTAAATTATAATTCTCCTTGCACTTCTAATGTGGGAGCAAAAAATAATTAGAATGTGATAGTTGAAGTAAAATTCTTTGAGATTAGCATATTAGATGTTGAATGGGTCTTGGTCTATAATTTAAAATGACATTTTGGAAAACGAAAACAAATGTAAGACAATGAACACATGTTTTCTTTTAGAGGAAAGAACCCTGCCCTGGGAGTTAGAAGACCTGTATCACATCCCCATTTCTGTCATTCTGTGGCTTTGGAACTCAAGTAAATTACCTCTTCACATTTTTTTTATGTGTCCATAAAATTAGAATGTTGGTCTAGATGATCTCTATGATTCCTTCCACCTTAAAACTTAAAAACTTACAATGTATCTTTGAACTCCCAATGATCACAATAAAGGCAACATATTATTTTTAGCAAATATTTAACATAACATAATTAACAAATTTATCATCATTCTTGTCATAAGACTTTATCTGTACCCTGATATAGAGGCCTATTTTCATCTTAACCTCTCAGAAACATTTCAAAATGTGACATATTCTGTCTTTTTTGTAAAAATGTCACCCTTGGCTTCTGTAACCTCACACTGGATTTCCTACTACCTGACTGACCCGCCAGTCTCTTTTGTTAGCTCCTCTTCTGCTCCAGGACACTGCCTAGGTGAGCTCCTCCAACCCAATGGCTTTAAATGTCATTTATATAACTGGTGACTCTCAGATTTTTATTGCAAATCCTACTTTAACCTGTCACATCAAGTCCAAATTTATAAATGCAACAATTTACTTGCTATCTTTTTTGGATGTCCACTGGGCATCTGAGACTTAGTAAGAGATCTTGATCCCCAACTTATCTCTGTGAATAGCACCATCCTGCTGGAAGAGGCCTGCTTGTTATTTGCTCTCTCGCCTTTTTTTTTTTTTTTTTAAATGTCTTTGGCCATACAGTCTCTTCAAAAATTTAGTTGGCTTCTGCTTCATTTTTTTCAGGTCATTTCCATGTGTGAGTAACCACATCAAAAATTCTCAACTAGATTATCTTTAAAGCTTGATAGCTCTGTACTTATTTTTTAACTGGTCTTGTCCTTTTCCCATGCCTACCTACTTAAATTCAATAGCAGTGACTATCATAAGGCTTTTGGAAACAATAGTCAGTGTGGGGAACATACCCTTAATATGCTCTTGTGCTGAGTAGGTTACCATTGTCTGTCTGACAAATAATGCTTGGAGAGAGATGCTTATCTTTTGCTAAGGGTGCCCCTTTAGTTTTGGGTACAGAAGAAATGGGCTCCATGTTAAGCAGTTTCGATCTTATCCCTGTGCAGGGAATGCCCTCCATTGTCTAGTCCCAAACCCACTACATACCATTTAATATGCCCCCTGCAGCAAGGTAGGTCTCCTTCTGATCTCCCTTCCTAGCCATGATTTATTTTGGTAAGGAAGATGGGCCATTCCCATACTCAGACATTTTAAATGAATGACTCCAAATTGCTCAAGGAATGCAGTCCAGCTCTTCAGTGTGACAACTGAAGGTCCTTCAGAATCAGATTATATATCAGTATTATATATTAATATATATAATAAACTATATATTGAAATAGTGTATTTAAAGGGCATACTACATTGCCTAGAATACTAGGTGCTCAATAATGGTAATTATTTCATTAACCAAATTACTTAGTGTTTTAAATGTTTAAGAATTTGCCTTCCAAAAAAGAAAAAAAAAAGAATATGTGCTTCAAGATCCAGCAATCACTTCTAGAAATCATTTTTCCATAAGAAATAATTTCATATGTATGACAACACTTTTCATTGTAGCTTTACACATAACAACAAAAATTTTGAAGCATACTAGATTTACCACAGAAGATAAATGGTTTAATATATTGTTATGTTAGATTATATATGGCTATAACAAAGAATAACATAGATCCATATATACTACCCTGAAAAGATCCTCATAATATATTTTAAGTTAAAATAGGAAGTTTTAGGTTAATATAGGTTTGACACAGAGTGAAATACAATGGTCTGAAAGAACAGGGAAGAGTGGCTATCTTAAGGAGTGACAGAAGATTGCAGAGACAGAGGCAGGTTCTTCGCTTCTTGTTAAAATTTATTTCTTAAGTGGCAAGATTGTTTGTGATTTATATTGTTATTTTTACCTTGTGTTTAAAGGGAGCAGTTTGCAGGGTTTTATTTTTCTTTTTTCTGGCTTTATTAAGGTATAGAGTACAAATAAATCTTGTATATATTTAAGATGTACAATGTGATGATTTGATTACACATACACATTGTGAAATAATTAACACAGTCAAGGTAATTAACACATCCATCACCTCTTATAGTTACCATTTTTGTATGTGTGCTGAAAACACTTAAGATCTTACTCCCTTAGCAAATTTAAAGTTTGCAATTAGGTATTATTAACTATAGCCACCATGCTGTATATTTGATTCCTGGAATTTGTTCATCTTATGATTGAAAGTTTGTACCTTTTGACCAACATTTCCCCATACCCCTACCCACAGCTCTACTCTCTGCTTCTATGAGCTTGACTTTTTTAGACTCCACTTACAAGTAAAATCACAGTATTTGTCTTTCTGCATCTGACATAATGTCCTCCAGGTTTACCTATGTTATTGTGAGTGGCAGGATTTCCTTTTTTATGGCCAAATAATATTTCACTTTATATATACTATACATACACAATGCATAATGAAACTAATTTTTTTCTAATCAATGTTACAATGAAATGACCTTGTGTAAAACATTTTTGTAAAACATTGTTTTGCTTAAAAGTCACAGTGTCCAAGAACCTATAACCTGTTAATGATGTTAAGTGAAGACTGACTTACTGTGTGTGAGTGTGTGTGTGTGTGTGTGTGTGTGTGTATCTCCAATTTTCCTTTATTCGTCTGTCCATGGACACTTGGGTTGTTTCCACATCTTTCCTGTTGTGAATAATGCTACAATGAATATGGGAGTGCAGATGTCTCTTTAACATACTAATTTTATTTCCTTTGGATATATACTCAGTAGTGGGATCACTGTATCATACGGTAGTTCTAGTTTTAATTTTTTGAGAAACTTTCATACTTTTTCCCATAATAGTTATACTAATTTACATCCCCACCAAAAGTATACAAGGATTTCGTTTTCTTCACACCCTCACCAAGTCTTGTATCACTTGTCTTTTTGATAAGAGCCATCCTAACATATAAGGTGATATCTCACTGTGGTTTTCATTTGCATTTTCCTCGTGATTAGTCATGTTGAGCACCTTTTTAGTATTTTTCAATCAAAAATTTTTTTAAAGTTATAAAAGCCCGTGTTAAAACGATAAATGTTGCCTTGGAAGAACCATTAGGAACCATTTATATATTTGCATGAATTGATTTGTTGATTTTCTCTTAACTTGGAAAATAAAATGTAGTATTGTGGGAAAAAATGAAATAAAATTTAGAGAAAGTGAAGCTTTTTGAAGACAAATTATTCCTATTTAATAGTTTGCTAGGGTCAACCTTTTTTAGTACAATCAATGAATCTTCATAATAGCACTATTTTATAGATTTTTAACTCTGTCAGGAGCTACATACCATATTTTATCTATAAGTTTCTACAAAGTCATCCAGAATTATTAGTATATTTTCTGTTATTTTTACTATTACAGAAGTGTTCAATTATATGTTATATAATTAATAAAGCCTGTGACATTCAACATCAAATATCATAGATTGACTCATTGGTTCTTTTTAAAAAACAATTTAATATATATGAATATATAAAGATAAATTCTTGACAGTTTTGCTCTAAGTAAGGGAAAGAAAACTCTACTACTTTTTGTATGTGTTGAAAAAATTCTATATATGCTTGAAGCCATTTGTTTTCACCACCTCCTCTGAAAACTGTCAGTGAATCTAAAAGTTACCTGAGAAATTCCCATATTTAGCCATAGGAGATTCAATAATAGTAATAATATTAACAATAACAATAACAACAACAATGATAAAGCAATACAAAAGCACAGTTTGCAAACCCAGCACCAATTTATGTACAGTATTAATTAAGACTTAATTTAAGATACCAAATATTGATATAGAAAATGGAATTTAATTAAATAAATATTCCCTTCAGTAGGGAAACTATCTGTATGTTGTGTTTACTCTTGCCTTGTTTTACTATATGGCCATGCTGATTTTCCTCCTGCCTCTGACATACCACTCAAATGCCTTTTCCACAGAAAGCTTGTTCCTCTGTGATGACATTCAGGGAGCCTGTGGAAATGCAATAAAAGCTAAATTGTCCTAAGAAAATTAAGAAAACAATAATCTGCAAGGCAGATATAAATATTTGATGTCGCAGTTACATTCATTCATTCATTTAATTATTAGAATATATGGAGATAGAGTATAAGGTTTACAGATTTTACCTTTTATCCAAATATACTGAAGGTATTAAAAAATCAGAATTATTATGCTTGCAAAGTAAGACAGTATCATAAAATCTTGAAGTTGAAAGAGTTCTCAGAAATCACCCAGTACAGTGATTTTATTTTGTAGATCAGGTGTTGATAAACTATGGCTTTCGGGCCAAATCTACTGTTTGTTTTTGTACGGCCTGTGAGCTAAAAATGGTTTTTACAGGTGAACATTTGCAATCTATTTCATGATAGAAACACTGTCTTTGGACTCCATGTAAGCAAAATGTTATGCTCTAAAAATGAATGTTATGCTACTCATTAGTAGACCTGTATTTCTAAAAAAAAAGTATACTTATTACATTTCAAATTTTGTTAATAAAAATTCAGATAATTTGTTTTCTCTATTGTTATGTAATATCTACATAGCATAACATCTCTAAGTTTACCTCTTGACCCACAAAGCCTAAAATATTTATAATTTGGCCCTTTATAGAAAAAGTTTGCCAACCCCTATTCTAGAGAAAGATCTAAAGTCCAGAGAAGCTGAATAATGTTCCCAAGGTATATTTATCTTTTTGAATCAGACTATTTCTAATATTGTATGTGTTCTGGAGTGTCTGGTTTGAATCCACCTATTACTGGCCTGTTGACGTAGAGCAAGTGACTTTCAACTTATCTTTGCCTCAGTTTCCTTATTTATAATATAGTATTGTTGTGAGCATTAAGTGGGATAATATGTGTATGAAATAATTCCAACAGTTCCTTACACATGGTTAGTACTCCAGTAACTATTAGCTATTATTATAATTAATGATGATATGTTGAATTTATAGGGTATCCTAAAGAGAAGGGATTAATGTTCATATCTGTTACTGTCTCTTATTTTCCTGTCATAGGGGTAAGATTATGTCATCTCAGACCTAAGGAAAAATTGACATTTATTCACTTTCTCATTTTTATAGTATAGTTTGTTCATCCTTCCTTAAAATAGCTCTACAAGTTGATACAAAGAAATTATGAATTTCTAAAATACATACATAGTTTGTAATATTGATGTGAAAACTTAAACAGAGTACTTAAATGACAGCCACACAGTACACCTGCCTCGAATCTAGTAGATTAAAGTGAAATCCTTTTGTTCTCTCATCCTATTGGGCACTTTCACTGTATTTAAAACTATTTGAACTGATTACATTTCTATTAATAATTTGGCGACGAGTCAGCTACTGATTTTTTAAAAATTATATTTAATTTACTTTGTGCAATGGTGAAGTATTATATTTCTATTCATTCTTTTCTGTGTTATTGACATAAAACATTATTTGCCCAGTTTATTGATTCTCTTCATCTACTGCTTAGACTACAAAGCCATGATGCTGAGCTAGATGAAATCCAGTGAGATAAATGCCCTATATATTGGATCATTTAGTATTTTACCTTGTTAGTTCTCTTGCCTGTGGCAGCTATAGTTAACTATATTTTTTAACATAAGGAAAAAACGAGACAGTTTTACTCCTCCGTGAAATGAAAGAGGATAGCATGTTTTCTGCTTTAAAAAAATCTAGAATTTTGGTTTCTAAAAAAGACCCTCTGTGTGGTTGACAGTTTCTAGAAAAAAATTTGTTATAGACTATAGGTTATACATTGAATTTAAAGAAAAATCGCAACAAAAGGACCAATTCTAACTGTGACTTATTAAAGTGATAAGAATTGGTATGGCCTATAATTGCTTCCTCTGTGGCTCCTATGTGGTGTTTGCTCAATTTACTGGTCCAAGCAAGATTTTATTCTTCTTGGCCCTGTAGATCTAATCTCACAAAAGATAATATATTTTTTTTTCTGTTTCATTCATCATCACCATTATCTTCCTGGAGGTTGCTAAAATTTATAATAGAAGATGTATCTTAACATAAAAAGAAACACTGGGGTAGGAAAAAATGGTGCCACGTTTAATCTTAAATTAAGAATGTAAATTCATTACTGCTTGATGCACCCATAATTAAATAGATAGTTCAAAAAGCAATATTTTGAAAGCAAACAATATAAGTAAAATCCATATGTGGCAATCTACTCTGTAGATAAACCAGGCCAAATCAGAAGAAATTCAAGGTCAATAAAAACCACTAGCACTTTATATTTGTCCAAATACAGTTCTGCCATATTTTTGTAATGAGTTTAAGTATAAATAGCTTATAATTATGTATTTCTATAACATCCGGTACTTTAGCATAGTATGTAGCACATTGTAATTATTAATTTAATTATCTGAATCCACTTCTTGGGCAGAGAGCTTATTCTGTCTTGATCACCATGATATTCAGTGTTCTCTGTAGTTCAGAATCTAATACTCAGTAGATCCTTACATTAGGTTGAAAGAATGGATGAATGTTCATGAACAAATGATTTTTAAGGGACATAATTATTATTTTATTTACTGTACTGATTGCAATTACATATACATACATCTACATCAACTAATAGCCAACTTTTCAAATATATTTGGAATACTTTTGATGTTTATGTCACCCATTCACAGATATTTCCACTTATCTCTGCACATCAGCGAGTTTCCAAATTAAGGATATAATGCTCTATTTTCACAGATTTAGATTAAACATTTTCATCAAGACCTTGTTCAAATATTATCCCCTCTACTAAAATTACCTTGATTCCACCAGCTATAATTAATTGCGTATTCTCTTTATCTAGGACTCTATTGGAATTTATTTTTAGACTTTTGTAATGGTATATCAAATTATATTTGGATCCCACATCACACTTGGTTCTTCTGCCTTGTGAAGTGCTACATTGTAGATTTTCAAATACTTATGCATTGAAAAAAGAAAGTCATAGTTAAGGAAATAAACTTACACATGGTTAAACTTAAAAAATAATTTATGCTCACCTAGAGCATTTATTCCCAGCACAGCGATCAGAGATCTATTACCAGTACCATAATGGCCAGTCACTTCTACCTCAATACTCCCCTCCATTGGATAGAAGTGCCTATGAGTCTTAAATATCTCTGGTCTTTGGGGACTTCTAACAAGCTTTCCCAATGATAGTAGCTGTTATTAATTAACTAGTTAAGTCATTAATTCAATGAATATTTTATTGAGGACCTATTGAGAAGAAATGAATGGGAATTTTTTTGTTCTCAGATAGATCAGTGTATAATGGGGAAAATGTAAATGAATAATTACATGGCAGCAAGTTAAATGCTCTGAAATATACATAAGATACTGTGGGGATCTATAGGTGCAGCATGTGCTTGCTGGAGTCAGCACCTCCACTTTGCCCTATAAGTGTTCTCTCATGTTTCCCACATCAGAAGAAACTTGCATCCTACTAAGTCTCTCCTGCTTCCCCATTTTCTCCTTTGCCTTTTAAGAATCAATTCTCAGTTGCTTTAAGCCAGAATTGGGTGCAGCCTTTCAGCCTATTCCTTTTAAAAGGATGGTAATACCTGTCTCAAAGACATCTAAACAAACCAAACTGAGAGTTTTCTTCATACTATTTCATTAATCATGCTGAGCTGGAATATTGGCATAGATTAGGTTAGGTAGCCAATTGAAAGATGAAGTACCTTAATGAGAAAACTTCCACTCCCCAAATGTTTAACACGCTTGTACATATTAATAGCAACAGCTAACATTTTACTGAGTAGTTACTATGTGCTGGTTCTTGTTATAAGAGATTTATATGCAAAGGTGTATCATGCCATCCTCGTTAACGACTCTTTGAAATAGTCGCTATTCTTATCCTAATTTTACTGGTGAGGAAACTGAAACACAGAGAAGAAAACATTTGTCCGGGGTCAGGTATGTGGCAAAGTCAAGATTCAGTCCCACGAGTCCAAGTTCAGAGCCTGTACTTTTAATTAGTTTATATACTCCTTAGAAACAAGTCTCCAAATTAAAATTTATCCTTATGTGACTCTACAAAGTGTTCATGTTTCCTCTGTGTTTGTATGGAATCATCTTTATTTTAAAATAGATTAACAATGGCTGTGTTCCCCTTCAATCTGCATATGCTGGGAAAGTGAGAGGTACAGTCTCATGTGTTTATAAATGAGTGGACAATTACCATGTTAGAAATACAGAATATGTTTATTTACGATAAGTCATGTGGTTCCCTAGAGTTAACCAGTCTGAAGTGTTTATATGGTGATAGTCTAAGAGTCTAAGCAATTCTTTAAAAAATGGATGCTACCAACTTTTGTAATATTTAAGCTAGTCTCAAATAATGACCTGGATACATATTAGAGAATGAGTCTCTGCTCAGTGCTCTATTCCAATGAAAAAGCCTTTCTGTTTTCCTTTTTCTCCCTCTTCACCAACCTTGTATTGTTAATTGCATTCCTCCTTTCCTCTTCATGTAATAGCCATTTTGTCTCAATGAAAACCTTAAGTAGGCATTATTAAAACAATCACATATTGTTTCTTCATCTGTAAAATGAGGGATTGGATTAGATGATCTTCAAGGTCCCTATGGGAAGACTTTATCTATATGTTTGATGTAGATACCATTATATTAAAACAAAAATTATACAGTAATCCGTAACCAAGACACATCATGATCGTCATTGATGTAGAACATTTTTATCCACGATTTAAAGTCTGGTTTTGTTATTATGGATTTTTTTTGAATTCACTTAACTGCTTCAAAGAGAAAAAAAATCATACTTTTGTGTATATAATTTGCCTGTGTAGAGGGAACTATATAAATCTACCCACTTTGAAGACCTAAGTGTATAATCAAGGGGTGTCTATTGGAAAATTATACTAAGTAACTGATAACCTGGGACTTGAATAATTCATGTCTCAGAAACACGATGACTAAGAAGCTAGAGACAAGTTGTCTTGTTCATTTATACATCTTATGTCTTCCCAAATGTCCTTGACTCTTGATTTTAAAAACCTCAGTCATCTCAACCATTTCTCCATCACAGCAAACTATATCATACTAAATTCATCCTCCTCTATTTGTTATGGCACAATCCAGAGTATTAGCTTTCAGGATCATAATGTATGCTAAAGGGGTCAAAATACTTTTGTATTTGGATTTTTTAAATTCCTTTATATTTATCTCTATATCACTTAATACTTTATTACAAAAGTTGCCAACACAAATGAATCAATCCCCATTGATCTGGGCCACACATTATCTCCTGCCTTGAGTTCTATGTCAGCTAACTTATTAGGTATGGTACAGCTAAAGGAAGACAGTTAAAGAAAAAACATGCTCCCTACCTTTTAGGAATCAGAAGTAGGTGAGATGCTTATAAATTGTTAACAATTGTCTCTTGGGTTGTTGGAAGGGTTCATAAACAAGTAAAGAGTAACTGTAATTACATAGTACTATGAAAACCTGCATAGATATTTGTCACAAAGATATGCATTCTGTCCTTCTAAAGATGAGATAGGTGTACATAGTGTTAAAGCAAACAAAATAATGAGATAATGGCAGGATGAAGATGGAATTTACATGGACTGTTCTTCACCCCAAATAGTAGAACTCAATGTACCTCTGAAGTCCTAAAACTTGAACTGCCTCAGGTCAGCCTGATAGTGGTAGGAAATTAAAATGGCAACACACTGAGATTCTCATTATTCATGCTTCCCCACATGAAGGCGTATAGGGATAACTGTCAGAGTTTCTTTAGCCTCCTGGTACTTTGAATGCCTTGAGATATCTTTCCTTCAGTGCAGTAGTTGCATTAATCATCAGTTAATCATTTATTTATTTTATGAAAAAATAGGATATTCTATTCTTTCTGTTTTAAACTTACTGTCAAATGAATACTCTGTGTTAGTGATATGGAAGTAGCAAAAAGTAAATGACCATGACCATCTTTTAGATGTTCTGTTATTGGTCCATTTTCTCCAAAAGGGGGACTCTATACTCTCTTGAGTTTCAAAGGTACTAGAGAATACAAACAGCATTTATACTTCATTTGCTCTGTTATTCTCATCTGCAGATTAATCTAGAATCTCTTTAAGCTCTCCAAAACTTTATTTCTTCATCTGTATCAGTGGTCTAGATCTATTGGCCTCATGGTGATTATGAAGATAAATGTTGTTGAAAAGCCCATTAGCTGAAAAGAGTCATGGAATTCAGGTGTTTTTCTAGTCCTTTCATAATGATGCTGCTGTCAAAGACTTTTAATGATTAACTAGAGAAAGTGATAAACTGGTTTGGTCACATAAAAGTAATTTTGGTATTGGGCTTTTCTAGGTTTAAGTTATGGGGGTTTTTTTTCCCTGCTTTTTTTTCTTTCAAAATACTAAGGGAGTACAATTTTTTTTTTTCATTATATGGATTGCTGTTGTAATGCTTAAGTCATGGCTATAAGTATGCCCTGCCAATCCCCCATATAGTGGGTGATCATTGATAGATAGCTCATTGTACCTTTAGGTATGTTTTCACCCATTCCCTCCTTCCCCCTCCCTCCTGCTTGATTTCCACTGAGTTTTACTTCTCTCTGATCACATATATGTTCATCGGTTGGTTTCAATTTAATAGAGAGTACATGTGGTGCTTGTTTTTACATTCTTTAGATACTTCACTTAGGAAGTATCCAAATTGTTGCAAAAGACATTAATTCATCCTTTTTTTAAAGGTTGAGTGGTACCCTGTGGTATACATATACCACATTTTGTTAATCCACTCACGAATTGATTACACATCTTTGCAATTATGAATTGCGCTGCAATGAACATTTGAGTGCAAGTATCTTTTTGATAAAATGACTTCTTTTCCTTTGGGTAGATACCTGGCAGTGGGATTGTTGGATCAAATAGTAGGTCTACTTTTAGTTCTTTAAGGAATCTCCACACTGTTTTCCATAGCTGTTGTACTAATTTGTAGTCCCAGCAACAGTATATAAGTGTTCCTTTCTCTCTGCATGCTCACCAGCATCGATTGTTTATGGACTTTTTAATGAAAGCCATTCTAACTGGACTAAGCTGATATCTCATTGTGGTTTTAATATGCATTTCCCTGATGATCATTAGAAAAAATTATTTGAAAAAATGTTGAGCATTTTTTCATATGCTTATTGGCTGTTCATCTATCTTCTTTTGAAAAGCTTCTGTTCATGCCTTTTGTCCACTTTTTAATGTTTTTTTTCTTGCTAATTTATTTGTGTTCTTTATAGACTCTGGATGTGTAGTTTGCGAATATTTTCTCCCATTCTGTAGGTTGTCTATTCACTCTGTTGATTATTTCCTTATCTACACAGAAGCTTTTTAATTTAATTAAGTCTCATTTATTTATGTTGGTTTTAATATCTCTATTTAAGAATTCCTGGGTTTAGTTTCCAAATTAACTTTGGATTAAACCTTAAAAAATCAATATATTATCCTTTGAACAGCTAAAGCAAAGTTACCTCAAGTGCAGATAGAGGATCTTCACTTATACAGTATAGTGTATATGTGTCAAATATAGTTTATACATGCCAAATCAGTTGTCACTAAATCATACTGACAATTGAATTAGGGGGAAAATGGCTAATAGTACATTATATGTTAATATAAACATTTAGTTTGAAGGGATGATAAATTTGTCCTACTCCATAAAATATACAAACTAGCATTAGAAAATTATCAAGTATACATTCATAGTCTGTATGATCTTCCATTAAATGTCACTGGGTACTCTCTTTGCCCTGTTCATTTTGGTTCTCGACTTGCTGTAGATTACAAGTGCCCGTAAGAACTACAGCATCTCCACAAAGTCTTGGCACCCTATTTTCCACTCTGCTTTCAGTTTGAGACTTTGTCGATTTAAAAAAAAAAAAATGTTCTGAACAACAGGTTCTTAAAACAGTTACCATCTGTATTGGTTTTTTGTGGCTGCTATAACAAATCACCACAAACTTGGTCACTTAAAACATCAGAAATTTATTCTATCACAGTTCTGAAAGCCAAAAGTCCAAAATCAGTATCACTGGGCTGAAATTGTTGTATTCCTTCTGGATATTCTAGGGAGTATCATTTTCCTTACCTTTTCCAGCTCTTGGTGGCTGCCAACATTTCTTGGTTGTGGCTGCGTCAGTACAATTTCAGTTATGGTAGTCACATTCACTTGGCCTCTTCTGTCTATGTGAAATCTCCTCCTTATAAGGCTATATGGAACTGTATTTAAGGGTCATTTAGATAATCCAGGATAATCTCTCCATGTCAAAATCCTTAATTTAATTACATCTTCAAAGTCTTTTTTTTTCCCCCATGTAAAATAACATTCACAGATTTTAGGAATTAGGATGTAGATATCTTTTGGGAGGATATTATTCAGTTCACAGCCCTGTCTTTACCTGTGCATCTACTCTCCATCTCCTGCCTTGTCCTCCCTTCTCATTCCCACTAGTACTGTCAGCCAGACCAAGAAAAAACAAGAGCTCCCAAAGGCTTCACTTTGCTGACCATACTTTGTACTTTAGCTACAACAAGTAGGCAAATATCATGACAGATCCAGGCACTAAGACTTTACAGGGTTGGATAAAAATAGGTCCATGCTCAGTGGTCTCCAGATTTGTAGATTTTTTGGTATCTTTTTTGGCCTGATACACATAATTTCCATCTTAGTCTTAAAAACTCTTACTTAAAGAGACCCAATTCTGTCTACCTCAGTGTTAACCTTCCTCTATCGTTATACCTAAGGCAAGAAGAACCCAACAACCACTCAATCCGATGTCAACTCACTGTCTTATTCCATTCAGGAAAACTGTATGCCTTAGCACTGGGTCTTGAGTATTTATTCTTATGCTACATAATGAAGAGGGACATTGCAGAAAGGTGGCTGTGGGGAAAACATCTGGAAGAAATAAATTTCCTAGGATCAAAGGGCTCCGTGTGCAGCCCAGAGGGTCCTCAGGGTGCTCCTCAGAGCAAACAAACAATTCTCTTGATGAGTCACTGAATTTTTTTCTGCCAAAAGCCCACATGTGTTGCAAGATCTCAAGGAAAAGGGGTGGAGAAAGAAGAGAGACAAAAATTAAAGAGGGCAACAAAAATGATTTTAAAAAATTTTAACCATATGAATAAAAGAAATCTCACCACGATTACAATCTTTTAATATACCCACCATCCTCAACATTCTATCACTTGTATTGCCCCAGAGTGAAATTAAGTATAACACAAAATATCTTTAAAAACACATACAAAACAAAACAAATGGAGCAAAGCAAAGATGTTAGCGAAGAATATCACACTCTGACACAATGTATTTTTTGCTCTATCCCATGAAAATTGGCAGAGGAGGAAAAAGCCCAGGACTGTGTCCTGAACCCTAGCCAGTGGCATTTTACGGAGGAAAAATGCTCAAAAAGTTACTTATGAATCAGTACAGCCATGCTTTGTTCTGCATGAGTGTTTTAATAGAGTGAGTGTAATATAAGGATCAGGTGGGCTCGTGGGAATGGAACAAAAGATTTTGTAAAATTAAAGCAAAATAATTATAGCTCTAGGTGCAAAGCAAGCATACTCCAGCAGTTGATAGCAAGGACCTGCTCAGAATGGAGAAGGGAGGGAGCATGCTGGAAGTTTTTTTTTTTTTTTATTCACTAACAAAGGCTTTTAATAGGTAACAGTTGTAAAGCATCTTTGAAAGTAATTAATGCACCCACACAAAAATTTATTAAAATGAAAATTTAAGGAATTGTCTAAAATGAATTAATTAACAAAAAAAGAACATCATGCCTTTCTTATATTTTAAAGAAGGAGATAAGGTTAAGCAAAGCAGATTTTTTGTGAGATTGCATTTTAAAATGTTCCTGGTTTATTTAGTATCTGAATAGCCCTTAAAAAGAGAGTTGGCGGGATTTATTATCCACCCCCTTGAAATACTAAATGGGGACAGACTTAAAATGGGGATTAATTTGCTATGTATGAGCCTCAAAGCCCCTCAAAATTATGATATCTCCTTACAAAATGGCCAAAGTTTTTAATAAGTTTACAGAGGCTTGTAGGAAGCAGAATGTGATAATCAAAAGAAAGGAAGGTGAGTGTTTTTTCTCACATGGCACTTTCCGTCCTGCAGTGCCCTTAACTGGGCCATTAGAGCTGTCCTTATTTGCCAGTGGCCTCCTGGAAGACAAAAGGAAAGCTGCAAAATGTGATGTTGGTAATTTTTACCTGGGTGTATTTTCTATCTCTACAGAAAAAAAAAAAAAAAAAGAATTAACTGCATTTATCCTATTTCTATAAGAATTTTTAATCACTCTATTTGTTTTTACCTTATTTTCTTTTTTATTATTTCATACTGTGTTATAATTATAAAGTAGAATATGTACAACCTGCTGAGAATATATCCTTTACTGTGAAAATCATTTCTAGTTGATTACAAAAGTATCCGCTTTCAGCATGTTGTTAGTTATTCCTCAAGAAGTTTTAGGTTGTGAACCTGAGTAAATCTTCAAAGGTCAAATTATATAAACCTTCCAGGCCAAAAATCTTTGGAAAATACTGCCTTCCTTTCAATATTCTTTTGTTCTGTTAAGGCCAGAATATGGCCGTGTAAAAAATGTGAATGAGAAGAAAATTCATTTTGGAAGGTATATTTGGAAAATAATTCTGGTGATGCCATATAAAAATAAATAATTATGGTTTTGAAGATAATTTCCTTTAACTTTGTAAGACAACTTGTGTAATAGGAAAAGCATACCCTAGTAGACATATGATCTGTGGATTTTGGATATGTTTATTTGGATTTTCTTTGTCTTTTCATTGTTTCTTTAAGTGTCCATTGTCATCATGCCTTTATAATACTGCGAGCTATTTTCAGATTTTTCTTTTCCTTTTTGCAGATAGTGGATTCTGTTGGTGTAAGTAATGTAGCACTATTTTTTAGTTTAGTATTCTTGCCTGTAAGGAAAGGCACACTTGGGAAGTTCCTTGGTGAGGACATTCTGCACATAAGTAGATAAATACTCCTTATGCTCTTTGTCCTTCAGTCCAAGGGTATGACTATAAAAAAGGAAAGTCAGAAAAAAAAGTATTTATACTTTTATAGTATTAAGAACGTTCTGTTTTCATAATAGTGGTTCCTTTTTGCTACATGATTTTAAACTAGCATATCTATTGGAGTCTGAACTGGTATTGTATATTGGATAATATATTAGTTTTCTATTGCTGTTGTAACAAATTACCGCAAACTTAGCAGCTTATGGCAACTCAGATTTATTATTTCACAGTGCTACATATCAGAAGTTTGGGTTGGCTCTGCCGATTTCTCTGTTTCAGGCTTCACAATATGAAAATCAAGGTGCCAAATGGCTGGACTCTTAACTGAAAGCTATGAGAAGAATTTACCTCCAAGCTCATCCAGTACCCTGTGGCTGTGAGGCTAAGATCTCCACTTCCTTGCTGTCAGCTGGGGGCCATCCTTATTTAGCTCCTTGCATGGGTTCCCCTCCATCTCAGAGGCAGCAACAGTACCTTGAATCATTGTCACACTTGGTCTCTCTCTGACTTCTCCTTCTACCATATCTCTTGTCCAAATTCCAGCAAAACAAACAAACAAACAAAAAAAAAAAAACACCTTTGCTTTTAAGATGACTAGCTAGATCGGGCCCACCTACTCTATTTATTTTAATATCCATAACCTTAATTACATCTGTATAGTCTCTTTTCCATGTAATGTAACATTTCACCATGTAACAGAGGTTCTAGATATTGGGGAGTGCACATTTTTGGGGTGCAATTGTTTTGCCTACCTCAGGTAAATTCTAGAAGAATGAATCACCTCCATTATACATTTCTAGGATACTCTATTCTTTTTTTAAAAAAAATTTTTTTAGTCTAGAAGTAGAAAAGAAGACTCAGTATGAATATTCATACAAATATTAGTAGGTTTACTCCTAAACACTATTAGTAGATTTACATGTATATATATATAGGAAATACATATATACAAATAGGAAATATCTATACAAATAGGAAATAAATACTCTTCACCAAATACCATGATATCATGATATCAAAGAGTATTTATTTCCTATTTGTATAGATATTTCCTATTTGTATATATGTATTTCATATATATATATATATATATATATATATATTATGGTACTTGGTGAAGAGTATTTATTTCCTATTTGATAAATAAAGCAACTAGAGTACAAGAAAAACCAAGTTGACCATTAGGGCCTGAGCTAGACTAGAGGTTTTCTGGCCATAGAGATTTTATTTATCAATACCATTTTATTCTTTACAAAGCTTGTTAGAACCATAGAGGCAGCCCAGCTGGAAAAGGGAAGTAAGTCAAGATCAAGTGAACCAGAAATGGGATTATTAAAATATTAGTGGAAGTGATTCACATGGAGGGCTGAGATAAATGCAGTCATAACTCTCCAGGAAACAGAACAATCTCAGATAGTTCACTGGCGTCTAAGAGAGTATGATCTGGTAAGTGAGGGCATGATACAAGGCATTGCCAAATTGGTCATATAGATGGCAACGTTTCAATTCAAGAATTGACAGAATGGGCTAGGGATGCGGTAGTTAGAAATCCAAGTTGAATAAGGACCTCAGTTTATAGCTGAAATTGGAGAGGGAAGTTCTAACACCCCAGGGAAAAGAGATCAGAAATAAATCTGTTGGTAAGGGCGAAGGAAGAGCCAAGAAGGTAAAAAGGAAACAGGGATAAAAGGGAAAAAACTGAGGAAAAAGTCATCTACAGTTCACAATTTTGCTCAAGGTTCGTTCTGATGTTTGAGATAGAAGGGTTGCTTTGGATATTAAGAGAGAAATACAACACAAGCAAACCCACTAGATTTTAATTTCTATTGTACCCTTTTTTTTTCTTTGCTTTTTCATATTATCTTTTATTTTGTTTTGTTTTTTTATTTCAGTATATTATGGGGATACAAATTTTAAGTTACATATGTTGCCTTGCCCCAGCCCCCCAGTCAGCGCTTCAAGCATGTCCATCCCCCAGATGGTGCGCACCGCACTCATTATGTATGTATATATCCATCCCCTCTCCCCCCTCTCACCTGCCCAACACCCGATAAATGCTATTCCTATATGTGCACTTAGGTGTTGATCAGTGAAACCAATTTGCTGGTGAGTACATGTGTATACCCTTTACTCAAAGGAAGAAATGAGCTCATCCCAGCAATCTACCATCTTATATATTTTAAAATAAGTCTCCATATCTCAGAGATAAATATTGGAAGGAATATTTCCAGTAAAAAGATCAATTTCCCAAGTGAAAACAAGAAATATAAGGACAATAAGATTATGAAACTTTAACACTAACTACATGTTTTTACTCTAATTACAACAAAAACCTGAAAATATACTCATATATGTTTTAAAAGTTAGTGTCTGTTTCTATAATAATTTAATACTTATAATTTTATTATAGTAATCATTTATCAACCAACAGAAAGGTAGATATGTGTGTTTATATTTTTTCTCAAAATATGTTCTACTGTGCTTTTCATGTATTTATGTTGATTTGATTTATAAATGATTTGTCAACATATGCTACTACTAAATGCAAGATTAATAATAAAGTATAAGCTTAACTCAACAGTATGGGTTTTTCTAACAGGATGAGTAAACACACACTAGTCCCCACACATGGAAACATACAAATACATGCACCCATATAGAGAGAGTATCTGTAACATATTCAGTATACAGTAAATATATCTATTTGCACCTCTTAAATAGCTAATAAACTTTGATACACTATTCACCATGCATGAAATCTTACTGTGGAAGAACAAATGTTATGGGTATAAACTCATTTGAGAGTATATAGCATTGTCCTCATTTCCAAAGTAATACAACATAGGTGCCTAAACTACTTATGTGTAATGAACATTTTTTGAGTGCAGTATAGGATAGCAGAAAAATTACTGATTATTAGAATTCATGAGTTCTAGTCTTTGCTGTGTCACATGTTATATGTGTAATATTAAGAATGTCACTTAATCACTTGTAGCCTCTTTTTCCTCATTATAAAAAAAGGATAATGATATTGCTCCTATTTACTTTCCAGAGTTGATGTCCAAATCAGATGAGCTAAAGATATTTTAAGGCATTTAAAGATTATGAAATACTAGAAAAACATTATTTTGTTTTAAACAAATATAAATAATTTCCATTATTACAGTAAAGGTATACTCTGTACCCTCACATATATATAGTCTACTTAAAAAGTTTAACTTATAAGTTTATTATTGTTTATTTGCTTTTTTGTGTCTATTTCAGTCTACCTGTCATTTTTTATATGTTTTATGAGTTGCTATTCACAATATTAAGTAGTGTTGGTTTTCAATGTTATTGTATACAGAGAACTAATGTTCAAAATCAGGTCAGTATTAGATATCAGCATACTATCAAAGGCAATTAACAGGGAGGAATGTAGAACTAATGATTAAAAATAAGCAGAATAACTATAATATTGCAAATCTTGCTGTATAATTTTCTCTATTTTTGTTAATTAAGTAGTTCATTAGTTAAGTCATAGTTTTCCTTGTTCTAAATTCCAGAAACAATGAAAAGAATCAGAAGCTTAAGGGCTGAATTGGAGAAAGGAAACACCTTTTTTTATGTTTGTATGTTGGTTGGTTTGTTTTACATCTCATTTCCATTTCTCCAAATCCCTGTCCCTACCCATTTATTATGTCTTGTTCCAGATTCTAGAGCCAATGGTATTTTTTTTCTAAAGCAATTCTTGGGGATTTATTGATTTATTTTTTATTTTAGCATATTATGAGGGTACAAGTGTTAAGGTTACATATATTGCCCATGTCCCCCTCCCCCATCGAGTCAGAACTTCAAGCATGACCATCCCCAAAATGTTGCACATCTCACTATTGTGTTTGTATATACCCATTTCCTCCTCCCCCCTCCCACCTGCCCAACACCTAATAAATGTTATTCCTATATGTCCACTAAGGTGTTGATCTGTTAATACCAATTTGCTGGTGAGTACGTGTGGTGCTTGTTTT
Source organism: Microcebus murinus (assembly GCF_040939455.1). Classification (NCBI taxonomy): domain Eukaryota; kingdom Metazoa; phylum Chordata; class Mammalia; order Primates; family Cheirogaleidae; genus Microcebus; species Microcebus murinus. The sequence continues at coordinate 57,909,883 of NC_134104.1, read as the reverse complement.
TCTGTTCTTGAGATACATCACTTAGTAGAATGGGTTCCAGCTCTATCCAGGAACATATAAGAGGTGCTATATCACCATTGTTTCTTAAAGCTGAATAGTACTCCATGGTATACATATACCACATTTTATTAATCCACTCATGTATTGATGGGCACCTGGATTGTTTCCACACCTTTGTGATTGTGAACTGTGCTGCTATACACATTCGAGTGCAGGTGTCCCATTTGTAGAGTGTCATTTGATCTTTTGGGTAGATGCCCAGTAGTGGAATTGCTGGATCAAATGGTAGATCTACTTGTATCACTTTAAGATACCACCATATTGCTTTCCACAAAGGTTGAGAGCCAATGGTATTTTACATTAAGCTAATGATGATTGGAGGGTGCAGTATTGAGTTTTAGACTTTATATGAGCTCTTTGAAAATATATCAAATATACTTTATGTATATGTATACTTTATCTGTATTTACAAATAATACTCTTTCTTTCTTTCTATCTATCGTTGGAGAGGAGGTTTGTAACATTTGTTTATTCTCAAAGGGGAATGTGAAATTAAAAACACTTGGACCTGCAGAGTTAGAGATACTGGTACTGTAGTGACCATCTGTTGAAGGGAGAAATTTTTCTTTCCTCCCCCTTTTCCAGCTACCCAATTTGTGTCCCAAACATTTGGGCCGGGATAGGCAGCAGGAAAATTAGAGGGCCAGCAGTGGGAAAGTAGAGAATATACCTCTACAATGGCTTTCTTTCCCTGGATTTTCTTCTTTCCTGCTTTCTTGCTTTTTTGCTCCTTTTTTCTCCTTTTTCCTTCCTTCTGTCCCTTCCTTTCCCTTCCTTCTTTCCTTCCCTCCCCCTGTCCTTCCTCCCCTCATCTTTCCTTCTTTTCATTTTCTATTTCATTCAATATATCTCTTCAGAAGAGAAAATTTAAGCAAGGATTCTTTTATGTAAGGGCAAATTTCTTTAGTGCTGTGTCATATTCCTTTCCTCATCTGCTTCTCATTATGCTTCCCATTGATGCTAGCCTTATTCATTTTACCACCAACTCAGTTTTGAGGATATCCTACTCTGTTCTCCAGAAGCACTAGTGCTTTGCAAAAGTCATTTCTGTGGCAGACATCGCATAGAAATCAGTGGAAAGAAAAAGTAATATCCACATAAAAAGCATTCCTTACCTTTCTTTTCAGCAATTTGGGGCTCCCTACTTGAGCATCATCATTTAAACCAGAAATTTTTCAACTAATAAAATAAAACAAATAATTAAACAACAAATTATTTCATGTAGAAAATAGGTGAAATTAAGCTGTAATTCTTCTATTTAGTGATATAATTTGGTTATTTTAGATACATAAACAAGGCCATCTCCAACTTCTAGGAAGAAAAGAAAAATAACTCAGATCATAGCTTTGACCATCTTGAGCAGGAACATTCTATTACCATAAAAAGAGAATAGTTCTTTTCATTTTTTCATTTCTCTCAGGAGTATCTTTGTACCATTGTTAATTTTCTTTAGAGAGAATAAGTTTGGGAAAGGAATAAAAGGTGACTCTGTTATTGTAGATCTCTCTATTGGCAGCTGAAAATGTTGCTAAGCAGAATTTTCTTGTAGTATTTGAATTTTCCAGTTGGACTGACTTGGCCATCAAAAAGTCAAGTTGATTTTTTTCCCCAGATTAAGTTGATAACTGCCTGAATAAAATGTTAAGAACAATTAGCAGGGGTAGAGTTGTAAAGCTATTTAACACAACAAACTTTATAGAGCTATTTTGCCTTTTTTTTTTAACTTCTCCAGGGAACATATTGTATAAAGTTATGACTTCCTGTTCCATGAAGTATTTCTTCCTTGACCTACCTGCCATAACTGCTTAGCTTATACACACACACAAAAGTTTCCATTCTACTATTGAATCCTTTTAAAGAAATATCAAGGTACAGTCTTTCTTTTTCACACAAAAGCATTAAGAGCACCAATTCTAAAGAGAGCTTAATTCTTGCACTAGACATTTTTAACTTTCTTCTTGCTCAGATATAGGAATGCTACTGTGTCTTGTCTTTCTTATGTGTCTGCAGGACTTTTTGTCATTTTTGTACCCATGTCAGATTGATCTCACTCTCAATACCAGCTAGCCTTCTCATATTCCCTCTCTTGTTGTTTCCACCCCACCTTCTCTTACTCTGGCTATGCCTTAGTCCTCTTCCTTTTCCCCACTATTCCTCATACTTAGAATTGTCTTTAACTTCTCATCTGGAGAAATGCCTTTTAATTTTGATCTAGATTCAAATCCCATTTCTTAGTAGTTCTCTTCTAAGTAGGCAACCTCTTCTCTACCGATAACTTCTCTTGATAATCATTCCACGCATATTAGCTTATGTATTTTGAACAAACAAATAAAAATAAGTTCATCTTTATCTTCCTTTATAGTCAGAATGCTTCTTGGGTATGCCTTTGATGTGGTCTGTAGAATGTATTTCGCTTTGTTTTTTTTAGGAAATGTGGCAACATCTCATTGAATTAGCAAAAATTGAAAACTATATGTTCCACATAAATGAGTCATCTGGATGCCACCCAAACATTGTTTTATTTATATTAAAACATATTGATTACACCTTTTCTAAAACAAATCTTATATTTTTCAACCTTCTGAAAGTTCTCCAAACTTGATTTAGTCTTTATGTCAAAATGCCCTGATGATCATTATTGTATGAGTTTCCAGGGCTGCCATAACAAAGTACCACAAACTGCATACTTTCAACAACAGAAATGTATTTTCTCACTGTTCTGGAGGCTAGATGTGTGAGATCAAGGTGTTAGAAGAGTTGGATCCTGCTGCAGGCTGTGAGAGATAATCTGTTCTGTGCCTTTCATTTAGCTTCTGGGGGTTTGCTGGCAATCTTTGGAGTTCCTTGGCTTATGGAAGCCTCTCCCCAATTTCTGCCTTTGTCCTTAGGTGGGGTTCTCTCTGTGTGTGTGTGTGTGTGTGTGTGTGTGTGTGTGTGTCTTTGCAAATCTCCCCTCCTTATAAGGACACGTGTCGTATTGGATTGGGAGCCCACCCTACCCTCATCTTAACTAATTAGATCTGTAAGGACCATCTTTCCAAATAAGGCCATATTTTTAGGTACTGGGGGGTAGGGCTTCAACAAATGTATTCAATGGGGGACACATTCAACCCATAACAATTCTGAACACTGTCTTTTGTGCAGAGCTCTACCACATTGCTTTCTGCAGGATTCAGACATGTTTGCAGGCTGTGCATAGTTCTCAGCCTTGGATGCTATATTGTTCTCTTACCTCCTTCATCTCCTCTTCATTCTGAGATTCAGAGTGGCCATTTCTTACAGATATATTGTGCTTTCTTCTCAAACTGTTCTGCCTTCCCATCTAATATGAATGGAGGGTACAAATTACTTATGTTAATGGTAATTAAGGGAGAATAAATTGATTTCAAGTTCAAGTCCCCCTAATAAATAAAGATGCATTTGAGTAATAATGTGTACTTCATGAAATTTCTGATTGTTTCCCAAGGCCTCTATTTTCTCTCTTCTGTGTTCTTGACCATGTTAAATTGAGATAAGGTTATAAGAGAATATTAGAGTACTGGATATTTGAGGTGTTAATGTATTATTTTCTCATGACAGAAAACTAAAGAAATATATCTGATAAAAATATTAGAAATTAAATCTTGTCTACTAGTGGCCCAAGATTTTACTCATTAATGTTGGAAAATCAGTGTTTTCCTTAGGATACTGTAAAGTGTAAAGTTGGAGTAAATAGTAATTGAGCTTTTGTGTGATTTGTACAGTTTCTATCAGACTTACATCATCCAATAAACATAATACTAGAGCAGAATTGAGTTGAAATCAAATGCTATGAGTGGATAAGCAACTGTGGACAGTCAGTTCTGAGCAGGTAGTCCTCCTGAGCAGGATGAGGAGTCTGCCCCCCAGGTACTGACCTACCAGGGAGCTAGCCCATGTGGTTCTCAGGGCACCATGCTGATGAGCCACCCACCATGGTTCTGATTTTGGCAGCCATAGCCTAATCGGCTCTTTGATCCTTGAAGTGAATCCTGCCACGGTGGGTGGGTGAGTGCCTCTGTTTGTTTTGTCCCTCCCTTTGGTTATTATTCTCACCTGGCAGTATAAAACAAAAAATGAGAGGTGGGAGGGGGCTGTGAGGGGACACTTCAGGAACATGGCTATGCCAAATATGAAAAGCTGCTTAAACTGCTCTGGTTCTAAGAGCACATGTGTAACATTTCTGCCAACTCATTAATGAATACATTTTATTTTGTATATCATTCAACAGTCTGCTAAAAATCACTTCTCCTGATTCTATTTTCTCATTACTAGGGTCTTGGATCTATTATAAAATGCAGCCAGGCACACAAGTAAAAGGCAGTACTACTCCCTGTCTTCTAATAGTCTTCCTTCATAAGTATCTGAATGTACTTAAAAACACTTACTTCATCTTATGCTTTGATATTTTAAAATAAATTCCTCTACTATAGTTGAAAATCAACTTCAGTGGCTTGATTATATTGTAAAATCTTTTATTTGTTTTTAATTGACAATAATTGTATATATTAATGGGTTACGGTATGATGTTTTGATCTGTGTACACACTGTAGAAAAAGATTCAGTCAGACTAATATTAATCATTCATGAAATTTTGTTGAAATTTTTCAGTAGATTTTCCAATATTCTCTGTTCATTCCAATAAATTAAGTGTAAAGATGACCATACCCATTTTGTAGCTCAAGAAATAGAGATATTGAGGTGTTAAATATGTTATTTAAGGTTGTACAGAGTGTTAGTGTCATTCTGACAACTTAAATTTTCATTTTGATACTCTGGGATTTAGAGCTTTAGCGTATGTTCTATGAGATGATCAAAATACTTGATCCGCATTATCTTAATTATATCATTTAGGTATCATAGATAAAAAGACAGAAAACTGAGACGTAGAAAGATATTAAATGACTTTTAGTAAATCACATATCAAGGTCACAGGGCAGCTGATATAAGCTTGGATTTCTTCACTCTGTGAACTAGCCATGACTAGTTTTCTGACAAGGAACATTTTTCTCCTTTAGAAAATGTGAAGGTTGAAGATTTTCACTGAGAAAGTAATGCCCCAAGCAACAGAGAACTCTGAGAAACAATTTTAGGTTTTTAGTGCTTAACCAAATATATTGATCACAACTTAACAATTTTAGAATATTTGATTTCTAAAATTCTTGTTTAGACAGAAATCTAAATTTGAAACTGGGATTAAATCACCTTTTTCTTCTTTCATTATCTAGGTATCACTTAGTAAAACATTTTTAGGTGTTAGGTATTTATGCATGCATGTGAAAATACATAAGTTTAGAAATTATAAGGTATATGAAATTTATTTTGGAAAGGGTTATAAAAATAGCATCTACTTTGAAACGTCTCTGTGATAACTTCTGCTTCTCATCATTTTCCACCAGAAGACAAGTTTTCTCTATATAAAGGTAGAGGCTTAGACAGTTAGTTGGTAAGGAACGGCAGACCCAACCAGGCCAGAATTTTACTATTTTGTTGTAATCAATCCAGGTATCCTGGAGAAAGAGTATGCGAAGTAGTCTTTATACTTTTAATTTCTACCAGTTAGAATTTCCAATTGAAAAACAAGCAAATTCTAGAAAACTCTGGCTGCTCAGGGGATTCTGCTAAGGTTTGTGTGGCTCAGACAATCCATAAGGTCATTAATTCATCTGCTGGGTTTCCCACACAAACCAGATCTCAGCCAGGGGCCACAGAGTAAGGATCAATAATAGAGGGTCCAGGAAACCTCTTATCCTAAAAGAAATCCCAAAGGGAAAAGCTTTACTTACATATGCAAGCAAATGAAAAGAGCCTTCTTGAAGCCCTTCTACCCCTCCAGGAAGAAATATCCCCATGTCATCTGGAACCAGCTTTGTCACCATAAATGTTGTGTTCCATGAATATTTGCTTCATAGTTTAGAACAAGAACTGGAAATGGCTGGATGCAGTCAATATCACGAAAGAAGAAACAATGTGGAGAGGGCATCAGAATGCCTGGAATGGGAAAAACACTGGTAGTTAGCAGTGAAGTTAGCAGCATGGGGTTATCTGAGGAGAGCAAATTATTGTACTGAGTAGTGGCTTCCCCAGTTGAGGCCCAAATAAGCTTTTCTATCTCCATTAAATAAAATGCAATATTATATTAATCACTTGGGAAAATAAGAATTTGTCCTATTACTAACTGGTAAATTCCTGTGTCATCTATCTCTATTTTGTCTTGTCAGCTCTGTTTTCTTAAACACAATCATTTCAGCTGTATGATTAACACCCTCAAAGGAAAACCTACCAGGTCACTAAGTCTAATTTGCTTTAGCTTAGACTTATTTACATTTATTTCCTAAGAGGGGCTTAGATAATATATGTGTCATTGGTTCCAGAAATAGTAAATCTTAGGTGTATATGATAAGCTTTAATTTTGAATATTTCAAGTACCATATATTATATATCTATTCTGGCCTAGTTTCTAAGCTGTACACCTTAAGTATATTATCTTATTTAATTTTCACAGCAAACCATTCTAAAAATAAGAAAATTCAACCTCAGAGAAGCTAATTATTAATAATTTGACCCATAGCATACAGCTAGTAAGTGACCAAGCTAAGATTTCAGACCTAAGGCTTCTGATACAAAGTCCTCCTGCCATTTTTTTTAAAATCACTATCTCATTCTACTTCTAAAGATGTAGAAGATTCTAAACTACCTTATAAGAGTCTATGTAGGTTTAATAAGGGGGAAGAGGGTTGGTATGGTATGTGGTTTTATAGTGCCAGTTTTTATCACCTAAAAACATGCCCAGCTCAAGCTAGTTTCAGTTTGTCTCTCAGTGCAGCCGACTAGCTTGTTGACACCACACAACTCTACTTAGTAGTCTTATTTTGTGAGACATACTTGTCATTAGATATAGTAATTTAGCTTAATTCTCAAATTAATCTCAAAATCACCTGAATTTTCCTAGATTAAAAATAATAACATAAACATTATTTGTGGCTGTATAACTATAAAATAATGAATCTGATTTTTGGTGGGTATTGGTTGCACTGGTATCATTATTTAGAATGCATCCACTTAGTATATATCTAGCTTCTCTGCTTATAAGTTTCATAATCTATTAAATGGAGATGGTAATAGTATCTACCTCATAATGTCATTGTGAGAATTAAATGACTTAATATGTGTCAAGTCCTTAGATCAGCCCCTAGCGTATATTATAGTAAGCACTCAAAAACTGTTAACTATTATTTTATATGAGTGTTACAAATAGATTAATAAACCATATACATTCTTCAGATACCTAGGTATTACTGATCTATGATAAATGGAGTATTCTGCCTACTGACTCACACTGTTGAATATAAAATAAAGCAAAATGTTCAATATCACTAAGAACTCTGTGTAGTTTCCAGGAACATATGCTGGTTCTGAAAGAACTTTTTGGGGTGTTTAGGAGTATCATTTCATTTCTTTTCTTTTCTTTTTTCCTTAGAGACAGTTTCATTCTGTTGTCTGTTGCCCAAGCTGGAGTGCTGTGGCATGAACATAGCTCCCTATAACCTCAAACTTCTGGGCTCAAGCAATCCTCCTGCCTCAGCCTCCCGAGTAGCTGGGGTTATAGGAGCATACCATCACACCTGGCTAATTATTTTTTTGTAGCGATGAGATCTCACTATGTTGCCCAGGCTGGTTTCGAACTACTGACCTCAACTAGTCCTCCTGCCTAAGCCTCTCTAAATGGTAGGATTACAGGCATGTGAGCCATGGTGCCTGACCAGGAGTATCATTTCTTTTCCTCGTTTAGTACTTGCACCTTTAGTAGCGTATAGCGTGTGTTCTCTGGCTAGACGTATATGTGTGACCACTAAATGGATATAGATTTTTCCCTCTCTTTAATAGTCTGGCAGATATGATTTATCTTAAAGTACAGTGAAAACAGAAGCTATAGAAGTATGCACATAGTAAAAGAAGATGAATGGGCTAGACAACACAAAAAGGCATCTGGTGTCATGCATGCTTCCTATTTGCCTGTGATATCTGAAACACACTGAAAGTGAGAAAGATAATATATGTCACTATTTGTGCCAGTGCTGAAGATGCTGCATACTTTTCTGATGATGTCAAGACATTATAACTTTAGGGGGCATTTTTTTCTTAATAAATTTATTTTTAAATTATGTAATATTTACTATCTGAAGTTATCATCCATTAAATCCAATAATTCCTAGAATCAGTGATCTGATTCTAGGTTTAGAAAGGGTTCAAAGGTTTGCCTCTCCCTAGGATGTTCTTCCTACCGCTGGTACTATTTAATACTACTTTATCTTTAGAAACAGTTCACACAGCACTTCTAGGAGCCCCATGGCGTACTTTTGTGCTTATTTGTGTTATGGTTCTTGCTATGTTGTATTATAGTTTTCTGTTTAAATATGTGTTTTCTCTTTTAGAGTCTGGTGACTAAATTGTGAGCTTCTTAAAGACAGAGGTTGTACTTTATTTACCCCCAATATTATTCAGTTCCTGAGATACAGTCGATGCTAAATAAATACGTATCTAATAAATTAATAAGCTTCCAGTCACATACACACAAACATATATATTAGATGAGGGCCATGAATAAATTTTTATGTCTTTACATGTTTCTCAAGTGCTTGTGAACCTTTTAAAATTGCTTATGCACATATTATTGTGTTTCTGAGTGCTTTAATCACTTTGAGAGAAATTTTCTAATGTTAAAAAAAATTATGTTTTGTTTGTGTTCTTTGTTCTGAGCATCACGTTTGCACAGTGAACTCAAGTGTGCTGTCAATTACTAATTATTTGGTTAAACCACATACAAAGTACTATGAATCCTTACTTTTGTTTGTACACTACCTGCATGGTGGCTTTGTTCAAGCATATTATGTGTATGTTTAAAAAATACATAGATTGTGTTGGTTAAATGGAAAATTCTTACTTTCAAAGAGATTCTCAGCATTAATACAGTGTGTGGCATATAGTTGGGAGTCAATAAATGTTTGTGGAATGCATGAACAAATCAGCCATTGTTGCAGACTGTTTTGAGGATGAGGTATGATTTTTTTTAAAAAAGGCTAAATGAAATGCTCAGTATTACACAGGAGGATAAGAGAAAACCTGACACTTATAACTCAAACTTCTGTGTTTCCAGACTGTTACACAAGCTCACTAGAAGTGCTGTATATGTCTGATTTCTTAACTTCACCCTGCAGTAAACTTTTGCAATCCAGAGGCTAGAGACCTCTTTTGTAAATGTTGTTTGCCCAATAACTGCGTTGGCACCAGGGAGGCCCGAGCAGATAAAGTGGAGGAGCATATGGCTTCCATCTGAATACAAATTGGTGGACATAACGTGGTAATTCAGCTGAGATGTCCTCTATATTGTAAACTGAAAGAGTATGATTAGAGGTGTTTATAAACGGCGTCTGAATCCCCCCACACCCCTCCCCACCCCCTTTCCACTGTAGTTTTATCGGCCTGAATCATAGCCATCTAGCGTCCCAGTCTCACTGCGTTATTTGTGAAAATGGCCAGCGTGAGGAATTATTAATTAAAGCTAACAAATCACCCTGACGAGCTGTGCCCTGGCATGGCTGAAGGTTGATTGGCGAAAGTGTTCTCCTTTGGAGAAAAGACTTTTTGTGCTCGTGACGCAGTCAGGGACGGATTATTGAATATGCAAGTTAGAAGAAAAATCACAGGACAAGCAAATTGAGTATTTACTGGCAAATAATTGCTCTCTTAAGCTGTGGCTCTCTTCCTAAATTCTTAACATTCCCGAGGGTTAGAAAGAAACACAGAAAAATGCATCGGTACAGAGTACATTTGAAAAAAATTACATAGACTGATGTTTCAGACTTGTGCAGGTAAGTGTGATTGTGTGTGCATGGAAAGTGAAAGAACAAGGGAAAGCAAGAGAAAGATAGTAAAAAGCATACTGTTAGTCTGGTGAGTTTTTAAAAATCAACTTGTTTATTGGAATACTGCTCAGCATATTTCTAAGTTGCGAATTCAGTTTCAATGCTGCATTTATTGTGAAAGTTAGAGACGTGAGAACGAGAGAGGGTTTTCTCAAAGTTGTTTGTCTTTATCAGCAAAAGAATATGTTGATGGTTTGTCCCAAGAATAATTATAAATTGTGCTCAGATATTTGTGGATGTATGTATAAAATTATCACTTGATTTAAAGATCTTTAGGTTTTTTTTCAACATTGTTTATTATGACGCGTCTTAACTGTGCCCCAGATACATTTGGGTACAACTGTTGCATTTATTTTCAAAAGTAAAACCTGTTTTACATTAGAACCAAGCTAGTTCTTGTTGAGAATTCCTAAACGGTCATTATCGTTGTGGAATACTTAAACTTCAGACTTCTATAATAACCAAAGTGTCCTTATTGTCAGTTGTGTGGTCTTTTTATCTGTATATTGATCAGAGTACTGAGTTTTGTGGACAGTGTAGATAGGAGAGACTAACTTAGAGGCTTTTTCAGAACTAACTGTAAATACATAGAAATATGGTAAGTGTGAAAATGAAGGCAGATTCTATGTATAAAATATAGACATTAAGAAACAGAGATACTTTTATATGTACAGCTAGGTTATGTGAACAGCATTATCAAAATACATATATCTACCGAGGATAAATTGCATATTATGTGAAAACCAGAGAAATGTGCTTTCATCAACAGCAAACTGTTTTTGAAATAACAAGTGGCTGGTGCAATAGCATTTTAGTGTTGTAGTAACTGTGAAAAACATGGATTTAAAACAAAGGCATAATCATAATTTAGACTAAATTAACTAATTAATAAATGCAGAATGCTTTAGCAATAAAACATCTATATGATAGTAATAATAGGAATAATAATAAAAATGGAAAATCTGGTAATCACACAGAAATTAAATCGGATGGCTCATAGGCTTTAGAGAATAAGAATTTTAAAATACAAATATGTAAAACTTATACTTTTGTCTTCTAATCTATTCCTTGAACCATGAAATATTGTACAGGTTAGGAATTTTCCTTACCATATCCTAGTTTATTAAAAAATAATTTGTCTTAGTATGTAGAATAGAGCTCATAAGAAAGTTTAGAAAATGTATTTTTTAAAGGTTTAATTCCCACTGGATCACATTCTATCCTCAAATTTCAAGAGGCAACCTCCTTAAAGGTTCTTGTGACTAATTGAGGGCAAAATTTGGTCCATTATTTTGAAATAGCAAAGGGGGCATTTAAAGCATATGTTCAGAGACTAAACCATCTGCCTTCTTTATTATGAATACCACAGAATTATGAGAAGTTGGAAAGGCTCAAAAATTGAACCAGAGTTCTATGCAAGATTTTAAAAATACAGCACGCTGATTTTCAAAAAATGTTTTGCAACCACTGAGTTTGCTAAGTATTTTTGTCTTCTGTGGGAAAATAGAATCATTTCACATTTTTGATGGATGGGGGAATGAATGGCAAAGTATAGTTGAGTGACAAGAACCTATGGCAAGTTAATGGTAATCCTTTCTGTCTGATTTAAACCACTAAATCTAAATACCTTGTGGAGTTTTTGACTTGTCATTAATGAAGCAGTGACTTAGAGAAACATTATAAAATGGTGACTGTTGGAACAAAAATGAAGTCCAGCTGCTAGTTTCTGGACTATCTACAAATGAGTTGCAAGAGACATGCGGAAGCCAGACTAGAGAACACTTCTATTATCCAACTGTGAGGTAATAAAAGTATGAATCAACTATTGGTTGCCCATGCTGGGGGGAGGGGGGACAAGAAAAATTTTTTTAAAAGTGAAAATTGGCTTTATTCCCACGTAGTACTGTATTCCTTTGGTATCTGGAAGGCTATGAGATTCGGAAATTAAGGAAAGAACAAAATTCGTATTTAGTTCCCAAACATAATATTTCACCCAGAGTGGTTATATAATGACAAATGAAGATAAGTATGACTGTTAAGATGTCCAATGCTCAATTAGAGTTCTTCTGCCTTACCTGAGTTTTACTAGAATCAGACTGAGACTGGCTGGATCATTATCAGAGGAAAATACAGAAAGTGTAAAACTGAACCCTGCCAGAACTTAAGTTTTCACTGTTTAAATGACTTTTATCACTCTTCATTGCTTAACGTGAAGTATTCAATTAAAAGAAAATAATAATGGAAGCAAAGGACTGAAGTGTTTGGTTTGAAGATTCCAAGTAAAAATTGTGTGTGTGTCATGTATAGATATACAATTTTTAAAAGAAAAAATATTTTCAGAATTGCACTCTTTAGTAGGCTGATTAAACCAAGGATTTGGGGGGGTTTATAGTCTAAAGATTGAACACAAAGATTTTAAAACAGCTACATTTGGCTTTTAGAACTGAAGGATGTCAGGCAGACTGAATTAATGATCTGGTGCTGAAAATACCAGTGTCCAATATCATATGTATCTTCTCATAATGTAAGTTTAATTTTATACTTCACTAAATTGCAGCAATACAAATAATCAAGTAGATCTATCAGCCCAAAGAATATGAAATATCTCTGTTATTTTAGGAGGTTAGTTTTAACGTTTGATTCTGGGTATGTGTTATCTATACCAAATACACATACACACACATACACATTTTTGCTTTGTTTATTTGTGACACCTTGCTCCAATAAGGGAATTTTGACATAGAAAAATAAGGAGAAAATACAGCAAAATACGTTAATTAGAAGTGAGATGGATAAAATAAAATAATAAAACTAAGGATATAAAAATAATTTAGGAGTGAGGTCAGCACACAAACTATGTTCAGTGAAATACTATACATTTGCCTTTAAACTTTCTTGCAGCCAAGTTGAAGAGAACAAACAGCATGTTATGCAACTTATAACATCTATTAGAATAGTAAAATAATTTCTATTATTTGTCACTAAAGCTTATGAAACATGACAGACTCTGTGTTTTAGAGAAGTTAGTGCTAAGACAACTCCTATTGAAAATAATTATAGGCTGCAGAGACCTAAAGGTCAGGGCAGAAGCAGAGGCAATACCTTCCCTGGGACATGGATGTGGAAATAGATGAGAGTAATCCCTTTATAATCCTAGGGCATAAGTTTCTGGAAAAAAAAAAAAAGACATGATTAGTGCAATTATATTGACAAGCCACAATCTTATGGGAAATAGGGAGTTAGGAGAATTCTAAAAATTATTTCTTATAAATAAATACATATATTTATGGCAAATCTAAGAATTAGAAGACATCCACTTTTATCATAACCATTAATGTTCACTGTCAAATAAAACTTTTGAATCAACATTGTTTCCCTAAATTCTTTATAAAACTTTGCTGTACTGCTGCCATTCTTCTTCCACTTTTACTTTAAGCAAATTGTCACTCTTTTTGAAGTTTTAAAAATAATCCTTTATGACTTGAAATTGAATATTTCTTGCCTTTGTGTACCACCTTGATGCATTTTCAAAAGCCTTAGTAAACTACCTAGTCTTTTCACTGGTAATTTTGATGGTTAAGTCACATTTAATATGTCACTCTTCTCTTCATATAGAAAAGGTGAAGCATAAAGGTTTGTCTTTATATTTTTTGGTAGCCTAATCCATAATAAGTAGTCCAAGGACCACCTATATCAGGATTCCCTAGGGATTACCTGTATCAGGATTACCCGGGGTGCTTGTTAAAATGGAGATTTCCTAAACTCCATTCCAAAATTTCTGAATCAGAAGCTCTGAGAACAGAGAGTAGGGATCTGCAGTTTAGGAAACTACCCAAGTTAGTTGTGCACAATAAAGTTTAAAATTCACTGCTTTAAAATTGTGACTTTAAAATTTGTAGTATATAACATAAATTAGGATTTCATTACCACAGTTGGTGAGGGTTTATTATACTGTATTAATGCTAACTAAAACATTAATTAATATTCAATAATATGTGCTGATTGTCTCCTAATAAGTCTGGAAAGATCTAGCTTAGAAAAAAAATACTCTGAATTTGTTTGAACCCTTTAAGCCATATCTCACCATTTTAGAAAATATTCTTTAATATTTTAAACTGTCATTGATTAAGAACTACTATATGCTAAGTCATATGTGGGGTTTGGGTACTAAAGATATGAAGACAAATAAAGGATAGTCAGTCCCTTGTTGAAATAAAACCTGATAACTAGAATAATTATGTTATTACTAGGATATTATCCATATATAATAACTATGAATTACCACATAATCTCCTTTTTGAGTAAATCTTATGTATTATATCACTGTAAGTATATATTTGTTGATAACAATTTTATATAGTAGGATCCTACCATAATTTGGAAGAAGCAGAACATATAATAGGAAACCCCTGTAGGGTCTTCCTCTTCCCCTCAGTGAGAGACTCTATCTCCCAAAGCTGGGATGGAAAGTATCATGGGCTTCTCTTGATTCCATTTCTTTCATCATCAGTTGGTGATTTTTCACCAGGATCCTTTCTGAGAGGAGGAGAGAAATCTGTGAGTGAGTGAGTGCACCATAAAGTCTGAGAATTTGCATCTCTTTTCCCTGCCTCTCTGGTGGCTCAGCTGTCCTGTGAAAGATACTGGAGCTTAAATGGGAGCACCCTCCCTAGGTGGCAGATGAGGAACAGCATGACGGAGCCAAGCTGCTTTCACCTGGAACTCTGCTCCACAAGTTATAGAGAAATTAGGTACTGACAGGCTAGAAAGGATGCATTGCACATTAAGGAATTAATTAGGCAGGTAGTCTGACGAACAGGATAAGAGCTTGCAATTTCATTGATGGTTTATGTTTTCCTAGAAAAGTTTTATGGATACTCTCCCTCTTTGCTATTTCTATAACAATATAAGAAATATAGTGGGAACGTCTATATGTTCTTTTTTCTTTCTTTTCCTTCTTTTCAACATGTACTTATTGAGAATTTAGTGCTATGCCCTCTGCTAGGCATGACACTAACTAGGGATACAATGGTGAAGAGAATAAAGTTTCTACTTTCATGATGTTTATACTACAATGGGGTAGGAAGGGAATAAAATTACAAAATATAAAAAAATATAAAATATGAATTAACATAATTATAAAAATAATGTTTCATGTTTGAGACCTTGCTCCCTGTGTTCCTCATGACTTCTAATTATCCTCATGTTATTGCACTGTGTGTGTGTGTGTGTGTGTGTGTGTGTGTGTGTGTATTCATTCCTTAATGCATTTTGTAAAGTCCTCCAGAAAACAGACCAGTCAATTCAGGACACCCCTTGTGGGAAACTCCTTTCTGTGGGGACTTGCACACATATAAAAGGAGAAACAAGGCATCTGCAAGGACAAAAAGTGTACATAGTTAGCCATAAAAGTATTCTTTTTCATCTTTTATGATTGTTCTAGTGTATGTATGTTTGGGGGTTTACTGAACTGAGTGGGAGGCACTCAGGATGCTTAGAGGTCTAAGAAATATATAAGATATGGGATCACTTTCAAGGGACTTAACATAAAGTAGAGAAGGCTGGTAATTTACAGTGGTATATGGCCTTCATAAGGTTCTGTGGAGGACAGAGTAAGGAGTACTATCCTAGTAAAGGTCATAGAGTAGAGCAACAGGAATGGCTTCCCAGAGGGAGTCATGTTTTAACTAACAATCTAATAGTAAGACAAAGTGAAAATTTTTAAGCAATGTTCTGAATTTCTCCTTGATCACTTAAGTAATAGGTGCCCATGGTGAAAATATTTTAGAGAGTAGGAAAAAGGTTAAAAAAAGAAAGAAAGAAAGAAAACCATCTGTTACCTCACTACTTAGAGAAACTATTGTTAACATTCATCAGATACTTTTTTGAGCATGTATCATGTTCTAGGGTTATGCCAATCAGCCACAGCTTCTCTGAAGGGAGTCTTTTAATTGGCAGACAGTGTGAATAGCAGTAACCCAGACTTTATTTTTAACTGTCTTCACATTTGGGCTTGCAGACTACATAGGCCCCAAACAACCCCAGTAATGTAGATAAAACAGCACAAATGCGGTATTCCCATGAACAAATATCGTAGCACCTGTCATAACCACCACCTAGAGTAGATATGAGGGTCGGACTCCTTGAGTTCAAATCCTGCCTTTACCTTTTTTCTATCTGTGTGATCTTAGCCAAGTTATTGGACTTCTGTGTCTCAGTGTACTTCTCTGTTAAACTGAATTACTAACAGTATTCATATTCTGAGAAATGCATAAGATGATGAATGTAAAGTGCTAATCACTGTACTTGGCATATAGTATTCAATAAACTTTATCATTATTATGGTGATCACTATTATTATTATCACCATTACAATTATTTTTATGACAGGGATACTTGCTGAAAATATATTGTTTGCAGTACATCTCCATTATCACTACTGACAAAACAACTCAAAACATATTTCCTACTGAGGGTGGGTCAGAGATATTATCTTTGCAACACACATTAAGAGTGTGGGTTTTATAGATGAAAATTATAATATGATTTAGCTCAGTAGATAAATGACATTATGTAGGCTGAATTTCTGTTTCTAGGTTTTATGTCTAAATCTGCCTAAATGCCCTTCATGTTACATATTTAGTTTCAATAATTTGTGTTTAACTAGGTTTATTTTATTAAAAGAAACTTTTAAATCTAAAGCCCTAATGTGTTTCAGATAGTGCAACTTTTCTTTATATCATCAGTGATAGAGAAGGATTAGAAATACCTAAAGGGGCATCTTCAGGAAGTAGAAGATTCTAATTGTCAGATCTGTGATTTAGCATAACAGTGAACAAAGATAACTATTCTAGTGGGTGCCACATAGTAGATGCCTAAAGAATATTTACTGAATTGAATTATATTTTGTAAGAAAAAGCATGAACATCAATCTGGGTGTTAGGTGGAAGTGCAAACAATTTTAAGAATGAATGAAATAACAATGTAGTCAAAAATAAAAGTGGTTGTGTGGAATCTTGACAACATATTATGTTAAATTCTTAAAACTGTAGACTTGCTTCAGTATGAAAAGCAGAACTACAGATGGTCCCTGACTTACAGTGGTTCAACTTATGACTTTTCAAATTTACTATGAACATATAAGGATATAACACCATCGTAAGTAGAGAAGCATCCGTATACAGTGAAAAGAAGGTGAACTCTGTAGTTGCAGAGTGACTCTGTTGGTTATCACCTCTACAATTTATAAACTATAAGATCATGGACAAGTTACTTTGTGTCTAAGTCCTCAAATAGAAATGAAGCAATAATATCCTTATTGCATGATGTGTGTGTTTAGTCCCTAGTAGAGGTCTTGGAACATACTAAGTACTTGATAAATTATATCCGTTAACAACAGAAATAACCACAACAATAATAAGCCATAAAAGCCTTGTGTATAATGGCCATAAGCTCATTAATATATTATATGTGATTTATATATTTATTTATAAATAATAACACTTGAAATTGCTTTGCTTAATGTTTGACACTTAGTAGGAGCACCATGTGTAATTCAATTTATTTAAATGCCTTCGTGACAAGATTGCTTTAGTTATTCTGGTTAAATGACAATGCAACCCAAAAATCTAAAACTAAATTAATCTTTTGAAAAATGACAATGAAAGGAAAAGTCACCTAAAGATTTGTTGCTGAAATGGTCAAATAATTTGGGCTTAATGCAAATAAATATCAGGAACTACACTTGACTTCAAATAGTAGAAAAAGAGAATTAACTTGGAAAACTCTTAGGTGACCCCTAATTTGAATAGTATTAATTGGAAGCATTTTAAAGATCAAAAGGCTATTATTGCTAGTTGCAGTGGTAGCTACATATGGAAAATGGCTTCAGAAATTCACAAGACAAAAATAGTTCATTGCTAAATTCGAAATTCTGTTAATGTCACAAACAGTGGGATGTGAAACACAAATGAATTGTGATGACAGTTGAGTACCAAGCTGCCTATTTTTTTCCCCTCAGAGCTGCCCATATTTGGCTTTATATTTTCCTCAGTCCTGATTTAACCCATCAATATTTGTATTTTCTGCAGCTAGCACCACCTTGGAACATACCACTTAAGCATTTTATTCCCAATTGCTTCTTGACTCCTAGGAATTCTGCTCTTACTGCCTTTCTTCCCACAGATATATATTCCTCAATCTTTCTTTACCTCTTACCTTGCATTCAGAAATTAGCACACTTTTTAACCTATAGTCTCATAGGACTCTATATTGTTCTTTACTCTTGTATTTCTTTCATGTGTTTCAAGTGTCGTGCCATTCTTCTTCATCTGCAGACTAGGGCATATTTCTTCTCCATGTTGCCTTGACTTGGGGTACTTGCTGTGCTCCTAATAATTTGCATTTATTTTCTACTATAGTTTTTAAAAACCTGTTTTTTTTCTAATGTCACTCTTATCCTTTATGATAGAAGATCTTTATGATCCTGGATTTGGGGAACAAGACTTATTTTATGAACTGACTAAAGCTCCCTTTTAAATGCAGCAATTCCACATAACCATAAGCTAGCTTGACCTTTGGGAAATGTCATTAAAAAATCTCTAAAGAGTATTGCTAAAATGACCAAATTATTTAGGCTTAATGGATTTTGTAGCATGGATACCAGGCCTACCTTACAGAGCAACAGTCCTGGCTAAAAATATTTTATCTGGATTTTGCTGCCACTTATTGAGTGACCTCTCTGTGCCAAGCATTTTACATTTAATTCTTAAAACAATCTTGCGAGATAGGTACCATTATCTTCATTTAATAGATAAGGAAATCTTGACCTAGAGAGGATAAATGACTTGTTAAAGGGAAGAAATAGGATATAAACCCAAGGTTCTAAGACTCTACAGATCATACTTCCCCATTACCACATACTTTTGCCTGGTTATATATTTACATTATTGGGAGTGGAAAAGAAATTTGCAGTATAATTTAATTGGGGCCACAGCCAATTTCATGAAAGCAAACAAAGTGATGATGAGATTTTATTGTGTTATCATGTTATAGAAATATGAACCCAAGGCTATGCAAGGCTATGGTTTCACTAGATCTCTAGAAGGGAAAAAGCATACAAGTATAGGCAACTTCTTTTGCTGTTCCCTTTGGTTGGTTTCAGAGGGCACATTATTACTAATTTTGAAGAAATGGAAACTCAAAATGGATGGTTCCTATACCAGGGGTTTCTGGCTTCCCATCAAGAGCTTCCTGTGACTTGCCCTACTCATTCTCCAAAAACTAAAATCTGATGATTAATCTCAGCAAATATATCCTGTGGACCTTCTTCCCACCAAGTTTTCTGAGGAATTGTTATTATTATAATAATGTTGTACTTTCATAAAGTGAATACTTAAAATATTTCAAATCTATTCAGCATCATTCTATATAATAATAATAACAATCGTAATAATCTTGAGGCATTAATACCACTTTACTTTTATATAGCACTTTATAGTTTACAGTTTGGAAAATATATTACCACCACCCCCCCCCATAATAGCACATTATCTTTTCTTCAGGGTGACTTAGAATAGGAATATATGATTTCTCTATTTTACAGTAGCTTCCATGTACAGTGAAGCAGAGGTAATACTAATCTACAAATTAAGAAAATTTATTTCCAGAATAATGCTCAGACCTGGTTTTCCTTTTAGCACTTATGCAGTTGGACCATTAAGTTCATCAGTGTGTTTGTACCCCAGATTGCAAGACTTTGCTTTGAACAAAGACTGGAGGTCATGTAAACTAGTTTAGTTTGCAACTTTGCCACAACACATTTACTTCATTTGGGTCAGAAACTCTAAAAGGAGTGCCTGAAATTTCCCTGGAATTTAGAATGAAATGTTAGCTTAAATAAAAGTAAAGAAAGAAACTACAACTAAAACCCCAGAACCATCTTTATTCAAATATTCCCTTGAAAAGAAAACTATAAAAACTTTATTATAAGATGCCAGGATTTTGGATTTCACATCGCAAGTCTTTTTGCTGGACTGTATCTCTCATTTTGACTCATACTCTGGTCACATTGAGTGTTCAGTTTTCTTCTCTTGAACTCTGGCAGTCACCAATTTTGATGTGTCCTCACCATTACTTATTACTCTAAATAAGTGATGTAGATATTTTTCTCCTTCATTCTTTGAAGATGCAAAAAGTTTTATTATGTGTATTTATCAAAAATCACCTGTAAAACTCTACCCCAGATCCTGTTTTGTTAAACAAATAAATATTGCCATATTTTACATATCAGAATGCCTTTGGCAATTTTCACCCTTTCTTTTAATCCCAAACATCTTCCACTTTTACTTTTCTCTTCAAAGTATTGGATCCTAGAAATGTAAGTGAAAATTAAAAGCTCTAAAACATTAACATTTTAAAAGTTAAAGTTTACGATTCTTATGTTTATTGAAAACTGACTTTCTGACCTATGTTTTCTAAAAATATAAGCATCGTATAGGTAGTTAAGATATAATCATAGATAGTTATTGTCAAAAATATGGAAGAAAATTTCACACATATATGTCCCATCTTCTCCCTACCCCTGCATGATTTGTTGACATGAGAAAATGTCTTTCCAACAGTGGGAATCATTTGTTTGGTGAATTTTAACATTTGCATGAATCTGTGTTCATATTTATGAAAATATTGAAGAACACTGATCTATTTTTCTTTTCAGCTGCACATGGCTCAACCTAATGCATTTTGAATATAGGTCAATATGGTTATAATCAAAATTATAGCTCCCTTAAAAGCAGTGGTTTGGACTGTGTTTCTCTGCTCAATGACTCCACAAAGAAAGAGAAACCAACCAGTGGCTCACACCTATAATCCTAGCATGTTGGGAGGCCAAGGTGGAAGGATTGCTTGAGAGCAGGAGTTCAAGACTAGACTGAGCAAGAGTGAGACCCTGTCTCTACAAAAAATAGAAAAATTAACCAGGAGTGGCGGCACATGCCTGTAGTCCCAGCTACTCAGGAGGCTGAGGCAGGAGGAGCACTTTAGCCCAGAAGTTTGAGCTTGCAGTGAGCTATGATGATGCCTGCCTTTGCACTCTAGGTAGCCTGGAGACAGAGTGAGGCCCTGTCAAGAGAAAGAGAGAGAGAGAGAGAGAGAGAGAGAGAGAGAGAGAGAGAGAGAGAGAGAGAGAGAGAGAGAGAGAAACCCAAACAAAATCTTGCTTGTAACAAAGTAAAATGAAGCTTACAAAAGCTGTTTTGAACAGTGACTAAAAAGCAATTTTTCAAACACTGTTGTAGCCATTTCAAGCTGTGGAGTGGACAGTGCATGAGGAAAATCAATAAAGGGAAAAGATCTCTGTCTGTCACAGATGAAACCTAAAAATACCGCTAAGACCAATTCCCTCTTCATGCGTCTGTTATCGCATTCCAGTGAAAGGTGTTGAAAAAAATCAGCCAACCTCTACTAGCACGAAGTGTCCAGACAAGCAAGTCTGTAAATAATTAAAAGAATAAACTAGAGTAGAAAAAAGGGAATGGGGGGTGGGAGGAAATTAAACACTTAAAACGTTGAGTATACCAAAACCTGAAAACTCAGGGAGGAAAGAACTTGTTCTTCAAAAGAAGATACTTTCCATCCTTCACCAGTAACACGGAACTGATAGGCTGATAATAGAAGCCCTTTGGGTAGGGTTGGTGGGAAGAACACTGTCTTCACAAAGGCTTCACTGGGTGTTCAATTGTCCAGGGCAATCTGATCAGCATGTCCTTGTTTCTAGAATTGAGTAAACCAAATCAGGATGAACTACACATGGTTTAATAGTTAACTTTTAGAACAAGGGGCAGGGAGATGCTTTTATGCCATAGGCCCAGCGTTCATTCCAATCTCATTACTAAAGTCTGCTCTGAGAGCATTTACAGCTTTCCGGAGCGTCTGACTTTGGCAGAATCCTGAAGATGGAAATATAGCTTAATGACCTCTTTGTCCTGGAGTCTCTCTTAATACAGGTGAATCTTTGTGATAAATCGTGCTCTAGAATCCAAAGTATTGTTATCATCATAATTATTTTTATTATTGGTCCCTTCTTATGTTGGTAGTTATCTCTCCGTTTTCCTATTCTAGAAATAAGTGAAAGTTTTGTGAATACACAAAGTTGCTTTCTCTGAGTTTCTCTGAGAAAGTTTATGTCTTCTTCCAAGTTGGAAATTTGAGATATTGTGAAATATAGTTGGATGTGCAAGTCCAATCCTGCTTTTTAAAGACCAGAGACAGAAAAGATTCTAGAAACAATCCTTTATTTGACAGAGGGACAGAACAAAGGAGGAGAGAGAATTGTAACTTTTGGCTGATTCCATCTTACAGTTCTCTGTGTTGTTTGGCGAGCGGTCTTTTTATCCCGACCTCTGCTTTCTCAGATCCCTAATCACACTCTTCCCCTGGGAGAAAGAGCATATCTATAGCTCTTAGCATCTCCTCTGTCTTTTCAAAAGTAGAGTAACCATGGACTAGGATTTAGCATACCTAATGAAAAACATTAGATTATGAACAAATATTAAGGGAAAAATAACAAGGAAATTGAGGGCAAATTCATAGTAAGCACTGAGTTCATGGAACGGTTGGAAGAGTCTGGTATGGAGTTGTTGTTGTAGCTTAACTAAACAGCAATGGTAACAGCAAAATCATACTTCCAACTCCCTTTTTCCTGGTTCCATTAGAAAACAACCATCATTATAGAAAACAGCCCAGCAAACAGAAAGAGCATATGTCTATATTTTTGGTGTATGACCAGATATCTCCATTGTATTTCCTCTGCCACATCTGAGTAGAGTTATTTATCCCCGAAGTTTTACAAAGATAATTTTTGTGCATGTCTGTATTACTGTTCTAATAGTACTACTATCACCTCTTGTTCATCTCTCTTTTATTTGAGCTTATTTATTTATGTTTGCCAAGAGACTCTCTTTCTAGCCTTTTTTTTTGGTACACTTTCACCATTTCACTAGGAAAGATGGGGTTTTTTCTATATGCTTTTTAAAGGAAGACGACAGCAAGAATAGATTTTGAACAATTTTTTATCAGTTTTTTACCAGTATTATTAAAAAATTAGCTACTGTATATTCTATATACACACATAGCACCTGCATAAAATGCAGATTCTAGTCATGTCTGATCTCTTCTGCATTTATCTGGCAACTATTGCTGTAGCACCTAAGCACTTGATGTTATTTCCTCTTATTATTATTTACCACCTGATCATTCCAAAGTGCTTTTTACAATCAGAGAATTTCATTAACAACCCATTCCCTTGCCCTTTGTTTTTCAGCACCATTGCATATAAAAGAATCAAGCATCTTAGTAGCTATATTAGATAAATTACACTAAAAAGAGTGTTTCTGATAGGAGGGTGGGGTGGAAAACATCACAGAGCATCTTCAGAAATCCAGTTTATGTTTTACAGTATCCAGATAATATTACAGAAGTCTATATATTTAAGTGAAAATCCAACTACTATGTAAGCACTTTTATTTGTCATGGTTTCCATCATTGCCATAATCAGAAGTGTGAGGTAAGGAGGAGGAATACTGTCTGCACTTCACATGTAGAGAGGTGTAGGCCATTGCACCTTGTCACTGTAAAAAGCCTGTGATTCCTACTGACTCTTGAGCTGCCTTTAGCCCAGGCCTATAGAAGTCAATCCATTTTAAAATCCTAAAAGCTACTGTTATATTTTTTAAGCTAAGAGGATAGAAACTTGTTTATTAAAAGGTTCATTGTGATTATAGATGAAAGTGCGTGGTTGGTACCTTAACAGTTTGAATTAAAATCAAGTTCATACTGAGGTTTTCTTCTCAGCTCTACTCCTTGCTTTCTCTTTGACTCCAAGCTAATTGCATAACCTCTGGTTGACTTGTGCCTCGTCTACACATTCAAAGTTAAATTCAGAAAATGAGGTTATTATCTAACTAATGTAGGCAGTAACATTATTTCTCTAAATATTTCTGTGGGAGAATTTGGGATTTCTGATTGAAGGAGATGGTAATAAAAACTAACCATTTTATGCCCAGTCTCCTTTTGTCCTTAGACAACAACCCTATGGAAGTGGCTGCCTCAGAATCACCTGGAGGTGATCAGAATCCTTTGCAGGGCTTGCTAAAAACACTGATCGCTGCCCCCTCCCCCACCACGTTTCTGAGTCTGAGTCTGGAGGAAGGAGTGACAATTTCATTTCTGACAAATTCCTAGGTGATGCTGATGATGACCACGCTTTTTGAGTCACTGTCCTAAAGGAGATGTAGCTTAAGTACTAAAAAGGAAATAAAGGCTCAGAGTGGCCACAAGTAATGACAGCAAAGTGGCAGAGTATAGAAACAGATGTAGGCCTTGTGACTACAGATTTTGCTGTTTCCTACTACAGTTATTTTCTCATCACCTCTACTAGAAGAATTTTCACTTTACTTTTATGTTCCGAATAGCTGTCAGTCGCCTTGAGATCCTGAGTGAAACGGCGTTGTAAAGAGTGGTAGGTGGATCTTTTCCTCTTAGATTGAGTAACCACTCTTATTGGATTTTTGAAAAAAGAGGAGACCATTCAAAATTTTAGTGATTAGTTTTGTTATAAATGGTTTTTAAGGCCAGCCTTATACTTTGGGGGATAAGAGTAATAAATGTAAGTCTTCTTTGGGTTCAATCATCATGATCTATAGATGGTTATGAACAGATTTCTCTTTGATGAACTTTTGACCATATTCTGCTGTGACAATGCTTTGTGAAACATTTCCACATGTATCTTACATCTCAGAATAGTCATAATAAAAGAATGTGGCTAGGTAAACATGGTGGGATAAGGGAAAAGCCACGGCAAAGAAACTGAGGACTCTTAGGTTCTAGTGCTACTTCATCTCTTGGCATAGGTCTGTGCTGACCTTCATGGGAGGCTTGGTGCAATTATTCTTTACCCAAGCTGTGTGTGACAGTCATCCAGGAAAGCTCTGAAACAAACACTCATGTCTGGGCCCATGTACAAGAAATTCTGATTTAATTATTCTGGGGGAGGTTCTGAGTATCAGCAGTTCATAAAAGCTTTCCAGGTGATTTGAACGTGTAACCAGAGTTAAGAACCCCTGGGCCAGAGCGTAAGAGCCTGAGTTTTGAAATCAGAGATATGAGTTCATATCTTGGCTTTTCCATTTAGTTACTATGTAACCTTGGACAAATTAATTTCTGTCGACTTTAGTTTTTCTCATATGTAAAATACAAATAACACTTGTCTTAAAAGAGATTTGTAAGAATTAAATGATACATTTAAATGTTCGACATATCTGGCGTGTGGTATGGATCTATTACATATTAGCTGCTGTTATTATTATAATGTACCTTGGTTACCTTATCTGTAAAGTGAGGGGAGGACTTTAATTTATGAAATGGAGGACAAATATCTTGGGATTCTCTATAGATACTTGTTTGCCACCTTGTCCACAGTATCCTACCTGCTTCCATTTTTGCCCTTCTTACTTTCTACATATGTGTATTTTGTTAGGTGCAATCTTTGACAGGCTCAGCCTACTAATGTTATAATAATTTTAAAAAATTACTACTCTGTCTTCTTTTTTCCCACCAAGAATAAAAACTTGCAAGTTACAACAAATCTACCGAAATTCTCACATGGGATCATAGAGATATGATAGGTGGTTGACACAAAGGTTTAAAAAATAAAAGGCAGAGCTTTGTAAACATGTCTAAAAACTAACATGTCCCTAGACTTGATTGCTATTTTTCTGCCATAATCCACTCTAAAACTCCAATCATTGACAGAGTTCATCCTAGAGAAGGAAGAGTGCTCACACCCTACTTCTTGAAGATAATTGCAATTTGTTATTTTCCTTTCTTTTCTCTGATTTCCTCCTGTAAGTTTTGAAGAAGCCTTAGTACACAGATGAGTAGTTAAATTTTTAAAAGACAATTATGGTTTTATAAGCCCATTTGCTTATCTCTACTTATGTTTACTAGGTTATACTTTTCAAACCATTTTATATCACCAACTTTAAAGCTTAGGTTCTTTTTGAAAAAACCCTCTTGCATCTCTCTTCAAGTGAAAATTATGTTTTTGGGTGGACAGAAAGGAATTATTTGTCTGCCCAATAAAAGTAAAGATAGTTCCATTTTCCTTGACTCATCTCACAGTGCGCACTAGTCAGGTCACATGCCTATTTGGGAATTTTTGTTGCACTAGGTCACTTGCTGAGCTTTGGGGCACATAAAAGAATATTTGCCTGGCTTTTAAGTTTGTGGATCTTACACTGTGCCTGGCATGGAGATAGGAAGGACATTTTTTTCCATTAAACTTTTTCACTGTGTTTTGAAAGGAAAAGTTGAACAGAGTACCTACTGAGATTTTAACATGTTCCATGGTGGTAACCATAGGAAATAGGGAAACAGGAAATTTTTGGACAGAAGGAAGCCAAGGAGTCCATCTCAGTCTGTCCTCACCTCTCAGATACCAGTGGGATTCTACAATATTATTTTTATCTATGTATATATCTAATCCTTTGTATTTCTATGGCTTTCTTTTTGATAGTAAGGAAATATGAAATAGTAAGGAATATTTCTATGGTTTTCTTTCTGATAATAAGGAATATCATGAAAAAGATTTCTCTCTAAACAGTACTGAGTTCCCTCTTCTAGAAAAATCAATGGAAACATTTTTTCAGATGTTAATAAAGCAAAATCATGAGAGTATTAATTTGGGAAAATTCATTTCAGTATTTAAAAGATTTAAAAGTATTCTCAAAGGATGAGCCTTTGAGAATGATAGAGCCCATGTAAGCTCTAGTGATAGAGAGGGGAAAAAGTACTTGTTTCATACAAAAATATATAAACAGAATAATGACATCTTTCTTCATTAAATTCAGGGTGCTTGAAGTCACGCACATGTACACACATGCATGTATATCCTTCATCTACTCTACTTTCCCTCCTACCACCCCTACCCTAACCTTTTGGGACCAAAAATACTGAAATATAAATCAACTCTCATTTCTGTAAGATCCTATGATGTCATTTAAATGAAAGTGCTTACCGTATATCATTGTACTTCACTAAAAATTTAAATATGCACATTTTATGCGTGCGTGTGTGCATGTATGTGTGTGTGTGTGTGTGTGTGTGTGTTCTCCCTATCCATAGGAAACGTTTTTTCAAATAATCTGGTCAGAGAGAGCTCTATTAAAAATTTACCAGGTCATTGATATTATATCTATAATAATAGTTTCTATTTTCTTTCATTATATATTAGTTATTATGGATGAGATCCCAGAAACACCACTTCCCTACTGTTACACTTAAATAGTGAAATACAGCTAACCAAATAGTAATCATGACTACTAGTAACTTTTTGATAGACATTTGACATGGCAGCAGTTATATTTTCTTCCTCATGCCCATATCAGCACCAAACCTTAAAATGGATTGTGAAAATTCAAAACAGTAAGTAAGCATTTAAAAAAAAAAAACAGCTCTTACCAGGTAAGAAACAGAACCTCACAACACTGGCATTAGCATCCTTATTATTGCCATTTTAAACAGAACTACCCCAGATTACAACATCTTAACACTAACACATTTTTAAAGTTAGGATTTTTCCATAGTCTAGTTTTGAAAAATAAAGCATAGATAAAATATCTCATAGATACAAAGCCCATAAAATGAGCATTTTCTATAAAGGCAGGGGAAGATTTGCTCAAGGAGCAAGTTAAAAGGTAGGGCGATATAATGTCAGAATGCCTATGCTCTAGTTCAGACTCTGCCATTGGACGAGTTCACCATAATTAAAGGATTAAACTTCTCTGTGCATCAGTTCCCACATTTGACTCAATATCAACTTACAACCTCCTACATTTTAATAAAGATCAAAATAGTTAAGGTTATAAAATTATTTTGAAGTATTCAGTATCATATTCAAATATAGTCTGTTAAGAATGGTCAAGTTTTAAGTGGGAATTGGGACCAAATTGTTGGAAAAATTTCTCTTATTGGAGATTAACTGACAGGTGTCAAAGCCTCAAAGATTTGCACAGATCGACAGCAAAGGTACAGCCAGAGAGGGGGAGGGCTGGCTTAAGCAGGGCCCAATAATGGTGGGCTATGGTTTTCAAACTAACAGAAAAAATAGGCGACACTGGAATTTTTGAGGAAGCATATAAAATCATCAAATTTATTATGTCTCTTGAATTATCTAATGTTTGACACAAAGGCTGAATTGAAATGCCCTATCTGACAATGGGAAGCTCTGGTGAGATACAATGGTTTTGCCATAAGACTGTAGTTCTCAAAATGAATTGCACCGCAGGAATTAGCTTAAAGTGCCGATTCTAGGGCCATATCCCTACAGATTCTGATTCCATGGTAGTTTTGGGGTGGGCCTGTGATTATTCTGTATAACCAGCTCCCTGGTGATTTGGTTGCTGACGCCCATGAGAACACACTATGAATTTTCTGCCATAGCTATTCAGTCCTCTAGCATTCAGGTTTGTGGTCTCTGGGAATGGGCAGAACTGAAGGGATTACTTAGTGTTCTGTAAAACCCTACAGACAGAACATTTTATTTTTTGAATGGAAATCCCATAGCTTTGAAATTTTCTCTGTTTATTCCTACTAAATTTATGTGTTTTTAGATAAGAATACAAATAGATCTCTTTGGTAAGAATTTTACTTAATTGACGCTAGAATCCATAAGAATAGGGAATCTTCTACAGATTTTGGCATTTTTTGTCCTATTTTTGTGCATGTGCCCAGATGTCATCACAAAACTGAAATGAATTTTAAAAAATGAACAGTCCATTTAATGTATTTACCACATGTTGTCGTATGAGGAGTATGACATCTGATCTTACCTCTCTAAAATCCTTCAGATCCTAAAGGTAAGCAAGAAACATCCCTATTACTAAGAAATTTTTATCATATGAAAGAAAAATCTCTCTGTCTTATTCCACATACTCAATTCCCTTGTCATTTTACATTATAAATAAATAACAAACCAATTTGGCACATGCCCACCGATTAAAAATAAAAATTGTCAGAATGAGAGGAGAAAGACAAAAATATGAATTATTAATTATAATATTAAGCAGCACAAAAAGCCTAACATGAAATAACATCACCTAAAAAGAGATTTTATCAAAATAAAATTGGGACACTGATATAGTCTTTATTGTACAATTGCATTGTTGTCTTTTTAAGCCATAAATGTTTACTATATATCTAGTGCATTTGTATCAAATTTGATGAAAAGATATTTTAATTGTGGCAAATAAAGAAGTTATTTTTAGAATAGTAGCATAAAAGAAAAGCTCGATTTTAAAGTCCCACATTTAACTATCATATTGACCTGGTAGCTATAGTCACTGTAAAATCATATGCTTGCATGTTGTTATTTTTCAAATACTCACTATTGGAAAAAGCAAAAACAATTAGCAGAAAGAGTGATGTTTTCTTTTTAATTATCATTTTAAGATGATTTTAGAAGTTTACACGGTTCATCTTAAAATGAGAATGAATGTAGGGTTATTTTTTTACATAGACATTTAAAATAAATATATATATTGAATAGCATTTTATAACTAAATAAAGATTTGCAGCACAGTAGAGTGATTTCTTCTCAAGAAGGAAAGCTATCAGGGCTTTACTGAAAATATTTCCAGCTATGTCTTCCTAAAATAGAATTACCCAACATTTGTGACTGACTTGAGTTTCCCTTTCCTAAAGAGGCTAGCCTTTTGGTTTTGGTAATTTAAATGTTTTATATCTGACAATGATTCATTTGTTTCATGAAATGTCTTAAAATTTCATTTGGAAACAAAGGCAATTCTGAAAAAAATTCTCACATTTTGCATAATTTCATAGAAGTTATCCACATAGATTATGAGAAAAATTCTTCACTTGCTAGTCCCATGAATAGCAATTTAGGTTCTGTTTAGTAGTATTTTTTATTTTAACACTATAGAAAGCTTTTTAGACTTGTGTTGTTTGCTTGTTCCATTTCAGTTAGTTTTGTTCATCCTGTCTTGATAGTTTATTCTCTCAAGCATGATGTTACATTACCATGTCAATTTCCTTGGCAGTATTTTTGTTTTCGTTTTTAAGTGAATTTAGTGCTCATGGAAAGTGAGGTAGGTCCATATCCAGAAAAAAAGGCAAAAAGTTATACATCTGCCTTTATCTTTACAGTAAACCAACTATTGTGTTATTGTTACCTACATGGAATATTTTTCGAACAACTAAGTTATTAGAGTACTATTTTAAAAAAATTATAATATAGAATGCCCTGGCCCTATGTCTGCCAACATGGGTTCTTGTTTTACTTTATCTTGCCATGAATTTCTAACTTTGGCTCTTAAAAATATATCATCA
Organism: Microcebus murinus; assembly: GCF_040939455.1. Classification (NCBI taxonomy): domain Eukaryota; kingdom Metazoa; phylum Chordata; class Mammalia; order Primates; family Cheirogaleidae; genus Microcebus; species Microcebus murinus. The sequence goes on along the minus strand of NC_134104.1, from coordinate 57,879,476 downwards.
TCTTGCTATTCTTAATCATCCCCAAGCATTTCTTAAACACTCTGTCTATAGTGGTATACACAGATATTGTCCCCCAATTCAGGTTATGCAATAAAGAAATCAAATACAGTAAAAATGTTCATTTATTTTATTTCTCATTATTTTATTACTTGCAATTCCCATTTGATCAGAGAATATCAATCCTTTTAGTATGACTTGTCTAGAAGTGACTTTCCCAGCTCTTGTAGTCTCCAGAGGCTGTTCATTAAACTTGGGCTTCATTTGCAAATCATCTAAGTTTCATGGCCTTCCAATTCTTTTTTTTTGTTTGTTTTTTGGGGTTCACTGATTCACGCCATGTACAGCCATTTCACAGCTGCTGCCATCAGCTGCTCTCCTTTGTTGTTATTTATTTTTAATAACATCCTTTTATGTCCAATTTTGATGACCATTAGTCCCAATAAATTTTCATAATGTTTAGTTCTTCCTTGAGCTTTACTTTTCAAACCACTGAGTAGGAACAAGAAAATAACACATGCAGTGGCAGAAAACCAAATGCAGAACTACCAAAAAGAACCCCTGCAATCGCATCTGATGAGTGAGGCAGAGGTGAAAAGATATTAGCCAGAGAAGATTCTAGAATCAAAGAAAAAGAACCCTCAATAGAGCATTACTTCAGAAGGGAAGAATATATAGTCAATAAATTATGAATAAAATCAATTCATAGAAAAAAATAACCAAAAGAAAACAGTTGGCTTTTGATATTTAAAAAATTTAATAATTGCAGTTCACATTTATTGACAGCTTTTTATGTGCTAGGCGACATACTAAGCAACATTCATTCATCATTTTATTTATTCATTTATGTTTTACTATAAATCCATGATAATAAATATACTATTATTTCCTCCATTTCACAGAAGTGAAAACTGAGGCCATACAGTAAGGAATATGGAGCCAGAATGGAGACTCAGATGCATTCTTAGATTTTACACTATGATAGCTTTCCAATGATAGACAGCCTTTGAAAAATAAACAAATATATACGTAATTTTGGTTTGACTATGCTATGTAACGATCATGAAAGACCTCATTCATTCATCTTGACTTATACTTAGGTGTTATAAATGCTTGGAACATTACCATCTAGAGTGAGTTCAGGTTTGGAAAATGAATCTTTTCTCAAGTTTGGTTGTTTTATTCTCTGTAGTGGTGAAAGTTGGTTTTGGCTCACTCTTTTCCTAATGATAGGTAATGGTTGATTAATGTTAGGAAAAAATCCTCTGATGTCTTTTGATATAATATATTTTGAGTAAATGAAAAATAAATGAGTGTGTCCATAAATTACATAATTAACATAAGCAATATGAGCTTCTTAGATACAGATGTTTCCATTTACTTATTTCTTGGTTACCACTGGTTAAATTTTAAACTAATATTTTAAATTCTTATAATCTGGTACTTTAAGGGTCTCTCATAAATTTCATGTACTAGAAAAGTTTAACACAAGGTGACCTTTTCTGATGTGTGATGGTTTCATGATAAATAAGCTATTCCTCAGTATGAAAATATCATCCCTCTTTACCCTGGTGGAAAAGTAGCTTGTATATGAAATCTAGTTTGGATCTACACATCTGCTGTATACAGTGGTCTAAGCCAGCAAGTTGATAAATACAGAAACTGAGAAACCTGGACCCAAAAGTATGAGTATCATACTGCCTTGAGTTAGAGGGGTCATACGCATTATTTGATCCAGAGATTATTCATATTTCTTTAAAACAAACAGAATCTTCTTTCAAACTAAATCTTACTGAAAACTTTACATATGAAATGAGTGATATTTTATTAAAATAAACTCATAAAATTGAATTATTTATAATACTGAATATTATAAAGTTAACCAATAAGAATATAATGGTAAATATACAGAGGAGTAGAAACTCAGGAGTGGATGATTCTATTGCCTTCAGCGTTCGGTGGATTTTAGTATGAGAAATTCAGCAGGTCCTCAAATAGCATCTTTATGTTATAACATTGATGAGGAAAAAAAAATTAAATTCCCAGCAGGGCCACTGTCTGTGTGGGGTTGCATGTTCTCCCCAAGTCTGTGTGGATTTTCTCTGGGTATTTGATTTTCTCCCATATCCCAAAGACGTGCACATTAGGTTCATTGGCGTGTCTAAATCGTTCCAGTCTGGGTGAGTGTGGGTGTGTGCACAAGTGCACCATGCCATGGAAAGGCATCCTGTCCAGGGTTGGTTCCCTCCATGCTTGTACTTCTGCCTCTACATGATGATGTCGATAGCAAAAGCAATCCAATGCATATCAATGCATCATGTTGTACACTAACTATACACAATATTTTAAAAGCAATCCTGTGAATTCCTTAGGCTTTCAGTTTCTGAAGCTCCCCAGATGAAGGGGAGAGAGAGGGCTTAGAGGTAAAGGTGGAAAAGGGTGGTTAAATGCTAGTGTAGAAGAAAACCATTTACATCAGCAGTCCCCAGCCTTTTTGGCACCAGGGCCTGGTTTCTTGGAAGACAGTTTTTTCACAGACTGGGGCATGGGGCACGATGGCTTCGAGATGATTCAAGCGCATTGTATTCATTGTGCAGTCAGACCTCTCTGCTAATGATGATCTGTATTGGCAGTTGCTCCCCAGCTTTGGCATCGCCACCTCAGCTCCACCTCAGATCATCAGGCAGTAGATTCTCATAAGGAGTGTACAACCTAGATCCTTTGCATGTGCGGTTTATAATAGCGTTTGCACTGCTGTGAGAATCTAATGCTGCAGCTGATCTGACTGGAGGAGGAGCTTATGTGGTGATGCAAGTGATGGGGAGTGGATGTAAATACAGATGAAACTTCCTTGCTCACCTGCTGCCCACCTCCTGCTGTGCCACAGAATAATAAGGTCCATGGCCTGGGAGTTGGGGATGAAAGATTTACATAACAGAAGCTAGGTAGTTCTGGCACCTTCTCTAGCTTTCAAGTCTACAAAAGAGTGACCAAAAATCAAAATTGACTTTTATGGGCCACAAATGAAAAACCAGCTCCAAAGAGAGAATGTGGGTATAAGCTGTGATACCAACCAAATCACATCAGAGCCCAAACTAGAAAAATTTGTGTAAAACCAGGACTACTCTGCAGCTTTCAGGCTTCTGTCATATTTTCAGTATCCAGGTAGGCTTAGCCGTTAGGGAACCTACCTATTATGAAAGTCAAGCCTTATTGAGACTCTTATGTGATGAGCCAGTGAGAAAATGAAAGCAAAACTCAAACTAAGTCTGTTTTTATAAATGGATAACATTTCCTACTAACTTATTTGGAAAAATCATTTTTATAATATATGTGTTTACATAAAACCAATAAAATGTCTTGTGTGTGTTGGAACATTTCACTTTTATGTCTGGTAGACCATTTACTTTACCTCCTCTTCAGTGTCTGTTGGAACATTTATTTTATCTTCTCTATTTCATTCCTGTTGGAGCATTTATGTATGATTTGTTTGTTACTTTTATCTGTTGATCTTGCCCTCCCCATATGCTCATGTCTGACTGGCCTAGTTTCCCACATTCAGTATGTGATCTCTAGCCCTTCTTAGATATTAATTAGTATAATTGAATTCCCTTCAGTATTTCTAACCTCAGGCACCTGAATCTCCGTGTTTTTATTAGGACTGATTTGTGCATTTAAAGTCCACCCTGCCTCCCCATCCCCCACCACCCAAACAACTTTTCTTGATTAGGTAAAGGTTGTGGTATGTGCTTGCTTCAGAGAAAGTCTTCCTGGGAAAATAAAGGCATTATATATCACAACCTTTCTCAGTTAAAGGATGAAAAATACAAAACTGCCTTGAATCTTCAGCAAAGGACATAATCTAGAGTGAGTAAGAAAAGGATGTAATCCTCTTCAGGTGCAACGCTACATGTGAAATACAAAAGTCAGACAAAAGCACCTGTAGAGATGAGAGCAAAGCCTCGCTTAGCTTAGTCGTTGCCCATTCTCCTCAGTCAGCATGGTCAGGGACTTTAGGACAACACCTTGTTTAAGTCCTCTCTACTTCTCTGGTTTGTAGATCTATGTCTGACCAACATACCATCTCTGGTTTCAGTTCATGACTACACATGAGTGACTTTCCTTGGAAGGTAATGGGAAAAAGGAAAAAGAGAAGAGCCTGAAAACAGGGATAGAACCATAGACTAGTGAGAGAACTTGTCAATAAGATCACCATTGGCTATTTGAGATGAGAAAAAAAATGTTAGATAACTACATATATGAAATGTTTTGATTTTCAAAAAGTATAAAAGTACAGTTTATGAGAATGAAACAGCATGATGTCAGTGCTGAGCAAGAGCCTAACATGGATTATTAAAGCAATAAAGCATAAAGCGATGGATTATGATCCCCTGAAAGAAGTGGTGCTTGCTAAAAACCAGAATGACTTCAGTGACAGGATGTCTACAACATGTGATCTGATCTCTCCTGGGTTAGATGTGTAGATTCATTAGTAACTTATCTAAGTACAGGTAGAATAGTAACTGGTTTAATGACCACACTATTGGGTACAAACAAATGGCTCAATGTCATAGTAGAGGAGATTCATATGGCCCATTGCAGGGATATCCTTGGCCTTAACTTGGTCACCAGTTTTCTTCAATGACTTGGATAAAAACAGATTGTTTGGAAATTCAGGAGGAAGAAAGTGATCACTATCTTCAAGTATATGAAGGACGGTCATATAAATGATAACTTATTTTATTTTTTGTAGCTCTAACAAATAGAACATGCACCAGTGATGAAAAATACAAGAATAAAATATTCAGGTCAATTTAAAAACTAATATTGTAATAGACTTATGTGTTCAAAAGTAGAAAAAAAGGAAGAGATAATATTGATCTGGAGGATAAGCCTAGGTTAAATCTTAGTTATGCCACTTGTTGTTTCTTTATCTCTTGGAACATTTCTTGAACATCCCATAATCTGTCTCTGTATCTGTAGAATGGTTTTAAACAAACCTACCTTGCAGGTTGTTGTGAGAATGTTAGTGCCTATATTAGTCTATAGGGCTGCCATAACAAAATATCACAAGATGGGTGGTTTAAACAATAGAAATTTATTTCTCACAGTTCTGGAGGCTAGAAGTCCAAGACTAAGGTGTCAGCAGATTTGGTTTTTCCTGAGGCCCCTCTCCTTGGCTTGCAGATGGCCTTCTGCTTGCTGTGTCATCACATGGCTTTTCTTTGTGAGCACAAGGAGAGCACTTCTGATGTCTCTTCCTCTTCTTATAAGGACCACAATCCTATTGGATTAGGACCCCACCCTTGTGACCTCATTTAGCCTTAATTATTGCCTCTTCAAAGGTCCTATCTCCAGATATAATCACATTGTGGCTTAGTGCTTCACCATATGAATTTGGGGGGACATACACAGTCAGTCCATAACAGTGCCTAATATCCACAAATCTTAGTCCCCTAAGATCAAGGTGTTTAAGCAGAGACAACCACTTCACATGGATGTTTTACAGGGTATTCAAGTCTTAGATGATTTCAATATATAATTTTAATGAACTCTGTTAACACTTATATTCTCTCATTTTAAAAATAAAACTCACCATATAGCATCAACTCTAAAATTCTGCAATTCTCTGAAAGTACTTAGTAGAAAGGTAGTTGTTCTCAATATAAAGCAATCTTTTTCCTTTAATATTCAAAAATTCAATTTAATTTCACAAATATTTACTTATGTACTAGACCTCCTTCAACTTTTGCAGTCCAAATTCCCAACGTGGCTTCTAGGTGAAACCTCTGTCTCTTGTGGAAAGACATTGCTTTCCCAAACCTTTAAATGCTGTAAGTCAGAAGTTGTATGTATAAAAGTGAAGGAAGAATATAATTATCTTAAAAACAAATTTTAAAAAATCCACTACACCACCAATTGTACAAGTAAATGCATGTAAAATGCATGCAAATGCATTGTAAATGCATGTAAAAGGTAAATCATATAAATGCATATAAAAAGTAAATGCATGTAAAAGGTAAAAATGAAAAGAGATGTCAGTTTGTTCAAGAGGTTTCAAAGTCTGAATCTATAGCTTTGAGACTTTTGAGTTCACAACAATTAATGGAAAATTTATTTTGTTCACACACCCTCTGCTTTTATTCACCATTTTAATATGCATGTGTATTGCCACTTATTTACAAACTAATAGCTTAAAGTTGAGACTATGACAGAATCTAGCCTTTGAGTTTGGTAAGTCTTTTAGTTTATATTTCTTGCAAAGAGTATTTTGTTGAAAATGAGGCTGCATTGTTTCTTGTGTCCCTGGGTAGGTGGAGTGACTTTTAAAAGTCAGCATTCTGTTGCTTCTCAGCCTTTTGGCTAAAACTAAGTCTAAAAGCCAGTATTCTAAACTAATGAAATAATACATTCTCTCCCTTATCCTCAGTCATGTTATAAAGATGTACATCTTATCAAGGAAGATGCACCTTTATTGTCAGGCTAACTAAAAACAAACAAAAAACCTGAGCACTATTAGTAATTATTGTTCTTGGCAATTGCACAAGCCCCCTCTTGAGAAGGGCAGTTACTATAACTAGACCTTGACAATTGGGAAGTTAGTCTGTGGTTTGATGGAAAGAGCATGGCATCTGGAGCTGGATTGTCTGCATTCAAGTCCTAGCTCTGCCATTTTTGACATTGACAAGTAATAAATTATCTGAGTCTATTCATGTTATATAAAAATCTATATTTGGGCTTCTTTGCAGGTTTGAACAGTGTGACCCAATGTAGATATTTAGGAAAGATTAATTTATTTCCTTTTTCTCTGATCTTTAATTCTGTCACCTTCTAATGGGTATAATATTAGTGCTTTCCCTACTACACAGGATTACTGAGACAATCAAATAATATGTTTGTGGGAATATTTTGTAAACTGTAAAGCATTGTACAAATGCTATTTCTTTCTTTTCATGAGTAGACGGAAAGGCTTAACTAGACATGGAATTGGGGCCACCTAGGAATTCACATTGAAACTGTTTCCTAAGAGACATTAGAGGCCTCATGTTATTGTCTATATAAATTGCGTGATCTGATCTATGCAGTGAAGATATTTAACAATAGGTATTAAAGTTTATTGTCTGTTTTTCTGTTATATTTTCCAGGGAGCATAAGGAAGATTTTTTTCCCTTTTAATTTTTTTCTGTATTATTGGACTGCTGTCTATATTTAAAAGTACTAAGACAAATTCTACTCCTTTGTAACTATGGGGATCTGGGCCCATGGTGCTTACTATCATTACTTCTGTTGTGGTTGTGGTAATTGTTGTTATTGTTATTAATTATACTTTGTAATTATGCAGCTTTTTATTTTAAGAAAAGATAAATGGCTAGGAAATTAACAAGCTGCTGTTATTGAGAGATTTTTGGAGTTTCAAACATTTTAAATCCACTTTTGACCTTTTATCACAAAGACTTCTATGCGAGTCTTCAACACACATTTTGGTTTTTGGTTTGTCATTGAAAATAAAGTACTGACGTGTGGGATCCTGCTCTTGGAGTTATACATGAGAAAATACTCTCTCAGACCATTTCATTTCCTCTTTTTACCTTTTAAAATATTTCTTAAGTATAGTTACTACATAACCTAAATTTAGAGAAAGATTTTGAAGCAGGAGATGGAGATGCTTAAACAGTGGTCCACACCTAAATAGGAAGGTCTTATTCGCCCTGCTCATTCCTGACTGCCTGTTGAAGAAAAGAAAAAGGTAAACCAAAGCAAGTTGAGAATAGTTTATGGATTAAGGGGCAGGCAGTTAAGTATCCCAAGTACAAAATGTCTGGCGCAGATTGATAGCGGCTCTTTGGAATAAAAACTCCACCCTCCTTTAGTCTCTTGGCTGTGTTGTTTTCAATTCTTAAATATCTTTAAAAATGATTAAATTGTCTTTTAGTTCCAGGCTGGTTGGCCTGGACTCCTATTGATCATGGGTCTCCTCATTCCACAGTTAAGTACCTGAACCCAATGGAATGATTAGAAGATCAAAGTAAGAATTTTGTTCCCTAGGTTATCTGCATGTAGGTTATTCTGTAACTTGGTGGGAATGAAATTTTATAGGAAATAAAGAGGCTATTTAGGAAATAACCGTCTAACTGTCTTACCATCTTCTCGACCCAGTTGTCTTACCCATGCAACTCTATCTTCATCTAACTCTATCTCACCATCTTCTAAAACAATAGTTCTCAGTGACCAGCAGTAACATCAGTCCTCTAGGAATATGTTAGAAATGCAGATTCTCAGGACTCACTTTGCCCTACTGAATGAGAAACTTTGGGGTGGAGTACAGCAATTTGTGTTTGGATAAGCCCTACAGGTGATTCTGATGCATACTAAAATTTGAGAGCTACTATTCTAAAGAAATGTTGAATTCCAGTGAGAAAATGTTTTAACCATTTAAAATTCTACCAAAAAAACAAGTGATTTTTGGAACTCTCTATTGCTTTATTTCAAATTTACCTTTACTGGTTTATCCTAAACTGTTTAACTAACAGTCCCTAAATACTTTTAAACTCTGTCCTGTAGTCCATATCAATAGCCCCCTACTCTGCCTGAAATGATCTTTGTTCTTCTGTTGAGCTAAATGGTCTCTATCCTGCGTTATCCAGCTCGGATACCTCCTCTTCACAAAACCCTTACCAGTCATGCCAACATTCTCTTAATTTTGGTTTCCTGTAGCCTCCATGTCTGTACCAATAATTTAAGTCTTCCCTGTAACATAGTCTTACCTGTGATATATCTTGTGTTATTGTAATAAACTGTCACCTATTATAATAGATGATAAGTTGCATTTATTCGGTACCTGCTATGGTCAGTCACCACAATCACTTCAGAGAATTACTATGCCTGTGTTTCTGAGCTCTTAAGTAGCTAACCCTACCTCACATAGTATGTACTTAAAAGAACATTGTCCTTTGGCCTCACACTTGACCATTAGGCTATATTGTCCTGTAATGCTAATAAACTTTTCTCATATCAATTTTTTTTTTCTGCCCGGATCAATTATATGCTCAGTTGCAATTAGAGACCATAATTCTCTTATTAAGTATTACATAGTAACTTTTAGAGTATAGAGCTAATGCACATTTGTTGGCATATTGTATTACAAACTCTAAACACATTTCTAGAATTCTGTCATCTTCCTTTCCTTTGGACAACCTTGGGAATGAAAAGGTCTCAATTTCTCCTTACACCCAGAATGGTCTCCATTTATAGGCTGAGTGTATTCATTTTAGCAAATTAATTTATCAATTGTGTTTAAAATATTTAACTCTCAATGGTATATTGATTTTTATTATCAATTTTGATTAATGCATTTTGAAAATACTTTATTCATTGCATTTAAAGGAGGAAATAGCTTCTTTTGTTTATTTAAATAATTTGCCAGTTTTCATAAAACTGCTTTATTATTTAGTAAGAAGAAAAAAGGATGAGTTGATAGTAAGTCAGACCCTTGCCTATATTATTACATGTAGCCAGTGGTGATGAAAAAATTGAAGATAATATTGGTGGCTAAATGATAATTGTTCAGGAACCATATTTAATTGAGTAAAAAAAATAGATATTTTTACTCTGTGAGCATAATCATACTCTGTGAACATGTTATATTTGCACATGACTTAAATTTATCTAACTGAATTCTGACCTAAGAAATAGAAAACATGGTCTCTCCAGGTCAGGCCACACTGTATGATTATTTGGGGGATAACTGTTTGGTTAATTTCTATTCCATTATAGCTTTCTTTATCAAAGTGAGGACCCTTGACCCTGAGTCAGAATCTCCCAGATGGTTGCCAAAGTGCATATTCCTGGATTCCACCCCTACATACTGAATTAGAATCTCTGGGATTGGTGGCCGGCAATTTATATTTTTAATCATCACTCCCAGGTAATCATTTAAAATAAAAACTAAATTTTATTTTATAAAATTTATTTATTATATAAACTATATATATATTGTGTTTTATTTTATGGCTTCATGAAATTTGAAAGCCATTCATATTCAGATTTATTCTTTGTGTTTTTTTTCCATGATAAATCAAATCTTCTGGAACACTGATCTGTGAGTCCCCAAACTGATGGTTTTTAGGCAAAGAGTTTCAGTAACAAACTTAAGCAATTATTATATATTTGCCTTCAACAGACTTTTATTAAATTCTGATACTTTTGTATGTCAGGAATTTTTGTCTAAGTTAATCATAAAGCCCATATAGCTCTATGAGATATGTATTCTTGGCCTCATTTTACAGATGTATGAATTAAGTCTTAGAAAAATAAATATCTGAAGGCTACCCAACTAGTAATTGAATTCTATTGGACTTCAGAATGTGTATTCTTAAACTCTGAAGCAGGGCTGAGTGAGAATTTGAAATCAGGTCTTCCCAATCCTGCTTTTCTCTTTCTAAATGATAGCTGAATAGAGAAGGGATAAAATAGATGACAACTAATTCCAAGTTTGTGTCCAAACTCTGAGATTCTATGATTTAGTCAACAGTCACCTTAAATTATACAGTTGGTAGCTATAGTGTTACCATGTTGAGCTCAATCAGTAAACTATCACCTGCAGTGTTATTAGAGAGAACAATGGGAGCATTATCAATGTAGACCTATCTTTTTTACCAGTCTTCCTCCTCTTCTACTGCCCTAAGAGACGTAAGTGTATATATACACTTTCTATACAAAGGCTACTTGAATAACCTTTTAATCGTTTTATTAAGAGATTTCTCACAATAATATCAGACCTCATTTCCCTCAACAATGGCTTGTTTTGATAAATCTTTTGCAAATACAGCTGGTACGCTGTGTAGCTGTCTCAGTGGTTATCAACTCTAGCTGTGCACTCAAATCACCTACGGACTTTAAGAACATACAAATTTTTGTGTCTAAATTCTAGATATTCTTATTCATTGGGTCTGGAGTGGGGGCTGGATGGCTGATTATTTAGCAAGCTTCACAGATACTTTTAGGGGCATCCAGGATTGAGAATCAGTGATCCAACTCATTATTTGATAAAGAAGCTGGTGATATAATATGCATTAAAAGAGTGATTGAAGGAAGCAAAATCCCTCCATAAGTCTTACAATGAGACCTTTGAAATAAAAGTAGAACCTCTGAGGAGCTTGAAAAGCTGTTGCTTGGGCCATCCAAATATTCATATTTAGTCTCAGATAATGAAAAGGCAAAAAATAAGAAGCCATTAGAGCATGGTGCTAAGTGGAATTATGGAAAACCATTTGTATAATGCTGTGGGGTTTGGAAGGACCCGTTCTTTTTCACACATTTTTGTAATAGAAAACAGGGTAATGTGAATGGCAGCATATTTGAATCTATTTGCATTTCCTTCAGAAAAAAAAATAAAATAAAAGGGAAGGGCATAACCTTGCAAATGTATCTTGATCTGATATTATTTTTGCAAGTTAGACAGATGTGGGGCCACCAGTCAGCCAGACTTACAGCTAGCTATCAAATCAGAGCTCACTCTTCAAATCCCAGCACTAATCGGAATGATAAAGAGCTACCTTTCGATTAATCTTGCCCTGGACATTAGACGAAAGAAACTGCAGTTTAATTACTGAGTGAAATTCACTTTGTCTGATCTGCCTGTCTTTGCTGTAATGTCATAATATAATCAGCATCACCCCCATCTGAACCACGGAGCTGTGAAGTCCAAGGACCTGTGTGATTGGAAGAAATAAAATGATGCTCAAACAACAACCAGCCAGTGCAGTAATTACTCAAACCTTGTTTTCATCTCTGTGTCATTCTTCCATTGGCTTGTCATGACAGCAACTGAAAAAAGGACGGGAGAGAGTGTGATTGAAAAGGAGGTTGACCCGATGGAATCAGACTAGGTGTGGGAGGGAAGAGCCAAGCTGTATAAAATCTTAAGGCTAATTAAACTTGGTTTTTTCTTTAAAATATATCCCACTGGCTGCTACTGATTCCAGAAGTCCAAGCTAAACCATTCAACTGATATGTTTCCCTGCAATTAAAATCTCCCCTTTAGTTGAAGCTCTATAGTTTTTACTTCTCTGAAGATAATTTATTTTTTCTTTTGAAACTGGAAATTATTTGGCACATTTTTTTCCTTAGGTCTTGATGCAGTTTTGTAAATTAAAAGAAAAGAGGTTTGTAGATTTTCTTCTGTTAGAGATAACAGCTTTTGGAAGCATTCCTTTCTAGGTTTGCATAGACACACTGCCTTTACATAGAAGCACTAAATACAGAAAAGTATCTGGCTTTCTTATGAATTATTATACCATTTTACACAAAATGTTTAAAATAACTTCCCCTATGTCATATAGTTGGAAAGTGACTGAGTCAGGATTTGAACCAAGATTTGTCTGACTCTGGGTCATACTCTTTTGACTCTGCTCCCCTCTACCTTTCTTTTTTTTACCTATTTATGATTAATACCCCATCAATTGATTCCTTAAACATAGTGTTGAGCATCCTATATATAACAAAAACTGTATTGTACTCCAGATATACATTAGTGAAACCAGAAACAAAAATCAGCAAGAACCATTTTCAAAGCACTTTCTAGTTTGGCACTTCAATTGCTTTTGAGAGTTTTATTGAAAACTTACACTTGAAGTCCAAAAAGCAATCAGACCATTAAGAACAAATGTACAATGTGAAGTCAAGAAGACCTTTTTTATTTCCTTGTTTTTATTCATAATATCACCATCCTACTCAACACTCAAAAATCTTAGAATCAAGAATCCCAAGAACCTCAGGATATTGTGACTCATATATAGCCAGTCATCAAATTGTATCAAATCTTGTCATGTATAATCACCACCAAGATCCCCATGCCTAGGAAAAACAGTTAGCATAAGGGTTTAGAGATCAGGCTCTGGAGTCCGATTACCTAGATTTGAATCCAGACTTTACCACTTACTAACTGTATAACCTTGAGAGAGTTGCTTAATCCTCATTTATAAGATGGAAACAATAAAGTTATTATATCGAGTTTACATGGACATTAATGGGTTAATCTACATAAAGCACATAGTTCAGTAGCTGGCACATAGTAGAGGTTTAATAAATATTAATTATTGCTTCCCTCACAATGTATCTAGAATATGTCATTTCCTTTACATTTCTACTGACACTACTGAGGTCACATATTTATCACATAGTGCCTGGGTTATTGCAATGGATCATGTCTCTCTCTCTCTCTCTCTCTCTCCCTCTCTCTCTCTCTCTCTCTCCCTCTCTCTCTCTCTCTCTCTCTCTCTCTCTCTTTCTCTTTCTCTCTCATCCCTCTCTTGCTACCTCTAGATTTTTCCCATTTCAGTTGATTCCAACCACCATTCCCAGTTACTTATACTAAAATATCACTCTGATCATGCCAGCACCCTACTTAGAAGACTCTAATAGACCTCTTTTGTCCCCAGAATAAAGTGGATTGCTTGGCTCATTATTCTAGGACTCCCTTCAGATTCCAGACTCAGCCTATCTTTCCAAGATTATTTCCTATTACACATTCCAACTAACTTATTTGCTAGTCCCAAATATATCTTTCAATTTTCTGTTCCCATGCTTTTTCTCATGTCCTTCACACAACCTGAATCTTCTTATCACTTCCCAAATCATACATATTTTTCAAAGTTCAACTGCATTTCTCCATCGTAATGAAGTTTTGCATTGTCAGCCTAGATATAAGTAATGGTTTTCTGTCTAAACCCCTATCTGAATTTCCTTGTATTATAATTATTTCTGGACATTATCTCAATAACTAGATATTAAGTACCTTAGGCATAGGTCAGTGTCTCTGCACATCATTGTCTATTCAACAGCATCTATTAGAGAAACCCAAACATATGCGGCATACAATTAATATATGACAAATGAATAAGTGGTCTGAATTTGGAGTTTCTTCTTTGCTCTAAACACTCTTTGTTTCCCATAAATTACTCTGAATTTTGCCATTTATGCCTAGTGCTTATCTAAAGTTCCTTTTGAATTATTTTGAGACCTCTCCCTTCTTGATCCCTTCCACTGATCACTCTTATCAAGCCTTTTCATTTCCACAACCATCGTGCCATTCTGTCACTTGGCATGTGCATATGGATAACGAGGCTGCAAATGGGTCCTATTCCTCTGTTCAAGTTCCTTCTGCATCAACTCCATCAATAGTAGAGTAATACTTGCTTATCTATAGAACAGAGCTTGTAGGACCTGCTCTTTTTACTTTTTGGACTTGTCAGGAAAGTAAATGATATTTTATGTGAAAGTATTTTATTAACTGTAAACAGCTTTACAAGTACAAGGAGTAGTCTATATTGTCTAAATATCCTTCAATAAGCATGTATTCATGTATTAAATGTATAAGAAAAATATCAAAAGTAAGATCTGATGAGCTGTTTCATATATCTTGAATCTAAACAAGATATACATATCTATGTAAGAATTGTTCATGCTACATCTGTTTTATCATCCAATCCTACTTCTCTCTTGAGCAACTCGAATTATTTGGCCTCACTTTTTCTATAAATCTACAAGGCAAATGGGAGTCTTCCTAAAAATATATTTACTTTTTTAGAAACCAGAAAGTGAGACTGAGCTGATATTTGACAGGAGGAATCTTAATATTTCCTTAATCATTCCTAAAACAGCATAAAAATAAGTCAACTTTATCCTATACTTCAAATATCAAGATTGTGTTAATTCTCTGGCCATGTGGATTTTCTTGACATTTTTGAGTCAAAATCCTAGCCAGTGGACAATATTTATGGTAAAGAAATTCAGGTACAGAAAAGCCTTTCTGACTTGGTCTACTGACTAGATCCATTTTTCCCCCTACGTGATATGGTTCTATTAATCAGAGGGTGAATTGATGGATAGTTAGATGATGGCTTAGAACTTGAAATCCCTGTCCCTAATAACCTAGCACTGCAAGGAGCCATTGCAGCTTTGTTTTGTTATAGCTAAATGGAAACAGGACAGGCAGACCAGCCTTCATTCCATTGTTTCTGGTGGGAGAGTGGCCCTAAAAATGCTCCGCATGCAGGCAGGCAGTGTCAACCAGCCAGCTGAATGCTGGATATCTTGGCTATGTTGGTTTAAAAATAAAGGTGCCCATATTCTTGAAGCACACACTGTTATCCCCGAATTACTGTGGACATTACCAGTGCGTTCATATCCCCATGAATTTTCTTTTCCCTGGGGGCTAACATCATTGTTCTACAATGAGGTTTTGAATTGATGATGATAAGCAGCAAGTGTCTTCTAGTCTCCTTTCTTGCTTTTATCTGCCCCTTACACACACACTTGACTTCCTACACACCACCCAGCTACTACCAAAATGCTCCTGGTCCTTACTGTTCCTCTCTTCCAAAAGAACATGATAACCCCGAAGCAGCAAATCTTTACCTATTCTTCCTGGCCTTTTGGCTCCTTCTGCTTGTTTGGAGTTTTGAGTTAAATTTTTCAAGTTAATATTTAACCTGTGAGATAACTGTTTACAAAATTGTTAGTTGATAATCAGAGATTTTTTTCCTGGATTAATACAGTTAAAGTTTAACTTGGTGGAACAGCTCACGCACACACACAAAATAACAAATATATATGTGTATAATTAAAGTATTAACTCTGAGAATTTTGCTGATATGTTCTCATGAACCAAGATAGAATATTGGTTCTAGTCTAGGTAAAAGAAAACCTTGGTTAAAGACCCAAGAAGCTGATTCTATGGAAGAATTTAAGCCAAAAAGAGAGCCAGAGTCTACTCCTGAGTGGCAAATGGCAGACAAATGATAGAAACGTCCCTTTTTTGCCTTAAGAAAATTATCTTTATTCACATTCTTAGTATTATCACATTCAAAGAAGTCCTTGGGATTCTCTCCAATAGTATATTTGGATGTTTTTGGCTTTGATCATCCCTGTGCTGTCTTGTGATATTTTACCATGTCAATGACCTTTTATATGTTATGAAGTGGTTGAAACTTAAGAGTCAGACATGAGACAGGAAATCAGTATGTTCAGGTACTGCTGTCCACTCATGTATTTAAGTTAGGAAGGACTGTTTCTTCTCCTGAGATGAAAATGAACTTTATGAGCTCCATCTGACATCAGAAGACAGAATACTGCTAGAGTATTTCTTGTGTTTTTGAAAGTATTCCTGCTTTTGCTAAAGGTCAGGAGAACAACCTATTCAGATTACTTTGGTTCACTTGGAAATGGTTTTCATCTTTATTTCTTCCCATGTGAACCTCAAAGAACAACTGTTAGAAGAAACTGTGTGGAGCAATTAAGTATATCTATTATAGTAGACCTATGAGGTACTGCACATGTATGAGTTTCAAGTTCAATTTGAAGTTCTCTGTGAAATTCTGTGTCTTTGAAGACACAGTGTGCCATCTGTGTCATCATGTTTTGACAGAGTGGCAAAAAACTCTGTGTTTTGCCCGTATGTATAAATCCATCCATGTGACAAATTTTTAGATCAGTTATGTATATTCAAAAGTAGTTGATAAATTTTGCCATGAGGTATGTGGAATAAAACAGCTTCAAGGCAAACCAAGAACAATATTTTCTACTCTTTTCTGTATTTCAGAGTCATAAAGCCAGGCATTCAAAACTCGTGTATCTCACAAACACCTTCTGAGAGTTTATTGTTTAGCCAAGCTTTCCATGTTTATCCCGATTCAGAAATAACTTAAGAATGAATTGCTAGTAACAGATTTCAAATTTGATGAGGTTTAAATAGGTTTTAAGTGCCCAGTTAGGTAGTAGAAAAAACTAGATAGAGCAGTTTCCCAGAAAATAGCCACAGTGTTTCAAGAAGGAAGAAGTGGTTAACTGTGTTAAACTACTGCTGAGAAGTTGAGTAAAAGGAGAATCAAAATGTGGCCATTGGATTTGGCAACAGTAGCTATGGTAGAGATGGCACAGAATGGATAAAATCCTATTTAGAATAGGTTGAGAAAAGAATAGAAAGTGAAGATATGGTAATAGCAAATATAGAAAATTATTTCAATAAATTTTGCTATTAAAGGAAGAATCAAAATGGGAGGAAAGCTGGGGAGAGACTTGTGATGCAGAGAGTATCATGTAAGGATACACAAAAGCATGGTGTTTTTTCCCCCTTGTTTGGTATTTAGTGTTTGTTTTATCTGCTTCCCCAGTTGAGAAGCAAGATGAACAAGAATCAAAGCCTCAAATCTATAGTAGAAAGAGATATGGAAAAGGCAAAATTTGTCTGGTAAAATGTAAAAGACATTGGCTCAGATTCAACAGATCTTGGTGTAGTTCAAGTTCTGCCAGCTACCAGTAAAATGACCCCAAATAATATTTCTGTGGCTGTCAGTTTGCTTATTTATTGATAACATCTAAAGTTCCTTTATGAGATTCTAGTTTTATGAAAGGAAAAAACAGACATATTTCAGAAATCCTCTCTATTAGAAATAAAATTTATATCATTCATCATTTACAAAGCACTTTATTATTTAGAAAACATACACATCTTGTTAGTTAACTCTCACAAGAATGCTATGAGGTAGGTGGTTATATTGTTTTATTTAACAGATAAGGAAACCAAGGATCTGAAAGCTTAAGTGACTGGTAAAAATCACACAGCGTGCAGGCAACAAAGGCAGAGCCCAAACCCAAGTTTTCAGAATATAATTAGAAGGTTTTTCCCACCATGTACTACTCTCCATCCACCTCCCTGCAGCCTTTTGTTTTGTTTTGTTTCTTCCCCTTACTCTTAGATAACCCCCCTTTTTATTTCTCATCCAGGTTTCTATTATTTTTCTTTCTCTCCATTCCACTCTCCCCATAACTTTCCAGGTATGGCCACCTCTCTAAATATCGATATTTCTTCATAAAACAGAGTGCAGTACACAAAGGTTAGGGGTCTGTCTTCAGTGGATAGTAAGAACAATACCACACCAAAACATTTTACCAGACTAGTGAAATTTCATTTCAAACAAGCCATGGAAAATCAACACTCTAACCACAATGGCCAGTGTTAGCAGTGGAAACTCCTTTGTAATATCTTGTCATTTGGGCTTACAGAATTTAAAACCAGAGAATGGAAAGGGTAGAGCAAAAGGTGGGAGGAGGAAATGGGAAATGGAAAGTGGGTGAAGAGATGGCACAGAAGGGTACAAGTGTTGCTTAGTGTAGGCCCTGCAGACCAAAAATTATTGTGTTTCTAACACTATTGATTTTTTCAGCAGCTGATATTTCAATCTGGGTGCAGTGTGTCTGTGAGTCTACGCACACTGTCAAGAAGAAATATGATAGTGTCTTAAAAGATTAATAATATCGCTGGTCCTCTGGAGGCCTGTCTTAATTCACTGGCCTGTTCCCTGGCATGTACTGTAATTTATCTAGTCTGATTTGAATAGCAAATGGCAATCGGCTGCCATTAGGGAAATGGGCATCATTCTTATTGATCCAGCATGGGCTGGATTTTATTTAAGGAGAACTGCAAAATGTTATTACCTTCAGGAGGAGAAACAGAAAAGGGAGCTTTTCCCGTGTGTGTTTTGGAAATGTTCTACCTTAAAAAGGGGGGAATGAATTGTGGATTTAGGAGAACAGAAGGAGATGATCATCCTATTGTGTGAAAAGGGACATGTACAGGCTGTTTACATCATAATTGTTTACCAGCAGGAAAGAATGCTCATGATTATGAGAAAAAGGCCATGGGCCTCAGAGGTTAGACCACTGGAGAGATAGTCAGATTTGATCTGTGCCATTGTCCAACTTTGTGTAAAGCCCCTCGTTACTCAGAATCCATTTGTCAGTCTGTAAAATGGGCTAAAAAAAATCTACTGGCAATGTGTAAGGTTTATTTGGTGTTTGTTTCACATTCTTGGAGTCTTGGATAAAGGAGGCTATGGAATAAAACAAAAAAGAAAAACAAAGATCATATTTAATATTATGTGAGGGGATGGTGTTCAGTATTTATTGTTGCTCTTCACTTAGAATTCTGGAAGGGACAGGTTGTGTGCTGAGTGAAGCAAGACAAACTAGCCTCATAATTCTCATTAACCATAACATGCATCTCTCAGATTAACATTGCATATATTGACTTTAATGTTCACCTGCTAGTCGCAGATCGAAACCTGCATTTTTACCTTTTTTTACTGAATCAAGGAAAGCTGTCAGCGTTATGGTAGCAAATGCAGGAGACAGTGAGACCTGGGGTCTTTCTGCCTACCCTCTACTCTCTTTGCCACAGGGATAGGGGCTGACTGTGCCATTCCTATTGGAGCTTGTTGGAGATTGGCTGTGAAGGGGCACACACATACCCTACCACTAACCTTCATTAGCAGCCCCAGGAGGAGAAAAAGGTATGACAAAGGTGGCTAGAGGAAGGGCTCATTGCTGCTGAAATTCTTCTCCATTCCACCTCGGGTTGTTATGGAAAGAAACGATAATGTGCTACAGGAAATGGCCAAGTATAAAAGCAATAAAATAAATTGAAAATGACTTTGTTTTTTTGAGCGGCAGTAATTGCTATATGTTGTGATGTTTGCATAAGGAATTAGTTAATGTGTAGCAGAATGGCATGTGATACTTTTTATTTGCCTGATGACTATAGTCTCTGAGTGAATGACTTATTAAGGTTAATAAAGAAAAATTTGCTTGTGACTTGTAATGATCCAATTGCTAGAATTTAGCATCCCCTTATGC
This sequence comes from Microcebus murinus, assembly GCF_040939455.1. NCBI lineage: Eukaryota > Metazoa > Chordata > Mammalia > Primates > Cheirogaleidae > Microcebus > Microcebus murinus. Next base: position 57,859,787 of record NC_134104.1, on the reverse strand, counting down.
ATTGTTGCCTAAAGGGGAAAAGGAAAAAAACCTACACACATTAATGGCCGACTGGCTATGATTTTTTATAGTGGTGTGAGAACAAACAATGTCTTCTAAATTGTTGGTCTGTCTATCTTTCTGCCTGCCTGGGCAGGAACGTTATGGCTTTCTTAATTCTCCTGTGTGATTTATCATCCTAAATTCATTGTTTTGCATAACTCTGCTCAAAATGAAGAAATGTCATTATTTTGCAGCGAAAAAGTTGTCATTTGCATAATGCCTGCCATTAATTATTGTGAGACTAATGCAGTTGTTGATATTTTTAGGGCACAGTGGTACAGCCTGCACCTTGTATAATGTCATTCTGAAAACATTGGTAGTTAATAGGTGCCACAACATTGCACAAATGGAAAAGAAGATGATGAAGAAGAAGGGGACACAATGGAACAGGCTGCGATCCTTATTTAGCTTTTTATTTTTTTTTTCCTGAAATGCTTGGTGAGAGAAGACTATAAAAGGAAGAGAATAGAACAGGAAGCTGTGACATCCAAGAGAACAAAGGGATTGAAAAGCAGAGGTTTTCTATTTAGGCTGAATTAGTGTAACCTGGGTTCCAGCCAGTTTAATAGAGGAAGTCATGGCTTCTCTGTTTTGGCTTACCTACGTAACCAAAGCCTTGAACAGTATGTAGGCTTAGGCTTTTTAAAAACAGCAGTTAGAATAAGGGTTTGCCTGAGACATGTTCATCTCCTGGAATAATTCTCTTAACAGGGCACTTGCCCAAAGTAAAGAGGACACACCAGGGTTTTATGGAAGAGAGAGCTAAAAACTATGACATTCAGGTATTGATCTGTCAGTCTTCTGTACTTCACTTATTTCAGTATTCATATCTAGGACCATAGATTTCCATTCCTGCAAAAAGCAAAGGAATACAGTAGTAGCATAGTAGCATGTTTGGGTGACAATTTTTTCCTCTATTCCTTGCAGTAGAACTACCTTTTCGCATCTGATTCTTTAGGGCAAGAGCCTACCAAGGCTTTCTATTACCTATTTCACAGGTAAATGAAAGTCAGTTATAAAATTTCGATCAGAGATGAAACTCATTACACCAAGTCTGGGAGGCATAAATATTACAAATGTAGGTAACTGTTGATCTTTTTTAGTCATGGGAGCTTAAAAAAAAAACATCAAATAGAATTTTTTTTCTAATTTCACTGTTTCATGTGTATTATAAATTTAAATATTTCTTTTTTATCATTAAGTTTAAAAGACATAAAAGAAATAGAGCCTCAAAAGTAGGTCTAGTTGTAAAGACTGACCAGAGTTATTTAGAAAGATATTGCCCTTCAATATTCAAAGCCTAGCATTGTAAACGCTTTGGAAAACACAGTATTTTTCATACTGCAATCCAGATTCTGATGGCTATTCTGTGCCCAAAACACTGAGAATAGGATATTTTGGAGCCCCCTTGAAGCCAGATATGTTAGTGAGGGGCTATTAGGATGAGGGGACCACAGGGGCTGTCTCTGTTTGTCTTGTAATACATGTCTCAGCAGAATTAAGGCCAGGATAGTTTTCTATGTCTTGTCTTGGTTTTGGGAGCTTAATCTGTATGTGTTAAAACACAAAATCTTGGTTAGGAAAATTTTAATTTCTGGGTTAGGAAAATTTAATTCTGTGGGAGATTACCACATTTGGAGTTGCACCAAACAGATGAGCCCATGCATCAGTTGAGACCAGTCTCCATTGCTGTTTCTCACTTTTCTCTTTCTGCTGGAGAAAAGGAAATTGTCCTAATACCCCCAACTTAATGTTTTTGATGTAATAAAATCAACACAAGTATATAATTTTAAAACATAAATAAGAAGTCCAACATGGGGGAGTGTGGATGGAAGGAAAATGAAAGAAGGGATGTGCATTTAATATGGTATACTGGTACAATATAAGCTAATTCTTCTTAATTCTGTCACATTTATAGCCTAGTAATTCCTAGTTGTTTATGATATGTTCTACATATACCTATGAATCCTATATATAGATACATACAAATATCTAATAATTAAATTAGCAAGTTATACCATGATTAGGGTGACCAACTTGTCCTGACTAGCTTGGAACTTTTCCTATTTTAACATTTGAAAGGCCCAAGTCCCAGGAACCTCCTCAGTCTTAGGCAAACCAAGCCAGTTAGTTACCATAACCATGAAAGATACTCACAGGCATATTGATTTAATAGTTGCATTACTTATTTCATCATCTCTACTATTGCTACTTATATTTCAGAAGGTTTTCATATTTAGTGAACAAACTGCTGAATCCTTTTATTTATTGCACAAACTGAACCCTTTATATTTGTGAATAAACTGAACTTTTTTTATAACATCCATTTGCTGAAGAATTTTACATAGCTGTGAGAGAGGTTGAATAAACAAGTGTAGATTTTCATGCACTGAGTTTCTAGCACTTTGATCAGCAATACTCTAGAAAGTAGCAGTATCATAGTAAATAATCACCATAAGCTTTAATCCCCTGTGTTCAGGAAATAATTTTAGAGCTCAAGTCTTACACAGAAACAGGGTAGAAATCCATATGTTAGTTGGCATGATTTTCATCACCTAACATCTGATAACCATGTCAGACTGGCATTCTTTAATATTCACTGACTGCTGCCAGGACTTCTAAGTTCTCTATTAGGAAGTTACTTCTATTAGGAAGTTACTCCTTCTCTAAAGGGGGGGAGTTTTTCTTCCTTTTACTTCTAGACACTGTACTAAGAACTGGGAATAAAAGATGGATAAGACTTGGTTCTTCACAATGAGTTTTTCAGTCTCATATATGAAGAAAAGTTGCAAGAATTAATTATAATTGGCCTATATCTAATTGAGGCAAATGCTTTTTTCTCTGAAATTAGCTAACACTGTCACAAAGCTTAAATATAGAAGAATAGCACTTAAAATTTTGTTGTTTGTTTCATGGATTAGTTTGTTCATCTGTTTAATAAACATTCATTGTAACTCTACTGTCTGCTCAGCAATGTTCTGAACACTGTGGATACAAAGATAAGCTATACTTGGTACTTTCACAAAATAAATAGTATAATAGGATACCTCACTCCGTCTCCAGATTGGAAGTTCCTCAAGCACAAGATTACCATGTCAGCATTCAATGCTAGTCTAACTCAACAGGACCAACTGGGCTAGGAAAACTTCTCCTTTATAAACTCGGAGACATTATTTTTAGTAAACTATCTAACTTGACTTTACTCCTCCCAAGAACTATATTATAAGACCTGAGCTGTAGTATGTAGGTGGTTGCCCAGACTGGCCTGTGCGGTCAGATGGAAAGAATAGAAGCCTCTGGGACAATCCAAAACAGCCACTGCACCCTGCAGAATAAAGATTTTCTATTTAAAGTTTATGTGACTGAGATGAGATTTATAAGTCCTGGAACACTTTATTCATCCATGTATTCATTCAGTCATTTAATAGCTATCAAGCACCTATAATGGTTCATACATTGTTCTAATTACTGGAAATATAGTGAGACATTAAACAGGGTTCCTTCCCTATGAAATTTACTTTATAGAGGAAGGGGAGACAGCCAATAATTAAGTAAACAAAAAATATATCATTTTAAATAATGATAATATCTAGGAGGAAATAATGCAGGGTAAGGAAGTAGAAAATAGGGGTACATAATGGAGAAAGTGCTATTTGAAATAGGATAGGTAGGAAAAGTCTCACTGAACAGGAGATATTTGAACAAAGATTTTAAATAATGAGAACAAGCTAAGTATGTGATGACTAGGAGAAAGAGCATGTTAGGCAGAGGGAATGGATATTATAAAGGCTATGAAGGAGGAACAACTTGAAATATTCTAGCAAGAAGAAGTATGTGGCTCAAGTGGTGTGACGCCAGAATGATCATGTAGATAAGGCAGGGACCAGATCACACAGGCCAGGATGAAGACTGACAGGAAGCCATAAGAGGGCTTTAAAAGAATATATGATCTCATTTAGAGATTAAAAGAGATCTGGAGCTACTCTGTGGAGAATAGTCTAACAGGATCAAGGGTGCCACAACAAGACCAGTTATGTCATGGGCAATGGTGAGGAGGGCATGACAGGTGGTTCAATCCTGCACAATTAGAAGGTAGTGCTGACAGCCATTGCTGGGTGACTGGATGTGGTATGGAAGAGAAAGAGAGACATTAGGTGTGATGAGTTTCAGGTGTTTCACCTCAGCCACTGGATGCATGTCACTATCATTAACTCCATGGAGTTAGGAACTGTAGGGCATATGGAGAAATGAACAGATTTAGGGAAGAGATCATTGTGAGTCAGTGTGGGGCATGTTGACTTTGAAATTCTTATCCAAGTGAAGAGATATGATAGGTAGTTGGATGCATGACAGAGGAGCTCAGAGGAGGGGTTAGGGCTGGAGATTCAAATTCTTTGTTTGAATTTCTGCATGTGTATTTTCTTTAGAATGTAAGCCTACATGATGCAAGGAATGGCCTCAGAGAAGTTTTTGGAGGTAATTGTACATACCCTGTTATTTGATCATGAATATACAAGTGCTGCTTTCATTCAATCTGCTATATTTTGAAAGTCCCTGATGTACAGAGCAAAGAGGTATCAACAAAACCAAATGAACACTTTCTGAGGACACATACGATTTATAATTATACTGAGATGTAAGACAAACATTAATTATTGTTTCCATAATGTTACAAGACTGAAGAGGGGAAGATACAGAATCTGAAGTTTATTATTGTGGAGGTAATCAGTGTGAGGTAGAAGGCAGGTAAAACTTGAACCCAATTTTGGAGTTGGGAAAAACTTGAAAAAGTTGTAAGAAGCAGTCAGGGCATTCTAGATAAGAAGAAGTCATAAGCAAATATTCAAAGACACAAACTAGCTTTCTCTTCATGGGCCAGCAAGGATGGAGGGCAAGGAAAATGGACTAGCATGAGCAGAATTTATGTGTTTGTGGGAGCCGGGCATGGTGGCACATGCCTGTCATCCCAGCTACTTGGGAGGCTAAGGCAGGAAGATGGCTTGAGCCCAGGTGTTCAAGGCCAGCCTAGGCAACATAGTGAAACCCCCGTTCCTAAAAAAAGTTAAGTACCCTAAATTTTAAAAACCAAAAATCACACCAAAAAGAATCTATATGAAGTTAAGGGAGATAATTTTTTAAAGGTTGCTAAAGCTAAAGGATTTGAACTTCCCTGAAGGTCCATTGGTTCTCACCTCTAGTATAATTCAGGATCACTTGTAGAGCTTAAAATGCAAATACCTGGATGTCACTTTTAAAAATCTTGATTTAAGTCATGGAAGAGCCCTAGAGTTTGTATTTTCCACAGGAAGCCTGTTCCAGAACATTCTTTCTTCCTAAAGCTATGATTATTTATTGGAATTAATAGTCCTATGTGGGTAGCATATACTGAATTTATAGGTAGAATTGTCTCTTCTCATAGCAGGAGTTTGAAGATCTTTAGTCCTGTACATTCTTAAGTATGATAGCCCAACTTTTCTCCACATCTCTAATTTTTCTTTTAGGGCTAATAGACTATATATCCTCTTTCTGTTTTGTAACTCAGGATCACCTGTACCTGATCACAGCTCCTCTGTTTTCTTTTTACTTTATAGTGTCTTGCACAATCCCTTATGGTTGAGTGTGGGTGTAAGGATGAGTAAGAGCCTTGGAAATGGTGGTTTCTCTTACCAAAAACTATGAGAATGAAAAGTACCATAATTATTACATCAAATACTGCACAAGGAATCAGACTGCATTGAACTCAGATCCTCCTTAAATGACCAAACATGTGATGGTTTTTCCAGTTAGCATGATTGATTCTAACTGCATCATTTACTCTCTATTTCATCATTAACTTTATATTGCATTGGTGAAATAAACAGTTTGAAAATCAAAAAAAGCAAAAGCATTATGGTGTGGGCCTAAATAATATAACTTAATGATATTAATCGATACTATGGAGCCTGAATTGAAAGCAAAATTTAGCACTTATAGAGGAATAGATACAGAAGCTCTGTTCAAATTCTTAACATTCCATATCATTAACTCACAGTCCATTGGTATTTTTTCTAAGGAGGAGCCTTAGATTAAAATCACAGAGCTATTTGTTTAAGGGGTAGAGAATCTATTATAACTACACAGTTCCAAACACTTAAGATTTTAGAAGGCAACACATATTATCATTAAAAACAGAAAAGGTAGCATTTCTAGAGACAAAAATACCTATAGAAAGTCACTTTTTAGGCCTTGAGGGAGGAAAGGTTTATAGACTAATATTTTAAGTAATGTTTTACTATTAAATGAATATGTTTTCATTATGAAAAAGTTCAAATAAAAATTGCTTAAAATTCCTTTGCCCCAAAACAACCACTTTTAATGTTTTCTAGTCTTTTTCTGTTATGTGTATACACATCTTTCATTTCTTAAACAATATTTAACTTAACCATATTTAACTTAGCAATATTTACTTAAACAGTAGATTTTCTTATACATATTATTGGTTAATATGCCTTTTCACTGAACAACTTGCACCCCCCTAAACTTCATGACATTAAGTAGTATCCAAAATATGTTTTTTAAAACTGCATAGTATATGTTTGTACTATCATTTATTTAATCAACCCATTATTGTCAGATAAGTTTTACAATTTTCCTCAAATATAAATCATGCCATGATAAACATTCTTGCTTCTAAATCATTGTGTAGATCTTTGATTATTTCCTTTAGATAAATTCTTAAAGGTGAGATTTCTGGGTCAACAGTATTCATATCTTTTTAAGTTTTTGATGTGTAAATGCTCGCTAAAATGCTCTCCAGAACATTGTGCCAATTTTATTCTTTCTGTGGTGACATCTTAATGTTTTCTTCCAAAAGAGACTTGATTCAAAGCCATCCTATTGCTCATCTCTGAGTCCTATCTGGTCTATCAATTGTAGTAGATTTAATTTAACTCTTACCTCAAGGGTATACTTAGAGTAACCAAAACATTTTTGTAATTATTTATACTGCAAATGAGACAGTTTACAGAATATAAATTGACAGTAAGATTAGAATGTATTCCTTTCTTATGCCTGTTCTCTACAAGCATTCTGCTTATCCTGGATAACAAACAGACAAAGAAAAAGAAGGAAAAAACTTTACCTCTCTTACTTGGACTAATTGAGCACTCACAGTGTGCTAGGCACTGAACTCAACATGGAAGGACATAAGTCCTGCCTTCTGAGACTTTACAATCCCATGTGCTATGATTCATAAGGTATAATATCAATAGTAGGTTTCTAGGACAATGGCCTATGGTTAAAGTACTTGAACTATATGGTGCAGATAGCCTACAGGTCACCTATGATCCACAAATGCAGATGGGTTGTATGAATCAGTCTTAATATCTGTGGAATCTGGGAAAAGGGAAAGTGTGAATACTTGTTTCAACTCTAGAATAATATAGAGAATTCAGAGGATTCCTGCAGAGGTAAATAGGGTTAAGTTGTAGACTAGAAATAGGACATGAGATGGGGAGAGAAAAATATGTGCTCATTCCCACATCACCCAAGGTGTCCCCTCCAGGGAAGTGTGTGGTCATGTGCCTCCACATGGTAGCGTAGAGTTCCTGAGGTTTTCAAAACTGCTCTAGGGAGACAGTATGACATGAATATAAAGAATATTTTCTTGTGAGGACAGCGGGAGAACATTTGAAATTGTGACTCTTGTGAAAAATCAGAAAGGTTCTTGTGGACCTGGGGCCTCCTGTTGTATTGAAGTCCTGTAGTACTATAGTGTAGTTTGTCACTCTGCCAGGGGATATGATGGGAGATGAAGATGCTTGACTGAGAATTAAAGAAGTGAGAGTCCCATTTCTTGGACTGAAAGGGCTTTTTGACACTTATTTGGTTAGCTAAAATGAGTGTGAGTTACCAGGACAGTTCTAGCAGTGACATAAAAATTCCAAATAGTCCTTCTGAATAGATATACTCACATTTAGAAAATGCATTATAAATGACATATAGTGAAAATGTAAACAAGCCATTTAATAACATTTTAATGCTTGATTCTGATCTCTTAATTAAAATGTGCATAAAAGAAAACAATGGTGGAACATCTGTGTGTGTTATTGGGATAGCAGGATTTATGCTTCACCCTGGGCTTTTTTGTTCACTTCTCAGTGTGCATGAATGTGGGAGGGTTTCCTCTTTGAGGCACAATTACCCATTTGAGCCCCACAGGGTCTGTGTTCCCACCCACCTTCTCTTGGCTATGGTTATCTCCCCTTTTCTTGCCTTTTATTTTAAATACTGTATAGCTTATTCTTTGCTTAAATTATACTACTCTTATCATTTGATCTGAAAGCCACTCTTCACCCCACCCCTATAACCTGAAACCCTGACTTAACCTCTGACTCACCCTTGTTATCTCAGCAGATGTACACAGCATTACCTAATGTTTTTTGGCCTTAGTGAATAATCTCAAAGAGCTTTGGGGAAACATAGCCCTTTGCATCTGTGACCTTGCAACAATTATTCCTCAGCTGGACACTATGGGATTAGATGTTAAAAACAGAAATTCTACTCACCCCTGCCAGTGATTTTTTTTATTATTATTATTGATTTGGGGGATTTATCTCTGAACATCATTTTGCACAACTATTAAATGAGAGTACAAGCAATCACAGAAGTCAAGGGTTAAGTGCTTTAAGATCTTCCATTGAAAATGTTACACTATGAAATGTTTTGATTTCTACTTTTACTTGGAACACATCTGATCACCAAAAATTTTGTCTTTTATTAAACCAGCATAAAAAGTACCTTGTATCTTCTGTTACTCCTAGAAGAGTTCTGTATCACTTACACAAAAGAAAGTCACAGCCAAATAGCCTTCTTAAGCATATAATAATATTTAATACCCCCCCCCCACTTTATCAGGGGGATATTCCTAATCATCACAATGTTCCTGCAAAAGAAGTTGTTTTATTCTTTGCTCTACAATTGATAAAAGTGAGGTTCAGAATAGTTTAAGCCAAAATTTATGCCAAAGTTTATGCCCAAAATTGTATTGTTAATAAGTAGACAAGCTGGAATTCAAACTCAAGTCCATCTGTCTTTCTAAAGACCATAATCTTTCTGCAATACCAGGCCCTATAGTATGATACCTCCCATTTCCTATAGACAGAGGCTAGATGCTCTTATGAAAGAGTTAAGTAAACGCTGTCTGAAACTGTCAGACAACTGTCTGAAACTTGGTTTTATAACTTGGATTTTATTTAATAATTCACAAATGAAGAGTAATTATCAATATGTCACAGATGAAGAGCTGCATGTATGGATCAGTGTAATTTTTGTTCTTTGGCTTATGGATGCAGTATGCCCCAGGGAGTTTCACAAATCCACATGGCATCTCCCAGTGCTGTGTTCTGTGTTAGCCAACCAAAGTATAAAACTCCTCTATGTTTCATGCAGCTCACAACTGGTTACTATCTGAAGAGATTTATATAAAATTACCTACCATATGTAGACTTAGTTTCTTTTCTGAATTTGTCCTCCACCCTTGAGTGGGGGCAAAATACCAATTTTTGATACTGGCTTTGTATTTTTTAATAGGTGTTTGTTTTGAAAGTGTTGTCCAAAGAGAGGAAGAAGAGGTGGGTGTGGGTTTTATCTTTTGCTACTCTCTCTTTTTGCCTTCTTTCCCATCTTATTCAATATTATCAATTAATTGATAATATTCAATTAATATTGAATATTTTTTATATTATTCAATTATCAATTAATTGCTATTAATATAATCCTTAGATGAAAAAGACATAAAATGTTCACAGACTAGAAGTTATTAAGACTTTAAAGCACATAAGACTACCCTTGGGTTCATTTTTCTTTTTCTTTTATTTTGGTCTGAATTTTGCATATTTCAGTTTCCTTATAGAGGGTACAGGCTATGTACTAGGAATATGTAGCTTATACCTTCTCTACTTTGTTTTTTTTTTTTTTTCACAGTCTGAGAGAACCTCTGCTTTAGACTTGCTATATATTCTAAAACAGACCAGTCATTAGATTTATAACACTGTCAGCCTGTGGTTGTGGTAGGGTTTGGCATGACATTCAGAAGTGTACTAAGGAAAGCATCATTGTCTAGTGGGGAAACCATGGCCTTGAGTATTACAGGAGCTTAGCCCCTTTGCTTACTAGCTATGTAGCTTTGGGCGAGTTATTTAACCCTCTTAGCATACGTTTTTTAATCTGTAAAATGCGGGTGAATAATAATATCTACTTTATAGAGATATTGTGCAGATTAAATAAAATAATACATATAGAATAATTAGAACAGTGCCATACCCTCCATGAATTGTGGTTGCTTACATTTCGTGCAGTAAGGAAATGGAAAAATAGGCAAGAGTAGCAATTAATGATATTAAGTTTGAAAAAACTGTTTTCATCATTTCAAGAGCATTTGTCTAGAAGGCAGAGGCGTGGGTTCCAGTTCTGTTTTTAGAAAACTAGAAAATCTTTGCTATTCACCTTAGTATCTTAGTTTCCTCATGTCTGAAATGAGTGAGTTAGAATGCATGATCTCTATTTAGTTATATATTAATAGTTTGGCTTCAGAAGATTTTTCTCCTTCTCAGAGTAGTCTATGACATTCCATTCAACAGTGTGTTAAGTCTCAAAGGTCAACAGCCAAGTACAGCAGACAGGGCTGTTGTTAAGATACTCTTTTCCCCATGCAACTATGTTTACAGTACATTTATGTTCTTTGTATATTTGTCATGTGTCTGAGTATTTATGCACCTGCATAGTTGTTGAAGTAAGCACACTAGCATACATTCATACATTTTTAGGGTATGTGTGTTTATATATAACCTATATATATATATACAGTATGTGTATATATATAAATATATGTCTGTGTGTATGAGAAACAGATGCACTGTAGGCAGATAAAGCAGATAAATATAGATCCAAATAGAAGCATAAGCATACAAATATAGACATTATATAGAGTGAAAGCAAGCAGATCAGCATCATTTCATTATTGCTTGAAGTCTTTGTAATAAAAGAGCTGAAAATCAGTAACTGACATTGAAATTATTGACTGAATGACGCTGTCAGATCAGAAGGCACACTGTAAGGTAAGAAAATAACCTTTCTTTCAACTTTGAGGAGAAATTAGCAGAAAGATTTATTACTTTTAATTATTCGGTTTAAGAAAGTTTTTTAGATGCTATGTAGTGTGGTGTTTTTAATAGTACAGATATGTCACCTTTCCTAAAAATACCACCAGACAGCAAAAATAATTAGGAAAAGAAAATCTATTCTGGTCTTGAGAGAAGATTTGGCAAAGGTGACACCTGGTTCCCTTTTGTCCACAGGCTGTGATTTGCAACTTTCTCCTGTTTCTAGATATAAATACATAGGTTGGTTTCATTCTACATTATTTTAAGCCAGCCCCTCTGAAGTGTTCAAGGAAACCCACCTAAAGGAGATATTTTGAAGCAAGAGGCCAAAGTCACCATTGCTAAGTTATTGTCATAGGGATGCTTGCAATTATGATTAGGGAGTGTGTTATGTGAGCAAAACTGGGCTTCCATCTGTTACTTTTATATCACTGTCTACTTTCACCCATAAAAATAATTGGCTGTGAGTTTTTGCTTTGTTTTGTTGTTGTGAGGAAGGTATTGTGCATTATTTTTAGCTGGTTTGAGTCTTGGTCATGTGTTTAAATACCATTTGAAAAAAAAAAAGGAGTGCCTCCTCTCTTACTCCCCTAAATCTCATCTATTTCCCTAACATACCTCATCTCTTCTTCAGCTTTGTAGTAAGAACATCTAGAGAAGCTAAACTTTGAAGAAATCCCTTGAAATATGCAGATACAAAGCCTGCTTTTGCCCAATACCACAAAACTGTCAAACTTGTTGTTGCTTTTACTGTTGTTTAGTCTACCATTACTTTTCCGTATAGGGATGGGAGAAGAGGGTCAGGAATATGTGCTGGATCTCACTATTGTGCTTCTCCTAAATCCAGAGTTAGTGTTTCCTCCTTCATGCTCCCAATCAGTTTATACTTGAGGAAGAAAAGGAGGGAAGGGCAGAGCAATAAGGATTCATTAAATGTTGAGGAATACATTCATGCTTCTGAAAGAACTGTTCATTCTCTCAAGTCTGTTTGGCTTCATTTACTTTGCTGTTAAGTTCTTCTCCAAATTAGGATGTTAAAAAATACTTTTTAAAACTGTCCAGTAGTCTTGAGGAGCATAGTACATTACACACACATATACACATAGTTATATAAGATTCATCCCAGAGCACTGACTCCATTGTGTGCATAAAGTGGAGTATACTTTCCATTATACACTTCATAGTCATGTGTAAAGTTGGCAACCTCTACAGTGTTTCAGGCTGTAGTCTTTTAAAACTGCTATTATTTAACTGACAAGCTCTAATGTTATCTTGAACAAGTATTTGTTAGAGAGTATCAGAGAGTAATAATATATCCACATAAAATGATTCAGTAAAGACAACAGTGGAGAAATAATCATTTGCCATATTAACATAGTAAAACTCCTTTATCTTTACATGCACACACACATAAACACACTATTTAGACTAAAGCACTATGACCTATTTAGCTTAAGAAATATCTTAGGATCAAAATTCCAAGAGAAGTTGTATATACATAAACACTCCTCTTTTCTTGTTCTTTGTTTCTTTTTCTCCTAGATTATCATATTTGCTGTTTAGCTTTTGTCAAATACTTTCATGGTAATTACCAGAAATTTTGGAAAGGACAAAAAAATTATATACATATATATATATATAAACACCTATATATATATATATATATATATACACACACACACATGCAAACTGAAATGTTAATGTATTAATCATCTGATTTTTATGCATTACATTTTTAAAACTTTTATCTAGTATAAATATTTAAAAGTATTTTTATAAACATTCAAATATCTGTTCTGATCTAAAAGTTCTTAGAAGATTGTGCATTTCCTTATCCAAGACAAGACATTTTGCAAATAATCATTTGGATATTTGCATTTGAACAAATGGGGATTTATCAGAACTAAGAGCAAAGCAAGAATCTATGTCTTCTTAAGAGTTATTTACTCATCCCACCTCTTACTTGGAGGATGAAGTGGCTCTCATCATGACATGGAGAATTTTGTTTTTGGATAGATGGCTTCATATTCTGCTCCTGGCATTGCAGTGCACTGTAGTGCATATGGGCCTGGAAGTCAAACAAATCTTGATTCAGATCTCACTCCACAACTTTTTAATTGTCTCTGGTGTCCTTAGGCAGGTTAGCTAACAGCTCTATAGCTATGTTGCTAATCTATAAAACATTGGCCAGTGCTACTTCACAGTAGGTTTATATTAAATGAAATAATGAAATATGTGGCACATAATATGTACTCAATAAAAGTACTAGTTTCCTCTGGCCTGTTAATTTTAAAGTACATCTGTGATTTCCTCCCCCATCCTCACCGTGGCATAGCGTTGTACCATAACCATTAAACGTTATAGACAGTGCTGGAGAAACAGAATCAAGGGATTTTAAAAATTATTAATTATCTGATACCCACCCTGAGAATGGGCTTAGGAGGAAAGAAATCTAAGGAAACCATCAGAAATTCCTGTCTCTTGTAATTGTAATATTTTCTACAAAACCAGAGTTAGCAAACTAGAGTGGGAGATTGTTCAAAAAAGAGTTGCTGAAATCCCGTTCACATAAATAAAATGGAACGAACTGATGTACATTAAGCCTCTTAAAATAATAGGAGATCCTTTTATTGCCCATTCATGTACCAGGGTAATGTCCTTGATTCCACAGTGGATGTTGCTCAGGTTGGCTCACTGTAGATTAAGCTTGCTGATTAGCACCAACTGTTTAAATAGAAAGGGTCAAGATAAAACTATCATTTAAAGTATTGAATAGTTGCTGTATGTTTTCTTTTTTTAAGAAATGGGGGGAAGGGACCTCCCACTCTAAGATATTTGGAGCTGCAGTTCAGCCTAGAGCTGACCATTTTAGCTGAATTATAAACCCCATAACAGTAAGGTTTATAATGGAAACAATGACACAATCTTAATTACAATGATTCTGGACACAATGTCCCTGTAATCCAGAGACCTCTTTCAAATGTCTGGGTACTCTTTTCTTTTAACCTCTTCAGACTTCGTTTTCTGTGTAACTGCACTTTGAGTGTGCAACTCTTTCTGATGTTTTTTTTGGAATTGAAAGAGTTTGGCCAGTATTGTATTAAGTCACACTAAGCCACTGGGATTTGTCTGGCTATCCCCCTGCTGTCTCAAATATTTGTATCTGGGGGATGGAAATAAAAGGGAAAAGAGATGACCTGGTGTAGAGGAAAAATGACTGATCTGGAGGTCAAGGCCCTTTGCTCTCTCTTTGATGAGATACTTTGCAACACTAGGCCCCAGTTTCCGTATTGATCATACGGAGATCTAGACAGCTGTAACTTTCTAGAGGAAAGCCTACAGCTGTAGTTTGCCTTCAATTTGTCAATATCTTATTGCATTTTTTTAACTTTAGTATAAACCAAAGGACTATGTATTATATATATTACATTTATGCTTTTTTCTTCCTTTATAATTTCTGAAGATATCAAAGAATGTTAATAAAAAAATGATTTCTATGAGGAAGAGAAATAAACAAAAAGATGGACAAACATATGAAAGGTGAGAGGAAAGGAAGAATTTGGAGTCAGGAAAGGGCATATATGGGCTAGACACAGCAGAAGTAAGAGGACAGGAGGTGAAGACTCATGTAAAGATTTAAAAATTAAGAGGAAAAGGAGAAGCAAGAATTTGAACAATAGACTCATGTTTAAGATTTTAAAAAATTAAGTAGCTTTGAGGTGAACATTTTACATAATATAAGGATTCTTGTCTTATAAGAATCCTTAGAAATCTTTCAGTATGGCATTTAAAATAAGATTCACTTTATACAACTTTTATTTAGTCCATGCTATGAAAAAATGAACTATGAGTTTTAGATACTAGTCACAGCTCTGTCTCAAAATCTATGCCTTTGAGAAAGTTAATTATAAGCCTCAGAATCTTCATACATAAAATGACAGGGACAGAGAAGTTCTCATCTACTTTTGAGTCCATGAAATGGAAAGGCATATGAGATAATCTTGTGGACATATAACCAGGATGCTCATTGGAGGAAATTACTGAATTTGATTACATTAATTGGATGACTAAAATTTAAAAAAAACAAAAAACTTTTTGAGGACAACTAAAATCTGTGTGCTTCATCCTGGGGAATTAACAAGACAGTATCTTTATAAAGATACAATATGGCTACCATTGCTGAACATGCTTTTAGTTGAATCTTCAACTGGGATTTTTGAGAGATTGTAGTTTCATTTATTTATTTATGTTTTCTTTTTTTATTTAATTTTGGAGCCAGGGTCTTGCCCTGTCACCCAGGCCAGAATGCAGTGGCATCATCATAGTTCACTGCAACCTCAAATTCCTGGGCTCAAGCAATTTTGTTGCCTCAGCCTCCTCCTCAGTAGCTGGGACTAGAAGCATGTACCATTATACCTGGATAATTTTTTACTTTTTTGTAGAGACATGGTCTCACTATGTTGCTCAGACTGGTTTGAACTCCTGGCCTCAAGTGATCTCCTGCCTCGGTCTCCAGAACTGCTAGGATTACTGCTATGAGCCACCACACCCAGCACTCAATTTTTTTCTAAAGGTCTTATTTTCCAATTAACTAAAAGATGGCATTTCTGAATTTCTAATTCAGAGTTTATTTTGGATTAAAAAAACTCCTGTTTAACCAAGAAAATGAAAATCAGTACATTCTTGGTTGCCCTTATATTAATTTAGATTTGCATAACCTAATCAAAACTCAACCTGCCTTGCCCTTTAACAAAAAGCCATATTCTCTCCCATTACTAAATAGCTACATTCTTCTCAGTGTTTTTTAAAAGATGAATTATGTTGATATCCTATGTCTGTTCCTTTATAATATGTTCATGGAAATTAAAATGGACTTTTCTGTGCCCAAGAAAGAAACGAAGATAGTCCAAAAGGGCTGGTGGAAATGAACAGAAAACTTTGCCGATGTTATCAGTATTATAATTCTTGTTAAGCTCTTTCCTAATAAAATGGAACTGAAGTCAACTGACCTCTAAATAATGGTCTGATATTTCCTTTACATTATTATTTTATCTTCACATAAATGATAGAGGTTATAGGGCCAGACACAGTGGCTTACACCTATAATCCCAGCACTTTGGGAGTCCAAGGTGGGAGGATCACTTGAGCTCAAGGGTTTGAAACCAGCCTGGGCAACAGAGCAAAACCCATTCTTTATAAAACATTGAAAAATTAGTTGGGTGTGGTGGTGTACATCTGTAGCCCTAGCTGTTTAGGGACTGAGCCAGGAAGATCACTTGAACCTGGGAATTGAAGATTGCAATGAGCTGTCATCATGCCACAGCACTCCAGTCTGGAGGACAGAAGAAGACCCTGTTTTACACACAAAAATAAATAAATAAAAAGTAGTGCAACCTAAGATTGCCTGTAAAACATTAGAATATTTTTTTCTCAGGCCTTTCTAGTGCAATTTTCCAACAGAAATGTTTATCCCTATCATTTTACAGTTTTAACAAATATGTGTTGAGTATAGAGAATATGCTAAGCACCATGTTAAGTGCTAGCTATACAACTGTATGCACACTGCCATTGGTCATTAAGAAATCTTTAACAAGTGGATGGGGTAGGTATCTGTTTAATATTTTCTAAGCTAAAATGAGTGAAAAGAGAACGACAATGAGATGATCAGAAATGAAGCCTAGACTCTTGTTCTTTCCTTTGAATAACCTCCTGTGATTTGTCCCAGTCATCATTTGCAAATACACATTCAGGAAGGAAACAACTTCCTTGCTCAGCTCTCTAGCTGGTTGCCGAATAAAGAGAACTTTATTTCACCTCAGTGGTTGTTCTCAGCCATAGGAGGGCACCAAGGTACAGGAAAGTCCTGTACCTAGCAGCACAATCAGCTTCACCCTTACTTTCTGGCCTAAGGTTTGGGAATTCATTAGGAAGCACTGAGCAACCTTGAAAAACTGGGAATGTCTATAATAATCCCAATCGAAAGTTAAAGGCTTTCCATAGACATAAGACATCATTTAAATTTCCTTTATACGTACCATTCATCAGTTTAGGGTCCTTCCTCATTTCTCTTTTATTATCCTACATTGGGCTGTTCTTTTTTTTTTTTTCAGCCAAATAATTTGTGGCACATCTTCTTCTAAAGTAAAACAGTAACCGGTTTAAAGGTTTCTAAATGTGTTCTTTATATATTTTTAAAGGAGATGTGTAAAATAGAATATATTTCTTTTTGCCTGGATGATATCCCTGTGTATTCAAATAGTATTTATGATTCAGTAAACCAATTGGACCATAACACTGACTATCACAGATACAGATTCACAATTGCATAGAGAAAATGATAAATAGGTACATATGGCGAAGTCTGAGAGTTCAGTGGAATTGCTTTGAAGTAATTTGACACATTAGTACTCACAGACATTCACCTGACAGTAATCCTCATTAGAAATAGGATTGGAATATTGGGGTCACTAGCTCTAGTCCATTTCTCTGAGACCTGAACAATAACCAAAAGTCAGAGCTAAAGGAAATAAAAATGAACCTATTCCAGGCATTAGAATTGTTTCTCTAAATAAGCTCTGTCTCCCTCCCCTTCGTTCCTCCTTTTTTCTCTCCCTGTTCTTCTCTTTCTCTTTTTACTCCCTCCCCTTCCCACTCCTTTCTTTTTAGTGTTCTGAATTCATTAGATGGCATAGTGTAAATCAATAGTAAACGCTAACCGCCTACTCTGTACTCAGTTACGCAACATCACATAACCGGTACACAGAGACAAAAAGGGAAAAAGCACACACAGCCTTTACATTCAAAAGCTCTTGCATAATTTTACTTTTCCACAGCCAAGAAAAAAAAAAGGAAATAACAGATGGGGAAACTTACAGTTTTTTTTCCCTTTTCTCAGACTGTGTAGAAGGGAGTTAGTTAACATCCAGGGCCATTTCTAGTTGCCCTAGGCTGCAGCAAAATGTCTCATAATTGTCAGTGCCTTAACTGGCTTCAAATAGGTCTTTGTGACCCTATGTTATGTAATGAATTTTTCAGGTAATAGAAGACTTCACTTATTCTGAGGTGTTTTTACTTAGTTTTCACTTATTTTACAAAACCCCAAAACATTTGAAATATGAAATGAATTTTAAAATAGAAAGAGAATAAGAAAGACGTGTGTGTGTGTGTGTGTGTGTGTGTGTGTGTGTGTGTGTGTGTGTGTTTTCACTTGAAATGTATCCTGAGGTAATATTTATGTAAAAAGCCAGTTATATAAATCCATCCTCCTCTTGCTTTTTACTTTGGGAGCTGTATAAAGTTTTAATTTTTTTTTTCGACAAAGTACATCCAAACCCCAAAGCATTAATGAAAGGAAAAACATCTAGGTGCTTACAACAGAGATAGTTAAGTCAAACTCTCTATAGAATCCATCAACTAAACAACCATTTTACTTAAAAACCTGTGGCTCCTGGAATTCTCATTTGAAACCGTCTGTTAAACTATGTCCTGGAACAACTTTGAGTTTTCGGGTTCATTGTACTGCCATTCTTAATGCCTCAAATGTATAATAAATGGGGTTTTTTCTCTCCCTCTCTTTGTAACCCTTCACCCCTTACCCACATGCTCCGGTTTTTCATTAGAGTAACTCTCTTCCCAGTTTAAAAGGGAACATAGTGAGATTTGCATGCATTTATCAGTTTTTCTTCCCTGTTATATTTTGTTTCACTTAACTAACTGAAGTCCTCTGGGAACCAGGCATTTGTCTGATAAGGGAAGTTGGAGAGATTTTGAGCTTTGTTTTGTTCTTCCTTTTTAGTTTCTACCTATGAAATGGCTATAAAATGAGAGGGCACAGCACTAGGCACTGTTAGGATACAAGAAATTAAGTTCATGTGTGTGAAAGGTGATGTTGTGGTAGTACTTCTGATTGTTTTTAATGCAATTAGAAAAGATGGAACGTGGGTGGGAGAGAGGATTGATACGATCATTACTGTGTGAGTAGGGACTATTGAAGCACTTTGTCTCCTTGTATTTGGGATCAGCATGATTCTTTAGGTCATAGTTTACTTCTGGATTTTAAAGCCATAAGAAATTGGTTCGTTTCATTGTACTGAAGGGATGATGTGAATTTTTCCTTTAACTTTTTTCTAGAAGACTGAGGTGATTTTATAATTTGTTTAACATTGTCTTATATTTTAGCTATTGCAATTTAGAATTCCTTTGTATGGAAAAACAAGGTGCACAAAGATAAAAATCAAAGCCAGGAGAGTTTTGTCTGGTTTTTCGGGTTTTTTTGTTTGAATGTATGACTCTGTTGTAACAACTGAGTTATCAAAATAATTGGGATTATCATATCTCTGTATTTATGATGACATGGGGACAGATGTCTTTGGTTGTCTTAATACAAATAATGACTATCTAGTATATATATTTAAGTATTTTATAAAAATATTTTCTTTCAGATTTTTTTTCTTATCAGAATCTATAGTTCGGATAGTCCTGTTTGTAGAAAATAATGAAAATTCATCAGAATATTCTAGTCTTTAACCAGCAAATCATATTCACATGTATATTTTGCTAAGTGTTCCTCTATATGTATTATAGCTGAATTTTGATTTCAATATACAATTTTGTATGTAGGTACCTGATTATCAAAAAAAGAAAATTCTATATCATGTGAAGTGCATTATTTATAATATAATTATAATCTGCACCCAAGCCTTTATTTTTAATGTGTAGTTCTGTATACAGTAAGTCATTTTGAGTACCCTGATTTTCAAATAGGTTGCCTGGATTTAAAAAGAAAACTTAGGACAATAAAAGGTAGGAGGATTAGCATTTTCTTGGTTGTCAAAAATAGTTGGAACCATCTGGTTATAAAAGAAGTAGAGGAAAACATCTTTGAACTTTTTCACTGCCTCCCTTTGCCAGAATAGCTTCCATTTTCATCTTAGTAGGTTTTCACCCTTCTTGAACCATACTAAGGCTCGATCTTTCAAAGTCCAATGTGTGCCAACCTAGTCTGCTCAGCCCTCCTTTTTTTATAACTAAGGCCCTGGGAGCACGTAGGCTACTTCTCATTTTTGTTTTTATGTTTTTGTAATATAGAATCCAGGTTTAGGAAGTGCTGGGAGGCTTAAACTTTCTATTCCCAGGCCATGCAAGAAGCTAGGGAGAAGTTTTAACATTTTCTAATTTTTCATAATTCCTCCACAACTCTTTCAATCTAGCTTCTCATCTCGTTGCTTCTGGCAGTGGTGATATTTTTTAATGTTGCAAAAAGAACCTCAGTCACTGACTTACCTTTTGAAGCAGAATCATTCCCGTTGTGTCTGGCACATAGTAGTAGTTTCATAAATATTTTTCATGTTTTGATGAGCTGGTGAGGGACCTGCTGTGGTTATTCCTTCATGGTGTTAAGCAGTAACCCATGCAAGTAATAAAGGAGTAAGAAGAAATCAGATACAAAGCTCTTCAGACTCTAATAGTGGACACATCACTCCATTTTATGATAAAGTCTTTTTTATCCTCTATCTTTATAACAGGAGCAAATTTCAGAAGGCAATTTTACATCTTTCCTAGAGGTCCTTTTTAGTGGTCAGAGCTGCACAGAGCATTGGCTCATTTAAAAAACAATTTTTGGCAAGCTACTTTTGTGATCCTCATTAAGTTTCATATGCAAATGTGTTAGGTACTTAAATGATTCTAGCTCTCAAATATACTCTTCTTGCACTCTGCCACAGCATCCTTTGAATCTTGGCTTTTCTCATTCTCTCTGAACAATTATTTTTGGACTTCTTTTATTTATTAGAGGTCCTAGGATGGTAACTATGGAAAAAAATTATAGAGTTCTTCTTTTATATAGTGTTTTATTACTTTTAGCTACATGAATTTCTGATTTTTCTAAATCAGTTTTTACTTAAGTTAATCATGCTGGTCATTTTCAGGCTTTCATTGTGGTAGTGGTATTGGGGGGTGCTGATCTCTGGGAAAACACCTGTGACTTCTAAATTTTAAAGGCATGGAAAATAAAAACTTGTGGAATTATTGATAGACTGCTGCTTATTAGGCAAGCAGTTTTTAAAATGCAGATTATATGATTTTGGGAGACTTTGTTGCTCCCTAGTAGAAGCTTTTTAAATGTTAATTTGAGGGTTTTTTTGTTGTTCTATGACTTAGCATAAAAGGTTTTGGTTTTAAAAGGTTTCAGTTCACTGGTTCCATTTGTCTTACAGGACTTGGAATATAATACTATACATTTATTTATACTCATAAAGGAGGATAAGGCCAGTAACTCACAACTCATGAAACCAGGGGTAAATAATCCATAGCTTGTTCTCCTACCATTGCCACAATATTTATATCTATATCACAAGTAACAAACAACCAAAAACAGGGAGAAACCGGTTTGTTTTTATTTATAAAATGTTTAATCAAAATTACAGTAAAGTTCAAATGGAGCTGCAAATCCTGGTGGTTTACAATGGTTTGATTTATTTTTTAAAACAGACCACGGATAATTAACCATAAAACATAACTTTCTCAATACAAGTTTTGGTGAATTGCAGAAATGGGCAGCAAGTCATTCATAACTGGTTGCAACTGGTTAGAGCCCTTAAAGTTAAATATGCAGGCAGTCACAAAAGGTGTTTTCTCAGTGTACAAATTGTATTTTCATTCCCAAAGGCAAGCATCTTTTACTTTTTATATAGTATCACTAAGTTAGTGTCCCATAGTAAGGAACAAATGGGTTATTCGCCATAATTGCCATACATTTATTAAAATAAATACCTGGCATCTAACAGTACTCTTTTCATTTCAGAATGTTTCACGATCACTAACTGGATATTCCTCACAACATTGCTGTCTGGTGAGTATCCTTCTTTATCTTTAAGTGGCAGTCCAAAATATTGAGATGCAAAGAAGTCAAATATATTTCTACAAACCTCAAAAAAAATTACACCTAAAGGCTGTGATGAGTTTAAATTTTAACAAAACATATTTAATATTGGTAAAGGGTAGATCTTTCATTTCCTATTTGTTCATTCGAAAAACCATCATTTAGAAGGGTAAGAAACATGATCTTCAGAACCTATTACCACAGATTTCAACACTTTAGAATGACATTGTTACATAGAGGTGGAAGTACTCAAAGGACTTGTTTGGAAGACTCACCAGATATACATATTTCCAAAGGAGACTCCTGAGTGGACATAAAGGGTAATAGGGTGGAGTTGGGCACTGGTATTTCCCAGAACACAGAATGTCTCTATATTAAGCAAACAAACACAAAATCTTCCAGCCACAGTTTGTGACACTTTGAATTATCCATTAGTATTCTGTGATATTCTGTAAATGTGAAATACATTTGCTTTATTTGGATCAATCTTAAAATTAGATGTGATTGCTTTGCATACACTCACAAACAGAAAGGGAAAATACCCTCTAGAGATATAAATAAGACCACGTTCCTTTACCAGTTAAGTAAGAGGACCAAGACCAGGGCTACAAGTGAACATAGGTTTGAAGTTTTATCTTTGTGTATTGTAGAGAAAATCTGTAAAGTTTTAAAAACAGTTGGTATTGTGGCCTTCTAGAATTCATGATATTTCAGTGGCTGGAAGAAGGGTGCAAGTCAGGACTGAGGGTGTATGGGTAGAGCATCATCAGCTCAGACAGAGTCTGAAAGAGCTGACCTTGCTAGAGGTCGGCTTGCATTGAAATGCACTGGCAAATGTACTGGAGAGGGAGGAGAAGGGAAGGGGTGACTCGCCTGGCATCTGACTGTGTTCTGCCTGGCTCAATCCAGGCCCATTTAGTCATGAACATCATATTCATCCAAACCTTTAAAAGTTACACTCTTGACTTCACTTTATATGAATGTGCATAAAAGGAGGAAAATAATCTCTTGGGGTAATAAGATAGTTTTCTAACAGGGATTTTCCATATCCATTGCACATAATCCATAGTTGTCACTATGTTGTTGTTTCTAATTCTACTGCACATCTATCTCTGTCTCTGAGCATATCCATCTCTCCAGTGAAGGCCACGAGCCTTTTGGATTATAACCGCCCCATGCCCACCCCATTCCTATTCCCATGCTTTACTTGTTATGCTGCCCAGAAAGAAACTCATATTAGTGTAAGCCTCAGGAGCTCAAGGCACAGGCTTATTTGGTAACTTGAATTTGTTGCTCCCTTTGCATGTATCACAAAATGATCTCATCACAAAAAGGCCCGAATTTCACACCCTTGCTGGCTTGCAAAGAAGCCAGTTCCTCCCCTATTTCTATCCAACACACACAAAGCTCTTTATTTTCTATGATCAGATAAAATCCGTATTGACGTTTCTTTTCCTGTGGGTGTATTTCACTTCTAGGTATGAAGATTTAAACTATCAGGGCAATGCTGTGTTTGTAGTTTCTCTGTTTTAGTAAATGAAAAGCTCCTTGGGAAAGGAGAGCACATCTTTTCCACTAATGAATAAATATTTATTTTCATTTAAAAATGATACATGCTCATTAAAAATAATTTGGAAAAATACATAGGAGTAAAATGAAGAAAAATTAAAGTAATTATTTCTATAATTTAAATCCAATCATTAATAACCATTTGATATATTTCCTTACTCTCATTTTCCCCTGAGGATATACCTTTTAAACATGCTGTTATCCTACTTTCTATATAATTTTGTGTCCTGCTCTCAAAATTTAACCTAAGAATTTTACGTGTAATTACATAGTCTTCATAAACATTTAAAATAAATATGTACTATTCCTGAAGAGGAACAGCTCATTTAACCTAAATTTCCAAGAAGAGCATTATTTTTATTAGTATTTAATTTTTTATGTTTCCATAATACTTTGCATAAACAGTAAATGAATCAGTCAATAAATAATAAATGAATAAAAGTTCAAATCAGTATATATTTTTAAATATTTTATTATGAAAAATTTTAAAGATGTGAATATAGATAGATTACTATAATGAACTCCCATTTACTCATCACCCAGCTTGTACAATGATTAACTCATGGCCTATCATTTTCTCACTATACTGCCATGTTATTTTGAAGCAAACCTCAAACATCATAGCATTTAGTACATCGATATTTCAGGCCCATCAGGACATTTTTACATGTTAAGGTTAAAAACATTTAGGTAAATAGTTCTAATCATTGCATATAGTAGTATTTTTCTTCTTAGTATCCCAACATCATATTTTCTAAAATTGATCATAAAATCTCATCCATGAGTTTCATAATATTCTTAGACACATCTGTAAGCCAAAGGGCAATTTGGTTGACTGGAGAAACATTTCACAGATCTGGCTAGGTTTCTTGGGGAGCTGTTTTTCTTTTGGCACTTTTTTCACTTGACACAAATTTAGAATGATAATTTGCATGCAGGCTCTATGCAGCATTAATTATACTCATTATTGGATATATGCATGTGTTGTGTACAATTCTTTATCCGAGGTGAAAGGAAAACGTAGTCCTCTGACTTCTTACAACTCCAGTCTAGCTGCAGCCAACCAATACTAGATAAATATGGCAAATCTACTGAAACCAAATGTAGCACTGGATTTAAAAGTTTATAGTTTTTGAAGTTTATTGGCAGAAATGGAAAATTTTTAATCAGTATGTAGGGCATTTAGGAAGTCTGAAAATAGGGGAAGTATATAGTAAAAGTCTAATTGATAATTTAATAAACAATATGTTTGGGGGGAAGGAGATTGTACATTATAGAACAAAGGGTGCTCTCTATGTGCCTATATGTATTGCTCTAGTTTATTCTAAGAATATTTTCGAGCACCGTCTATGAGCCAGCTTCCCATGGCTAGACTAGATCCTTTACACAAAGTGTTCCACAGATGTAGATGCTCTGTGTAAATTAGGCTCCCTGTAGAGAACCTATATTTAGGGTTTTGTGCTGTCTCACTGTCTTTGAATTGTAGGTCAGTGACTGTTCAGTAGCAATGTGTTGTCCAACAGGTGTATTACACTCATCAGAAATTCAGGATGTGAGTAGCTATGTAACACACTGCATCAGTATAAACTGAATTTATGTGTTACTCAGGTCTATTTAATCTTAGGAGCACATTTTCCATTGGCCTCGAAAGTGAGTAGCTAGAATATTGATGCGCCTAACCCTTGGGGAAGGAAAAAAAAGAAGTTTCTTCACCACACTAAATCTCTAGAAAAATATGAGGGTTTACAGTATGGACACATACAAAATATTTTCAGCCAAAGCTGGTAGAGTAAAGCACATGGAAAAAAAAAAAAAAGAAAGTAATAACATAAGCAATAAACTATCCCAAGCAAACAGAGAGCATCTGTAAAATTTGCCAGACTGGATGGTGTAAACAATATAAACTCTTTTTTTCTTTTCCATTTTTTTTTCCCCCTCAGCCTTCTGATCATTTCTATTTCTCCTTTACCCTGGCCTGGCATCACCATCATTAAAATGTCTGCAAAAGGTTAGAAATGTATCTGATGGCTGACTAAGGCAGGTATCACAGGGAAAGATAGGTAGAAACTAGCCACTCTACTATTTTAAATCTGCAAGGATGTTTTACCATAATCCATAATACTCATATTTAAAAACTACTAACCTTTTCATAGTCATTTTAACATTGATATCACAACACAGCAGCTAAGATAAAAGTATAAGTCTTTCTTCACATCTTTTATTACATGTGGTATCGGATTCTGTGCCTCATGCCATATAAACTTAGAATATAAACTACCTTTTAAAGAGAAGCATAAGTTTATCCACAGTTTTTTCTAGCTTGTGTATTATATGCTACACCCAATTGAACTATGCATGCCACATCATTATAATAGTTATACTACTTACTTTTATTATTATTAATAGTGTTTGCTTCTTGGTATGTGTATGAACACCCCTTTTTCTTATGCTTGGAGTTTATGCTTGGCCTCTTTGGCTCCAGTTGTTTATTCAATTGTTGTTACCTCTGTGACATCATGTATCCTCCAGCTATAAAAGATTTCTTAAAATAGTATTCTACACCTTCTACCTCCTTCCCCCTAGTTAAGTTCAGAATTGTGGTTGGATGATTCTGTTTATATAGGGAAGGGAATTCTTTCTAAATATCCCCATCAAGCCAGGATTTTCATTTCAGACTTAATGATGCTGATAGTCACAAAATTAAAAAAAAAAATGGTTTGCTCAGATCATCAGATCCCTGTTTCATGAGGGTGGCATGCTTTCTGGATAAAATTTATTGGACATGTAACACACAATCATGCACAATGACCAAAAGGATGGGGATTATGGCATTCCCTTACTGGGAAAACCTTGGTGATTCTGCTTCACCTGGAATGGTGAGGGAAGGATGAAAACCCCACTCAAGGCAAAAACATTCAAGGTGGTGATTCTGTAGCCCGCTCAGTCCTTTCAAGTTGGAAATGCAGAGGAGAAATCTTCGTTTTCTTCCCCTTAACTAGAGATTACTTCCTTCTTACCTAGAGCCTGTGATAGAAAGGATACGCTATGGAGACGGTCTTATGGAGTCTGCTCCTAAACCTTGCTAGGATCCATAAAGAACTGATTCTGTATGTTCTATCTTCCTCTATGAAAATATTCCTAATGTGCTGTTGATATATACCTTTTGGTCAAATTAATTTGCTTTCTGGGTATTTGGTGGCCACTCTGTGAATTAACCTAATGTATTTGTGGTGTGGAGATTTGTAACCTCTGAATACTAAGTTTAAAGACTCTTATAATTAATTATTGAAAGACATCATAGCCTTTTACCATTTCTCTCTTTGTTCCACAAACAAGTTGATTGGTTAATCGTGCCTTTGTTTATTTTTATTGTTGTACGCATTGCACATAAAACAGGAAAGAAGAAAGTCTGTATGTAAGAGGTAATTACAATGGCAAAATTGTACTTTCTCTGTTCTCATTTTTTCATTTCTGATTGTATAAAGACCTACACTCTAGGGAATGTGTTTCAGTTTCGCTAAGAAAATGATAGAGGGGAAGAATAAATCCAGTTCTATAAAGTGATGTCAAACACAACTTGACACAATTACAAATATCAATAGTTTATTCGAACCCCATTCTTCCACTCCAGGAAGACTTTTATTTCTGGTTACATCCGTTGATAATAAAAATCCAAAGCAAGGAAGAAACAGAAACTGATTTTGAGACCTTTGGAAATCCAGGCTTTTCTAGGACATGATGGGCCTGGTGGATTCTTAAGAGCCTGTGTTACTTTTGGTGGGGGTGGGGTTATCCAGCCCTGTGTAGAATAAGAATTTACACAGTTTTCTCCAGATGGAATAAAAACCCAGAGGCTAAGTGAATCTTTAAGATTGTCTCCAGGTCATTCTTTTCACAAAGTTTTATTGATTTATTTATTATTATTTCAACAAACTATGTGACAGGTAAGTGTGAACCCATTTCTTTTTCTTACCTTTCAGCTCCTTTTATTTATTTCTTTACTTATTTATTTATTTAAAGCAAGGAGAAATCTCCTTATGGCTTGCTAAGGGCCCTTTGCATATTTGCATGTAGCCAAAAGATTCAGACCCTTGCAAGAACTCTGGTTGTCAACTGGTGATCTTGCCTTTGTCTTTTCTTATATTTCTGCCTGTGGCGCCTGTCACTAGCAGTCAAATGAGGACAATTTTACCATTCTCTCCTGCTGCTCTAATTTTTTTTAGTGCCGGTACATGAATTTGTTATTCTTTATAATTCCCTTTGAAGTTGGAAATCCAAGGGGAATCTAAAACCGACCAGATGTTTCTGCTGCTGGAAAGGGAAGAGAGTAAGGATTAAGTTTAACAAAAACTTGGTCTCTAGGAAAGAAAATCATTTCAGCTGGAAATCATCTTTAAATGCATTCATTTGCTACATATCTGTTAGTTTATTTACATTTACTAGTTCTTTGTAGGCAATATCACCTATCAATTAACTCTGGGGAAAATTCATAAATTTTGTGAACAAATAGACTCATGTTGTGGTTTGCTCAGGCCTATTTCCCTCATGGAGTTTTAGTTTTATCATTCTGCATAGACTTCTTACGTGCTTTATGGTGAAGTTGTTGTTGTTGTTGCTGTTGTTGAAGGATCACTATCATGTCACATTAGGTTTAGAGGCCAGTTCTGCAGACTGATCCAAGAGGGTGAGATCAGTGCAGCCTGCAGTTATGGAGGGAAGGAAGAGAGACCTGCCAAAATGCTTAGCCTTTACCGAGAACTTCATTCTCACTAGAGATAGGTAGATCAAAACAAGAATAAGAGTGATGAAGACCTTCAGGGGAAATAAAAGGAAAATCTTGTCTTTCAAGGATGCAAATGACGTTGAAGACAGTGTGAATAAACAGGTTGGGAAATGAAAAATAACAGAGAAAGTTAGATATATTAAAACACAAAAGAGAAAAGGGCATCTGTGAAATGACATTTATGGGGCCTCTTGGAATGGGTGCTCAAGGCTTCAGGGCCCCATACAAAAGGGAAGAATGATTGAAAAATACAATTGGAATAAAGTCTTAAAAACCAATCAGAATATTTCGGTGGTTTGCTTAATATTTCATAAAAGCATTGGATTGCAGCGATGGATGTTTCATTTGCTCATTTCCCGCACAGCATCTCTCACACCATCCTCTTACATTTCTCTCTGGATTTCGGAGGCTTCCCTAGGTTTTCAGGAGGACAGAAGCATCGGTGAATAACTGCTTTGCACCCCTTACCTTGCTCAGTGGATTAAACATTTGGAAACATTTCCCACACCTCATGGGGGATGAATAGTCACCACTCAGAGTTTCTATTACCCCATCCTATCTTATTTTTAAATAGAAAGTCTGAGTCCTCAGTAATTATATTAAGCTTCTTAAGCCGCACATATCAATTGCCTATACCATTTTAAGCATTTTTTTCAGCCTTTTGAAAGAGAGAGTAGAGGAAAAGACAGAGAGAAATCACTTCGCAGCTGATTCACTTATTTTAAGCAGCTTTCTTCATTTCAAAATATAAAAAATTCAGGTCCTGGAACATTGGGTGATTTGAATGTTCTGTAAAGATTTGAAAAAAAGATTTTTTAAAAAATCATATGTTCTACATTCAGGGACCTGGATTTTCAATTTATTCCTTAAAAAAACAGATTGAGAAAAGGCAGTTTTCGACCTAAACAGTTTCTCTTCCTCCTTTTCACTTATTTATTATTATTATTACTATTCTTTTTTTTGTCAAAACAGATGGTATGAAAAGCATTTATGTTGGTCTCACTACTGACAGAGCTAACCTAATAATCCAAGACTTGGAACTTGGTGTTTCAATAAAGGAAACACTGTTTGAGGTATTTTCCATTCAAACCAGCATCAAAAGTTTTTAATTAACACCATCAGAAATTAATGGGCTGAATGCAAGACAGGGTTCCTACATACCCTTCTACTGGGAACAAGACAGCAAGCGGGATCCATTGTGTATGTTTGTATTTTATAATGTATTTTTATTTACTTATTGAAGCAGAGTCCCAGCTGCACATTGCATGGCAGAGCTACAAGAGTAAAACCTGCGGAGGGCTGCTTCACTCCAGCAGTTTCATTTTGCTCACTGATTTATTGTCCTGGGTCCTTTGTGATTGTAATTGGTTAGAAAGTTTGAAATTAGCAAGTCCTTGTCAGCCCATGAAAGCTTTGAAATCATGAGGCTTGATACAGCTATCAAGCCTGCCGAAGCCTAATCGCTTTTCGGGCGAGGAGCCTTCAGAGCAGTGAACACTCTCAGTCCACAGGCTTTGCCCCAGTCACCATTCACCACCCTCTGGAGTTCCTTGTCCTGGATGGTGGCTTTGTTTGGGGCCCTTTCTTTTCCATCACTGAAGCCTATTGCAGGATGAACAGATTTTGGACTAACTAATGGGGCTGGGGAGAATTGGGAAATGAGACCAAATGGGAAAGAGTGAAGCAGAGGATCAGGGGAACAGGGAGGAAGAAAAAGAGGTAGAAAAAGCATAAAAGAAAAGGGAAGTGGGATATAAGATGGGAAGAACTTTGTAAATATTGACATTCGATTTCTGCACAACTGGATTCAGTATCTCAGGATGGAACTCACTGATACAGCCTTGTAAATGGTCCCTGAGATGCTTTATATTTTCAGAACTGTTTTTCTCTTTTTAAGGCTTGCCCACTCATTGTCAAAGGGAAGCCAGCTGCCCACCACTGCTATCACCACATTTTGGGATATTAGGAATACAGCTCTAATACATGATGATAGAGGAATGCGGGCTTTATCAACCCTTCTCCTGTACGATAAAAGTATTTATTGTTTATCCTTATGCTCTGAGTCCCCAAATCAACATTCTCCAGAAAACTCCTTTGCTGCTTGATGAGTTGCAAAATAAACTCACCTTCATCCTTTAGCAACATATGAGCTGCTTTGGCCGGGGTAACTAAAGTAGATAGATATTGTCAGCAATGATGAAATGTTTATAGATGCTTAAAGGTCTTAAATAACTTTCTATAAATTTGACTCATTTAGGTTCAAAGCCTTCAAGCTTTGCATTTAGGTGCAACCCGTAACCTCTCCCAGTTTCTTCTCTACTTTAATAAAAACAAAAATAAATACAAGCCAAATACAATAAAAGTCTTATTGCCATGAATTCAGAATGCCAAAAAAAAATTTCAATAGGCCCAATCATGGCAAAATGCTGCACAAATGCATCACCATTTTTGGAAAAGCTCTGTAAAATAGTAGTTTAACCATATTTTCCCTGAAACACAGGAAAATCAATACATATCTAGAGGATAATAATTGATGAATGAGTGTCAGCATTTTCATAAGAACTGCTAAAAGTCTGATCCTAACATCATAGCCTGAGAATCAGGAAGCCTATTAACAAAACACCGTTTTTCTATTTCTTATCTAGACAATGTTAGGATTTACTGTCTCAAAGTTTGACGTCTTGCAGGAGTCAGCGACACCTTGTGTAGAAGATATCTAGTAAAGAAGATGCAGTCTAACTTTCCCAGACTATCCTTTGGAAGATGCTAGATCAGCCTGCACGGTGTATTATGCCCCCAAGTCTTGATAGGCTACTATAGCAGCTATGCCTGGTACTCCTGTCATCTCTGATTTCGGCTGCACCTGAAGCTGTTCTCTGCTAATCCAGACTCCCACCTCCAGCGTATTTCTCCACATCTTGTCGCAGGACCTTTTCCAATGCTGGGAGAACTCAATACCTCTACACTGAATCGAGGGAGGGAGAGAGGAGTGGAGCTTAATGCCCTGGAGGTAGCTCTCAACAAAGGAGGAGTAGAGCTGGAAAAAAATGTTCCAGCCTCCATTTTTTTCTGATGGCTACCTCTAGAGGTTTTTTGTACAAATCTCAGAGATCCTGTAGGAATTAAGCCTCAGTTGCCACATGGGTGGCCTCATTGACACATCCTTATTATATTGTCTTTTCTATCTCCCTGTTTTCCCACTCACTCATTCCTGCCTTTTAGATAACCCTCCAAAATACTGCCTCCCAAGTCCTTGTCTCAGAATGTTCCTTAGAGGGAACCTAAAATGAGCCAGATACTCAGGTTGGTTTTGTTGCATCCATCAATTCACAACATCTTCTTCTCTACTGTTTATTATCCCCATTGAATTATTACCCATTCATAGCTTAGTTCCAAAGCTAGATATAAACTCGATTCTTTACTTCAATAGATTATAACATTTGGACTGAGAGACATTGTTTTATTCACCTATGTCCTCCTAAATCTAGCACTGCCCTAGCACATAGTAGGTGCTCAATGTTTGTTGAATGAGTGAATAAATGCATTGTTCACACCAATAACTTTTTTGGCAGTAATAAGAAATACTGTTGTGTTTCAGCCAAGAGTGAAATGTTTTACAACAAATTTGTTACTACTAAATTTCTGAAGTGTAGGTATATGATTTACACTTTTAAAAATTAAATTAAAACACACACAGAATTGTTCCTATAACAAAGTTACACTTAGAAACTTGTGTTTTCTAACGTGCTTTTTAAAATGAGAGAAAATAATAAATATATTAGTTTGTACTCCAGATATTGCAAATAACTCTTGGTTAAATCCATGGGAATGTGTTATCATCTAAATATCTTTCCTGTACATCAAGGTGGAGAAAACAGATTGAGGACTTCAGAGTTATACTGTAGGAGTGGTGGCAGTATCTGCCACCATTTGAAGTATCTGGCGGAATTCAACAGACTTTTAATTGACTCTCATTTTAGGATATTTGTTTTTGTCATTGTGTGAGACTAACCTGCAATGAGAGATGGCGAAGTCTTGTTGGTGCTAGTTTCCTAGATAGAAATATAAGACCCACTGTATCCATAATCAGCACTGGGGCATAGTCCACCTTCCATGAGAGAGATTAATGAGGCTCCAGAATACAAATGGCAATGAGATGGAAAGTCCAAAACTCTGTGCATCTCAATGTCTAAAACATAGATATGTAAAAGTTATTTTGGGGATGCAGTGATCATGATGATCACCCGAACATCACAAGCCTTCTCATTTTTAACCAATGCCCCAGTCTGAACTGAAGAAGGTAAAGGATGAGAAATGCTCAGGAAAAGGCACTTTAATTTTTTTTTTTTTTTTTTTTTGAGTCAGAGTGTCACTCTGTTGCCCTGGCTAGAGTGCTGTGGCATCAGCCTACCTCAAACTCCTGGGCTCAATCGATCTTCCTGCCTCAGCCTCCCGAGTAGCTGGGACTACAGGCATGCACCACCATGCCCAGCTAATTTTCTGTATATATTTTTAGTTGGCCAGTTAATTTCTATCTTTTTAGTAGAGACAGGGTCTTGCTCTTGCTCAGGTTGGTTTTGAACTCCTGACAAGCAATCCGCCCGCTTCAGCCTCCCAGAGTGCTAGGATTACAGGCGTGAGCCACAGCACCCGGCCTGGCACTTTAATTTTCCAAGTACTTTATTTTGACCCCAGAACATGGTGTTGCATGCTAGCTATTTTTCTCTGTGCAAAAAAATACTTCTCTACTTTTAGAAAGGTTTATCAACCTTTAATTTGGGAAGATAAACTATTCACAATTACAGAGTCTTTCCCCCCAAAAAAGTATCTCAAATCTCTGTTCATGTCATAGCTGAGAATATTTCATTGGTTAAAGCAAGTCACTTAACCAAACTCAAAGTCAAGAGATGGGAATATATACCCCCCCCATACAGACATTAACATATGGTCTGAGAGTTATAGTAATATTATATGGCAGAGTATATGAATGTAAAGTTCTATTATAGTGAGGAAGTGGAGAATTAGAGAAAATAATCTGGCCTAACACATGTAGTATTGGACTCAGAAACAAATGGCTTAAATAAACAACTGAAGAAGCCTGATGTGGGATAAGGGATTTTTTTGGTAGAGGCTGGTAGCACATTTGCAATCACAGTCTCTCTAACCACTTGCAAGAAGTTTTCTTCATAGATTACCTTTGAATTCATCAATCATGGTAACCATGAAATAGGAAATAGGGGCAAAAAAAAAAAAAACAAAAAAACACTGGGTTAAAAATTAAGAGCTTGAATTCTGCTGAAGCTCCATCGCTAATTGAGGTGAAATCTCACACAATTCTGATTTTTCCCCATCAGTATATTATCATCTCTAAAATAGGAATGTTACCTGTCCCAAGAATTCTTTTTCACTTTTTCTTATTATAGAAAGCACACATAGACATTGTAGAATACTGTGTATATAATAAACTACAAGAGAACAATTAAAGTTACCCACAATCTTCTAGAGATAATTTACCTTCAAACTTGGAAAGGAGATAGACCTTTCTAATAATTTATTTTCTGTGCATACATAACCTTTTTTTTTGTTGTTAAAACACTGAACACTATTTTATATCCTACTTTTGTCACTTAAATCTGTGTTTTGAGTAACATTCTATGCTTTAAATAATTTTCAATGTCATTTTAGTACCGGCGTATTATATCCCACATTGACTATCCTATTTTTATGACATTTAAATCAGATGTTATGAAGACTTTAAAAAGCAGAATATATTTGAAAAATAAAGGTATGTTTATTATAGACTTTTAGAGGTTAAAGAAAGAGAGAGAAGTAACCAACATCAATGAAGGCCTACTCTATGCTATGCTATGTTTTTAGAATTTTATCTAAGTCATCTCATTTAATAACCTTTCAACCTAATGAAGCAATATAATATGATGGTTAAACTCTGTGGGCTGTAGTCTGTCAAGTCCAACTACACAGCTGCTAATGAACTTGGTGACTTTTCAAAAAGTTTATCTTCTCTTTGACTCAGTTTTTCTGCTGTAAAGTAGTAATGATGATAATAATAGCACTCACCTCCAAAAGATTATTGTAAGGATTAAATGAGTAAATACATGCAAAATGTGTAG
Source organism: Microcebus murinus (assembly GCF_040939455.1). NCBI lineage: Eukaryota > Metazoa > Chordata > Mammalia > Primates > Cheirogaleidae > Microcebus > Microcebus murinus. The sequence goes on along the minus strand of NC_134104.1, from coordinate 57,825,242 downwards.
AATAGTAGGACTTGATAAACATTAGCTATTATTTTCTATCTTTCACTGCCTAAAGTCCCACCACTCTATTAACCCTCCTATTAAAATACAAATCCACTTTGATTTTAGCTTCTTTGGTATAAAAGTAGTTTCTAAGAAGAGGCAATGTAATACCAAGGATTTTAAGTTTTTAAATCCTGGCTCCTCAGTCCTCTAATAATATAGTCTCTGAAAATGTAGCCACTCTTTTATGACTACATAATTTATCAAATTTATTTATTATGACTACATAATTTATAAAATTTTCACTCAGTTATGATTTTATTTAAAATGGGTAAACACTAGCCATATTAGGGTTTTTATGAGGATTTAAATGAGATAATATATGTTAGAAGTCTACTAACTTACCTAGACCATAAAAGGCTTTATAAATGTTAATCTTTTCTCCTTTGTACTTCTATTATTGTTTTATTTGTTTTAACAACTAATATCTCTGGGCAGGTAATTCATATACTTTTGACATTACTGTAGGCACTCATACATTACTGTCAGACAGTCAATAAATACCTAAAGACTATATGGAGGCAGTGTTGCTAAGTACTCAATACTTATCATCTCAACTTTTTACAGTTTATCATCAGTTTTCCTGACTCAGGCATGGTCTTTACTCTGTAAAGGTACCCAACATTTCTTTGATTCAAAACAGTCATTATCATGTAATAGATTTCTCTTTCTTATCACATTGCTTTGTAAAAGGTTTTTAGTCAAATGAACAGAAAACATTTTTATCTTACAAAGCAGACAAAAACATAACACTGGGGAAAAGAATCCCTATTCAATAAATGGTGCTGGGAAAATTGGATAGCCACACGTAGATGACTAAAACAGGATCCATACTTGTCACCACTCACAAAAATTAATCATGATGGGTAACAGACTTAAACCTAAGGCATGAAACCGTAAGAATTCTAGGAGAAAACACTGGAAAAACACTCATGGATACCGGTCTAGGCAAAGTATTTATGAAGAAGACTTCAAAGGCTATCATAGCAACAACAAAAATAAGTAAATGAGACCTGATCAAATTAAAAAGCTTCTGCACAGCCAAGGAAACAATCAAAAGAGCAAATAGGCAACCTACGGAAATGGGAGAAAATATTTGCATGCTATACATACGATAAAGGTCTAATAACCAGAATCTAAAAATAACTCAAGCAAATCAGCAGGAAAAAATCAAACAACCCAACTGGAAAGTAGACAAAATACATGAACAAAAGCTTCTCAAAAGAAGATAGACTAATGGCCAATAGGCATAAGAAAAAATGCTCAACATCTCTGATCATCAGAGAAATGAAAATCAAAACCACAAGGTGATATCATGTAACTCCATTGAGAATGGCTTTTATCAAAAAGTCCCAAAACAGATGCTCAGATGGAGAGAAAGGAACACTTATACACTGTTGGTGGGACTATGAACTAGTACAACCTCTGTGGAAAGTAGTATGGAGAAACCTCAAAGGACTAAAAGTAGAGCTACCGTTTGATCCAGCAATCCCATTATTGGGTATTTACCTAAAGGGAAAAAAGTAATTTTATTAAAAATGCACTTGCACTCAGATGTTTATTACAACACAATTCATGATTGGAAAGATGTGTAATCAACTCAAATGCCCATCGATACATGAATGAATTAACAAAATGTGGTATGTGTGTATATATATATATATATATATATATATATATATATATATATATACCATGGAGTACTACTCAGCCATAAAAAGGTGAACTGATACCCTTTGTAACAACCTGGATAGAACTGAAAACCATTCTTCTAAGTGAAGTAGCACAAGAATGGAAAAACAAACACCACATATACTCACTATTAAATTAGAACTAATCTATCAACACACATGTAGTAAAACTCAATGGAAATCAAGAAGGTGGGAAGGGAGAGGAGGGGGCTGGGTAAATTCAAACCTAACAGGTACAATGGACACTATCTGATGATGGTCATTCTTACAACTTTGACTCAAAGTGTACAAAAGCAATTCATATAACCAAAACATTTGTACCTTTGTAATATTCTGAATTTTTTAAAAAAAATTTGCAATAAAAACCCCACATTTTAAAAAGCAGTCTTTAGTTACTTCTGTGAGAATATTAAAAAAGTAAGGAGAGAATGATTGAATGACTGTATCTTATTTATCTAATACTTATTGAGCATTGGTTATGACAGTGTAGCATTTAGATATCATTACTTGACCAAATATATCAATGCACTGTTCTTGTTTTTGTTTGGAAAACTTAGATAAAAGAGCTAAGGCCAGTACCTCAGGCTGTTAACCATCTGGATTCTAGAAGGAGCTAGACATGGAAACAAATAACTTCAATATAAGCAGAATGAAATAGATGCTATTATAGAAGAATAGGCAAGGCACTGTGTGAAATCAGAGAAAGTAACTGATTCTAAGGTGAGGAGGAAAACTTTGGGAAAGAATTGACCATTCAAGTCAGTGTTGAAGCGTGAATGAGGTTCTCACTTAGTGGAACAATAGCATAAGGCAATCATGCTGAAGGAATATCAGGAAAACTAAAGCATGAAGCTATGATAATGTCTAGTGTGTTTCAACACTAGGGCGTAATAGAAATTAATGGGAGATGAGGCAGCATAGTTTCCAAGAGCAAATCATGGATGTCTCAGTATGAAGTTCTATTGGTTAGTTAATGGGAACATTAAAGAGTACATTTAAAAAAACATAGAGAACAGTAACATGATCCAAGCTGTGTGTTCTAGAAGCAGATATTACTTAATTCATGTCAGACTTCATCACTAATGAACTCTGCATCAGTTAGAGAATTGCACAATTCTACCCAAAAATCATCTCCTTGTAGAGTGGACCTTTTAGCTGGTGAAACTGCTACTGTATCTAAAATTGATGCAACACCAGAGTTACCTTTCTAAAACAAAAATTGGGTCATACCGTTCCTCATCTTGAAATGCATCCTCAGTATTTACAAAATAAAATCTAAACTTTGTTCTATGCCATTGCAAAGTCCTTTATTATCATTCAACCCTTTGGTTTTCTCATCTGTGAAACAAAGATTATGATCCTGTCTTCCAGGACTGATGTGAAGTAGTTCCTGTAAATCACCTAGTGCGTTGATTGCCTAAATACATGATAGGCCCTCAGCTCGTGGCAGTTATAATTATAATCACTCTATTATCTCATCTCTGTCCTCTCTCACTAACTCCATCATCCCTACTCTTTACTATTTTCAGACCAAGTTTATCATTCTTTGTATTTTCATTGTCTATTATAATGTCTGGCACATAGTAGGTGCACAATAAATAAATATGTAATGAAGTAATAAATTATGCTAACTTTCTAGTGTCATTCTTATGCTCGTGCCTTTTAGATAAATACAAAATACTCTTCTTTGTTATTACATGTTAAATAATTCCACATAATTGAGCCATTCAATGACAGAATTTGAGGCAAATTTTCTTTATTGAAAGTCCCTCCTTTTGAAATTATCAACTCGATACAACTTAAAATCATATATAAGAAGTAATGATTTTGCAAAGTATACCTAAAAACTACTAACTTTGGAATTACTCACTTCAAACCCTAAAATAGATATTGTTTAAAATCACAGACAAAATGGCACCCACACCTTTAGTGTGAATGTGAAGGAAATATTAACAAGATCTTGTAGTTGACTGGAGAATTGCTTACAGCAATGGTCTCCCGTTGCCCTTCAACTTTTTCTGTCCTTAATATACTAAGATTGATTTTGTGTTAGTTCTACGTGTGTATTTTTAAATTCTTTTTTAAAAAGGAATGGACACAATTTTCAGAGTGATGCTGATATTCACGGATGATGCCAAGACACCAATGAAGAGTGTATTTTTAGTGAAATATGTTCTTATTTTCTTGTTTGTAGATTTTTAAAGCCAATCCAAGAAAAAAAATCAAATTTTGCCAATTCGAAAAGAACAAAACCACTAAAACCTTCTTTTAAAATTTCTAAGCTATTATGAGAATATTACAGACAAAAGATTGTACATGAAAGATTTTTTTTCTTAAATCAGGTTGCTTTGCCTTTCTTTAGTCACTTCAAAAGTCTTTGTCAGGTATGAAAAAGAAATATACTCAAATTGAAGAGTAAATATAATTAAAATGGTTCCTTGCCTTGACATATAAGCTTCTTATGGGCAAAAATCTGTGTAAGTTTAATACTGTAAAATTTGAGTTTCAAAGAAAGAATAAAAAAGAGTAGGCAGGGAGAAGAAGAAGTTTGATTTTTGTAAGAATAGACATAGAAAATGATAGTAAGTGAAAGAACATTAAATCATTATTTGCTTTTAATGAGAAAGTTTTAGATCCCTATTTTTTTTTAATTTTCAGTATTTGGCATGTATCTGACCCACAATAATCTCTTTTTAAAAGTTAACTAATGAAGAAATGATATCAACTAGGCCACAATTGTTTGTTGTAAGCACAAGTTTTCTGATAACAGAAATAATAAAGAAGTCAATTGATTTATCATCAAGACCAAGTATTTATTGGATGCCTACCTTGAATTCATTCTTTAGCACATAATATAGGGCTGTGGTTACATTTTGAACACTTATCAGCTGAGTTGCCTCCATGAGCCTCAGTTTCTTCTTTTGTAAATTGGGAATTATGAAAGTCCCCTAGTTCAGAGGCTTAAAGGGGGGATTATATGAGATAATATCATAATGCCCTTGGCCGAGTTCCTGGCACATAGTAAGTGCTCACTAAATTTCAGATAGTGGTATAAATATTATATTATTTATAGTATTATATATAAATGTAAGTATTAACTAAAGTGGCACCTAGGACATCTAAGAATTCAACAACATATTAAACATCTGGGAAGCTCTACACAAGACAACAAAGGTTCATAGTGTTAATCTCTCTGAAAAGAAATACATTCTAATTGGGGAAAGGGATCCTATGTTTTAAGAGATAGAAATCAGTACTAACAAAGTTAACATTTATTAAACATTGACCTTCCCTTGAGCTCTCACATGCATTATCCTATTTAACTCTCACAACAACTACATGAAATTGGTATTATTTTCCTGTTTTATATAAGAGGAAAGTGAGGCACAGAAGAATTAAGCTCTACTGATATCTGGCATTAAACACTATATCAGATTCCAGGGCTTGAGTTTTCATTCCATTACTCAAAATAAGCTATATGCGAATGAACATGTAAGTGTCAAGAAGAGAAAGTGAATACTGTGAACTGATCATTTGGGGAAGAGGATGCGGTAATAAGGAGGATTGAGACTTCAGGGACCAAAATGTTCATCCTATAGCAGAGTCTAGCTCCTTAGGTTTGAGTCCTGACTCCTCTACTTATTGATAGTGTTATCTTGGGCAAGTTTCTTATCTCTCTGTGCCTCCATTACCTCATCAATAAAATGGGAGTAACAACAGTATTACCTGGTAGAGTAGTGATGATTTAATTAGTTAATACATGGGATTACAAACTTTTAGCATCTAAAAGTTCAATAAATGTTAGCTGATATTAATATTATTGTTACTTTTGCTCCTGCCATTGTTTATTGATGACTGAAATACTTTGAATTTATTTCCTGCTTAATTAGTTAGCATTTAAAATTTAAAGAGAACCTAATATGTCAAAGGTGTGGACCATTAGAACACTTAAACCATGATTTTTCTACGTTCAGCCTAACATGATGGGAAAAGAAAATACATTATAACGTCAGCATTCCCTTGTATATTTAGGTGAAGTCAATTCAGTAAGAGAGTATATGTTTGGTAGCCTTATGTGATTTCTTTTTCTTTGTGCCTGTCCATTGATATTTCTTTTAGCCTCCTTAAGGAAACAGTAATGTCAAGTAAAAAATGTCCTTTTAATTCTTCTGGGCATGTAAAGAAATATTATTTTTAAAAATATGCACACAGAGGCTTTAAAACAGAAATGTTGGCAATGCTAAGCCATAGCCTGCACTGTCACATTTAGTCCGTTCCATTAAAGGAATAGTAATGTGTTCAGTGGCTACGTGTGTAGAAATCCCCCCCTCCCCAAAAGTAGAATACGATAATATTCATTGACAGGGGAAATACAAGGAGCAATTATACCAAGCTGTGTCTTTCAGACAATGCTGTCAGTTTTTCCACTTTGGTGAATACAGCTGGGCTTGTGATACAAGGGCAAGAAATTCCAGTGTTGCTTCAGAAGACCAGGGAATTGGGTATGGTATTAGCTATACAGAAGAAAAAATATCTGTCAAAGAAAGATGGATTTTTAAAATGCTTATAATAGAAATTATTATGGCAACAGTTGACTGGATTTGCTCTTTACTAGTGACCCCAGCAGAAACAGTTTATCAGATACCCTTTTCTTCTGTTCTTTGAGAGATCCTTTGAAGCCAGAAAGCTATACTGGAATACCCATATTTTTGACTTGTGTATGTGTGTGTGCAGATATATGTTTAAACACACATCACATTTGGAATATTTTGGTGTTGGGTATCATGTATCCCATGTCAGTTTTCTATGAATCAGAAGATATTTCTTATATTTACTACTTCATGTAAAGAAAATCAGTTACAACTCCTCCTCTTTGATGTTTTGCTTCATTCATTCATATCATTCATCTCCCTCCCTTATAGGCAGGTTAAAGCTTAATTTCAGATTTTACAAGATAATTTGAATTATACTGATTGATTTTATTTTCTGGTACTCATTCATCTTAGTTTACACCTGGTTTTACTCACTCAGTATTGGATTTTTAAAAATGTAAATCTTTGAGGCTAGAAGTTAATAATTAAAAGTGGAACAAGGTACCACATACTCATTCCCCCTCTTGTTCTTTGTTCTTTCCCTTTCAAAATACTTATCCGCAAACTTTATTGCATGTAAGTACACCACCTCTTTATATATGCACCAAAACTATTTTGTATGTGAGCTATGAAACAACTAGAATTAAAACTTGTCCAAGGCCCCTAAGCCTGTTCTTCACAAAAGAACCTTTCTTGTCTGATTGTTAGAAAGTGTTTTGAATGATGCATAACTGAGTAGAGTAACTAAACAATTGCTTTTGAGCATCTGGAGCTTGCCCATTAAGATTTCTATAGCCTTTTCTTTTGCTTTTTGTGGTTTAAGGAGTGAATCATGTTCGGTATCTGAAAGTTTTGGGTTCAGCCCCTTGAGCTTTTGGTAGAAGGATCTCGATGAATCTAATAAATAAATAAAACAAATAACGTAAGAGCTGAGGATAGTTGAGCTCATGTGAGTTTATATACCACAATATTTTCATCCTGGGAAGAAAAGTTATCTCCTCTACATTTTAATTTCCTAAGTACAGATCTAGAAATACAGCCTAGTTTTCTTAGGGTGTGTATGTGGGGAGTCAAATTGATTATAAACAACTAATTCAAACATTACCTGAAACTTCATAGAATAATAAGAATACTTTTCAGATAGAAAAAGCATTACCTACAAATAGGGGTAAATTATGAACATGTTTCAGCTATGCAAAAGCATAGTCAAGTGCTTTCATAATGTTAAATTTTAGATGTTGCACTGATGAGATATTTTCCCTACAAATAAAAGACCAAAGTGTATAAAACCTCAGGACATGTGGCTGAGTTAGAATTACAATGCAGCTGTCATTTTTGCATTTCCTGGCTTTCATGAAACATTACTAGTGATCATCTGTCATTTAAATCAGTTGAGAACATGGATTTATCTTAATTTTCACCCTTTGTTTCCCCTTTTTGTGATAACAGTTATGAGATATGATGATGTAAAGTGTTTCTCCTTATAATGGTTTCAGCCCTGTCCCTCGGCAGCCTAAATCTTCTGGCTAATTCACTGATCAGTTAAATAGTTGAGGTTATTATTATTATAATAATTATTTTACATTTATATAGCACTTTCCTCCAAGGGGCTCAAGGCATTTTACACACAGTAAATTACCAAATAGAAATTAATCCTTATATCACCCTGTGGGGCAGGTACAGTCACATAAATGAAATTCTACAGAAGTTCGGCCCATGTCATAGCTCTCTCAGCTCTATTGCAGCCCCCAGTGAACCTACCCTGCCTGCCTGAAGGTAAAGTGAAATGTTGGCATAGCTAGCAAGGAATGGCTGGAAGAGAGATCTTTGGGAGAATGGTCTGTTTCTTTACTTTGGTGCTTTGAACCACATGGAAAATAACACTAATTAGAGCAACTAAGTGTGCCTTGGTATGCAATTTACAGATACTAGTTTCACTTGGAGATTTTATTTAATCCTGACACAAGGCAAGTTAGGATGTGGTTCTAAAACTTTTGTGTATTCAAAAATCACTTGAGAGTGAGTTTAATATTTGGATTTCAAGACATTCTCGCCCATGAAAATTCTAATTTAATAAGTAAAGAAGGGGCCCTTGGAATCTGTATTTCCACCTCTGGTGATTTTTGAGGCAGGTGATGCTTACCCATGCTCTGAGAAACTTGGGCTGATTAAGGAAGAATTGTTAGTCCCATTCTACATATCAGAAAATAATGGCTCAAGAAGGCAACATGTCATAGTATTTAGCAAAGCCCAGACTAGAAAACATGTTTTCAGGTTCCAAAACCCACGCTCTTTTAATTATGCTACAGTGGTACCAGGAAAGGAAAAGCAGAGAAGCCAATAAAACAGGATTTATAAGTAAAGGAAAAGAGAGCATAGTTAGATGTGCATGAGACACTTTGCGCTAATATGGACTGGCATCTGCTGGGTCTTTTGAAACCTTGACTTGATTTGTGATGTCTGGACACAGAAAACTACCATCTGAAGGGCAGGGCTTGACTATTCCTTGGTCGCCTATTCCTTGATTTTCAAAGCTAGCTTGTTCCCTGTAGCCAACAAGTCAGTCAACTAACTCAAATCCAACAAGTATCTAATGGATTGCAGTGTTTAATTTTTCATTCTGCCCACAAAATGATTCCTCTCCTTAATAGGTGCTGCCACCAAAATTAAACTGGATTTTGCCAGGAAACCAAGAAATGCTCTTTTAATAAGCTTCCTGTTTACATGAGTGGGCCCTTTATGGGATGGGATGGGTTTTACGTTTTTTATTTGAAGCATTCTTGCTCCATTTCTAAGACAGAGAAAAAAATCTAACAAGAAATGGTTATGAACAATTTAACTATTATTTTTCAATTTAGTATTCCATTTGGAATAATTTCATTCATTTTTTTTCTTGAATTAATTTTTATTCAGTTTTCTTCAAAAACTGGGACAAGGCATTACAGGAAAGACTACAGACATGGCACATCCAGAGTTTTTATTCTGTTCTGAACTTCTTACTCAGAAGTGTGAGAATTCCATGGTGGGGTTTAGAGGTTCTTGTAGGATTTATTTGGGGTTTTCAGAAACCAGAAAAACAGACACGTGGTGTTACTAGTGGCAAAAATTCCCACACTCTGCAAAAACTGACCGCACTTTTCAGTAGGTAGTACTGTGAATTGTACTGAGAGAATTTCTATGCCTTTTCTCAAATGCGTGTATCCCTTAGCTATGGATAATAATTATTGATGCCTAGTGAAAAAGTTTGTGTCTTTCTAACATATCTTTTCATTCTTAGAACTTATCTTCTACCTCTGAATTTCTCATATTTTTTAAACATTGTGGTTATTTCCAGTTACTAAACTGACAGATTTTATTTAAAAGAGTCTAATAACCTTGTAATGATAAGGTAAACTGGCATTTATTTATTGGCAGAGGAGGGAGCAACAACACAAAGGATACATTTGGAAAATATAATTGATATGTTATTCTTGTCAAAATATATTTTGTGTCCTTCTCAGAATTGGCCTTTTAGAACTGGCAGATTTGATCCCGTCAAGATTATTTGATACCCAGGATGGGTCAAAATTTTGCCAGAAGCTTAAAACTATATGGGGACCCTCTTAAAGAAAAAGAATACAAAATTATAGTTACAAAGTTAAGTACAGGGCCTTGGAAGGGGGCTGTGCAAGTGAAGGTCCTAAAGTTTTAAGCTCCATTAAATATACTGTAAATCCTGCTCTGCAGATCCCCATTTTGGGCTTTACAAAGGCACTCAATAAATATTACCATTTCATATAATAACAAGATTATTCGAGGATAATGCCCTACTTTAAATGTCTAGTCTTTAGGTTCAAAATAGAACATTGTAAAATAATGCGAACCTACTTACAAACAATCTGACTAACTGATTCTGCATAGTGTTCCTCTCAGTTTATTCAGCCTAACCCTCATATAATGCAGGTCAACAAATACCATGAGAGCAGACATCTCTGCATGTAGCCTGGTATTTCAAGCAATACTTGAGGCAATAAACTACAGGGCAACAAAAAATGTCAACAGTTTGTGGAAGTTCTTTGTAATGGGATTATAGCTGTCTTATGGAACTAATATCAGAAACTGGAGTAGCTTTCATTTGACCCATTGGCTCTTTCTTCTGAGTCAGAAAAGATATAAGAGACATAGCTGCCCTGCAGCATTTTGCTTCGACCACCCATTTTTACACTTAATTATATCGTTTCTTATTGTTATTCAGTTATTTTAAGCAAATTTATCTTTTTCTGTAAAACAAGATTGTAAGCAGATTTTTTTTTTATTGAATCTTTCACAGTGCCAAAACATCAGTGCTTCCTTCTTATTTTTCCCCTTTTATAAGCGTCTCAGAATGCCTTGTTCTAGAAATAATTCTCAGTAGTGATCTCTTGGTAAGAGGCACTTACCAGTTTTTAATTGAATTGCTATGAAAACTATCTCTACCCTCTCTATCTCCATCCCTCTGACCCTAGAACTTTCCTTGAAGGTAGAAAAAGCAAATGTTTTGGAACTAAATCTAGAAACTTAAATGGGAGAAAAAGAGGGTAAATGATACTGGCATCTCAGAAATTCTTATTTCCATTCTCTGTATGGCTAAGCCAGTTACTTCACCTCATTTCCCCTTCAATAAGACATGGATCCATAATGTCTGCCTAGGAAGCAACTTCTTGGGGTTCTAAATGGAAAGTAATAAAGCCAGTTTTTCTCAGATCCTCAATACAGTGTAATGCCTGGTACCACTAACCAAAGTAAAATTCAGAAGCAAGAGGGTAATTGCAGAGATTAGTAAACCTGTACATTACACACTGATAGTATCCAAATGCTTTCCTGAACATCAATTTTAGGCATTCTCTTTCATCAAGAAAATGTGTGTTGCTTTTGATAGAGAAACCCTTAAAAAAATGGTGCATATTTGAATTAGCCACATTCATAATAATTTTCACAAGTTTGATCTTCTTGATTTTCAAATTTCCTTTATATTTTTTATTCCTTTCATAGATAATCAATATTTTTTAACAGTGGAGAGGTGCTGGGTTAACTGTTTGCAGAAATAATTGTGGCTTATTTAAAAAATAAATTTCACACCTACCTTAGAGCTTATGTTGTGATTCCTTAGCTGAAAATGACTCTTGTACGGAAACTCTTAGCTTTAGCCTGATTTATCTTCAGAGAAGAATGGTGTTAGAAGTGTGGTGCTGTGTTCTCCACAAATGAATGTTTGTGGTACATATGAAAATGCTATGTACAAAAAAAGTCTGTCCTGAAAAAATGACTTCTTTTCATAACTCATTTGGGCTAGATTTTTTTAATGTGTTCACTGCTTTTTATAAACCATTTCAAGATATCTCCATAACAGGATATCGTTGCATAGTCCATGACTTCATATTTTTATACCCCTTGGAATTCAAGAAAACTATTAGTCTGGTTGGTCAGTAATATAAAACTGTTTGTCATATTGGACATAATTAGCTTCCAAAAAACTATTAATATTTGTTTTTCCAGTTCCTTCCTTATCACTGTATCCCAATTTGTCAGATTATGTATCTGAAGTAGAGTCCCTCTAGGGTCCACAGGCTGAGTATCTTAAATGTTGATGTGGCTGGTAGTTTCAAGCCAGTGATTCTAGGACATCAGGTTAGTACAGGGTTTCTGAACTGTAGCACTATTGATCTTTTAGACCAGATAATTCTTTGTTAGAATTGGGGGGTGGGGTAGATGGCGGTTCTGTGCCCTGTAGAATGTTTAGCAGTATTCCTGGCTTCTATCTGCTAGAGAGCCCATTAGGTGGAATCATTGAAATTATCTTTAGACATTGCCAATTCTCCCCTGATTGGGGGGGGGGGGTGTGCAAAATTGTCCCCAGTTATGAACCACTGAATTAGTAGTATACATTAGTGGCATGAACCAGAACTTCAGGTTTGTTGTTGTTGCCATTGTTCACTTGTTTGCTTTTGTTGTTATTTTTAGTGGAGTATAGAAAAATCTGATCTGATCTGAAGAAAGTCAGTAATTCTCAATTGAAAATTTCTCCCACAGAACCGTGATGGGTCCCCTTTTAAATGTCGAATTATATAGGCAAGCCTCACAGTTTCCTTTAATGACTTCTGTGTTAGAGAAGGGGTTCTGAGATTCTGCATAGATGTATATTTTATACTTTTTATTTATTCATTGGTCTCATTATTACTATGGTGATCTTTCTGAAATGCAGACCAAGCTGGCACACTGCTATTGACTTAACAACCAAACTCTCCTTTCAACATTTACCTGCCTGAAATAGTTTAATAGTTGATATTTTACCCTTAGTAACACCTAGCTAAAAAGAGACCCAGTGAAAACTAAAACCAATAGGTAAATCCATCTTGACTCTGAGTCAGGAAGATGGCAGTTACAAAAACAGGGCTTTACTCTGCTGATTTTATAGGGTCAGAACCCATAAATGAAAACTGGAAATTACTTGCTGAACAAAGAGACCAAACCTCTGCTTAACTATTAAGTTTAACCTGCTTTCAACTACTTCCAAAGACTCTGACTGTATGAAACTCATTAGTTCTCATAGTAACCACCGATGATAGGTACTTATTATTAATTACTTATTGCAGATGAGGAAACTGAGGAACTGAAAAGTCAAGTAGCTTGCTAAAAGTCACAGTCTATAAGATATGAAGGCAAGTTCCAAATCAGGTAGTACACCATAGTCTAGGATCTTTTAAAGTCCTTTAAAATATGGTAGATTTTAAAGGGAAACTGACAGACTGGATTTCAAGCACTTATAAACAGGATATTTATCCAAAAGAATAAATGGAAGAAAATAATATACCCTTTAGACTTAAGAGAGAGGAATGATCTGGAAGAAAGGGTTATATATTTAATAATTGGCTATGTTATAATTATAATACACAATTTAAAAAATATATAGCACTTACAAAATTTTCATGGAATGTCTCAAGTCTACTGACAGAGTCTCAAAGTATTTCATAATCCCCATGTCCATTTGAGGGTTGAGAGAATATTTTGCTCATGAACATGGTTGGCCTGCAACAAATGATTTCCACTGTCCATGAACTGTCAGATAATGCTACCTCTCATTAATACTTTTCTCCCAGAAAATATAAGAACTTCAATAATAAATAAATCAGATATCATTATTTTTTTCAAAAAGTATGTATTCCTCAGCATATTTTGTACTATACACACTAAAAAGTCCTAGATCTGGAAAACAATATTTGAAAGAGCATCTTGATACTTATAGTTTTCTAACTGTCAATATTTACCATCAGGCAAATGCTTTGATTATTAGTTCATAACCTGATAATATCCACTAAAATATTTGTATCACATTTTTGGATTAGTCTTAATTTTTAAAAATACAGCCAATATGATATTTCACCTAATTCTCTAACTTGTTGGCTGGAAGTTAGGCTGCCATAAATCTGTAGCAGAGGAGGAGCAGAGGGGTGGGGCAGTTTGGGAAGTATAGTATGGATCCATTTCTTGCAAATGTTTTAAATCATTATAGCCTATAATTAGATCACATTTTGGTTCAATCTACTAGCTATCTTCAAGTCTAATGACAATGTGTTTCTAGAAGAAATAAAACTATATGTACAGACTCATTCTTTAAAAAACCATATTGCCTACACTTGTGCCCTGCTTATCATGAATCTAGCAAAGTTTCTTTTGATATACATTTTAAGAGGCATGATTACAGTTTAGGAGGGAAATTCTGATACAGCTTTTAAAAAGTAGAGAACTTTCTACTTTACTGTTTTAAACATTTCTCATGTAATCTAGAATATCACAGTAGCCTTTATTGCTTTATACCTATTTTTAAAATTATCTTGCCCAGCCCATATGTATTTGTAGTATTTGCATCTCACAGGAAAAGGTATTGGTAGTATGTCTCTTTGCAAAGCATTATCCTATGGGATTTTCACCCATAGAAATGATACATCACATTCTCCATAGTCTATCATATTTCTAAAGAGAACCTCATGGACAGTTTTTAAAAGAAAGCCAATAGTTTATCAAGTATGGCAGGTACTCTAAAACCTCTTTTAATATACCTGCTGTTTCTTTGCAAATGAAAAGAACAATGCCTTCTCTTCTATTTAAGAAGTCTTCAACATGTTACCAATCCCTAGCATGTGTAAAATCACAAGACTACAGAATCTCAGATTATGAACTTGGAGTTCCTGATAACTGGGCCAGGGTTGCCAAATAAAAAAAGTGTCTCGATGTCTATCACTACTTACCAGAAGTTTTTTATAAGCAAAGAAAGATCACAGTTCTTTCTGTCTACATACAAAAGAAGTAGCTAATCTTCTTTGTCATCAGATGAATTCACTGTATTCAGAGGAAATAGGCAACTTATAGGAAGAAAGTCTAGCAGGTATTTTAGAATTCTTTCATGATGTGATAGAAATATTGTGGTTTATAACAAAAGAACCACTGTTAACTTGTAATATCCCTACTGAGGCAAGAGAAATTAAATTATTTCTTGATTGTGGAAAGTACATTATCTCTCTTCAACAAGGCAATGTGTTTGGGACTGTTGGACTTCTACTCTAGATAGCACCATGACCACTGCTAAGAACTATATAGCCTCTTGGCTCTTCACACACACACAAACACACAAAAATGGATACAAGGTAAAGGGAAATAAATCAAGGCAAATGGATGGGGAAGGATATAGGATTGGAGACTTAGATGTTAAGTTATGATAGATAACCCCCAGTGAAAATCAGAGAATATAAAGGACAAAGGAAGCATGAGGGCCATTTAGGATAGTGACAGTATCTAAAGGATCCAGTCTATCTTACCAGACTGATACAGCTCGAGGAAGCACTCAATAAAAGTTTGTTGAATGACAGGAAGAAGTGGCAGAGCAGAACAAGGAGAAAGATTTTAGCACGCTAATACACTTGGGGCCCCATGGAAAGGGTAGGTGGGAGTTTTGTTTCTCTTCCTCTCATACCCCGGGCAGACTGCAGGCTCCTGCGCTGCTGGAGACCTTCTCTACCTCATGATCCCCAAAGGTGCTGCCTCCTGGAACTGAAAGCTTACTGAAAACAGAGGACTGGGCAACCTGCGCCCTCAGGGTCGCTCCCACAACCACAGACCTGAGCCAAGGCCAAGGCGGGTGCCATATGCTTCTCCACCCATTGTATGCCATTGTCCTTCCCAGGGAGCTTCGGCTTCTCAGTTTTCATGTCACTGGTCCCCACACATACATTTCCCAGCTATAGCACAGACTACAGTGGCCACAGGGGACTAGTGAGTCCCAGGGGAATTGTATGATCCTAGAGCTTGGACATTCCAGGTGGGTTGCCTTCCAGGGAGAGGGACAAAGGGAACCAGAGTGCCAGCTGTCCTCCATCCAGTCTCTTCGCCCCTTCCTCTCCCCTGTCCATTACTGCCAAGTGGTGTTTCCCACATGATTTGGCATGAGTAGCTGAAGACATGATTGAGCTGGAGCTTGCAGGAGTGGCTGCTTCCCCTCTCTTGGTGCCCACCACAAAGAGGTTTCCACAGGGAGTGAGTCTCATGCCTTTCCTCTTAAAGACCTGCAGCAGATCAAGGGGTGCTCGGACTATGAGCTCCCTGCCCACCAGCTTTCCCTGGTGCTGCCTGCCTAGCTGTTCCAGCAGAGCATGGTGTACCTGAAAGCATAGGCACATTAAGCCTACTTGAGCACACCATGGGCAACATGAGACCAGGATGCTTCTCCCTGGTCATGGTCAGGGATTTAACTTCAGGGCCTGGGGACAGGCCTGCAAGCCAGATCCTGTACCCCCATGACTTAATCATGTTGCTCAGTGGCAAGGAGGGAGATTTGTGAACTAATATCCAGAAGCCAGAGAGCCCACATGGGCAGAACTGAAAAGCGAGTACAGTGTGGGTCTACTCTGGAGTACACCCCTGGCACATCCCTCCCTGAAAAGGAAAGACTTCCTTTTAGTCTACAACAAGGGGACTCCCAGCCTGTGTAGCCACTGCTGGTGAGCTTGGCTAGTTTGGGCTGGTGCTTGTGGCCAGACACCAGAAGGAGATCTGTGGGGCAGGGGAGGAGGGAGAAAACCAAAACCTATTCCCAGTAGGCAGACTGTGAATCCCAGACAGCCCCTCCCCCACAAGCAGACTTTTTGGCTTAGTGGGGTTCATCCCTAGTGGTTTTCCACAGCAGCCTGGAGTGGACCCTCAACCCCTGCTGAGACAGCTCTTATGCCTGCCTTTGTAGACCCTGAATGCAGGCTTGCCCAACCCAGCCCTACCCAGCCTCTCTCCTCCATTCACCTCTGGTGGAGAATAAGGAGTTCTCTGGAAGCTCCATAGTACTGCCCACCACCTAGAATTTCAGAATCCTTCTCCTTATTGGCTAGAGCTGGACACAGGTCCCAAAATACACCACTGCTAACTGTAACACCACTGCACCTGGCTCTTTTCTGCTATTGCCACCTACTGTCAGGGAGGACAACTTGTGCAGCCCATTATAGCATTTATTGATTCAAGTATACAGGGTGTAGTTGACTCTTACCCAAAAGCACTACCTCCTGTCTCAGAGATTAAACTGGGCATCCCAATATAATTCATACTGTCAAGAAGATCACAGGCTGGGGGCAGAGAAAGAATTTCAAGCCTCCATCTTCCCTTGTTGACAAGAGACTAGGAATCTGCCCACACACATAGTACAACACCACAACAACCTACAAATATTAATAACTAACAAATGAGAAAACCACCACACTGAGGATATCTATAACCAATGTATCCATCCAGAACCTAGATCCCCATCAAAGTACCTAAAAGCAAACCCAAAGGTCCTTACAAAAAATGTGCTACAGACACGCCCTTATGAGTGAGACAGGGGGAAAAAGTCTCATTTAAACAAAAGAAAATCCAAAACCAAGAAACAACAGCTGCTCCAGATGAGAAGTCAGTCAGTTCAAGAACTCAGGAAGTATGAAAAAACAGAGTGAAAGGAGCACATGAGCTCTCTAGTGATGGATCCCAACCAAACTGAAAATACTGAAATGACAGAGAATTCCAAATATGGATTGTAAGGAAGCTCAATGAGAACCAAGTGAAAGTGGAAAAACAAATCAAAGAAACCAGAAAAACAATTCAGGAAATGAATGAAAAATTTACTAAAGAGGTAGATATATTTCCAAAAAAACAGTGGAATTTCTGGAAATGAAAAATTTATTTAGGTAAATATAAAACACAGTAGAAAGTTTTAAGAATAGACTAGACCAAGCAGAAGAAAGAATTTTAGAGCTTGAAGAAAACTCTTTTGAATTAACCCACTCAGTCAAAACTAAAGAACAAAGAATCAAGAGGAATGAACAAAGTCTATGAGAAATATGAGATTATATAAAACAGCCAAATATAAAAATCATAGGCATCCCTGAGGGTGAATTAAAAAAAAAAAAGCAAAAGGCCTGGAAAACCTATTTGAAGGATTAGAGAAAACGTCTCTGGTCTTGCTAGAGATTTACACATCTAGATGTAAGAAGCTCCACAAACACCTGGAAGATTCATTGTAAAAAGGGCATCACTAAGGTATATAGTCATCAAATTGGCCAAAGTTAACATGCAGGAGGAACCTCTATGAGTTTTGAGTTGAAAACATCGAGTAACTTACAAAGGAAAACCCATCAGACTAACAGTAGTCTTGAGAAAAACCTTACAAGCTAGAAAGGAACGGGGTCCTATCTTTAGTCTCCCTAAATATAATAACTGCTAGACAAGAATTTTGTCTCCTGCTAAAATAAGTTTTAGAAATTAAGGAGAAATAGTCTTTCTCAGACAATCAAACACTAAGGCAATTTGTCACTGACCTGTTGGAAGTGCTCAAAAGTGCATTATAGATATACAACAGCACAATAGATACCAGCCAGTATAAAAACACCCAAAAGTTATAGCTCACAGCTCTTAACACAAGTGGAAAAACAAAACTATAAAATATTATCCAACATGTTGAACAGAACAACATCCCACCTATGAATACTAACACTCGACATGAATTTTCTGAATGCCCCACTTAAAAGACAAACTGGCTGAATAGATATATTAACACAACCAAAGTATTTGCTGTCTTGAAAACACATCTAAGCCACAAGGACTCACACAGACTCAAGGTAATGGGATAGAAAAAAAATATTCCACACAAATGGAAACTAAAGTGAGCAGGTGTAGCCATTCATATCAGATCAAATAGACTTTAAATCAACAATGGTTAAAAAAAAAGACATAGATAACCATTATAACAGTATATAACTTTATATAACAGTAAAGGGATAAATTCAACAAAAAGATATAATATATATATATATATATATATATATATATATATATATATATATATCACAGGAGCTTCCAGTTTCATAAAACAAAAATTCTTTTATATCTAAACAAAGAAATAAACAGTAGCATCTTAATTGTTGGGGACTTCAACACTCCACTGACAGAACTGGACAGATCATCTAAGCATAAAATGAATAAAGAAACACCAGATTTAATATGACTTTAGAACAAATGGACCTAACAGATATTTACAGAACATTCTACCCTCAAACTACTGAATATACATTTTCCTCAGCAGCAAATGAGACATTTTCCAAAATTGATAATATTTTAGGCCACAAAACAAGTCTCAGCAAATTCAAAAAAAATTGAAATTATACCATGTATGTTTTCAGACCGCAGTGGAATAAAACTAGAAATACTTGAAGTCAATTCCAAGAGAAATACTCAAATCTACACAAAGTCATGGAATGTGGAAATTAAATCACCTGCTGTTGAATGATCCTTGGATATATGATTAAATTAAGATAGGAAAAAAAATATATATATATACACACACACACCATGGAGCACTACTCAGCTATAAAAAAGAATGAAATAATGTCATTGCAGCAACTTGGATGGAACTGGAGACCATTATCCTAAGTGAAGTATCTCAGCAATGGAAAACCAAACACCGTATACATCGTATGTTCTCACTAATAAGTGGGAACTAAAAGATGGGTACTCATTGGCACAAAGCAATATAAAGGACATGAGAAACCAAGAAGGAGGGAGAGCAGGAGTGTAGTTGTGGTGTAAAAACTTACCTTTTGGGTACAATGAACACTATTCAGGTGATGTTCACAGCAAAAGTCCTTACTTAAGCATTATACAAGGTATCCATGTAACAGAAGCACTTGTACCCCCTTAATCAGTACATTTCAGTACAAAAAAGTTTGCTGAATGAATAAATGAATGTAAACAACCAGAGCTACATGATTGCTAGTTTATAAGCTCAAAACCGGGAAAAAGTAGACTTATTAGGAAGCTGCCATTGCTTACCCAGTTACTAAAAAATGTCACTATGACATCTGTTAAGTAACTTTTTTTTTTTTTTTTGAGACAGAGTCTTGCTCTGTTGCCCTGGGTAGAGTGTCATGGTGTCATCATAGCTCACTGCAACCTCAAATTCCTGGGCTCAAATGATCTTCCTGCCTCAGCCTCCGAGTAGCTGGGACTACAGGCACACACCACTACGCCTGGCTAATTTTTCTATTTTTTAGTAAAGATGGGACCTCTACTAAACATTTATTATCAAGTGTGTTCATTTGCATTTTCTCATGTTCAGTGAATTGTTATGATATCACAAAATAATTTGTTCTCTACTGACTTACATTATTTTAATCTAGTTTGAATTTTTTAATGACTATCCTGTGTAAGATACCCTGGGATATTATGTTATAAGAACATGGTACTCTAAGTACAGATAATTTTACATAATTGCAGAGGATTTAATATAAGGGAAGTATAAATTTTATTTTCATTACTTTCCTTAATGATGGCTAAAATTTTGAAGCCCTTTTTGCCTGAAAAAGTCCAGTGGCCTTTAGGGAACTTACACCTAAACTTTTCATATACAGTCATGCATTGCTTAATGATGGGGACACTTTCTGAAAAATGCATTCCTAGGCAATTTTGTCATTTTACAAACATTATATAGAGTGTATTTACACAAACCTAGATGGTATAGCCTACTACACACCTAGGCTATATGCTATAGCCTGCTGCTCCTAGGCTATAAACCTATACAACATGTTACTACCCTGAATATTGAGGGCAATTGTAACACAATGGATGGTATGTATTTATGTATCTAAACGTATCTAAACATAGAAAAGTAAAAATACAGTATTATAATCTTATGAGAGCACTGTTGTTTATATAGTCCATTGTTCATGAAAAAATCCATCATTATGCAGCACATGACTATATTTGAAATTTTGGTAGTCTATATTTGCACTGTCACCATTCTGTACAACTGGACAAATATTGTGCCACATCAGTTTAACTTTCCCTGTCCAGAAAAGTTTAATTACATTTACATTCTTGGATAATTTATTTTACACTCCTTGTTTCAGATTATTCATTCATTCATTCAGCAAAAATTAATTGCACTTCTGCTGTATGTTGGGCATAGTGCAGGACTCTGTGATGAGCAAGCTATTTGTATAGGTGTTGAGCACATTTAGTCCTATTACCAGTTCCTAAAGAATCCTAACTTCTTACCTATACACACCACTGTCCATTTACCGTTAACTCACTCCAAGCCTATTTTCTTTTCTTTGTGTTATTACATAAAAACCACAGATACCCCAGTTTTCTCACTTTCATCCCTTTACACTGTATACATAAAGCAGATGCTGAGTGGTCTACATATGCAAATTTAATGCAGTTGACTTAGGCCCAGGCTACTACTGTGTGTGTGTGTGTATATATATGTATATATATGCATGTGTGAGTGTATATTGGGGAAAAGAATGATTAATAGACCTATGATCCCTACAGATCCAATTCAAGTAGTGCTTCAAGAAGAATTGTAGACAAGAATACCTCCATTTGTGCTGAGGCTGTCCTTTGCTTAGTTTTATTGTAATGATTGGCTGCATAGTGACAGATTGATATGGTATTACTTTTGTCCCTAAACTCCAATATTGTTTAATCCTGTTCTTCTTGAGCTTGTTATATTTACAGTCTCTTAGTTCCTTGGGTTGCCAGCATTAATCGTATTGTTCTGCCTCAAATATAGTAGGTTTTCCTGTGCTTTAGTTCACTACGATGTTTGAAGGGTAGTTGCCATAAGTAATGATTTTGCTTTACTTCTTACCCGGGCAACCACAAACTAGACAGTAGTTCAACAACTCAGGTTTTGCAAGGGATTGTGAGAGATCATATGCAGCCTCAGGGAACTGCTAAAATGCTCAGATTAATTATCTAGAAATAAGTTCATGAGTCTCATGAACACTTACTTTAGAGTTAGAAGGAACTCTAAAATCACTAAACTAACTATTGAATATCAGAGTAAGCCACTTGATTTTACTGGAGGAAAATGGCATCCATTTTAAGAAGCAAAAATCCTAATATTAAGATGCAATTAATGTAGAATAACCCACACAAGGGCTGCTTCCATGAAACCTGAATCAATAATTTTGGCCTCTGTAGAGTTTGTTTCATATAATTGCTGTTTCTTTTTCCAAATTCACATTATACACAAATTCTTACTTATTCATATGAGTAGCAAACGGTTTTGGAAGCCAGGCAGAGTGAACTAATCTTTGGTTTATAAATGTGCTCTGATGCTAAAGGAATGGCTGCATTAACAATCAACCTTAACAAGGAATCAGGAGTTTGTGAATAAGAAGCCAAAATGGGTGAAGGAGAATAACAGTGCTAAGAGCAAAGGACATGTCTGAAAAGTAAACTTTTTCATTTGAAGGAAGATTATGCAAAATCCAGCTTAAAAATAATGACTGAGAGAGCCAACTTAATATGTTTTAAAGAGACTTGGTTGACATAAGGCCTTGATTTGGCTTTGACAAGGCTATTGCTAAATGTGGGGAGAATGGGATTCACATCCCCCCAATTCACATCTTTTGATCTTTATTTATTCTGAGCAAAGATAGCAAGAAGGTACATTTTTCTCCCTCATTACCAAAGCTTTTTTTCTTTCTTATCTTTTTTCTTTTTTTTCTTTTCCTCTTCTTTTTTTTTGTTTTTTGTTTTTTGTTTGTCCCCAGACTATGAATCAGTTAACTAGGCATGGTCATTTTCATGAGCTTTCCTAATGCCAAGAGACACCAAATGTTGAGGTAGATCAAAGGAACAAAGAATTATAGAGACACTGAGCCATTTTTCTTAGGACCCTGAGTACAATGTGAACAGTCTACTTAGCTCCAGGCCCCAAACCAAGAATTTTGCTGCAGACACAGTCTGGATTTCTTGGGAAGTTCTCCATGTTGCTTTTCATAGTTTAGATAATCCATCTGAACAATCCTGATTAAATCAGTTGCCCCTAGGCAGTGGGCAGAAGCATAAATGGCTTTTAAGAAAGAGAGGTCCAAAAGCTTGTCTCTCTCTCTTTATCTCTTTCTCTTCTCTCCCTCCCTCCCCCCCATCTATTTCCTTGTTTTTCATTCATTTTATTTTTTACAAAATTCTCTGTACTCAATAAAATTATGTAAGAAGAAGGTACTTTTAAAAAGATGTCCCGTGTTCATTTCATGATTCAGGTTTTGATTTTGAATTGCGTGACCCATCTTGTGCTGATTACGAACAGTTTTTTGAAAAGCTGTTATCCAGGGGGTGGTTATCTAGTAATATTATGAGAAGGTCACTAGTCATTTGTTTTTTATGTCTGATTCTTTTTAAACTAGGCAATTACTCTAACATTTAATAATCCTTACCTCAAAGTTCACTTGAAAGAAAGCTCATAAGATTTAAAGGGGAAAAAAATCCCTAAAAATAAAAGTTAGGCTAGGCTAGGCCAGGGTGGGAAATTCCATTGTGGCTAGAAGCCCATGGCAGGTAGAGTGGAATTTAATGAAGGAAACTGCTGTGTTTTTGTGTCTTTCTGTATGTTTTTCCTTTAAAACCAAGAGCTGGGCAGGCATCCCATTCGACCTGACGTGACCCAAGCAAATTGCTTCTTATATAAAAACAACTGCAGACTTTGAGAATGTGAAAATGCACCGTATCCTTCTCCAACTGAGGGAAACGAAAGCCTGAGAAACAGGACGGCCCTGTCAATATTCGTTGAGCAGAACTATCACTCAAACCTGATAAAGGGAGATTACAACAGGCTCCTTTATGCCAGAGGGATTCATTATAAGTTGGACTTCTTTATTTATTTTTTTATTTTCTTAAACAAGCACAAGTGGTCGATAGAAAATGCATTTCTTAAAGGCAGATTTTCATGCAGGAAATGATAGTATGCACAATTTTTAAAAGTCTTTTCATGGAACTAGCATTTAAAAATTTTAAAAGACTAATATGAAATAAAAAGACAAAGAGAATTATTTCCCTTTTCTACCACAGTCTTGGACAAGCAAAGGAGAAGATTCAGGGTGTGTCCACTGATATTGCATTCAGATGTGTTGTCTTGGCTTGTGTACTGACAGATTTATTTAAAAAACAAAGTTTTAAAAATGCATTGTGTGCTTGTGAAGTCACTTCATAAATCTTTTCCTTTATGAATTATTTTGATCACAAGGCTTGTTGTTTAAATCACTGAAGGACTATTCTCCCTAAAAGAAAAAATGCCTTCATTTTCAAATCGTTAGTTCAGAAGCCAGCAACTTCCCCTGAACAGCATGCAGGGATCCAGAGGATAGAGAAAAAGGGACCACATGAGTTCTGACTCTCACATAAGGCATAACCCAGTTTAGACTCACTGTGGTTCACAGAAAAGATATGTTTTAAAAATTTGGACCTAAAGTCTTTACTTTTCTAATAGATGACTTAGTTTGAAATGATGATTCCGCTTCAGGAAAATAACAAACAAACAAGGGAACACAGCCTTTGATGCAGCTGGTCTGCCAGAGGGCGGAAAGTTAGAATTAGAATACTCTTCAAGCTGTTGCTGAATAATGAAGGGTAGGGCTTCCTAGCTGGGCAGTTACCACAGTCCCCTGGGAGTTCAGAGAACAAATATTACCTAATGTGTACAAAGACTTTAAAAGTTAAGTTGATTACAAGCCGAGTGAGGAAAGTTGGATAAGGCAGTGAGGACAGAGTTCCACCAGGAGGACCTGATAGTCAGGAACACTGCCCAGAGCAACAGGGCTTCGTTCCACTCTCTGGAGTTCTTAGGGTTGAAGAGTTGGATACCGATAGGAAATTAGGTAGGTTCTTGAAATGAATAGCCTGTGTGAAATCATCACAAAGAAGAAAGAAAAGCAAACGACATATTGGAATATATGCATACGTAGAGGTTGGTGAGATAAGTTGAATGAAGATTGTGCTATTGGTATCTGTACGATGGGTAAAACTCTCCCTAACCAAAGTCAAAGTGTAATGTACTTGTAGCTGTGGACCTTGCCTTACTCTTCATTTGTTTTCTTCATAGCACCTAAAATGTCGAGACATAAAAGCAAATAATTAATCACTGGTCTCTTATATCGATTTGCCAGGGTAATTGGTTAGGTGGCATGGTAGGTGATTCCAGATTAGACACTGGAGGCTCTCTGAAAGAGATGAATTTGAAACTTCATTCTGAAGGACAAAAGGATGGACAGAACTGGACAGGCTGTTTCAGGTTCATTGATTCCAGAGGTATTTCTCAGCTACTTACCGCTTCAATCAGTGGTTTCCATTCTGCTACTGCCCCAAGAAATGAGCAAGAATTGTATGGGAAAGATGGAGAGCAATTTTACACAACAGAGGAAGCAAGTTGCTAATGTGGGAGGTGGGAAAGAACCATTAATAGGTAATGCATATTATTAGAACAAGTGGTGAGCATTGTGGATGGGTTTGATCTCAATTTTGAGTAAGCAGTTAGAGGGAATGGTTGAAATTTAATTCTGGAACCTGATTACCTGGGTTACTTTGTAGTTTTGTGATCTATAAAATGAGAGTATGATAATATCTACTTTCTAAAATTGTAGAAAACATTCTGTAAGTTCATATATATAAAATACTTAGCAAATGTTTGTCTTGGAATATGGCTTAAAAAATGATGACAATGGAATTACCCATTTTCCCTGTACAACTGTATCAAATGTTCAACTTCTTGTCATAATTAGAAATTATCACATACCACCAAGCTCCTAAGTAAATTTGTTCAGGTAGTTTTCTTTATTTATAATTAACTCATTTTGCTCATATAGATTATCCAGTTCGATTTAATTAAACAAATATTCATTGGCCATATTTACCAAGTAGAATCATATAGCACTTTCTTAGGCACTATCAGTGATTTTTAAAAGAGTTTTAGAAAAGTATTTTCTCATTAAAAATGTAGTCTATTAGGGCAGGAAGACCCATAAAGAATTTGATTCTAATGTAATTTTCAAAATCAAATTCTAAGTACTATCTGACATAAAGTCATAATTTTGGTAGTTCTGATTTTGATAATGGAGGAGTAACTTGTACTATTCCAGGATGTATATTTACACAGATAACAGTTGCAAACCATGATTAAGACTTTTTTAAAAACTAAACTATAATTAAAAACTAAAAAAAAAAAAATTACTTAAAGGCTCTGGAGAATGACCAAAAGCAGTCAGAATCTGGAGTAAACTGTACTGGGCAAAAAGCACATTTATTACATTTTCTCCCTCAAGGAACTCCCCAGTCTATGTGGTGTAGAGCTATTAGTATCCAAATAGTAAGTCACAATCTTACTGGTTTGTGGTGTCAGAGGATGGAGCTGGTGTTGGCAGAGTGGCTCAAATTGACGAAAGAAGTTTTAGAAAGGATGGATCCACAGACGGAGGCCTCCCATAAATCTACATATAAATTCACCTAATGTTTTGGCTGACTTATGAACCATGCATGTTGGGGAAAGACTATAAGGACCTGAAGAAAAGGAACAAGTAGAAGGCTAAAAGAGCCAAGCAAATATATTAGATGAAGGGGAAACAAAGTTAGGAGTTTGAGTTTTACTAAGTTTGAAAGATTTGGTAAATGCCTCAGGCTTTTCTTATAACCCAGACAAGTAACAGCTTGGGACTATAGATGATGGCCCAGGACTAAGAAATTAATTCTAGAAAGAGGGCAAAACTGAAACATTGAAAATTCCTATCAGTGCATAAAACCAGTCCTCCAAATTATCAAAGTGATCAACTAGTAATTTAATTATCTGCTAAAATAAAAATCTATTCTAGCAAAGAAAGGTAACAGAGTCCAGAGTTGGTACAACATATCATACACAGTGTTCAAATATAATTGAAAAATTACTGGTGATGAATACAGAAAAATGTGATCTCTAATGAGAAAAAGAAACCCAATCAATAGAAATAGATTTCTAAATGATCCAGCAGATCCAAGGACTTTAAAGCAAAAGTAATAAATATATTCAAGACTTAAAGAAACGATAGTCATGATCAGTGAACAGAAGAGAAAAATGGAACTTACTTTAAAAGAAAGTTAAGGTACAATATCTGAAATTAAAAAATAATCATTGAAAAGGCTTAACAACAGATTGGTGATGGCAGAAGAAAGTGTCAAGTACACAGTACTTGAATATAAATCAATATAAATTACTAATATAAAGAACAAAGAAAAAATGTTGGAAAATGTGCAGAATGATCTGTAGAACAATACCAAGTAGTCTAGTATACTTTTAATGTCTTCAAAGAAAAAAATGAAATTACTAAAAGGAACCAAAGATTAAAGTACAATACCTGAAATAAGAATAATTTTTCAGAGAGGCTTACAACAGATTATAGTTGGCAGAAGAGAAAATGGGACAGAAATGATATTTGAGCCGGGCACAGTGGTTCATGCCTGTAATCCTAGCACTCAGGGAGGCCAAGGCGGGTGGATTGCTCCAGGTCAGGAGTTCGAAACTAGCCTGAGCAAGAGCGAGACCCCGTCTCTACTATAAATAGAAAGAAATTAATTGGCCAACTAATATATATAGAAAAAATTAGCCGGGCATGGTGGCACATGCCTGTAGTCCCAGTTACTCAGGAGACTGAGGCAGTAGGATTTCTTGAGCCCAGGAGTTGCTGTGAGCTAGGCTGAGGCTACAGCACTCACTCTAGCCTGGGCAACAAAGTGAGACTTTGTCTCAAAAAAAAAAAAAAGAAAAGAAAAGAAAAAGAAAAAAGAAATGATATTTGAAGAAATCATAGCTGAAAATATCCAAAATTTGGTGAGAAACAAAAGTATAGAAGGGAAATCATACTGTAGGCATTGTATGCAAACTTCCATAAGCCAAAGATTCAGAGAAAAATCTCAAAAGCGGCCAAAGAGGTGGGGGAAATAGATTGCCTATAGGGGAACAATTAAACAAACATCAGCTGATTCCTCATGATAAAGGTAGTGCCATTTCTTACATGATTAAAAAGAAAAACAACTGCTAAACCAGAATTCTAAATACAGCAAAGATATCTTCCAATAATGAAGAAATAAAGAATTTTCTGTTATCAGCACAATTCCTACCAGAAATGTGAAAGGCAGTGCTTCAGGCGGAAGGGAAATGACACCAGATGGAAACATGGTTTTGCAGAATGAAGAGCACTAAAATGTTTAAATATCTATGTACATGTAAAAGAATATATTTTTATTCTTTCAATTTTTAAAAAGAAAAACTACCTATCTAATGCATAAATTATAACATTTTATCATAGGTCTATACTGCTTGCTAATGTAAAATATATTAAACACCAACAACCACCTTGACCTAGTTGACACTTACAGAACACTACCACCTGTAGAATATGCGTTCTTTACAACCTTACATGGAATGTTTATGAAAGTAGACCACAACCTAGGACATAAAATGGGTTTCAGACATTTTCAATAGATTTAGATACTACAAAATATACCTCCTGATTATAATATAATTAAATTAGAATTTTTTTAGAAAAATAATAAAATATCTAGAAATGAACACTTGGAAATTGAGTAACAGACTTGTAAATACCCCATGGTTGGAAGGTCATGAAGCACATTGAAAAATGTTTGTAATCTGTTGAAATTTATAGAATGGGTTAAATGAAAATGTAATATATTAAATTTACAAAATAGATTAAAGCAGGGCTTAACAGAAATTTAGAGCTTTTACCCACAGATTAGAAGAAAGAAGAAAGGTTTAAAGTCAATAACATAGGTTTCTACTATAGGGAAGTAGAAAAATATGACCATTTTAAACCCCAAAGTAGTAAAAGAAAGGAAATAAATAACAAAGGCAGAAAACTATCAAATAAAAAAAATCAACTATAAACAAGATTAACAAAAGAAAACTTATTTGAAAAGATTAATAAAATTGATAAACCCCTGACAAAATGATCAAGAAATAAAGACACAAATTATCAATATCAGTAATGAAAGAGGATATCACTGTATACCATACAGATTAAAAAATAAGAGAATATTATGAAAACTTCATGTCAGTAATTTCAACTATTTTAATAAAATAGATAAATTTCTTTAAAAACATTACCAAAAAAAAAACAAAACAAAAAAACATATTACCAAAACTAACAGAGTAAACACAGGAAATCTGAATAACCCTGTATATAGTAAAAAAGTAAATGTCTTATCAAAAACATGCCTTAAAAAAGATAACCATAAGTCCAGATATTTTCCCAAGAGAATTCTATAAAACATTTAAGGAAGAAATAATATTATTCAATAATTCTATATACATTCTTTCAGAAAGCCTTGGAGGTAATAACACTTCCTGATTTATTTTATGAGAACAGCCTAATCCTAATAGTAAAACCTTACAAATACTACAAAAAAATAAAATGATAGGCCAGTATTCATCATAGTTCTAGGCACAATAATCTTTAACAAAATATTAGCAAATAAAGTCCAGCAACACATAAAAAACCCACGATCAAGTGGAAATTCTCTCAGAGATGCAAGTTTAGTTTAACATTTGAAAATAAATCAATGTAAATTCACCATATTACCAGAATAAAAGAGAAAAAATATCTCAATAGATGTAGAAAAAGCATTTGAAAAAATTTGACAGGCGTTCATAATAAAAACTCAAAACATTTGAATAGATAGGAACTTCCTCAATCTGATGAAGGACTTCTATGAAAACCTATAATTAATATCATACTTAATGATAAAAGTCTGAATGCTTTCCTCCTGAGATATAGCACAAGGCAAAGATATCTATTCTTACTATTTCTTTCAGCATTGTTCTAAAGATCCTAGCCAGAGCAATAAAGCGAGGAAAATAAATTAAAGGTATAAGGATAAGAAAGGAAGAAGTAAAACTGTCTTTACTTATAAATGCTGTGATTATTTACATTATAAAATGGTAAGGGATATATAAAATAACTACTAGACCTAATAAGTGCATTTGGGAAAGTCATAGGATAAATATACCAAACCTGATTGGATTTTTATGTAGTAGTAGGGGCAAATAATTTGAAAATATTCTTTTAAAATCAATTTATAATAGCATGAAAATATAAAATACTTAGAAATAAGTTTACCAAAAGAATGTTAGGCCTCTATGTTCAAAATTAAAAAGGGCTTAGGGAAATATCCTTTGTTCATAGGTGAACACTCAGTATTTGTTAAGGTGTCATTTTCCCCAAAATTATCTATGGATTCAACATAATCCCAGTCAAAATCTCAATGGTTTTTTTCCCCTAATTTTAAGAGAAATTGTCAAGTTGCTTTTAAAATTTATATGTAATTGCAAAGAACTTAGGAAAAGAACAAAGTTGAAGGACTCACACCACCTAATTTCAAGACTTTCTATAAATATACATTAATAAAGCCAGCAATACCAACCCCCACCTCCACTCTCCCAGAAAATAAGCTGACAAATAGATCATTGCAACAAAATAGAGTCCAGATAATGACTCCAGATATATAGTCAGTTGATATCAACAGAGGTGCCAAGGTAATTTAATTAGGAAAAAGGAAAATCTTTTCCACAAATGGTACTGAAACAACTGTATAAATGTGGAAAATAATTGAACCTTGACTTCTGTCTCACAGTGCACACTAAAATTAATTTGATATTTATGAAACACCTACATATAACTAAGACTGTAATGTTTCTAGAAGGACACATGAGAAATAAACTTCATGCCCCTGAGGTAGGCATATATTATTTAGAGAGTACACAGAAAATCCTAAACATAAAAGAAGTAAAATTGATAAATCTGACTACATCTGGATTAAAAAATTCTGCTCATTAAAAGACTTTGCTTAAAAAATGAAAAGATAAGCCACAGACTGGGAAAAAATATTCTCAATCCATGTATCAACAAAAGATTCATGTCCAGAATATGTAAGAAATGCCTACAAATCTAAAACAAATAGACAACTTGCTTAAAAAATGGTCAAAACCTTGATTATATTCAGCTATAAAAAACAATGGTGATAGAGCACCTCTTATATTTTCCTGGATAGAGCTGGAACCCATTCTACTAAGTGAAATATCCCAAGAATGGAAAAACAAGCACCACACGTACTCACCAGCAAATTGGTATTAACGGATCAACACCTCAGTGGACATATACGAATAACATTTATTTGGTGTCAGGCAAGTGGGAGGGGGAGGAGGGGATGGGTATGTACATACATAATGAGTGCGAGGCGCACCGTCTGGGGGATGGTCACACTTAAAGCTCTGACTCGAGGGGGGAGGGGGGCAAGGGCAATATAAGTAACCTTAACATTTGTACCCCCATAATATCCTGAAATACAAAAAAAAAGAACTTGATTAGATACTTCACAATTGGAGATCTAAGAATGGCCAATAAACACATACAAGGTTTTCAGCATCGTTAGTCATCAGGGAAATTCAAATTAACCACAGTATTATCAGAGTTCATGGTTGATAGAATGACTAAAATATTTTAATAGAAATGACTGACACATTCAAATGTTAGCAAGGATGTGGAATACTTGGAACTCTCTTACATTTGCTAATGGGAATGTGTACAATACTTTGGAATGCTGGGTCACTATCCTATTAAGTTAAACATATACCTACCCTATGACTTGGTAATTACATTCCTACGTATTTACCAGAAATATGTGAAAACTATGCCCTCAAAAGACTTATACAGGAATGTTTATACTGACTTTGTTCATAATTGCCGAAAACTGGAAACACCCAAATATGGAAAATGGATATACAAATTATGTTATATTCATAAAATGAAATACTAATAAGCAAACAAAACAAAACAGAATATGATACACACAATTATACAGATACATTTCAGAAATATCGTATGCAAAAGAAGCCAGGACACAAAAGAGTACACATAGGTGATTCCATTTATATGAAGGCAAAACTATTTCCAAGGTGATAATCAGAATATTGATTTTTTTATAAGAGGTCAGATTGACTGGAAAAGGGCACAAAAGAACTTTTTATGTCTCTGTTATGGTGGTGCTTACATGAGTGTGTACATTTATCAAAACTCTTTGCATGTGCACTTTAAACCATGAATTTTGTTGAATGTAACTTACACCTCAATTGTTAAAAAATTCATGTTTGACCCTAATCAACTCTCACCTGAACAGTTTCCCTGGCCCTGTGCTAATTAACCTTCAAAGCTGTGTTAAAACTTTTCTCTTCTGCCTATTTTTCTGATTCCAAGAGATGTGGCAGAACATAAATTGACAAGATTTGGAATTCCAGGGAATGTTCAGGGTAAGGAAACAGGTATCTAATTAATAAGCCCAGATATGGCCTTAGGCAGGTGTTGCTACTCTGGGCAAGTTTTCATTGCTCATGTTGAGTTTTCTCTTTTGTGAATAATACTGTTTTCTAAATATGCTTTATTTCTTGAGCAAGAGGAAGAAAAAAAGGAGTCCTTCATATTTATTTTGTTTGATTAAATATTATAAACTTTATAGCAAACTCTAGCATAGAAACTTCAGAGAATGTTAGGGCTTTTAAATTTTTCCTTCTTCTTTCTACTATCCAACCAATGTTTTCTATTTCCTGGTTTTCTCTATACTTTTATTAAATTGTCATAGCCAAAGAAAAGAATAATTAAATATTCAAAGCTGAAAATAAGCAAGATTTTAGTTTCTTTCCAAGTATAAGCTTCCCACTTCCCTGCATTTAACTGTAATGCTGGTGTTCTGGCAATAATATCGTATGATTGAAAATTCTGCTTTACCTAAAACACTTTTTGTTTTTAGCTTATTTAGGTGCCATCCAGTCTTGTCTTATTTTACTCTTATCTCCCTTCCCCCAACAAATATTGCCCAAGTCTGACTGCTATGCAGCCTTTCTTCCATAGTGAATATTTATTAAAGCACTTAATACCTGAATTATGAAATGAAGACAAGAGCACATTAACCTGGCTGAGTTATTTCCTTTCTTGTTTTTTTTTTTACACGTATTCTAGCCCAGTCTATCAACGCCAGATGGCAACTACATTTTGATACACTGAATATTTACCAAGTCATGTGGTATGCTTTTGAAGTATTTTTTATACTCTTTCCATCAAACAAGCTGACTCATCTCTCATTCATTTATTCTTGCTTTTAACAAGTTTCATTTTTAGAAACTTGACCTCAGCTTTATCAAAATGATAAATGATGTTTTAAAATGATGCATCAGAAGTTCTAAAGGCCTGACTACCTCTTACATCCTATGCCTATCGTGTATGTTTTTCATTTTTTAAATGTTAATAATGTACCAATTTTTCCCATATATTTTAATGAAACTTTAACTAGTTTATTGTGTTAACATAGAGGAATATGGGGGAGAATATTTGTACTTAGACAGCTTTAGGATATTCAGGGAAATAAAAGCACTTATGGCTGAAATTAAAATGACTATGAGAATAACAACTGAGCAATTGATATTTATGTCTAAGGCCTACATAAAGAGCCTAGTGGAAATAGGCAGTAGGCCAAATAATAGTAAAATAATAACTATAATGATACTAATAGTGAATAGAAAAAGACAAAGAAGAATAACAGGATCTCAAAATACTACTCTCTTTCATGTTTTCCTCTTGTTTCTTGGTCTTCATGGGAATATACATGTGGAAATAACTCTTGGGTTTTTTTCTAAATAGATGTTAATATTCCTTCACCTAGGGATATGAAAAATAGCAAATGAAAGTGTTGATGGATAAAAATATATGGCATTGAAAACTGTGGGTGGAGGATAATACATGTTCTAAGAACTCTTCTTGGCCTGTTGATCTACAAAGACTATTTTCAGTTATTGTTTAAGTATTTATAACTACCAGTCAATGATTTTTTAGAAATAATAAATGATATTATATATCTTAAGAAGTTAAGAATGAGTGTTTTATGTAAAAGTGTGGAAGTTTTCTTTGTGAATAATTTTTTCAAAATTATTATAGCTTTTTCTTTGTAAAAGTAGACAGTAAGGATATTTGGAAAGGTTCAAACAGAGAAATATAAAAGGATTTATTCAGTTTTACAAAAAAATCCCCCCATTATCTGTTTTATTTTCTAGCTTTTTGTATAGTTAAAATTGTTTCAGTCTTTTCTGTGTGTCACACACTTTATATAGTGCCTCGTCTGAAGTAGCTTCTGAAATGTATTGATTGCTGTATTAATAATATTAGTTCATATCAACTCAGTGTCTGATACATAATTTGTATTCAGTTATTTGTTATTATATTATTATTGTTATTATTATTGTTACTGCTCTTAAAAGGAATCTTCAATCAGCCTTTTAACGTTATCTCAGTTAGCCTATGCTTTTATATAAGATTTGGGAAATATATAATTTACCTAGTGTAAATTTAAAGTAATTTGAGTTAGTGAAAAGGAACATTCTAGAGGCAAACCACTACCAACACCACTGAATTCATTAAGGTTTGGATTAGGGTTATTATAGTTTTGTACATATATAAAGAGAGAGGGAGAGACAGAGAGAGAACTTGACATCAAATAAGTTTTATTCCTATGACACATGTGGAATTTCTGTCTCTGAAGACTTTGGCAGCTTATTCACCTATATGACCCTCTAAAAGAGGAAGTACATCCTGATGAAGTATACACATGAGTCACAAAACAGATTTGAGTCCATTATGCACCCTTTTAGATTTTGTACATCTACAACATTATTAGTTGTTTCTTTAGAAAAGAATCCCATGGAACTGCCCATTCTTTTATTAATGAGCCCGGAAGATTTTCTTCTGACCCTTTCACTTTTAATAGCCTTTTTGTGTGTAATCAGCTTCTCAAGAACTAGAATTTTTGGAGTCTACTTATCTTCTTTATTTTATGAGTTTCACTTGAAGTTTCTAACTTTGTGGAGACTCATCTGATTGAATGGTTATGTTTTGTATTCAGGAAGCAAGAAAGTTAGTAGTAAAAACATTGTGGTGGACATACAAAAAATAAGGCTTTCCATGTAGTTTATAGTGTATTATTCTCCCTGAAGTACAGTTAACAATGAAAGAACAGTATATCTTTTTGGCTCCTCTGCCAGATTAAACCATGGAGTAATTAAATTATTGTATTATTTGGGGAAATAGAAAATGGATAGGCACAGGTTAAATTTTTGAACTGTGAGACACTTTAATTATAATGAGGATCATTTTAGTTAGTAACATATTGGTCAACTATTTAAAGTTATATTATTTTTAAGTCTTTTAATATTTAATTTCTGGGCCTGCTGATTAGTCAAAAGAGTAGGAGCTAGAATAAATCATATTTGCTTTCTTTTATTTTAAGAGTCAGTACTTTCTATATCTGCATAGCTTGAGTTTGTTGCCTTTGGGTTGAAACTTAATGATAATCCCCTGACAATGTCAATGATCTTTCCCTACTATATTTTGAACTTTGAAATACATTGGGATAAATTCCAGTCAGGCTAAAGTATTTTGTTTTTCTTAATTCTCTCTGTATTTCATATCTAATTTCATTCCTCTATTAAGCTCTTATTCTTCTGGATTATTATGTACAATTTATCAAATGCCATCTTTCAGGGACTACTCTTTTTGTCTTGTGTAATCTAACATTATTGCATATAGCACATATAGTAAAGTAGTTAACAGTACACTTTCATGAAGGACACTTTCTAAATTTAAGATACTACCATTCTGTTCTATCAGTGCTTTGGAAAACTATGGACCTGGTGAATTTTTCTTTAACACGAAAATATTATCATGTCTTCTCCCTTATCTAATGACACTTAGCTCACTAAATCTTTGAAATTATTAACTGTAAAAATGTATATAAAATGCTTAGCAAAATGTGTTTTATAATAAGCACTCAATAGATGGTATCTATTGTTATTATATATGACATGTATAGCTATTAAGAGATTATAATGCTAATAGTGTCATTAGTATACTGCTTATTATGTAATAAATAATAACTATTAATTATAATAATTAATAGGTTCATTAGTAATTTTTTTATTAACAGGTGGTAAGGCAATAATGGAAAGAATGTCATAACAAATTCAATACCACAGTTAAAACAACTAGTTAAAACACAGCACAAGATGTATTTAATGTAAATTTATTTAGTTAAAATTCACACTTAAAAGTACATGTTTTTTCTCCTCTCATACACAACTATCTCAAAGTCTAAGTAGAAAACATGTTTCATAATGTAGGAACACCACACAGTATATGCTTGTGAAAACTTTTTAACAGGTTAACCTTAATAATTTAGAATTGTTTTCTGTTTCTTATGCTTTTGATCTTTAGTTATCGAAATTAGAGATTAATCCCCCTTCTTCCACTCCTAACATTTTATCAATTAGCAGATAAAGAGAAGTCAACAATGTACCATTTGGTCAATTATCGAATTGTTACAGACAGTGAGTACCCTTAGGATTAAATATCTTTTCTTTCCCACACTTAAAATGTCATGATTACTAGTCAAATCCATGTTATGGAGATACTAGATAAGTACTGAGTATTTGCTGAGTACCTACATTGTATATGTAACACGGGTTTCACTGGCAATCACTACTTTAGAGATGACTAAACTGGGATTTAAAGGGGTTAGCTAACTTGTTCAAGGTCACACTGATAATAAGCAGTGGAGTTTGATTTTAAACTAGTGACTGGTTAACCCTAAACCCACACTTATTTTAAAAAGCATATCACATTGCTTCTTTTACCCAACCTAAGTAAATTCCCAAAAGCTTTTGCCAAAAATTTAACCTCACTTTGGACTTTTGAGACCTCCAAGCTCCCACCTCCGGCTTTCTATTCTTAGTTATTTTATCTTTGAGGAAGAACTCTACAGGTAAAGAGAGGAAGAAAAGGAAGCAAGTAAAGGGGAAATGGTGAACACTGCTCTCCTGCTTCCTCTCCACGATAAAGCTTACCTTTATTCCCAAGAGAAAAAATGTGAAAATCCTCCCTTCTTGGGAGTATAAAAATACTTTGACTAAGTTCCTTCAAATCAGTGATTAACTGGTAACTGTAGCCGAAAATCTGTATGTTTTCTTTTTAAAGGTAACTCTTAAACCTTCCCTTCTACTTAATCTGCATATTGTACTGAGGTTATTTATCTTCCAACATTTTGCAAGTTCCCTTAGGAATACCCTTAGCAACTGCCTTTCCATACAAACTGCCTGGGAAAGTTTAAGGAGATCAAATCGCTTCTAACTAAACAAAATAGAGCTTTTGAATGGAAATTTAATAGCAAATTAGATTGGCATCATTACAGGAGGATGAATGAAACTTTTGTTTTCTTTACATTTACAGTAGAAAAGTCAACTAACTCTCCAATATACAATGGGCCGAAAGAAAGAGATTATTTTTTAGCTTATTTTACAATGTATCTTGCTTTCACCACATTCTATCAACCTCCAAAACAAATTCAACCTCCCAAACAAATCTTAATCCTGGTCTCTCCCACCCATTGCTGCAAATGTTCCTACTGGAGTTTTTGCAAAAAAGGAGGAGTTTTCATTAGAAGAATGGAGATTCTTCCTTCTCCAAATAAAAACTCTACTACAAGGGAGAAAAATATGTCTTGCATTCTCTTTAAACTAGGGTCTCTACTTTTTTATCTCCACATAAAAGTTTTCCAAACTTCTTCAATCCACCATAATCCTACTAAGTGTGGGCATCAAGGAAAGGGTTTACAGTGATAGCCTCTTTTTTCACCTATTGATTCCTACCTTCCTCCCACTTCATTGCTTTTCATATAATCTTTCTTTCTTGGGTAGAGGTTTTATGAAAACTGAGAAATTTCAGTAAAATCTATTTCTAAAATATATATGCCCAATTTTTTTAAATAAAGGGACTCAGGAAATGACAAAGGATAAAAAGGTGACCCTATCAGTACTTCCTATCACTTTCAAAAATTCTGCTAAAATCTCTTCTTTTCTGACTTTCTTATGCTTTGGACTTTATGCCATAGTTGAGGTCTCTATGTTATCAATCTTTCATTTTCCTCTGTTCCTCAAATTTATTTAGTGAAGAACTAAGAATGAAATATTTCCTGCTTTACAGATAGTTTTTCCCTAACCTTCTTTGTAATTGTGTTAAGTCAAAGAAAAGTGTTATGCCTAATGAAATTATTTGGTGAGGCCAAATGGTAAATAAATTCTCATTTAATGGATAAAACTACTTTGGCTTCTCCATGACAAAAATCTACTTGTATTAGAAGTGTGTTTATTTTAAGGAATCAACCTTAAAATAAATTTCTATGACTCAACATCCCTCTTTGAGGCACTGAGGAGAAAATCTAATAATAATATCAAAATAAAATAACTGTAACTTTCAACAATGCTATCTATTGTCAACTGATGCCAGCCAGAAAGCTATCAGGAAACAGC
This sequence comes from Microcebus murinus, assembly GCF_040939455.1. Lineage (NCBI taxonomy): Eukaryota > Metazoa > Chordata > Mammalia > Primates > Cheirogaleidae > Microcebus > Microcebus murinus. Next base: position 57,787,161 of record NC_134104.1, on the reverse strand, counting down.
TGGCTGGAGCTATAGTTGAAACATCTCTGGAATTACCAAATAAAGCCAATTTCCGGATAATGATATCAAGACAAAAGAATACAGTTTTTGAGGGATTGGAATGAAAGTGAGAAGTGAGGTTGAGGGATCCTCACCATTAATTAATCAGATTCATCACTAATGCTTTATATTCATAAAGGTTTGAGGTGGATGTTAAGCAATCGCATATAAGAATTCTTTGTTAATGCATATATGTTTGAGAACAGTTGGTAATAAAGAAAATTTTTATAAATAAATATTATTTACATAAAAATTATCTTCGATATTCACTCATCAATGGTGTCTCCCATAATTGGTCCTTCCAATGACTACTAACATTTTATTTTTATATGGGCAGCTCACACTATATTTTTAGAGATCTTTGAACTTTGTAATATTTACTTCAGCAAACATCTGTGGGGCCCATAGTGTATCTATGTGTGTAATAAACTGTATTATATTAATGTATATGATTTATTACAATATGCAGTTGAGTCTATTATCTTTAGGGAAAGAAAAATTTTCAACTTTTTAAATTAGTTTTCTAATTTAAATTAGAAATTTAAATTAAAATTAAACTAATTTAAATTAGTTTATTCTTTCATTTCCAGAGCTAGTTAATTCCTTTAAAATATATCCTAAGTACACTTTATCCTGCCTACCCACAACTACATAATTCTGTGATGTAAGGGATTAGTCCCATCTTTTTGTCTTCCTGACCACCTTGGCAGCATCAATAATTTTTAGACACAAAGTGAATGAACTTCAGTGATAGGCAACAATATGGATGAACCATAACAATATAATATTAAGTGAAAATAATTAAATTTCAAACATTGTATACAGCGTAATATTTTGTAAAAGCAATCAAAATATATACATGCATAGTACACAATATATACATATATACATGTATACATATATGTGTGTCTATACATACACACATAAGCTTAAGAAAACCTATGAAAATACTTATATTAGTAGATGCGATAAAAACCATGAAAAGGAAAACAATGATAGAAATGAGAATTAGGAGGATGTATATCTTAGAGAGCAGACTGGGTAGACTGGCAAGACTCCATCTCTACAAATTCTTTTTTTAAGTTAGCCAGGTGTGGTGGTGCACACCTATAATCCTAGTTACTTAAGCAGCTGAGGCAGGCAATGTGGATCACTTGAGCCCAGGAGTAGTAGGCTGCAGTGAGCTATGATCATACCACTGCATTCCAGCCTTGGTAACAGAGCGAGACCCCGTCTAAAAAAAAAATAATAACTATATGAATAAAAGTGGGCCAAGGATAGACTGATTAATGAGTTTGCAACAGGTACCAAGGAATGCTTATTCCATTTCTATGTACCAGAGGTCCCAACAACAACAATAAAAAAAAATAGCTACACTCAATGTGTTACGTATCTATTGCTACAAAAAATTGCCTCAAAACCTAGTGATTTAAAACAATGAGCATGTATTATCTCTCAGGAATCTAGCAGGATCAGGAATTCAAGTGCAGCTTAGCAGGGTGGTTTAGGATCTTTCATTCAGTCAAGATGTTGACTGATGTCACAGTTCATCCGAAGATTTGATTAAGCCTGGATGATTCTACTTGCAAGGTATTCCATTCACATGGCACGGAAGCAATTGTCGACTGTTGGTCTTAGTTCTTTTCTACACAGACCTTTCCATAGGGCTGCCTGAGTGCCTTCACAACAGAGAGGCTGGCTTTCCCCTGCGTGAGTGATCCAAGGATTAAGGCAGAAGTGATAATGCCTTCTATGACCTACCATAGAGAATAACACACTATCACTTTTACCATATTCTATTGGTTACATAGACCAAACCTGATAAAATATAGGCAGGGCTACACAAGGATGTGAATCCTTGGAGGCAGGGATCATTGAAGGTCATCTTGGTAGCTGGTTACCACACAAACCAATCCAGCTTACCTTTAACATCTAACTTTTTATCTACTGTAACTCTTAAATTTCAAACATTCTTTCTTATTCTGCTCTTGGTAACATTGGCAAATTTGTTCTTCTTTCTACAATTGGAGCACAGACAAATAACTTTCTGCCCTTGAAATAATAATACCACTAGCATTCTAATTTCAGTTTTTCCATTTAAATTTTTTTATAAACAGTATATTAGCTTCTTTCTGCATGTGCTTTCAATTGTGTTGAGCTGTTTGGGGTTTTGTTTCCTGATTCTAAAACTTGTCATATTCTATCTTCTAGGCTTTATCCTTCCTAAATATCTTTGGAATTATTAGTCATTTTGTTACTATCATGAATTTTTTTCCCAAAGCTGTAGATTTATTAACTTGTATAAACAGAAGTTTTTCTATTGTTCATAGTATTTGTCCAGATGGTCATTTGTGCACTCAACAAATATTCGTAGAGAACCTATCAAGTGCCAGATCAGTAAGGTCTCACTGTCAAGAAGCAGAAATGAAAAGGAATGGTGATAAAAATATGTAGAGAAAGAGGGAAGAGTAATATAAGGATAAATAAGGGGAATATATAAAGTAAGAAATCAAATTAAAGAGTTGGAAGGACTTTCATTTGTTCTGAAATACTCTTCTATTTGAAAGAACTGCATGTCAACCTAACAGTTGACTGTCACACTCAAAGATCAACTGAGAATCATATACTAGAACTCCAAGGAGAGGCTTTTTGAAACTTCAATAGCTCTGGGAGAGAGTTTCACTCTTCCTTATGGGTGAGATACTTTAAAATAGTGATTGGCTGACATAATGAGTGGTCTAAAAATGTGTAGATTTGTATTTAATAATAAGGAAAACATGCCTAGTACTGAAAATTAGCCACACAAATAATCCCTTACCCACTGTTGCTTCACTACTTGTCAAAATACACTCAGGTGAGTAAACTACAAAGGGATCAATCGATTGATTGAAGAATGTGCAACATAATGTTTGCTGTCCCTCTGTGTCCTACATGGGTTCCCAGTCTACATCTACATAAAAAGGATTTTCATCAGAGGGTGTTTTTTTTTCCATATTAGAACTCATTTCATTAACAATGGAAAAGGAAGAAAATTATTTAGAACAAGAATCCTTCAGCACAAAAAAGTAGCACATGTAGCAACTAAGGAAAATTCTGCAGCCTGGACAGAGGAACACTCATAAAGGAATAAGCATGTTCCAACCATATGTTTTCATGTAATAGTTTACAAATGTATCCAACTACATAAAAACTAAAATTAGCCATTTTGGCAGGAAAGATGACCCCTTTTCTTAACAGTGAAGAGTTTAGTATATTTATTTTTTATATAAAAGGAGAGGTGATTAATAATGTTACAAGATGTCATAAAACATTTTTCCTTGAATTTCTTTCTGCCTAGCTAAAATGTGTAGCCTAAGTCAACTGAAGTCTAATTCAAAGTTTGCAACCTTTCGATATCAGGTCAAGTGGCACTTACTAAAACTCATGGAGAAATGTTGTATCTTTGTGTATTCTTCTAAAACTGCTTACAGTATATTCTAGGATTATATTCCATAATCTCTGAAGTAAATGGCTGGTGAGGCAGGCTGAAGACCATATTCACTTTTTTTTCTTGGAATTCATTTATCAGTTAAGCCTCAGACCTGGGAGGTTGATGTTTTAAAATCCAAGGTCACCAAGTTCTGAAAATACAGGGAATTAGCTAGAAAGGTTTCCAGAAAAGAATAAGTTTGATTAACTTGTTTTGGGTAAATATTTGAAACTTGAGGTTTGCAGGCTTCCAGACTTGTTCTGATCTCAGCTAGACATTGGCAATCAGGAAAAGTGCTCATTTTGTTGTACCCACCTTAGCAACTGCCACTTTCCTAAGCAAAATTTCAGAATATCAGTATGCTCTATTCCCCACAAATGAAATTCTTATACTATCACCTCTGGCCCCACTCCACCAAAATTTCCCCTTTTCTACCCTGAGCTATTTGTTCATTCCTAGATTGCCAATATCAGTTAAGTGTAGATCAAATTCTAGAACATCAAAGTAATTAACAATAAGGTGTGAATGTGGTTTACAGGTTCACAAGGCAAATTTGCATTTTAAAAGAGGGGCTTGTTAAACACAAATGAACTTCTAATAGATGGAATGTGTGAAAGATAGTTTTTTTTCTGCAAGGGATGGGGGAAATTTCTAGTGTTCTTTTTCAGTTCTTAGATATTAAGTACCATCTTGTTGGGATTCCTTTCCTCTCTATAGTTTCTTGCCAGCCACCTCTTTTTTTATCCTCCCACCTTTGCAAGTATAGTGTATTTAAAATAAAGAATCATCAGTTTGAGAAAGAGTTAGAACCTTGATATGTACCTGAAAATCTTGAGGCCTCAAAATAGGTACTAGAGCCCAATTCTCAGAGTAGTCAAGTTAATATGTCAAAAATATCATACATTATAAATTTAGTTCTTTTTACCTGGTTAATTATTTGGATGAAGGATAATTCATAAGAAAATGTCCTATAATTACTAAAAGTTCTAAAAAAAGTATTTAAAAATGAAAAAGTCAGACTTTTAAAATTTGAAATCATTTTATTACATTTCTATAGATGAAAAACTAAAAACACATTTCATATACTTTTGATATAAGGTAGACTAAGAGAATTAAGTCTGAACACCAAGATTTTCTTTTAGCCAAAGAATTTAGGCTTTCAGAGAAGAAATAGGAAAACATCAACAAGAAGAAAGGAATCGTCTGTAGGTATCCAACAATCTCTTTCTAAAATGTGGCTAGGAAATAGAAAATCTTTCTGCACCATGAACTAGTCTTTCTACTCCAGACCTTTTCCCTCAAGTTTCCTGTTCTCTCTGAGGAAAGATTATCTATATTAGAAAACCATGATACTGCTAACAAAACTGTTGACAAGAATTTTGTACTTCGTACTTTCAGTCTTTTAATTTCTGGCCTCAGTGCACATGACCCGTAATCCTTCCTCTCTAAATCTTTGCAGGCTATTAGTGTCCATGCACAGGTGTCACCCCAAAATGTGATGGATCTGTGTCCAAGGAGGTTATAGTGAAAGACCCCTACTCTCACATGTTTGCCCAAATCTTTCTGCAGTCTGTACAAATGTCCTAGATGTCAAAAAGGGAAAAGCTATCTTTATTTATAAAAAGAAGTAAGAATAACTATTAGTAACTTTCAGCTTTTCAGTGTATGTAGCTCTTTCACTTCTGGTTTTTAAAATGTTCTTCAAGGTATTTTGGAATGGGTTAATAATAATGATGTTCACAGAAATTATTTGAATTTGCCAACTGAATAAATAGTGGAATTAGGATTCAAACCCAAGATACAATTTCATTTCAGATCTTGTGTTTCATTTCATTACCACAAATTTTAAGGACAGATATGCCTGCCTGTATGAAATAGGGCTGAAAATTTTTGAAAATTAGAAATCCTGGATAATTCATAGAAATATGCTTCTCCTAAATTATTATTACCTTAAAATAAACTTTTAGATGCCATGATCTTTCTGATAAAAGCACTGAGATTAAAGTAATTAAGTTTTACATTGTCTTTTTCCCTTTATAGAAGTTGACCAGTAGTGTCTATTTTAATTTGCCCTAAAGAGAATGTTTATCACTGTAAATGGTGTTATAAGTAAGATTTTTAAAACTTTTATGCAGGGTAACCCCATAATTTATCATACAAACTAAAATACTTTTGAGAGTGAAAGTGAACACTATTCATAACTGTAACTATGCCATTGGAACTGAAACTATCCTGGAAAAACTGGGAGATATGGTTACCAACTTATAAAACCTAATTTCTGAGTCTGAGTGATGTTATTTTGATGAAGAAAGCCCAGCATGATGTAAATGTATATATGTTACCTGTAACTTGCCTTGATTCTGGTTTCTTTGAAGTTAATTCTTAAGCACTATAAACACTATTGAATGCTTTAGTCTCATGCTCTGCCGAAAAGATAGCCAGATGCTGGGGCAGTCACGTAAGAGGAAATCAGAAAGAAGACTGCCACCTGCTGAGAGTCAAACCCCCAATTCTTTTATATAACTTGACATTTTGGGGACTACCATCCAAACTTTGACTATGTGCAACCCAGACTCTCAGACCAAAAGACATGTTCTGTGCAATATCCCCCGGTAAACCTTAGTCACCTTCATAGAGATCTTAGTGATAAACATTTAAACCAACATTTGAAATGTTAAAAGGGAAAATCTGTTGAGCAGTTAAAATTATTTTTACAACTGACCAAAATAATATTATGCAATGGAAACCTCTTAAGTTACTACTTGATAAAATAATTAAACTGCTAAAAATAGATTTTTATACATCAAAGCTAAATTTGATAGTGTGGGACTGTAATTAATCTTAGAATGTGCTTATAACAGGCAAAAAATAAATACATTTTCTTTTGAAAACAGATACTTTTTATGAGAATGTATTGCTTTGTGCGATCTATGTAACATGCTGTCTTCTAGTTCTGCTGATAAAGTGCTGTATTGAAAAGTGACCCAAGAGTGTTACATTTAACAGAGTAACACTATCAGCAAATCATAGATCGAGAGAGAATTTAACTATTATTGCTGACTATTGCTAAATTATTGCCTACTATTGCTGAATTATTTGGAAATTCTTCAAATGAAATTACTTTTCATCCACCTAACTTGAGAAATATTTTCCCAGTCAGTATAAAGTTCAAATTAATTTGAGTGGATAATGAAAAAAAAAGTCAGTTTTCTTGCAATTTAAACTTTTATTTGAGGTAGAAAGTTTTCCTTCTGGACAACAAGTTGCAGCTTAGAAATGGTAAAATGTCTAGGGGGAAAAAACTAATGAAACTTTGTTGTGGAATAGCTCACAAAGAAATACAAGATGCATTACATAATGCAGCCCTTTGTTTGTGGAGCCTCTGACAGAATCCTGCAGTTTTAGCTCAAGCTGAAAGCTGCCACTAAAGTCCTCCCTAACTCCAGGCGGCTCTGAGACTTTTTCCCCACCTCCTGCCATGATTACTCTGGCTTCTGATTAAATCACACCTTATGTTTAAGGTCACTAACCTAAAACGACCCAAAACTACTTATTTCTCTCCTCAACAGTTCCCTACTACTTGTAATATTTGAAAGGCTTGAAAATAACTTGTCTCAATTATGTAGTCTGTTCTCCAAAAGCAAATGCTATAATAGTTTCCTCACTTGTGGATTCAAACTTCAGGTGAAAGATTTTGAAAGTTAATTAGCATGCTAAGGAGTCTGTAGCATTTGGGTGAGTCACAGTTAAACAATTAAAGGGACAGAGAAAAAGTCTTATTGCTAGGAGTATTTGACATAGGCTAGTTCCTCAGTTTTAAAGCTAGAACTGTGTTGCATCATCTTCTTTATATTTCATATAAAGCTTGTTTATATCATCTCATCTTTAAAACATTCTTTCTTTGAGGCTTATTCTACTGTCTCATTTCTTAAAATTCTACTCATCTTGGAAAAAAGTTCACTTTCATTGTATGTAATAACTGAACTAGATTGCAACAAATAATTGTCATATAACTACTTATTGTACACTAAAATTTTTCTTTCTTGACCTGGTTTAATCCTCTTTTCTGATCCTAATATAATTTCCCCCCTTCCTTTCTGAATGAAAATTTCATCATATATATTGAAAGTCTAGTATATATAATAAAGATTTGAAACAAATGAATATTTATTAAGTGCAATAATAATAATTATTATTATTATTTTGGTTAGAAATGTGCTCAGCAGCAGGTAACAGAAATCCTAACTTGAGTGGCTTAAACAAATAAGAGTTCGTTTTTCTCACATAACAGGAAGTCCAGAGGTTGGGAGGTAGGGAATTCCTGGTGTGTGATAAAGTCTGTGCCAACATCTCTGGGATTCTCTTTGTCTTTTTTTCATGCTTATTACTTCATGAACACAAAATAGCCACCACAACTCCGAGCATCATGTCTGTGTTTCACAAAGGAAAGAAATGTGTAGCAGAAGGATTACCTTTTACCTTCCCTTTTATAAGAAAAGAAAAAACTTTCTCAGAAACTAGCCTCTCAATCAGATTTCCATATAGATCTTATTGCCTAGAACTACATCCCTAAGCTACCCTTGGTTTCTGGGCGGGGGTGGGGGGTGGGGGGTGGAGGTGGGGCAAGGAAAATAGGGAATAGATTTGTCACAGTTGGCTTTGAAATTTCAAAATTCATCATCCAGGACTGAGCATATTGCCACTCCTAACAAAACAGGGGTCTGTAGCTAGGAAGAATAGTGGGGTTGGTGGGGAGAGAGATATTGGGTAGGCATGAGTGTCTACTCCAGCTATAATATAGTCAAATAGAAAAAGAAGGGAAATTAATGTAGGCTACAAAAAGAAAAAATAATTTATGGAGGAGATAGAACATAAGCTGGACTATAACTGAAGCATTCAGATCAACAAAAGAATAATGATAGAGCATTCTCTCTGCAGGAAGAATAAAACCTTAAAAACAGGAACACATGTTATATATGGTAAGTGGCCACTATGCTGTGAATTCCGTTGTTCTTTTGACGATAGGAAATAAGGCTTATTCCTGTTTTTTTTCCTACTGTCTCATAAATAGTAGATGTTTATTGAATCATAGTAAATGAATGAAAATAAAATTCCAATCCAGAAGTCTGGACATGATTTAGCAAATCACAGAGGTGAAAGAACAGAAAATTTAAAATTGGGACTTGCTTGGAAATAGCAGGATAACTCTAACATTGTCTGGCTACACCACAGAGTATTTTTTGGAAGTACTGGAACCTAGGAGGCCTAGACAAGATGGGGCAAGTAATGGAGTCCACAATACCAAATTAATAATTTGAGTTTAATCTCTGAAATCCTCATTATGTTTCTGGAATAAAGTTTTTGTAATACACACAGAGTCTCCAACAAGTCATCCAGCCATTAAAAGTGTCAAGCCTGTTGCAGTCACTTGTTCCCCTTTTCTCCACGTTCTGTTTTCTATTATCTCCTGGGATTTCCAAAATGGGAGGAACTTTGGAAAAATGAAAAGTATTTCCTTGGAGATTTCTACTTTACAATAATTGTAATTTACATTTATTCAGTTTCTGTTCTATTCCAGTCAAAAGGATTCCAATCAAGAGGATTCTAGTTATTAATATATCCTCTTAAGGAATTGATCTCTTTATCGTTATATAATGACCTTCCTTGTCTCTTGTTACAGTTTTTGACTGTCTATTTTGTCTGATATAAGAATAGCCACTCTTGCTACCTTTTGCATAGAATATATTTTTTCGACCCTTCACTTTCAGTCAATCTGTATTCTTAAACCCGAAATGAGTCTCTTTTAGACAGTGTATTCTTGGATCTTGTTTTATAATCTATTCAGCCACTCTGTCTTTTGATTGGGGAATTTAATCCATTTACACATAATTACTAATAGGTGAGGACTTATTGCCATTTTGTTAATTGCTGTCTTTTCTTTTTTTCTTCTGTTTTTTTGTAGTTCCTTTGTTCCTCTCTTGCTGTCTTCCTTTGTGATTTGATATTTTTTGTTTTTTGGTGGGGTTTTTGTGTGTGTGTGTGTAGTGGTATGCTTTGATTCGTTTCTCTTTATATTTTCTGCATCTATTACAGGTTTTTTATTTGTATTTACCATGATGCTTACATAAAACAACTTATAGTTATAACAGCCTATTTTAAGCTGATAACAAATTGGATAACATAAAAATTCTGTTGTTTTACTTATCCCTGCCCCCCAACACTTCATCTTGTTAATGTGAAAATTTACATTATTTTATACTGTGTATCTTTTAAAATTACTTTAGTGATTGCTATTTTTAATGCTTTTTGTCTTTTAATATTTATACTGGAGTTGAAAGTGATTCACGCCCTACCAATACAGCATTAGAGGTCTTTAGTATGTGACTATATACCTATCTTTACCAGTGAGCACTATATTTTCATATGCTCATATGCTTTCATGCTGCTTATTAACATTGTTTCACTTAAGCTTAAATAATTCTCTTTAGCTTTTCATATAAGGTAGGTATAGTGGTGACAAATACTGCAAATTGTGTTCGTCTGGGAAAGTCTTTATCTCTCCTTCATTTCTAAAGGACAGATTTGCAGAATATAGTATTCTTGATTGGTAGTTTTTTTTTCCTCTTTAACAATTTGAATATATCACTCTACTCTCTCTTAGCCTGCAAAGTTTCTGCTGAGAAATCTACTCAGAGTCTTATAGGGATTACCATGAATGTGATGAGTTGCTTTCCTCTTGTTGCTTTCAAAAAATCTCTCTTTGTCTTTGACTTTTGACAATTTGATTATAATGTGTCTTGCTGTAGATCTCTTAATATTCAATCTCTTTGGTGTTCTTTGAACTTCATGAATCTGCATGTTGATTTCCCCATACCTGACTTTGGAAGTTTTCTGCCATTTTTTCTTTAAATAGACTTTCTACACCTTTCTCTCTCTCCTCTTCTGGTACCTCCATAATGTGTTTATTGGTTCACTTGATGGTGGAGTTCCATCAGTCTCTGAGGTTTTCTTCACTTTTTTTCTGATCTTTTTTCTTTTTGCTACTCTATCTGCATAATTTCAAGTGACTCTGTCTTCAAGTTCACTGATTCTTTCTTTGCTTGATTAAGTTTGCTTTTGTACCCTTCTAGCGACTTTTTCTATTCAGTTTTTGTATTCTTCAGCTCCAGTATCTCTGTTTGGTTCTTTTTATTGTTTCTATTTCTTTATTTAACTCCTCATTTTGTTCATGTATACTTTCCCTATTTTATATGGCTATATATATAATTCAAAATATAACTATTTTGAATTTTTTGTCAATCAATTCACATATCTCCATTTCCTTTAGATTGATTACTGGAGATTTGTTTTCTTCTTCTTTTGCTTGTGTCATATTTTCTTCATTCTTTGTGTTTCCTTTCTGATCTGTGCATTTGAACTAGCAGATACTTCTTCCAGTCTTTATGAACTAGTTTTGACCAGGAGAGATCTTTACTAGTCAGCAGTGCTCAATATGAGACAATATAGAAACCAACACCTTGGGAAGCACACTCTAAGGCTAGAGGCAAGGCCCTCTCTGCTTTCTTCCTTTGCTTCTGGAGGAAGAGCCTCAGTTCTCTGCTGTTTTCTAATCATACAGAGCAGTGCGAGCTACAGAGGGATACCTACTCCTTTTATTTATTCCTAGCTATCTCACAGGACAGAGTTGTATTGTTTGTTCAGAGTCCAGTACAAGGTGAAATGGAAACCAGCTTCACAAAGGACACCCTGAAATGCTGGAAATAATACCCCTTTCACTTTCTTCTCTCCCTCATGGAAGAAAAACCTCAGTTCTGCCCCTATTCCAAATCTTACAGGGCAGCACCAGCTTTAAGTAGTCACTCTCCCTATTTCTTTGTTCCCAGCTGTCCCAGGGGACCAAATTCTGCAGGTGGTTCAGTGCTCTATATGAGGTGAGCTAGAAACTAGCCCCTCAGAGGGTTCCCTGAGAGGCCAGGAGGCTAGGCAGCCAGGTGCATACTCCAGTCTCACTTTCTGCCACATAGGAGAAATCATGGGCTGAAGCAATCCTCTCAGTGCTGAGCTAAGCCAGTTTGGAAGAGATACTGTCACAACTATTAGTAAAGTGAAATTGCTCTTCTTACTCATATAAATACACCTGCTCTCAATTTGTGATCCTCTCAGGTACTTCTGCTTCTTAGCTATATTCTGAATTGCTTTTCAAGGTATTTTGGTTCTAATATTGTCTTATTAGTATTTCTATGGAGGAATGAGAGGTAGAGTTTCCTATTTCACCATCTTTCTGACTTCACCCCTATTATTTGTTTCTAAGATCTTGATTTTACCTGAAAAATATGGAAAAATATGCCAGTGCACTGGCCAATAGGCACAATATTAAGATGTGCAACTCCAGTAACTTGGCATTTCTAATATGCCTATGGTCTATAGCCATTTAATGAAGTTTACTTGTTACTTTTGGCTTCAGCATTCTTGGTTAGATTAGAGTATATCGGGTTATTTGAGCTCAATAGTGCTTCTTATTATGAAAAAAAGAACATGTATTTTGTTTTGATTTATGTATTTTCAGTGGCAGATCTTTAAAATGACTTTCTAAAGACTTGTAATATTATTAATATTGAACTTAGATAAGTTGCTTATTTTATCTGGGACTCAGTTTTATCATCTGCAAAATGAGGTAACCAGACTTAACCGGGTCTCTAATTACTTTCAGCTCTAAAATTGTATAATCTCATTTTTCACTCCAACAAATACTAATGAATGGAATACTTACATAATGCAAACCAATGAGGTAGAATCTGAGAGGATACAGAGATGAATAATGTGATCTTTTCGTGCAAATAGCTGGTAATTTAATGCATTCAAGATGGAGATGTGTATTCCCCAACAAATTCTAGCTCCTTATGTTTGACATGTCATTTATAAGTCAAGCTGTATGATTAATTTTCAAAGTAGAGACTCATTCTTTGTCAGTGTTTCTCATCTCTCAATTTGGAGAACCAAAAATGGGGACTAACCTATCATTTTAATATAATAATATTATGCATTTTTATTTCACCTTCATTGTAAAGAATTTAGAAGGTTCTAGAACCATTATCTTATTCATCCATGAAGTAGCCAAGTACAAATAGAAGAGGATAAATGTAGTCATTTCCAGTTTAGTGATTAGAAAGCTGTACCCTGAATTTCCTAGAGTTATATAATGAACCAATGAGTGAGAATAGTTGAAAATCTAAGGCTGTACATCCAACTTCCTTTGTGTATTACATTTCCTTTTAGTAAGTTGTACAGAGCCTGACTCCTAAATCATCTTCCACACCTGATCCTTCCTTATGCCCTACCCAAACAACAGGTTAGCCCTTTATGATTTCAGATGTATCACCAGGAAAAAAATGTTGTAGTGTAAAAATGTAATGTGTGCAGCAACAGACGTGCTATGCAAGCTGTGATGCAGTGATATGATGTTTAAATCTTTAGTTTGCATTGATATTAGAAGTTAAAGAAAGGTTGGGAACTTCTCCATCATCCTAATCTAGAAACTTTTGATGCTTATGGTCCAGAAACCATAATGAAATCTTCCCTTTTGCTACCTGAGAACATCATTCTAAACCTGGCACACTGGAAACTCTGCATCGGTTCTTGGTGTCACTAGAATTTTCCGAGCCTGCTTTTGAGAAAAGTCATGGTGATAACAAATGTACTTCTTTTTACAAATCTTAAAAGTAGGTCCTTAGAAATAGGTGATTGGGTTTATTTATCTAAATCTTTCTAGATAGTAAAAAAGTCATATTCATGTTTCATCTCATGGTTTCCTTTTTCAAAAATTTGTATCTGAAGCGTAGGAAGATGTTTGGACTGCACGGTTGAATGTTTAAACACGTGTGCACTGCTCTAGTCTGGCTGAGGAAAGGTAGTCTCCTCTATTTGGAAACCCGGACATTAAGAGAATGAGTCTTGTGCCAGTTTTCAGGAGAGCTTGTGAAGGAAAGTTCAGGTAACTCTTAAATTTTATTACCTGGTTATCGACCCACATGCCTCCCTCCCATCCTGCATTATTATGAAGAAATTGATTTAATAGATTAAAGATATTATTAAATACATTCTGCATTAATATTATATGTCCTCTTTGAAACCAAGTGGCAATACAATAGAATTTCATTTTATAAATAACACCTTTCAAGCTAACACCACAGGGCACAGTACAAAAGAATCAAAATAGAACACAAATGCTGTAATCAAATGCAGACCCCAGAAAGCTGATTAAAAAGGCATGTTGCTAGTAAGAGCAGCCGACAGGGTAAGTATAGTGGGTCATAGCAGAAAAGCCAGCAGAACAGAAGGGCAAACTAAACTAAAATGGACTTGCCTGTCTGATTCACATGGACTTACAACATTTCTTTGTCATCTTCTTCTTTTGGACTCAGGAATCGCAAGGGAGAGGAGTGTGTGTGTTGGAGGGGAGGAATAAATCTAGGGTCACTAAGTTTATCCTCAATACTCACACATAACACAAACGAAAGAAAATCCTCAGGACAACCACCTGCAGCTGCCAGAGATGCCTACAATATGATAGTGAGATAACCCAACAAGGCTTGTTTTGCTGGATAATACAGATGGTTTTCAGAAAACACAACTGTGAGGAAATGAGCAGATCTCCCTCATAATAGTGAGAACAGATAGTACTGCTATAACCAGGCATAGGTAAAAATGGATGAATGGTGAGACAGATGTTCTGTGGTCTTAGACTCAGTATAGTCTGCTCTCGTAGAACTCTCCTCACCTGATTGGTTTTTGTGCTCTCAGCTTCTCACGACCACAATGCTAGTCTGATGTCAGGGCTTTGTGGTTTTAAATCCTACCTCTAATTATAGAATAAAAATTTCTTCCCCCTTCTTAAAGGAATTAGGCAAAAATAGGGGAGGCATTTCAGAGTATACCTCCCCGCGTGCATGTAAAAATAATTCTAACAATCATCACCATATGCCAAATTGGTCACTTACTGATGCTTCTCTATTTCATATTGAGCATGGAACAATATAGGACAGGAGTCATAAGAAAAATTCACTACTAAATACATAATATACTTTTCAGAAAAATAGCAACCTATGGTTAACAGCTGCCTCCATTCCTCCAGAAAAAGTCATGGCACAAACAGTTATGGATTCCAGAGTCAATTAAAAAGAAAAAGGAGAGAGATATGAAAAATGATAATTGAGGAAATTTTGACCTCTCTCAAAGCTTTGAGTTGTTGTTAATGACTCTCCTGATTATCCACTTAGTTGAAATTCTGGACTGGGATCACTGATGCATAAATTTAGGTCAGTAGCTTAGTATTTCTGTACATCTTTTTCTTAAGTAAATTATAAACATTTAATTAAAACATGTGAGCAGTACTTGGGGGAAAAGGTTATTGTACAAATACTAGTGCTATAACTTTTTAAAGAGTCTTTTATAGGCTTTTATTTACTAGCCTCTTATGTTTCTTAATTCTGACAGTATTTATAATACTATATAAAGAGAGTTAATTTACTAGTAAAGGTGAACAACAGCATAAGTCAAGAACACTGGATTATAATCTTCGAAGTGAGTTATTTTATAAAGTGTTGAGCAAATGATGTGTCAGTTACCAATGTTTTGCCTCCCAGAGCCAAATTTCCTTGCCTGTTCTACAAAAAATGTATCTGGGGAGGGCGGAGCAAGATGGCGGACGAATAACACCGCCAGACAGAGGGTCTCTGCAGAAAAGACCGATTCTAGCAGAAACTAGAGGAAAGAAGCAAGAAGACGAGCATACAGCGGACAAGGGCCGGAAGGAGGGGTACCTGAGACCCTGGGAGACTCCACGGGAGGAGGCTGCGGAGGAGAACTGGAGGCTGAGACCACCGGAGCAGCCCGGAGACCAGCGGCAAGGGTAGGTGGATCCGCTGTTTCCCCTCCCCTGCATTCGGGACTGCTGGTGGGCTCCCCAGCGGGTGGAGAGACCTGCGGACATCAGCCCAGAGACTGCCGCCGCCTGCCAACGGTGAGCCTGTAGCAGACGTGGCACCAGGTTCCCAACTTCCTCCGGGCACCTCCGTGTGCACGGAGAGCCGCGCGGCAGGCGCCATATTGCCTCCTCCCCCCCTCCGCCGACCCTACCCGCGGCTGCCCAGAGAGACAATACAGCCACCAGCCGGAGGCACCTCCAGGGAACGGGACCTTCCCGTTTGGGACCCTGCCCGCCCTCCCAGGTGCTGCTGGCACCGTGTTCCCAGGAAAACGGTGCCGACTCAGAGGCTGAGAGACATAGACCCAGCTTGGGCTCCCTGTGGGTGAATTAGGACCGGAAACGCTCTCCCTGGTGGGAATACAGTTTGAACTCTGGGACCCAGAGGTCGGACCTGCAGACCAGATCCCCTGCACCCAGGGCTAGCATTGCCCCGGGCACAGAAGGATTATACGTGAACAGCCTACTGAGGTCTGTGTGCCTCCAGGGGCGGATCGGGCGGAACGGCGTCCCAGGAGGAGGCTGTGCGCCCAACCCAGGTGGCGTTCCTGTGCAGGGAACCTCCCCGCCGGCATCACAGTCCGGGGAGGCCTGGTGGCTTGTGGTCTGGCCTGCTGGCAGAGGCTCAGGAGTAGCTGCGGAGTTGGGGAGGGTGGAAAGAAGCGAGGCCTGCTGCAGACTGTGGGTCTCAGACAGCCCCACCCCCACACCCAGACTTTCTGGCTGAGCGGGACCATTCCAGCCCCGCCCTGACAGCAGAGAACAGAACTTTGACCCCTGCTAACGGCCTGAGGGCAGGCTTACCCAACCCAGCTCCGCCCAGAACGAGAGCTGATAACAGGACTCAAAATCAACACCATAGCCTGTTCCTCCAAGCAAACGCCACCTACTGACAGGGACAGCATCTTGCACAGCCTTTCCACGGCACCCACTGACTCAATATACAGGGAGTGGTCCAATTTCACCCACAGGCACCACCTAACGCCTCAGAAACTAAACAAGGTGTGTGAATACCCAAACAATAACCCAAGGAAAGAAACAACAACTGATCGACATGGGAAGAAATCAGCGAAAGAACTCAGGAAATATGAAGAACCAAACGGAAAACACACCCCCAAGGAGGAGCACCAGCCCCCTAGAAACGGACACCGACCAAAATCAGGCAACCAATATGACAGAAAAGGAATTTCGTATGTGGATCATAAGAACACTCACCCAGCTGCAACAACAACTCAATAACCAACACCAAGAAAACACAAAAAACCTCCAAGAAATGGAACAAAGGTTCAACAAAGAGATTGACACAGTGAAGAAAACTTTAACCGAAGTCCTGGAGATGAAGAATCAACTCAGAGAACTACAAAATACTGTGGAAAGTCTCAAGAACAGGGTAGATCAAGCAGAAGAAAGAATCTCAGAGCTTGAAGATAACACCTTCCAATTAAATAAATCAGTCACAGAAATACAGCAGAGAAACAAGAGAAAAGACCAAAGTCTACAAGAGCTGTGGGATTATGTGAAAAAACCTAACGTGAGGGTCATAGGTTTAGCCGAAGGGGAGGAAGACAACACTCAAGGGCTGGACAAGCTTTTTGAAGATATAATAGAGGAAAATTTCCCAGGCCTTGCTCAAAATCTCGATATACAAGTTCAAGAAGCCCAGAGGACCCCTGGGAGATTCAATGCAAACAGGAAGACGTCACGTCATGCAGTCATCAGACTGACCAAAGTATCAACTAAAGAGGCCCTTCTAAGAGCTGTAAGACAAAAGAAGCAAGTGACATACAAGGGAAAGCCAATTCGAATAACATCAGACTTCTCTAATGAGACTTTACAAGCAAGGAGAGACTGGGGCCCCATTCTCACTCTTTTGAAACAAAACAATGCCCAGCCTAGAATATTATTCCCTGCAAAACTAAGCTTCATATATGAAGGAGAAATAAAAACATTCGCAGACAAGCAAAGGCTCAGAGAATTCACCAAGACAAGACCAGCCCTACAAGAAGTACTTAAAACAGCGTTACGCACGGAACATCATAATAATAATCCACGGATATAAAAACAACCAAAACCCAAAGATATTAAAGGCCAGATATTACAATGGCTCAAGACACAAATCATAGCAACAACATCCAACCCAACAGAATGATCAGTAATCTACCTTACCTATCAGTTCTCTCAATAAATGTGAATGGCTTAAACTCTCCACTCAAGAGACATAGGCTGGCTGAATGGATAAGAAAATACAGGCCAAGTATATGCTGTCTTCAGGAAACACATTTAACCTGCAAGGATGCACATAGACTAAAAATAAAAGGGTGGAGATCAATATTCCAAGCAAACAGAAGCCAAAAGAAGGCTGGTGTGGCAGTTCTAATTTCAGACGATTTAGTTTTTAAGCCAACAAAAGTAGTAAAAGACAAAGAGGGTCATTATATAATGGTGAAGGGCACAGTCCAACAAGAAGAGATAACAATTTTAAATATATATGCACCCAACTTAGGTGCACCCAGATTCATAAAGCAAACCTTACTGGAGCTAAGCAAATGGATTAATAGCAACTCCATAATCGCCGGGGATTTCAACACCCCACTGACGGCACAAGACAGATCCTCCAAACAGAAAATTAATAAAGAAATAATGGACTTAAACAAAACTCTAGAACAATTGGGTCTGACAGACATCTACAGAACATTCTACCCAAAATCCACTGAATATACGTTCTTCTCATCAGCTCACGGGACATTCTCTAAGATTGACCATATCCTAGGACACAAAGAAAATCTCAAGAAATTTAAAAAAATAGAAATCATACCATGTACCTTCTCAGATCACAGTGGAATAAAACTAGAAATCAACCCTAACAGAAACTCACGTTTCTACACAAAAACGTGGAAATTAAACAACCTCCTACTAAATGATTACTTCGTAAATGAAGAAATCAAGACGGAATTAAAAAACTTCTATGAAGAAAACGACAATGGAGAGACAAGTTATCAACTCCTCTGGGACACAGCTAAAGCAGTTCTGAGAGGAAAGTTTATCTCCATAAATGCCTATAACCAAAAGGCAAGAAGATCACAAATAGACAATCTAATGAAACGACTCAAAGAGCTGGAAAAAGAAGAACAGACCAACCCCAAACCCAGCAGAAGAAGTGAAATCAACAAGATCAAATCAGAACTAAATGAAATTGAAAACAGGAAAGCTATTCAGGAGATTAATAAAACAAAAAGTTGGTTCTTTGAAAAAATAAACAAGATTGACACGCCGTTGGCTAAGCTAACGAAAAGCAGAAAAGAGAAATCTCTAATAAGCTCCATCAGGAATAAAAAAGGAGATATCACAACTGATCCCAAAGAGATACAAGATACAATTTATGAATACTACAAAAATCTTTATGCACACAAACTGGAAAATGTGGAGGAAATGGACAAATTTCTAGAAACACACAGCCTCCCTAGGCTCAACCAGGAAGAAATAGATTCCCTGAACAGACCAATCTCAACAGCTGAAATAGAAACAGCAATTAAAAATCTCCCTAAAAAGAAAAGTCCCGGTCCAGATGGCTTCACACCTGAATTTTACCATACTTACAAAGAAGAACTAGTACCTATCTTGCAGAAACTATTCCACAACATCGAGAAGAACGGAAACCTCCCCGACACCTTTTATGAAGCGAATATTACTCTGATACCAAAACCAGGAAAGGATGCAACAAAAAAAGAAAACTACAGACCAATATCCCTAATGAATATAGATGCAAAAATTTTCAACAAAATCTTAGCTAACCGAATACAGACACTTATCAAAAAAATAATCCACCACGACCAAGTGGGCTTCATCCCAGGGATGCAGGGATGGTTCAACATACGTAAATCTATAAATGCAATTCACCACATAAACAGAAGCAAAAACAAAGACCACATGATCCTTTCAATAGATGCAGAAAAAGCTTTTGACAAAATTCAACACCCTTTCATGATACGAACACTTAAGAAAATAGGCATAGAAGGGACATACCTAAAAATGATACAAGCCATATATGACAGACCCATAGCCAACATCATACTGAATGGGGAAAGATTGAAATCATTCCCACTTAGAACTGGAACCAGACAAGGCTGCCCACTATCTCCACTTCTGTTCAACATAGTGCTGGAAGTCTTGGCTACAGCAATCAGACAAGAAAATGGAATCAAAGGTATCCAAATAGGGGCAGAAGAGATCAAACTTTCACTGTTTGCTGATGATATGATATTGTATCTAGAAAACCCCAAGGATTCAACCAAGAAACTCCTGGAACTGATCAATGAATTTAGTAAAGTCTCAGGATACAAAATTAATACACAGAAATCAGAGGCATTCATATACGCCGACAACAATCTAATTGAGAACCAAATCAAAGACTCAATTCCCTTCACAATAGCAACAAAGAAATTAAAGTACCTAGGAATATATTTAACCAAAGAGGTAAAAGATCTCTACAGGGAGAACTATGAAACACTGAGGAAGGAAATAGCAGAGGATGTAAACAGATGGAAATCCATACCATGCTCGTGGATCGGCAGACTCAATATCATCAAAATGTCTATACTACCCAAACTGATCTACAGATTCAATGCAATACCTATTAAAATCCCATCAGCATTCTTCACAGATATAGAAAAAATAATTTTGCGCTTCTTATGGAACCAAAGAAGACCCCGAATATCAAGAGCAATTCTAGGCAACAAAAACAAAATGGGAGGCATTAATATGCCAGATATCAAACTATACTACAAAGCTGTAGTAATTAAAACAATATGGTATTGGCACAAAAACAGGAATATTGACCAGTGGAACAGATGTGAGAATCCTGATATAAAACCATCCTCATATAGCCATCTCATCTTTGACAAAGCAGACAAAAACATACGCTGGGGAAAAGAATCCCTCTTCAATAAATGGTGCTGGGAAAACTGGATAGCCACCTGTAGAAGGCTAAAACAGGACCCACACCTTTCACCTCTCACAAAAACCAACTCACGCTGGATAACAGACTTAAACCTAAGATATGAAACTATTAGAACTCTAGAGGAAAAAGTTGGAAACACTCTCCTAGACATCGGCCTGGGCAAAGAGTTTATGAAGAAGTCCCCAAAGGCAATCACAGCAGCAACAAAAATAAATAAATGGGACATGATCAAACTACAAAGCTTCTGCACAGCCAAAGAAATAGTCATGAAAGTAAACAGACAGCCTACAGAATGGGAGAAAATTTTTGCATCCTATGCATCCGATAAGGGACTGATAACTAGAATATACTTAGAACTCACGAAAATTAGGAAGAAAAAATCAAATAACCCCATTAAAAAGTGGGCAAAGGACTTGAACAGAAATTTTTCTAAAGAAGACAGAAGAATGGCCAACAAACATATGAAGAAATGCTCAACATCTCTAATCATCAGGGAAATGCAAATCAAAACCACAATGAGATATCACTTAACCCCAGTGAGAATGGCCTTTATCAAAAAATCTCCAAACAATAAATGCTGGCGTGGTTGCGGAGAGAGAGGAACACTCCTACACTGCTGGTGGGACTGCAAACTAGTTCAACCTCTGTGGAAAGCAATATGGAGATACCTTAAAGCGATCCAAGTGAATCTACCATTTGATCCAGCAATCCCATTGCTGGGCATCTACCCAAATGATCCAGTGACACTCTACAAAAAAGACACCTGCACTCGAATGTTTATAGCAGCACAATTCATAATTGCAAGGCTGTGGAAACAGCCCAAGTGCCCATCAATCAAAGAATGGATTAATAAAATGTGGTATATGTACACCATGGAGTACTATTCAGCTCTAAGAAACAATGGTGATATAGCACACCTTATATTTTCCTGGTTAGAGCTGGAACCCATACTACTAAGTGAAGTATCCCAAGAATGGAAAAACAAGCACCAGATATATTCTCCAGCAAACTGGTATTAACTGAGTAGCACCTAAGTAGACACATAGGTGCTACAGTAATAGGGTATTGGGCAGGTGGGAGGGGGGAGGGGGGCGGGTATATACATACATAGTGAGTGAGATGTGCACCATCTGGGGGATGGTCATGATGGAGACTCAGACTTTTGGGGGGGGGGAATGGGCATTTATTGAAACCTTAAAATCTGTACCCCCATAATATGCCAAAATAAAAAAAAAAAAAAAATGTATCTGGGTTCCTTAAATATCTTTCCTTTGCCCGCTATTATGAGGGTGCTATGTGAGTAGAGGGTACAGAGAGACTGCAGAAAGAAGAGGTTTTCCTTCCTGGTTCCCATGAACTCCTTTGTCAGGCTCATGCAGTGTATGGTTTCTCCAGAGCCTGGCCTCTGCAGCATGCGCAGCTTCTCCAGCATCCAGCTCCCACAGCACTCACTGCTACCCGGTGCCAGCAGCTTCCCCGATATGCACCACACACGCACACTTGCACACACACAGGCACACACACACACTGGGTAGTTTATAGCAGAGTGCTTCAGATGAGACTCCACCCTCTGAATAGCTTTCATTGACACCTTAGAGCAGGGGTCCTCAAACTTTTTAAACAGGGGGCCAGTTCACTGTCCCTCAGACCATTGGAGGGCCGTTGGAGAGTGCGGGGCACATTCCACACATGTGCACTGTGGGCCCAGAATGAGTTGGCTTCTAAGCAGTATAGGCAGTGGTGGCAGAAACACTGGGTGGGCCGGATAAATGTCCTTGGTGGGCTGTATGTGGCCCGAGGGCTGTAGTTTGAGGACGCCTGCTTTAGAGTGTAGATTTCCAGCAAGTTCTACTGACCCAGCTCCCCAGCAACTTCTCTGTCATTCAATGAGTTATAGCTGTGCTTTATCTAACACAGTCCAGATCCCAGGCAAGGGATAGAAGAGACTTTTCCTTGTATCCTACAAGGTCTACATCTCAGTCTAAGAGGTGGTGGGGACTCTTCCTTGGGCATGCTATCTCCACCCTCCAAGTAGTGGTAGTTACTTTTATTTGTTATTCCTATATTATTTAGAGTGTTCTTTACTTCTTACTAGCTACTACCCCATTACTATTGTAATAATACCCCTATTGTTAATAATTCTTGAAACTGAACTTTTCTGTTCAAGTTGCTGTATGGTTTCTATCTCCTGATGGACCCTGACTGACACATACCCAGAGATGATTAAAATGATCTCTATTCTCTGGGAGTAGGAGAAAGTAGATATGATAAATCATATTTTTACATAACAGATCCATATGGATATGATGTGCCTTAGCTAGGACTGGCTATTAGATGAACAAAAAGTTTTGAGAATTTGCTGCTAGATTGAAAAATGGCATAATAATATGCTATATACTATTCTAGCTGTATATATATATATATTTAAAGATCAATTTTAAAATATTTTACTTGATTTCACTGAGAGTTATTTTAATGTAAGCTATAATAAAGCAAACAACAAAAGTTTGGACTCAAAAATAGTTAATCTTGAAAAGATGTTACAAAATAATAACACTATATTGTGAATTTGTAGATTATTAATGCTAGGGTTATATTGATGGCCATCATTTATTGAAAACTCAGAAAGTCCTCAGCACTGTTCATTAATTTGTTGAATCTTCATAGCAATAGACATGGATACTATTCTTCTCTTTATTTTATAAATGGAAAAAGAGAGGATCTGGAAGTTTAAGGAACTGGCCTCAGGTAATCTATATCACAAATTTCTGAGCCAAAATTTGAAGGTAGATCGACCTGTGAGCCCTGAATCTTAACCACTACACTCTGTTTTCAGAATACTATCACTGAAGCAAATGGCAAGTTACTTGTGAGAACAAATCCAGGATACTTGTTTTTATTGTTTTTCATTAAAGATCCAGAGAAAGAAACTCTGTAGTATCCCTAGTATACATAGCGCACACTGAGGTATTTTCGAGACTGCCAACCTATTACTTTTGTTTAACAAAATATGAACAAACTGAGTGAACACTGGTATCAAATCCCCAGAACCAAAGTGTTAACAGTGTATCAAAAACCAGAAGCCTTTATTCAGAGCTGAATTGAAGGCAGATGAAATATTAACAGCAGTTCTAGCAGCACAAAATGAAATATGAGATCCTGTATCAGAAATTATTAGTAACCTGTTAAAAGAAATGCTGAAAAATGGCAGTTACCAAATTAAAACTGGGAAACAGAGCCCAAATGGGAAATTTCAAAAAGTTTGGAGGAAAATAAATGACAGATTGTCCTCTTGGCTCTTATTACTATGCCATCCTAAATCCTACTTGGCAATGATGGTGGAGGTGAAATAAGAACCGCATCGCTGCCAGTGCTGGTCCTCCAATTTGTAGTCCTGAGTGTCTGTGATGGTGTCTGGGAATGATTGGAGAAGTAGCTGGAAGTTGGTAGCATTTTAGCTTTATCTAAATTGAAGAGTCTGGAGACTCTTATTATGAATGGCTTCCTCTCATTTGTGAATTGGCCCCTTTGCTCCACTTTTGGATGGCTGGCTTCCACCATGCGCAGCTATACTTAAATGTTCTACATGGGAAAGTTATTCTCCTTAAATGCCTTCAAATTTAAAGCATCTATTTGGATATCTTAGTGTTTATGACTCAAAACTAACATAAAAAAAGAAAGATTACAAATACAAAATACCAAGTAATAAATGAAGGAGATATTTTTCCATTAGTAAAGGAGAGCAGAGAAATTACTGTAAGCAGAGTTGTTGAGCAGTTAATGCCAGAGAGGGGAAAAAAAAAGGAAATGAGCTATAGAATCTTAGTGTTGGCAGAGACTATGAAGTTCCTGCCTCCTACCCTATCATTTTTCAATGAAGAGACTGAGACATGGGGAGTTAAGGGACTTGACTTGCCCAAGACACACATAGTTGTTTACTGACAGTCAGGCCAAAAACATTTCCCAACTCCCAGTCCGGAACTCTATAGTTCAGCATGCTATTGCCATTCTCTACTGAAAATTAACACTAACTCACCCTGGAATATAGAAGAGTTCAGCATCTGTGGGGAGGATGATTTAGAGAGAAAAATCACTCTGGGTAAAGGAAAGACTAAATGGATGATTCTTTGTTGTGACTCATTGGTCAAGCTTGTGTAAGACATTTTTTGTGAGTTTAGTCCCCTATACCTTTCCACAAAGTAAAATTAAGTAATTTGGTTGTAATACCCCAGGGTTCATATATGTATGTCCAGGTCTGAATTGCTTGGAAAATTCTCCATGTACAGGTTATCTCCAAGTGTGGGTGGTTTGTGGGTGATATTGCTACTGATTCTTGTTATTTACATGAGCCTGACTTTCTTTCTCTAGCACGAAATGTGCTCCAGAATCCTAGTGGGTAAAAACTCTCCATGGGCTGCTCCTAACTGGGAATCAGAAGTCGGTTTAAGATGTAAGCATTATCTTCTATTAACCCTTGTATTCCATTAACCTCTTGTGGAACTTGGGCCATATACAGAACTTTTAATCAGGCTTATAAATTAGGTGAAATAATTTTCTTTATTTGGAAGCACAGAGTAATTTGAAGTAAACTAGTAGCAAAGAAGATACAATAAATATGTCCCAATAGGATGCCCTGAGAAATAGCAGTACAGGTCTTTTAGACTAGCCAAATATTTTTCAGAATAGAACAACCAGAAATGAGGGAATCAGACAATATGATGAAAACTACAGATGGAATGTTTTGCATTAAAAGTGATTATATACAAGAGAGGGCTTAAGAGTGGGTAGGAGTGGAGTTGGAAAGGAGTGTGTAACTGAAATAAGAGAAGATAATGCTTGACCAGGTCTAGTAAAATATTCCCTGCCACAACCACTGTTCCATGAAGAGATTGAGCCAAGAGGCCTGAATAAACTAACCTTAGGTTCAGAGTTGCCATTATTGTGGGAGGCACTAGGGAGAGCATATCCGGATGTGTGTTGCACAGTAATCACTGCTGGGTGTCAGCATTCATCAGCCAGATGGTCAGACCCACAATTAATCAATTAGACTGGGATGATCAACTGGACTAAGTTTTCCCCTTTGGTAAAAAACCAGCATCATGAGGTTAAGGCCAATAGCACTTATATCCTGTTGCTTTTGGAGAAGCTTCTAAAATTTCCTCTTTTTTTGGGGGGGGGGTCTCTAGTTACTAGACACTGTTAGGCTTCAAGTTGCTTTGACAACATACATATCCAAATCAAGCTTTCACATAATAGATTTCCAATATCCTCAGTGTTCAAGTATAATGTTTAACATACCCAGACAGAAATAAGCTTTTAAAAGTAACATTGTAAGAATTGTTACTCAACTGATTTTACTATAGTCTTTATATTGATTCCACTCAGCCCAAAGGAAGAACAATGGAAGGGATTCCTTCACTGGGTACTTATAAAGATAATGTCATAAATAACAATAATAGCAGTTTATTGTATTCATCTCATGATAGGTGCTGCTGTGATAAGGATTGATAAACATTGATTCAGTCCTTACAGTAATTCAATGAGGATGATAATATTACTTCCATTTCAAAGAGAGGAAAACTAAGGCTAGAAAGTTCATGTGCCCGAGGTTAAACATTTAATAAATAAGTGTTGAGATGATTTAATACCGTCTGGAATGAAAACTAAATAAAATTTATTTTACCTTTTCTTTTTTTTTAAATTTCAATGCGGTACAAGTGGCTTTTTGTTACATGGATGAATTGTATAGTAGTGAAGTCAGGGCTTTAGTGTACCCATTACCCTAATAATATACATTGTACCTGATAAGTAATTTTTCATTCCTCACCTACCTCCCCCCCTCCCCCCATCTGAGTCTCCAGTGTCTATTATACCACTCTGTATGACCACATATAGCCATCGTTTAGCTCCCACTTATAAGTGGAAACATGCAATATTTGTTGTTTCATTCCTGAGATACTTCACTTAGGATAATGGCCTCCATTCCATCCAGATTGCTGCAAAAGACTTTATTTCATTCTTTTTTTATGACTGGGTAGTATTCCAAGGTGTATATATACCAAATTTTCTTTATCTACTCATCAGTTTTGGGGTACTTAGGTTGATTCCATATCTTTGCAATTGTGAATTATACTACAAGAAACATATGAGTGCAGGTGTCTTATTGATGTAATAATTTTTTTGCCTTGTGTAGATACCCAGTAAAGAGATTGCTAGATTAAATAGTAGGTCTACTTTTAGTTCTTTGAGGAATCTCTGTACTGCTTTCCATAGCAGTTATGCTAATTTACAATCCCACCAACAATGTATAAGTGTTCCCTTTTCACTGCAAATGTACCAACATCTATTGTTTTTTTAACTTTTTAATAAAGGCCATTCTGAGAGAGGTAAGGTGGTATCTTCTTGTGGTTTTAATTTGCATTTCCCTGGATGATTAGTGATGTTGAGCATTTTTTCATATGTTTATTGGTCATTTATATATCTTCTTTTGCAAAATGTCTTTTTGCCCGCTTTTTAATAGAGTTACTCGTCTTTTTCTTGTTGATTTGTTTGAGTTCTTATACATACACATTTGTGCATCTCTAGAGAAAACAATTAGCAATATGTGGTGGTTCCTTATTATTCCTCTTCAAAGAACTTTAAAGAAACCTTTTACTAGAGTTCACCAAATCTATTGCTCTTACTCTGTTTTCCATGCCATTCTGCTCCACCCCATCTGCCCTGAGAATGCTGTCTTCCTTACTACAGGGCTATCACTACTGTTTGCTGTTAATTCTCAGTCTCCTCAGTATCCTCGTCGAGATCTGGTTCCTCTAAGTCTTTTTGGATACCAAGACTTTTCTTTATCAGTTGACATAGAGGGAGATTTGCCTTCTCAGAAACAAAATGTCTATCACTAAGTTATTTTTTGTTGTTGTTTTTGTTGAGCCTGCTTTTTCCCTCCGTTTAATTTTCTCTCTCCTCTTGCTATATTACAATACTACTGCACAAGGACAGATGCATGAAAACCCTATTGGTGGGAAGCATCACTTCCTGGTGGAGGTCTATGCTGACCTTATTGAGTAGAAATATGGATACAATGTCATAGTTCCCCTGTGTTTCTTCTTTTAACTTGTTCTTAAATATTCTCTGCCCTCACCCAAGCTGGATTTAAGGAGTGCTTCTCTTGAACCATTTCATACAGACTATAAAGGCTATTTTTTACAAAAATGTACAAAATATCTGAGATATCAGGCTCTTACTTGCAATTGTAGTATTTTATGGAATATGAGGCTTCTCTTGCTATTTAACTGCAGTGCTTTGCTTTTTACTTGTTTTGCTACTTACTGAATGGGGAAAACAATACCAAAATACCAGGAGAGTATATAGGAAACCACCATTTGGAGAACACATGGAAGAAAAGGTATTTCAGAAATTGTAATGAGCATCTCGTATCCTCCAGGGCTCTACCAGTGCCCTCTTTTTTCTGACTGTGCTACTCTATTTTGTCTTTGCTGTGTTTGGGAGACAGCTGTTTTTTCCTTGACTCTTCTTTTTCTGCAATCCTACGATCTTCACCCCAGAGCCTATGAGGCTCTTTCATTTTGACCTACAGTATCCCTGCATATTGCAAAACCGAGCCCTGCCATCTAGACTGCCTTTCTGCTTCATTTTGCTCCTGACCTAAACCCCCCTGCTATTCCAGGCCTGGCCTCTCATGACCAGAGACTGCTGACTCATCCTGGCCTGTGCCAAGCTGTGCAGTCGCTTAGTGATGTGGACAGGAGTCGAAGGACTAGAATGAGATCACTGAACTCATTTCACTTGTTGCTTACGGTACAGTCCAGCATGAGCTGGAAATGTAGGAACCTCAGCCTCCCGAGCAGAAAGAGTAAGTAGATTAAACACACCGCATCACCAAGTCTTCAACAAGCAGTAGTCGGGTGGTGGGTGGGGGCTCGCTTTATCATGGCCATGGCCAGGGCATTCGGGTTCATCAGGAGTTTTCCTTTGTCCTCTCTTCTTCCTCTCCTCCACAGTCGCACCCTACCCCCCTTCCCTGAACTTCCCTTCTGAAAATGTCTGGATGGAACAGCAATGATCTGGGCAGAAATGAAATTTTACTAATAAGCAGCCTCCGCACAAAATCCTGGAACAGTGACACTGTTGAAACTGCTTAGTTTAGTTTGTCTACTGGGAACTCACATGAACTTCCCAACAGAATTCAAGGGGATAAAAAATATATTTTTTTGTTCTCCTTTTCTTTTTGATTCTCTTTTTCTTTCTGTTTTGAGGAAGGTAGTTTCAGGAGACATGGCTGCATTCTGGTGTGGTGTAAAGTTTTCCGTCGGGAGACAATAATGTACATTCCTCTGGCAGGACGGGATGGGTGTTTTTTTTTTTTGTTTCTCTTGCTGTTGTTTATTTATAAGACATTTCCTCTCAGTTAGTGGAAGTTAGATCGTAAGAGGCTCCAGTGATTTTCCTTCCACCTCCCCTCCCTAATTTCTGTGCTTCAGCACTCTGGAACACTGTGAACTCGACAAACTAATCAGAGCAGGGAGCTTAACAGCCAGGCCTGGACACTCTCAAGAGACTGTGTGCTGATTCTCAGTCGTCACTCGTTGGATCAGGAACCACAGTCCTGGTGAGTGGTGAGGTTCCAGAATTTGATGTGTCAAGGATTCTATTCTTGGTGTCTCAGAGGCAGGCAGGAAATAAAGGGTGTTTTTAAAGAGAAAAAATGTAATTAGAAAAAACTACCAAACAATCAAATGGAATGATGAAGATTTTTAGCGTGTGCAACGGAGAGCACTCTATGGACAATGGCAGAGCCTTGAGGCTATACTCAGGAGGAGCCTGCGGGCTTAGGTTTTGTGCTGCCACCGATGGATGGATGTCAGCCTTGACCTGCCAAGCAAACATGCTTGTGGGAGGAGGAAGATAGGTGAGTGGGTGGGGGCAGGGAGGTAGTATTCAGTGTGGTAGGAGGGAGGAAGTGAAAGTGGGTTAACTGTTCATTTGGAGTTTCCCTCTACCAACTTTTCATGCATCTCTGTTCTGAGCATTTGTGTTCTGTTCCCAGTACTTAACACACCCAGCTCAGCAGGAAAGAGTATCTATCGTGGATGTAGAGCAAAAGAATATTGTTAATATTGTTCTTCTAAAGATCGCTTTGCTAAGAACTGATTGCTTTTAAATGTTAGGAAACCCTCCCACCCAACCTTTGGAAAATATTATTTGTCACACCCTACTCTTTATTCTTCTGCATTCGTAGTATTAAGCAAAAGAATGCAATGAGAATCCTTATTTTGTTCCAGGGAAATTTATCATTCTGCCATAGGACAAATAGATGACTGTCGTCACAGTATTAAACCCAAATATAGTATTGTCCTCGATATAAGAGACTGTGAATGAGTGCTCTGGGAAGTTGTGAAAGGCATGGAGTGGGGGTGATTGCGTCCTGTCTGTTGTGAGACTAGCCCAGGAGTCCACAGACCAGATTGTGTAGCCAAAATGTACCTTCTATAATATGTCCATCTTAATAGCTCACACATGCCCTGGAAGTGTAATTTCAGTTGGAATGTGATTTTGTCCTTTACCGTCGGTCCCTCCTTAGTTTCTCTTCTGGAGATACTTGACCGTACTGTCCTTTCTCATCTTCTTTCTTATTTCAAGAATCTGGTATGTTCCAAAATATGAAGAGTGGAAAAAAACAAAAAAGCAAAAACCAAAAAAACATGGTGGCCATAAAAGCATTTGACTGTGTGGCAGCATCTGAAGTGAATTGCTTTTTGGAGAGAGGGGGAGTCTTTGATGTCCCCAATATGGTTCTCATAGGCAAAAACTTCTAAGAACCACAACCCAGCCTAAGGGGCACTTACTTGATGTTCTTAAATATTTGGAAAGAGATGCTATTTTATTGTTTTAGTTGTCCTTGCTATTAACACATTGCCAGTAGATTTCTCCTAAATGTTGAAAATGCTTTAGCAATAGTTGATTTTGCATTTAACCTGATGTGTATTATATGTGCCTGTTCTGTGTACTCTGGTCCAAGCTGGTATAGAGATTCAACATATTACATTGATACTTAGTTTTGGAATTTTGTATGTACTCTGAGTGATTCAGATTCTTAACCACAGAATTCACACATGCTCTTATACCCCAAGTTCCCTACAGAGACTGATCTCTGCTATGGCCTTATCAGGGTTTGTCAGTGACCTCTAGGGCAAAGAGTCAGTTTCCTGTCACAATTCCTGTAGTTTGTGAGGCTCATCAAATCCTCAGCTGTCACTGTGATAGGGAGCAGTCTCATAGTTTTATTAGGGCCAGTATGCTAAAAGCTTAGTGTTATAGAATTAGAAATATATATATATATATATATATATATATATATATATATATATAAATTAGTAAAATTTGCCTGTTTTAGTTAGCCCATGTTAGTTATTACTATATTGTTTGTGTGTGGGTATGTATATATAATGTTTCTTAGATGTTTTCTATTAGTTCTTTTATTTTCTAAAAAAGAAGTTGAATGGGAAATGTTGTTAAAATTTTGTAAATATAGTTTAAAAAATATAACTAGCTCTCAGGCCATTACCACCAAGACTTATGTAGGCGGTTGTGACTTCCTCAGTTAACACTCAAACTGTATGGACTCCCAGGAGAATTGTTCCCAGTCTCTGAGAGGGATGTCTATTAGGACTATGTTGAAGGCCAGGTAGATCTCTAACACTCTGGAAACATTTTATCATTGAAATCTATGACTGTATATAAAATTTTATAAGCCACTTTAAACAGAGAATAGGTAAACACAAATAATATCTAAGAGTATGTCCCAAGAGATGACATTTTTAAAAATATAATCTACCAGAGAGATTTTCTTTATAGTTGCTAAGATCTGGAGTTCCATGTGGCTGTGGAAGAATTTCATGGCTAAATTGAAGCATATAAAAAGTCAGAATTTGATTAGCATTCCTCTGATACAAAGGCAAGACAATGATGTATTTCTTTGTACTTAAATAGTTATATTAATATTACCTAATTTTTTCAATACCTAGATTATAAGCCTTTACAATATATTGTCAATAACTCAATTTTTCAGTGCTCACCTGGAAATTTTAATTTCATTAATTTAATGAGGATGCATGTTGTAAAATGTATATAATTTTCTTGCATGAGCATTTTAGATGTAAGCACTTACTATATGTTATACTCATTTAATTAGGCAGTCACAATTACACACAAGTGAAATTGCTAAATAACAGAATTGTGATTGCCCCAATAAGAAATTGTTCTTTCTTATTTGTATAGAAATGCTTTTTTGGTATTTATGTGATTCCCTAAGAAAGACACATATTTGTTGTTCATGCTACTCTATCCTAATATCTACATTAGCAGAATTTATTATCACAGATTACCTGATTCTTTTTGCTTCCTTTTACATGTAAATCACATTGGTTTAAATGAAATATAATAATTAGAAGATAAAATAAATGTTGAAAAAATTTTGATTTCCAAATTGTAATTATGACCACCATCATCAACTAAACTGTCCCAGATAACAGGGGGAAAAAGACAAAAATACATATTTAATAAAAACTTAAAAAGGAGAAGTTAATTCCTTGTATCATATTATTGGATATGTACGTTAGCTTGTAAATACGCACGCACACACACAAAATCACATACGTACGTTCAACTACTAAAAATATGACCAAATACTAGCCAGGCTTATTTGCCTTCAAATTTAATTAAATGTTTTACAAATTGACCATAAGTGAAATATAATTGACATTTTGTCACACTGACAACACAGAAAGTTTACACAAATACTTATGAACAATATCTATAAAAGGAAAGATTCAGTTAGCTGATAAGTTTGGTAATTATTCTTCGTCAAATATACATGTTAGGTTATCAATCTAAATTCTTTTTGAGTCAGGATCTTACTCTTTTGCCTGAGCTAGAGTGCAGTAGCCTCAGTAAAGCTCACAGCAACCTCAAACTCCTGGACTCAAGGGGTCCTCCTGCCTCAGTTTCCCTAGTAGCTGGGACTGCAGGTGCATGCCACCACACTCAGCTAATTTTTCTATTTTTTGTGGGGATAGGGTTTCACTATGTTGTTCAGGCTAGTCTGGAACTCCTGGCCTCAAGCTATCCATCCTCCCATTTCGGCCTCCCAGAGTGCTTGGATAACAGGCATGAGCCATCGTGCCTGGCCTATCAAATCTAAATTCTATTATGCACAACTTCAGAATATTCATTGCTAGATGTATAAAGTAGTTTAAAATTAAGAAGAAAGAAATTAAATTGATATTATCTTAAAATTGAGATTATATTTAATGAATTCACTTGATTGTGTAAGAACGAGTACATATACAAATTATCCAGTTTATTCTAGTCTCAGGTATTAAGCTGTTATGTTAAATATTTTGAGGCTGTATTTATACATCAGCAACTATAATTTTCCAAATACCTTTTCAAGATACCTAACCAAGTCACGTATCCTTGTCGAGTCACACTTTTTCTCTGAAGCTTTCCATAACACAAACTAAAAGTGATCTGACATTGGTAGCATTTTTAAAATCTATCTCTTTCATTTGGCACTTACATATTGCTTTGAATTGAAGTTTGAATGAAATTGGAAGTGGTTAGAGGGCAGGTATTGTATTTTATGTTTCTTTCTTTATCTCTTTCCTAACCAACATCAGATTGCCTCAATCTGAGTGGAGAACCAATGAATAGGTGATGAACCAATGAATGAATGGTTATCTACATGTCAGTGCATTCACAGTAAATATATCATACTTATCATAATGAAAGAATATGTCCAGAAAACAAATGAATAGATTCTTCTACATCTGAGCCTCTTAAACTCCTATAGTGGATCTTCCAACTAGCTGACAGCATCTACAGCCATTTGCTGAGGCAGCTTCTCTAGTCCCCACTATACTTGAGTAATTTCTGATGGGACATAGGGTCTTGAATTCGCAATAGTTCTGTTCATTTTCCAGGACTTAATGAGAGTGACCAAATACCCAGGTTGGTCAGCTCATGTAGTCAGAAAGTACCAACTTGCCTATAATGTATCATATCCACCAGTGACCTCTCCAGCCTGTCAATACTTGCTTACAGTTAGTCAGTGGTTCTTCCTTTCCTGAAACTCAACATCTAAGCAGCTCAGGCTGATGTCACGTGTGGAAAGGCTTAAGAACTGGCTATGAATGCCCTGTGAGCTAGACAGGGGAGGGTAGACAGAAACACAATAAAGAGCAGGAGCAAGAGGACAGGCAGCCAAATCATTTGCACTGTCTTAACAAGCACTAATTAAATGCCCTGTTTGAGGTAAATAATAGCTGAAAATAGCCTAGTGCAATTGTTTCTCATCGATGAGTAGAAAAATTGGTGGAGTTACTTGGTGCTGCTTCACTCATTAAGCTGCAGCACACAAGGCTTCTTCAAAGGAGAAGGGATCAAGTTGAGCCAGCCTCTAAAGTACCATTTGCTAAGTCCCATTCCAGCACCCTAAATGGTACCCTGCTGACAAAAATCACATCCAGAGAATAACTGCATATACTTCAAACTGACCCTAATAAACAATAATTTTTAAAAACCAAAATATTGTATAAAATGCACTTTAATCTTGTCTGTTATCAATGGTCAATCAATTTGGCAACCCTTAAACTACATCTAATTCTTTCCCCTAAACTGATTTTTTTCTAAAGCTTCAAACATATATATAAATAGAATGTTCCTTTTCATCTCTCCTTATTTTCCCTACTTACTCTCTAGTAAACTGAATTCCTAGATGTAAGCAGCCAGAGGGAGAAAGAGAAGTGATTTACATAATGGATAATTAACCCTTGAACAATGGAAAGTTAACTCTCCATAGACATGCCAAAAACTGAAATGTTTTGTTGTTGAATTTATTCTCCTTTGGGTGTTAACACATAGAGGACATCTCCATTAACACAAACTTGGCACCAAACAACCTGTTCATCTTCAAGCTATAAATGCCACACTCACCTTCCAGTTCATTCTGGCAGGATTTGTAATACGATGTCCTCTTGGGTAGTCATGTACAAACCACTCTGGGGGGCAAAATTGTATGAATGCCTAATCCAATTTTTAAAATGAAAGAAATGGATGTTTTATGAAAAACACCAAATATGGAAAGACACAAATTGTAATAAAAAAAAAAAGTATTAGCACCTTGCACCTCCTGCTAATTGCCTTCCTAGTCAAAGGGAACCAAAATAGTGTAATAAATGTTAGAGGTACATCATGAACAGAGTGCAGAGTATTTTCTGAACTGCTCAGCAGCGAATTGAAAAAGAGTAGCAAACCTTAAACTATCCAAGCATCCTTACTTTTGGCTCCTACCCTTTCTGGGACTCATCTACTTCGTTTTTCTAATGAGGGTAATAGTACCCATTCTACTTACATACCAGTATTGCTATGAGGATCAGATTACAAAGGCCATTTCTTCATTATTTCTTCATTATATTTATTAAACATGGATTTAACATTCACTCATTCATTCACCCATTTATGTATTAATTCAAGAAGCATTTTTGGACTCCCTACTCTGTGTCAGCTATTATTCTAGAAGCTATAGATCTATTCACTTGTTAACAAGTATTTATTGAGCAGCTCATAGGATGTACCCAGCACTATTCCAGGGGCTGGGGATCCTGCAGTAAATAAAACAAACAGAAATCTCTCATAGTACTCATAGTTCTCATAGTACTTTCCAGGCGCAAAATAGTGTTAAGCTGACTGTACCTTGGAGTAATGGGTCAGAGAAAGCCTCACAGAAGAGCTACTAAATCCATGCTGGACTTTGAAGGGTTTTCCCAGATGGTCAGAAGAAAGAAGAACATTCAGTAGGAAGACAGCAGGGCAAAGGCACTTAAATAGGAAATAGCAGGGCAGAGTTGGGGGGAAAGTATCACTGATGTTTAGTAGGGGAATGGGGAGAAATGGTGCTGTAGATGTAGGCAGGGAACAATCACGTTGCACCTTGATTGCCATGCAAAGAAGTTTTAGCTGCATCTTGTGGCATTCAGGGAGCCATTGGAAGGTTTTAAGTAGAGAAGGTTAATGATCAAATTGTGTTACAGAAAATCATCCTGGCAGCAGGGTAGAGGGTAGATTGTAGGAATGGGAGAATAGAGGCAGGAAAATGAGTTAGGAGGCAACTGAAATTGTTCAGACAGGAAACAATGAAGCCCTGAAATAGGACAATAACTGTGGGAATAGAGAGAGGAGGAGACATGTTCAAGAGATAAGAGGCAAAATGGACACAATTTAATAACCTTTGGGTTGGGCGTCAAGAGAAGGAATTTTGGATTGCTCCCAGGTTTCTGCCTCATACAACTAAGCAAGAAAAGCGATGAGGAGGAGGAACAGGTTTTGTAGGCTGGGGGAAGAGGATACATTTGCTTTTGAATGTGTTTAATTTAGGGATGCTGGGGGAGCATCCAGACTGATACCTGGTAGGCAGTTGGATTTAGTCAGGAATGCAGGAGATAGGTCAGGGACAGAGATACAGAAGTTTGGCTGTCATAGGAATCATCAACATCATGGATTGTGATGGAGTGGACATGTCTCAAGCAACGTAGTAATATACTGAAAGGAGGCAAAAGGGAGTAGATCCTTGAGTACAGCACATTTGTAGAATGGAGAGGGGAAGAGGAGCTTAAAGAGGAGCTTATCATTAGCAATTATTATGTGCCAGTCACTGTGCTGGGTGGTGGGGGAACCAAGACAACTGGCACCCAGATCCTGACCCAGAAGTATCCACAGCTTGTACAAATGTAAGAAATTATTATTACTATCACCACCACCCATAGGATAATACTGACAGAGGAAATGCCCAAGCATAACAGGGAAAGTCATGCAGAATATTTAATTAACATCAAGAAAGATTATTACAAAGGAAGAATTCTGGAAAGTTTGTTGCATGCATTTTTGCTATACAGTTTATTTCTGAATTTTCTAATGCTTGTGTGTGTATGTTCCAGTGTTAGCATGGGTTCAAGCTATTGGCAAAACAAGCCAGGTGTAAATTATGGTAGAATTGAAATCGATAGTGCTTTGAAGCACTGGAGTGCCCAGTTCACATCAGGGCGTGCGTCTGTGTTCACTGAAACATGGCTATCAAGTGCACCCCGAGTCATTAGATGTGTTATCCAGTGAATAACAGCATAATGATATTTTAGCAAAGCAGACTTATGATAAATTCTGCTTTAGTGAAACTCCATATACAGAGCAATTTCTCCTGGCCGTGTACATTGCATGGCAAAGAAAGGATATCCTGCTGCGTATCAGAAGGCTGTAATTTCATTTAGGGGTTCTATTGACATCGTAAACTGCAAGTGCAGAGCTCAAGTGGCTATTTAAGTCATAGGAACTTCAAGCTAAAATTACTGCCTAGTCCTAATCGCCACCTCCAGGGGACTCATGCCTATACATATGTGCTTTATGTTTCTATCTTTGTGTCTATAAATACTCAGTCACTCCAGGGGATGAGGTGATAAGCTGTCCTAAAATATGACAGGTATCTGTCACCTTTGCAGCTGGTACAGGCTTAAGGGCTAAAAGTAGTTATATTATTCATTGAAGGTCAAATGATAATAGGGGCCAGAATTCCCCAACCAAGTTCAGAGTACAGGTATTCCTGTTTTTCTGCTTTAAGACATTTTCTACTCAGTTTAAGGTCAGGATTTTCCAGCATATTGAGGCTAGAGAAGGAGGGACTTCTACATTTTCCCGTATGGCAGGGTTTACAACCTATAAGTTCTTGCCCCAACTTTCCCCTCTGCCTCGACATTTGTGAAAATAATAGTACTGTAGTCTTGGTATTCAGTAAGGTGCAGGCTGTATAGTGTCTCATGAAGGCAATTCCCTAGATATCTAACAAGGACATTCTATCTTGATATACACTCAGACTAAAAATAGGAAGCCATATTTGTGTTGAACGCTTATACTCTAAGGAAAATAAATTGATATAAAATTGTAAATTGTCAAATAGTATTTACTAAATGATGTTTGGAATTGACTCCATGAAACCAATAAGGAGAGATTCAAAGTTAATCATGTTTCTCCTTGGTTCATAATGAAGATTTCATGTTCATGCCCCTACATGAACAATCAACTTTGTCAGAAGTAGGCAGTATAAAATTGGACACTGTAGTCTAACTTTCTTCAGCCATTATGCTGCTGAAGTTTGATTTGGTCACTGTTCTTCCTGTGCTTGGGATTCATCTGTCTATATGCTTTTTTAATAAGAAATCCCAGCAGAATTATCATGGTTCAAAAATCACAGTAATAATGGAATTTATAGCTCTTAATAAGGTAACTCTATTTTATAGTTGTCTTATTAACCCTTATGTTGCCCTGTAGTGAAAGGAGATGTAAAGAGCTAGAGAACCACACTTAGTGGGCTGAAACTAAACTTTTTGCCTTTTGTATTAGCCTGCCCATTGTTCCAGTGCTTTATCACAATACTTCTTTGCTTAAGTAGTACAATTAAAAATTAAAGTCTATTAAGAGCCAATCTGTTACACTAATACTTTCATTATATGCCTAAACAACATAATATGCCATTGTGATGTTTCTGATAATGGCTACTGCTCTGATATGAATATCCTCAAATCATTTCCATGTATGGGAATATAAAATATATATATATATTAGGTAGTCATAAATAAGCTCCAAGATGAAGTAGTGCAACTCTCCTAAATCTAGGAAGTAGAGAAGCATGATTAAGAGTGAAGACTGCTGTGTTCTACAGGGGAATGATATTGGGAAAACTATTTAATTCTCAGTGCCTCAGTTTCTTCATCTGCAAATTAAGGAGGAGGCTGGAGAAGGAGGAGGAAGAAGAGGAAGAGAATCATAAATTTATTTCATCATGAAATTACTGTGCAGAGTAAATGCTCTAGCTGCTATCATCATAATTACCATTATCCTCCTCCTCATCATCATTTATTTCTATGTTATAGGATCATGGTTAATGTCTGTTAGAAAAAAACCTACATGCACAGACAAAACATATATACACACATGCCACCCACCTAGGGATGCCTCATTTGTGAGGTTAAGCTTTACCTACATGTTAATATTAACCTAGGCAGGGAAGATACAACGAATCCATGGATGAAGTAGGCTTGGTACAGAGTTCAGCCTGGTTTCAAGTAGCTCATACAAGATCACTTTGTTCTTGGGCCTCACTCCTTTCAGCTACTCACCCTGGTTGCTCTCATCTCACTACTTAAGTCCTTCACATCTGTTTTCACTCCAAACTGTAAATTCTATTAAGCGTGGTCTAGTCCAGGTCTATTGATCAGTTCACCATTATATCAATAGTTTCAGCTCAATACATAAATGTATGTTCAAAGAATGAATGGATGAATATCCTTCCATTTTCAACCTCTTGACTTAGGTCCTAGTACTGACTACTTGATGGGCTAAATGCTAACCTTGTTGTCCACCTGGGCCACCCTATTCACTATTCCTAGTTATCATTCCCAGTCTTCTAGTCCAAACCCTCTTAATTATTTTTATTTTCTTACCTGATAATGAAATCCTCAACACCAATACCCAGTCAATATAGCAAGCCTGCCTTCCTATTTGCTTCATCTTTTCTTTCATGGAACTCTGAACACCACCCTAGAGCTTTGTTCCTCATGCCTCTGCCTATGCTTTATTTCAAATTGGAATTTGAACTTTCATCTTACAGGTGATTCATTATCCATTTGCATTTTAATCTGATGCCCTTGGCTCTAATCTTGATTCTGATCTTCATATTATGTTATTCACATACCCCTTTCCTTATTTATCATATTTTGAGAAAAATACATTTATGTAATTAATGAGTGAAAACGGATATCAAGCCCTATCTGCAAGAAACAGCATTAACCTTAGCAGACTGTATGTTGTACCAATTGTTTTGCCTCCCACAGTGGTAAAGACTTCTTAGCTCCTTGATGAATTTCAGAGATCTTATATCCTGAACTTGGTCTCAGTTGCCCTATACCTCCTCTATCCCTAGGCTAGCGCCAACTACATTCAAAACTTAATCACTGTCCATTTTAACTGGAAAATGTTGGCATTAATGTAGTAGTGTGTCTAATAATAGTATCACATATAAAAAAGAGAGGATCTAACAGTAAAGTGCAACTTTGTTGAAGCTGGTAAAGACCACTGACCATTACACGTTAATACTTTTAATCCTTTTATTGCCACTTTCTCTCTTTCTTTTTTTTTTTTTTTGATTCTTACAAAAAAAGTGAGAAAAGTTTTTTTTTTTAAAAAAGAGGTACAATTTAAATTTAGAAACAGTTATGATGCTAAACTAAATTAGTAATTGTCACCATAGTTAACAATGTTACTGATATCAGAGACACTAAACCTGCTCACAAGGAGCTTAGTTTTTATAGTCTTATTGCAGATATTAGTAATTAGATCCTAAAACTAAATGGACACTACAAATCTATTATGCACCAAAATGTGTGATAAAGAAAGGCAACAAATGCTACCGGAAACTGCTTCATGGTGGCCTAGAGTGGTATGTGAAAGAATGATAGATAATAGAGGGAAAACTTTAGCTGTAGATCTAAAAGCTGGACATTGAATGATAAAGGAGTAACAGCTCTTTTTGGAGGGAAACAAAGATGGCATCCAGTGGTGTGATATGGGAAGACGAGGAAGTGGGGAGGATGGAGAAAAATGCCAGCCAGTTGGAAAGAAATGGATGTATATAGGAAGTAGCAAAATTAAAAATGACATCCATGTTTTTAAAGGTTAGGATATGGATTTCAAAAAGCAGATGGAGTCCAGAATTTATTCTTTGTGGGTGTTAAGAACAATGGCTGTCACACAGTTAAAACACAATAAGGAGTTTGCTGAATGATTGAAACATTTTACAGGCCAAGCAAAAATAATGCAAGCAGTATTTTAGACGTTAACCTGGCTATGCTGAGGTCCTCAATCCCCTGACTACCCATCAGTACCAGTCCATGGCCTGTATTCAGAGCTCGGAGGCACCTGCCCAGCCCCCCAGCCCTGCCATCCTTGGAAAAATTGTCTTCCCTGAAACCAGTCTCTGGTGCCAAAAAGTTTGGGGACCTCTGGTGTACCGGGTAGATTGAGAGGGTTGAAACTAGTCAGAGATGCCGCCTGAGGGACAGTTACAGGAATTCAGAGGTAGAGCAATCAAGACTCAAATACAGTCGTGACTGTGGAGGTAAAAAAGAAACATTTCAGAAACATTAACAACATTTTCCATGTCTCTTCCCACCAACCCTAATCCTAGTAGCACCTAGGATTAGGTAACTAACTGTAAACTCCTACATGTCTAATCCCTTTTGCCTTTTGATTTGCCTTAGTAAAGTCCATTACTTCTCATGGGGTGGGGCCACTCAAGTCTCCAACCAGTGAGGGCTTCCTGAACAACATAATATCCTGAAGTCTGACAATTTGGAGCATAAACTCAGGAACACACAGACCCTTCTGGGTTCCCATTTATGAGTTCCTGATATGACTCTGAGAGACTGAGAGACTCTGAGAGAGCTGTCACATTATCATAGAGTGCTGATCTGCACAGGGGGATTCAGGAGGGGCATTCATTCTAGGTTCTGTAACTATACTCACAATATAGTTAAGACTGACTCCTAAAATAGTGATGGAACTCATCTCCTAGGTTTTCTCTCTTCCTTCTTCATTTCAATCAGATCAGCACTGAAAAGAAATCTCAGGAGAGAGTGTATGGTAGCGTAGATTTCAAAACCATCTCAAGCTCTCTTATTACATATGAGGCAGTCCCAGAGATCACAAGAGTGTTCTGGGACTTGGCTGTGAAAAACAGTGTTCATTAACTTGCTATTGCTGTGTGCCTGGTTCACCCATCATTATCTAACATGCATACAGTTGGCCATTCTTTAGAAAGTTCTGATATTTTTTGAAGGGTAACAATTTGACCAATATATTACTTCTATATTCAACTTCCTTTGACCTAGAATTGTGTGTATGTATTTCTTTATTCCTTTCTTAAGGCATGTGCCCCATTTTATATTATGGTTATTTGAGTGAGTGCCTTTCACTGCTTCCCTACCCAGAGCTCCTTCTAGGTAGGACCAGGCCTTACTTTTCTTTTTGTCTTCTGGGTTCAGCAAAATATGTGTCCAACAGTAAAACTAGCAGTACACATTTGTAGCCTTTCCTGATTTCATGGATTTTGAACAGGAACACTGTTCTATGAGTTTTCCATCCTGATCTCAAAGTTTATAAGGTGGAAAATACCTCCTAAATGCCAAGCTCTCCTGCCTTTCCAGCCAGTCAATCCCAGGTATATGGTAGGCCTAATTTTGCCCTGCAGTTGAGATAGGGAATGTGAAATTGATGGCTCTGCTTGCC
This sequence comes from Microcebus murinus, assembly GCF_040939455.1. NCBI lineage: Eukaryota > Metazoa > Chordata > Mammalia > Primates > Cheirogaleidae > Microcebus > Microcebus murinus. The sequence continues at coordinate 57,745,308 of NC_134104.1, read as the reverse complement.
AGGCCTGTCTGTCTGCACAGCACAGAGTAGTACCCTTTAGAGGAAGGGTGTTTGGAACATTAAACAAGAACTGTGTGACTAGGAGATCCATCGGCCTACAATGGAATGACAAGTTTCTGCCCACAAACTGGGGTTAAGACCTGCATATTGATGCTTTTTTTCACCCATTTGTGAATAATGGGTCTCACCCCATTAGTGGGTGCATGTGTTATAACACTAGAAGCTGTTATGCATTCTCTGTAGGTCTGTGTGAGGAAGCTGTAGATATACATAAATATGTACTTGCCAACAGATCTCTGTATTTATCTGCCTGTCAGTGGGAGCAGACAGGGCACAGCTCTTTGATGGGCAAGAACTGCAGGTCAAAACTATGCTCTTGCTGCTGCTGCTGCTGCTGCTGCTGTGGTAACTGCTGTGGCTTTATCATTTGAGTCCTGAATGAGGGTAGAGGCAGCTTGTTGGTTGTTGTTGATACCTAATCTGGGAGGCAAGTTCTGGTTGCTGACAGAATTAAAGAGACCTTGCAAATACTGACTGCCAATGTTCTTGTGGCCAGTAGAGATGGACTCTCAAAACCATGCTCACCCACCATCTATAATACTTTAGTTGTGCTTCAAGAGTCTACATATCTCTGCTATCTTCAAACACTGTTTCTAATGCTGTTCTAATACTGTCTAACCCTTGTGGATTCTGCCCTGTCAGGTGTATTTGCTGCTGCAGGCCATACCACTAACTGTATCTTAGGCTCTACCACACTCATTCTCTCTAAGGAGGAAAAAATCATTGTGCTTCAAGCTTCTAAGGGAAATAGTTTACTAAACCAAGTGCTTCACTTTAACAGCAGTTATACCCCTACATCTATCTACATCATTGACCTCGATCTTCATAATCTCAGTATGCATTGTGCCTTATGAGAAAAAGGATTCTTTTCCCAAAGTAAAGCCATAATAATGATAGTAAACTGAATTTTACATTACTTTGTGTATAACAGAGCAAAGCAAGCAGAGCAAACTTGTGTTTTTAATCTAGGCCTGTTTACCAGTTTAATTTGATAGTGAGAATTAATTGTGTGATTCTTAATATAACTGCAGTACAACCACAATTAACAGACATTCTTTATAGTCATTGCTCCTCCCTCTCATGCTTATAAGAGGGAATGGACCAATCTCTTCCCTAAAATACAATTTTCCTCAAGATTGTGGAATAATTGCAAGAGAGGTGACAGGAACATTTTTGCTTCTTGGTTAGTTTTCTTGGTAAGTCAAAGAGCAGAAGAGTTTTGTCTGAGATAGAATCTGTAAGGAAGTAGACTGAATTATCAGAGAGATGAGATGATGTTAAGGAGCTTATTTCTACCTGTCAAGAAGGAGAGATGTTTCACTAAGCAGGTGAAAGACAGAGCTCAAATGTGGAGGTTTCTTTTCCTGTTTATTTATGTTTGGTTTTCTTTATAAATTATTATTATTATGGTTAATATCTCTGGGATACAAAATGAGCAGACTGATTTTTCTGAAGATCATCTCCAACATGGTAGAAATTAAATTTGATCAACCAGATTGGCAGGCAATGAAATAAAAATTAAAAGAAAAGAAATCCTCTGTAACAATTAAAGGAAGTTGACTGAGCATATGCTTTTATTTTTTAATAAATTAGGATAGATACTTAGGAATTACAGATTGATGCTTCTGTGGAAATGAGCTAGTTTAGAACCTCATTTGACTTTTTTCTGTTGTTGAAAACCCTAAAACTCAGTGTATCTATCTAAAGTTATGAGTTTATGGTTTGCTATGCCAGTCTGTACCTGCTTCAGAGGCACAACAAAAGCACTGAAATGGGATGATTCATTAGGAATGAAGAAATTTTTTAGCTGCGGTGCCAAAGGTTTCTCTAGGACAGTGTTTCCCAAACATCCCTGGTCTAAGAATCACCAGGGTCACCTGTGAAATAATGCACATTCCTGAGTCCACCCCAGACCTAGAGAATCAGAAACTTCCATGGAGAGGCCTTGGCATTTGGATCTGAAACAAGAAAACTAGTCAACCGTTATGATAAAGAAAGTTTGGGAAATACTGTTCTAATGGTATTTTTTTAGAATGCAAAAAGAAGGGAAATGATATATTAAATTATTACATATAAAAGTGATCCTATAGATACATATCTCCCTGTACTCTTCCGACGAATTCAGAGCCATTTCAAAGAATGAAAGAACAGCCTTTTATAGAGCAGTGATTTTTTTGAAGCATCTCATATCTCTCCTTGGTCCTCCATATCAGTGACCTTAATACGTTATATTCCCCACACCCTCACTCCTTACCTGTGCTTAATAAATGGTCATCACATGAAATAAAAGTTTCTAGATTAAAAATTTAGAGCTTGAGTTCTAGTTCTGGCTGGAACACAGAGCTGTGTCACCTTATCTGAATATATACCTTCTCAACACTTCAGTTTTACATTTGAACAATAAAGGGGTTGCAAAAAGATGTAATCATACCAGTTCTACATTGTTGCAAGTATTAAATGTCTTCTGCAACCTTGTTTGGGGAACTGTAAGTATATATGATGATTTTAGTGCTTGATGAGAATATATGTTCAAGTATAGGAACGTCCATAAGTATTATTTACAGACTGTTTCCTACATCTAAAACCAACTTGAGTCACAGTTTAATGTAAGATAATCAACTCTTTTGGAAAATTTATTTTCTGCTCTTGGCTGCTAGAAGTATCTTCCAGGAGAATTATTGACAAAGGTTTGTCATATTGACAGCCCCATGATGGATCTGGATTTCTTAAAAGAGTAAGAGAATGAATGAATGAATGAATGAATGAATGAACAATCAATCGTGTGCCTATTCTAGGTACTAACACTTTCAAGTCCATGGAGGCAAGAAAAATGATATCCTTCAGTTCAATGTTGGGGCACTGGTAGCAAAAATAATTTTTGAAATACACAAAAATGATCATGACTTGGGTTGCTATAAAGCTATATGGTAACTATTAATACTTGGTTGGGTACAGCAGAAAAAATAGGAAGGAGAAAAAGTGCTGCTCCAAAGGTTCAAAGGTGAAGACAGAGAAGTGTTGTGGTGGTGGGGTTATGTTTCCTAAACTCCCTCGTTGTCTCAGCATGCTTTCAATGTAAATACACATGTGGCAGTGGCCTATGCACTCATTCACACTTCAGGGAAGCCCATGGTTTCCTTTTCTTCTCCATTTTAGCAGTGGGCAGCCTGCAACCTTTTGATCAAGCTGACTTTGTACGTTTCATGACTGAACTCAGCTATGCCAAACATCCTTGAGGAAGTTGACATTTGTGTACTTTGAAAGAAAAAAAAAGAAAAGTGAATCCCAACTGCTTCCTCCTGCCCTTTTGATTAAAAGAACGGTAAGTCAGCAGGAGAGGTGCTGCTTTTAACAAGCAGGGGTGTGCAGCAACTGATTGGTATATTTCTTTGAAAAAAAGTAGAAAAGATTGATGTTAAACAACACTAATCAGAGTTGATTACAGGGACTGAATGAATTCATTGATGGGAAAGAGCTATGGTTCCAGAGACAACAAAAGAGATTAGATAATAGTTAGGGGAATAGTATTTGGAATAGTTCTGCTCATTTCTGACAACCAGGAATCAGCACCCCTAGCTCTTTAACCATTCCTTGAAATAGGCATATATGTACAATAAGTGCAGTTCTCTGCTGGGAACACTCTTGCCGAGCTCGGAATGACTGGCTCTTTCACTTCATTCAGATAGATCTCAGCCTTCCATGATCACCTTATCTAAAGTAGCACCTCTATCACTACCTGGTGGGCCTGAAACCTTATTTCCTGACATTCCCAAACATCACCCCCTGCTCTGTCTAGAACCACCTGTGGTTCCCTGAATGAACCATACTCTGCCTTCTCTGTACTTTTTTATTTTTTCTGTCACCTCTACCTGGTATCCCTTTCCACCCTCTCTAATCTTTGCCTGGTCAACTTCTTCTATCCCTTAAGTTTCAGCTAAGGCACCATCTCCTCAAAACTTGCTATTGAACCTCCTTATTAAAAGTCAAAGTTCCACGGCTCTGTTCTCCTACAGCGATTTATGCTTAACTCAATTATAGCAGCTTATTGCCCTGCGTTACAATTACTAGGATATGTACTTTCTTTTCTCCCCACAATACTGAAAACTCAGGAGCAGAAACTATATTTTTTATCTCTGTATTTCTCTGCAAAATACACAGAACATATTGAGTGTTTAATTAATATAGATGAATGAATGAATGAATGAATGAATGAATGGGTACTCTCTACGTACCTACCTCCACGTTTAAAAATCATTGCCTAAAATAAATAACAGAGCCCATAGGAAGAAATTATTACACAGAATGAATAATTCACTGGTTATCTTTTTACCAAAAAAGTCACTGGACAAAAGAAATGAGCAATTTAATTGGGGGCTCTCACCCCTACTCTTTTCTGTGGCTTCTAGGTTGTTCCAGACAACACTGTCGGGGAAAAAAAGAGATATAAATATATATATATATACACACACATATATATATATATATATGTTTGTGTGTACATATATATGTATGTGTACATATATATATATGGAAGTCTTTGGGGAAACAGCTTAACTGATGCTAATAATTTCTGACCAGTGAATTAATGTATTGCTTATTTTATAAAACTTATGCTACTGCTATTACATTTATTATTAATTATAATACACTGTCTATATAGGCTTCTCCTTTAGGAAACTCCAAGCACTTGATATACATCATCAGCCTAATGCTAGATATTCTGCCTCATGTTAAGAATTTTATGCATGCTGACTATATCACCTGAGTGCAGGGGTCCTCAAACATTTTAAACAGGGGGCCAGTTCACTGTCCCTCAGACCGTTGGAGGGCCAGACTATAGTTTAAAAAAACCTATGAACAAATTCCTATGCACACTGCACGTATCTTATTTTGAAGTAAAAAAACAAACGGGCAAAAACACCCACATGTGGCCCGCGGGCCGTAGTTTGAGGACGCCTGCCTGAGTGCTTTAGAAGATTGATAAATATTAGCTCATTCACAAATATATTTTTACTTATTTTTAATAATTTCACACATCCAAACTCCTTAAGAAATGTGTTTTCTTCTTCTTATATAGCAATAAGTGGGCATCCAGGCCTTCTCCACTCAACATATGGAAAGTAGAACATGTAGGAAATTGCCCTATGCTTTTAAAGAGGATTCATCCCAATTTGTTCATATTTGAAACATTTTAATGTAATTTTACATTTTACCGGTCACTTTATTGGGTTTAGAAATAAGTAAACATTTAATAACATCATAAGAATGCTACAGGCTAGACAGGGAAGAACCTGAAGCATTTTATGGTCTTAAGACACCAAATAACTGTTTTACTACGTTTGCCCAGATGTTGGCTGCACTGGTGGCTAAAAGTTAGGAGAATATTAGGGGGTTCAGGAACCATTTTATCATTGCTTTGCTACTTTTATTTTTATTTTTATCTGAGATTATTTTTAAAGTAGTTTTTAAATATATTTGTTTAATTGAATAGGTGGGCTGTATATTTCCAGAGTTCGAAATTTGAAACTATATAAGTCTTCATGGAAAAACCCCATCTCTTTCTCCCCATCCACATCTCTCCCCTTCCACTCCCATAGGTGGCTACTTTAATTAATTAATTTTTTATTAATATGTAATCTTCCAGTGGTCTTTTTATGCAAAAAAGCAAATATATATCCCTCCACCTTCTCACATAAAAGTTAAACCACTTTATACACTGTCTTAATCTTTTATTCTCCAATATGTCTTGCAGGTCTTTCCATATCAGTATATAGAGAGCTATCTTAATCTTTTTCTTTTGGTTGCACAGCAGTCCATTATGTAAATGTATCATAGTTTATTCTACCAGTCCTTATTGAGAAACAATTTTTGTCATTTCAAACAATACTCTAGTGAACAACCTTATATATAAATCACTTCATAGACATGCAGGTTTATCTGGAGGTTAAATTCTCAGAAGTAAAAATTATTGGTCAAAGGGTTACATGCATCTTAGATTTTGAGAAATTTTGCCAAATGATCTCAACAGGGGTTGGATCACTTAGCAACCCCATTATCAATATATGAAAGTACCTTTTTACCCCAGCCTCAACAAAATAGTGTTTTGTTAGGCGTTAGGATATTTGCCAGTTCTATCAGTGAAAGATGGTACCTCCATTTACTTTTCATTTACAGTTTTCTTATTATAAATGATGTAAGCATCTGTTGATGTGTTTAATAGATATTAGTATTTTTTTTCTAAAAGATATCTGTTCATCCCTTTTGCCTTTTCTTTCTATTAGGTTATTAGTCTTTCTCTTATTGATTTCTTGCTATTCATACATCATGGTGATAATCCTTTTATCTATATGAACTGCAAACGTTTTCCCACTTTGTTTTTTATTACTTTACTTATGGGTTTGGTGTTTTTGCCATACTGAAGTTTGTTTCTAATATAATCAAATTTACCAAGCTTTTCTATGTAGCTTCTAGATATTGAGTCATAGGTAAAAAGTCCTTTCCCATGCCAAGATTATAAAAAAATTTGCCAGTGTTTTCTTTTAGTACTTTGATAGTTTCTGTTTTTATATCGAAAGATATGATCCATTTAATTCGATTTTTAATTCAGAAGATATTTTCAGGATAAAAATGGATCTGAGTTAAAAGAAGCCTTACTGTTCTCAGAGCTTGATCGGCTGTGGCTGACCTACTATCATTTGCATAGTATACTAAATCACATTCCTTTCTTCCAGTAGGATGCAATATAATTATACTGAGAAAGAACAATCTGGACTTAAAAAAATAAAATTAAGAACAACCACGGTCAGCCCTTTAAGGTGTTCACCTTTTCTCTTTCTATGTCGCTTTTTGGGTTTTTGCTTATTATTTCTTTATTTATCTTTTTCTGTGTGAGGGCCACGTACTAGCAGAAAGGCATAAACTAATGATGTCATTTATTGGTTCAAATTCTAGTACTGTATGCAATTCAGAACTCAAGTCTCATTGATAGTGAAGTACAAACTTGTATGAAATAGTGCATAGAATATAGCCCTTGGAGTCTGAAGCCCTAAATTTTCTGCTGTACTCCATTGCATCTCTCTGTCATGATTTCCATCTGCATAAAATGGCAAAAATGCAAACATTATTTCAGTAATAATAAGAAAAAAATAGATACACTTTTAAAAGTGCTTTGAGTTTTACAGAAAATTAGTTTATGAAGTAATTAGCTGATGATATTTTCAAATTATATAGTATAGGAGTTTTTGGAGGCAGTTTTATGCAGAATGCTTTTTTTTCTATACCCCAATTAATATTTGCTTACCTTCCTCTGTATTTTGCCTTCGTTTTTTTAAAGCGGTCTTTCAACAAGTATCTGTTCTAGGTGCTGGATACAACAGAGAGCAAAACTGACACATACAAATATTCCTTGTTTTCAAAAGCTACCGTTTGGAGGGAGGGAAGGAAAATAAACAAATACGCTCATAAAAGGTAAAGAAAGCATGTCAGAATTCAGTAAGTGTGATAGAAAGCAATAAAGAGGGAGCAGAATAGAAGTGTTGGGAAAAGGAGTGTTTCTATAATTACTGGAAGCAAAGAATCCTAAACATTTAACAGTGAGCCTTAAAAGATATGTAAGGAGATCTCAGAGTTCCACATATGCTGAAATGACTGTGTATCATAGGAAGAACCTGAATCAGACATTTATAGGTAATCAACATTTATGAACATGCTGGCTATATTCAAAATCAAATGACAGCTTATGTTAACCTTTTCTACAGATATCTCACATGTGGTTAGGATACTCACCTCTGTCATCTCAGCTAGACTCACTATTAGCCTTTATGCAACTGTATAAAACTGAGAATGAAGGACCAATGCTGATGTGATTAGGAGCTGGTAAGATTCTTGTTCAAATCATGTGAGATGACTAACTTCAATAGATGAAGCATGATAATCTCAGCTGGAGTAGGACTCATTAGATATGAGGACCTTTTCCCCACCACGGATGTAACATCTTCCCTGTGGAGCCTAAAGACCAGAGGTTATGATGGATTACAATACTCTTTACTTAAATTATGAAAGCTAGAGAGTTGTTGACTGAATTTTCTTCAGGCCTAGATTATTGACAGAGTGATATTCTTTGGTTGGTACTCAAGTTCCCCTGTGATCTAGCCCAATTTACCTTCCCAATTTTATTTCTCACTACTCCCTTTCACAAGCCAAATGATTTGTTTTTCCTAATGCATGATGACCTTTCTGTTCATTCTGTTTATTCTGCTTGAAATGATTTCTCCTTCCTCTCTATACTTTGAAATCCAAAGTATCCTTCAATACCTAGTGTAAAGCATCCTCCATCTGGGATCTTTTTTGACCATTTCTAAAGGCCATGACTCATATCTATTTTAGGGAGCTATTATCTATTATCTATCAATTTAGCTATCTATTAATCATCTATCATCTATTTATCTGTCCTTCCCTAAGATACTTGATATTTATTGTATGATGAATAAATAAATTAACTTTCTTATCTTTAGAGACAAGAAAGATATAAGATGGGAATAAAGGACAGATATATGACTACGGGCAAATAGTAAAATAAAGATAGTTTTGAGTGTTTTCTATAGTCTGCTTGCACCAGTATATTATATACATTATGAATGCACCTTATTTGAATTGTTCTAGGACTAGAGAGTGTGTCTGGTGGCTTCCCAGGCTGCTGGCCTGTGTGAGATAATCTGGAAGAAGGTCTCCTTTTAAAATTTATGAAGACTGCTTTTAGGATGAGATCTTCAAGCTACCTCTTAAGAGTGTAGACTATGCTCACCCCTCTCACTTGATACTACTTGGCATGTTGAGGTTGGATCCTGTTTCCTACCTGAGCTCTAAAGACAAGAAAGCTAATATATTTAATAAGGCTTTTGTGCCCCTGATTAGTTGAATCTGGTATTTTCAAACATTGTTGCTTTTCCCAAGGTCTGGGCAGCAGATGGCTTATTTTTAAAATTCCATTCTTTTTGAATATTTTCCACAAGTAAAAGCATGTCCTGAGAGGAAAAAAAAAGGCATTAATTTAAGAATAAGTCCCAGTACCTCAAGAAAAGGCAAGCAGCAAGATGTAGCAGGTTGTTAGAATGAAGTGAATTGTGGAATTATATAGCTTGGCCTCAGTTAGTAACATGATACACTCCTATCTGATGAGACTAGTGGGAGAAAATAGCACTTCAAGCTCAGAGTCAGGTTTAGTTATGAGTTGAAGGTGAAGTCAGTACTATTTAAAGTTTCATTTTATTTATAGGCCTCACTAGTAAGTGTAGGGTTTCCAGGAAAGAAGACATGGATTCTAAGCCTGAAGCCTTTCGATGTAATGAATATGGTGAAGCTAATGCAAGCATTATTAATACATATGACTGAAACTTGTAATCAGACGGAGAAAGTAAATAGAGCACTAATAAATTAACTTAATTGAGAATCTCACATGAAAGGAGTTTTCTCGCTATTATATATCGGGTGAGGGATAGGGCCTTCAGGTGAAGTACTGTTGTTGCACATAAATTCCATTAGACCTTACAACCAGACAAAAGGAAAAGAAGGAAATCACCTCTGGAAACTGCTGGAGTAGATTCAGGAATTACCAGTCCCAAGAGGCTGAGGAGAGGGAGATCTAGAGGGTCTAGAAAGCGCTACCAACCCACAGGCTGCTCCCCGTAAAGCCCCCATAGACCCAGCTTCCACCTGAATCCCCGCCTTTCATCAGGTCTTCATCTCAATCTGTTAGGAGTCATTTTCCGTGATTTTATAATGTAATTGCTCTGTGATTTGATAATAGAAGTTAAGCCTATACATTTTCATAATCACTTTCTCCAGAACACATCCATTATGCAAAAGAGGGAAACTTGTATAGCAATAATGGTGTTTTATTTTAGGTATACTAAATGCTTTCACTTATATTATCTCATTTGGTCTTCACAGTAAACTCTGAGGTAGGTGCTATCCATTTTAGAGGTGAGGAAAATGGAGTCCTATAGAAATTTTATAACATTTTATTTAGAATCTTATATGCTCATTATCTCTTTGCTACCCCCTGCCCCCTTCACACACTGATGGTAACAGAAAGATAAGAAAACTCTGGCCATGGATAGGACCTCTCAATAGAGAGTCATGTAAACCTGATCTGGAAAATGTTCTTAGAGAAGGTTTGGAATGAGCCTGGTGTAGATTTGTGTCTTCATCTGCCTCTTCATAGATTTGTGACATTGGGCAAGTTTTTTTAACATATTGAAACCTTGGTTTTCCTACCTATAAAATGGGAATAATAATAACAACAATAATAATAGAAGTATTTAGGAAATTAATTGAAAGCAATGTAAATAAAGTGCCCAATCCATAGAAAGCAATCATTTAGAACCATGATATTTATCATTATTATATTTTTTTCAATAACAGCAACAACAAAGGTAGGAAAATTCTTAAATTTGCTGAATAGAGAATAAGGTACTTAAAAGATATCACTAACACTGAGATGTTTTGCATGGAAGAGAGGGGGTTTATATCCTTCTTCGGAAAATGATCTTCAGCAAAGAAAGTATTAAAAAGTATTGTAATATTCTTGGATCAGTTGCCTAAGATAACACGAAGTATGTCACCTTTCTGTAGTTTTCTGTTAACTTCCTTAGCCTTTAAAGAAGTTCTAAGGCAGAGTACCTTGCAGGTAATCATCTTTATCATCTTTATGTGTTCAGAAGGGAAGAACATTTCTGAGTTCTCCAGAAACTATTTCGGTACAAATATTATAATTGTGGGAGAGCAGGAGACCATCTCTGCCTCCAACTCCATGACCTCCATCATGAGATGCCATATACTATTATGAGATAGCACAGAGATCGTTTTTTTCAGGGACAATAACATATGAAAGAAGAATCTATGTAAATTTGAGAATTGTCACATGTAGCCTGTGCTGCTCCACCAATTTCCTGGCAGTGCAAAACAGTGTGGTGAGGAAGGGTATCTAGGAAGGTATATAGCAGAACAAACAGTACATAGAGCTGTTTTGGGTCCCTCCACCTATGGGGAATGTGAAGGATCTTTCTTATTCTCAATGTAGAAAGAAGAGACTTACAAGCTGCACACAACCCAGCAAAATTTGCCAGTGGTTACTGTTGGATCAGAGAATTGCAAGGTTTTCTGTTGTTCTTTATGCTTTTTAAAGTCAAATTTTTTTATAATTATCATGAATTACTTTTATATAATTTACTTTGGAGATGTTTGTTTTTTAAAATATCATATATTAAATTTTCTAATATAGAGAAAAATAAAGAAAAAATTCCTCATAATCTTGCCACTCAGAAATCCTATTGACATGACTTTTTAAACATTTGGTTAAAAATTCAAAAAGAATAGAAAATATATAATTAGAAGTAAAATTCCTCTTCTTATTCCTCTCAAATACATCAAAACACATCAACAACATCTTGTATGTCCTCCCAGAAAAAATATTTATGTATATGCCAAAATATAATATATCTCCTCATTTTATTGATACAAGAGGATTTACCTTATATAATGTCATATCTTGTGATATAGCACATTTAAATCTACCTTATTCTTTTTTAGTCACTTTACAGTATTCTTCGAAGGGGAATACCACAGTTTGTGTTAACGAATCACTGAATATTTGGTAAACACTATTATTTAGATGATCAAAAAAAATTTAATAACCTTTATCAAGTATTTATTAGACCTTAGTCTAAAGTAAACCATAACCTCTCTGTTTATTATATGGTCACAGGAGAAAATCTCTGTATGCATGTCCATGTATGTAAAACGTTAGAGATTACCTTGAACCTTAATTTTACAGTATAAAAATTTTATAGCATAAAATTTCAGTATGGCCACTGGCAAAGTGGATAATGTCTCTTTATGATCCTGGTTGAATGTGACCTCACTTGGAAGTTGGCATACTTCTTGAGAGTTTTAATGCAGTCACTGATTACAGTGTCTGAGATTTTACTGAAATTTCCAATTGAGTTAAAACTGATTTTGTCCTCAAAATAAAAGCCTTTAAAAACAGGGAAAATAATTATATTTCCCATGGCAGGAAATCTAAATCCTTTCATTTTATCTCTTAACATAAAAAAGAAAAATACTAGGAAATTTAAAATGTTGACACAAAAACAAAACCTCTATTAAATATTTGAGCTATGGAACTTTATTCTCCGAGTACATACCTGCTAATGTCCCAGGTACCCAAGACAGAGAGAGCCAGATGCATAAAAGTAATTTATACCAAGGATTTTTGTGATGCTAGTAAAAAGGCAATTGGGGCTTTGTGAAACCATATTGCTGCAGGTTAAAAAACAACAACAACAACAAAAAAAACATTTGCCCATGTGCTGTTGAGTTGGAGGAAGAATTTGTTTGTGGGCATTGGCATGATTGTTCTATATAAAATGTGGATATTGTACAACTGTAATACAGAAAAGTAAATGCACAAACAAGCCATATTCTAACCTTGAAAGTGTGGCTGCTTTTAATGACACAGTTTATCAAGGTCAAGAGAAGGTGCCCTCAGCAGATGGAAAACTTTCAAAGTAAAAAAGCTTCATTTACATTTAAAATATATTGAGTTAAGCATGATTCCTAAGGAATACTTGGTTGTTCTAGTTATAGCCATGGTTCATTATTGTTATCATGTGTCAAGTAACTGACTTACCTCATATATTTCCCTGGCAGGTGTTTTTTCTGTGGAGAGGCAGGAAAAGAAAGGTGAAGGAGGAAGGCATCCCTTAATATCTTGTGATAAACCCACTAGGTGTCACTACTTTCAGTGGGAATCTGGAAAGAAAAGTGTCAGAGGACACATGTGTGTCTTGGTGAAAAATGGATTTCATGACACCTTTGACTTTTAAGCTCTTATATGCATGGGGAACTGCTTAGGAGACTCCTATGTTTATTTTTGCTGGTGGTTCCCTTACTTTATTTCATTTTGAATTTGTTTTAAGATTGAGTTGGGCAAGATTTATATTTGAATCATATTTTGCTCAGAAATTGTTGAAGCTGTAACCTGTATCTATAACCTGTATCTCCCTTAACTTTTAAAATACCACACAATGAAATGATTAAAGGTGTTTGAGTGCTTTGGTAACACAATGCATTCAGAAGGCTTGATCTCACATCCTTTGTAAGGAGTTATGATTGAGCTTTAGAAATAATGCCACATGCTTTCATGTCAGTGTTATGGAAGTGATTTTCTTTCTTGTTTCTTTTCCGGCCTCTCATTCTGTGTTCTTTCTCTCTTCTTGCTCTTCCTTTCTCTCTCCTAGTTTCATGAAAATTCATTTATCTGTGACATTTAAAGACTCTGTCTGAGAGGTGTCTGGAGCTGTGGCCGGCTGTGTACATCAATAGTTTCTTAGAATCTGGCACTCTGTCAATATTTGGGGGCCTCGATAACTGCACTTAAATGCAGAGCCTGCCAGCCATCATGCTCTTAGTGTCTCAGTAATGAGCCTGAATGAATGGATATTAGTATGTCAAATCCTTTCACAACTGGCAACATTGGTAGACACTATATAGGCATCTTGCATTTGCCTTCTGCACCTTTCTGTTTGTCCCATTTATATGATGTCACACTTTCCACTTGTTACAAAAATAGGAATCTTCAAAAGGTAATATTATGAAAACTGAGGTAAATGGCATTATTATTGTACAGTCTAGATTGGGTGGATTTTGTAATATATAATGTGGTGTTATATGGACAGTACTTTTTTTTATTATATTCTAGGTAGTTTTAATTTATTTACATTATGATTTGGGGGACAAAAATAGTTGTTGCTATTTTTTGATAGAAATATATATGTTACTAAGGCCATTGGGACATTCTAGGCACTCCATAGCTTGTGTGTGAGCTTAATATGATAGATATTTGGCTACACATAGAAGAAATATTAGTAGATTTGAGAGATAAGTTTGTTCTCTGAAACAAAAACTATTTACATTTTCAGAAGTTTCTCAGTTGTCTTCCCTACAATATCAGTGAAATGCTCCATTTATAAATTGAATAATTAAAGCATTATTATGTCAGCTTTCCCATTAACTGCCCAACGTGATAGCATATTGGCCTTTCAAGGTTGTATGGGAAGCCAATATTAGGGCAACATCTGAGTTACTGAACTACTACTGTGTGCTCTCAACTCAAGTGTAACCTTGACCATATCGTGTCATGAGAATACATCAGGATTCTCAACTTTAAAAAAAGGAATGAGGAAGGTGAGAGCTTACCAGATACCAGTCTTATCTTACAGATCTGTGTATGAAAGACTACAAAGATTTAGGTCATTCTCAGATCAAATACCCCAGGTTCCCAGATATCCTTGAGAATATCCTGGAACTCTTAATACACCTTGATGGGATCATTAAATAGCCTTATCCATGGACTCATTGGACCAGCAATAACTCCTAAGTTGAATGGGTTCAGATCTTTCTCAGTCTTCATCCCCAACTTTTGGGTACTTGCTTTTCATGTGGGTACTCAGATGCTACACACCGTAAACGATTTTAAGGTGATTCTTGTTGGGAGAAAAGAATTATCTAATGAACAGCATTAGTGCAGTTTTATTAACAACTGAAAACAAACTCAGGACCTCTGGGGCCTTTAGTTTTATGTCAGAAAGGGAAATTTACATCTTTATTGCCTCGTAATTATGAGCCTTCTACAGGGCTAAAGGTTCATTTGACCAGATATAAATGTGGCCTCCAAATATTATGTCATATTTATAGAAGTCATCATTTTTTAAGTCCAATCAATCATTGTCTTTGGTAGAAGAAGTTTCCCTTGGAAATGTTGTGTTGAACTAGGCAGCATGGATGTACAAAGGAATTTCACAAGGGCTCCAACTACCAGAAATCATCTGGAAATGTAAGAGCAGGCCCTAAAGTTTAAAAAAGAAAAAATAAGCATGAAGATTGAAAATAATAAAAAGGAAAGTATAGGTGTAAATGGATTTGTAACATGCCTTATATCAAAGTATTGGATATTTTTCTTTTTGTTTCATATACAGTAGAATATAGTAATATGTATGGCTTCTAATGGAGAAATACACATGGTCTCTTACCTCTGTCTATACTTAGATCTGTTTTTGTGGTCTCAGAAAGGAGAGAAAGAAAACACACAATATGCACCATTAACCACAAGTTATTTTTATACCACCAAAACTTCATCTAATATATAATAGAGAACATTTTCAGCACCTTCCATGGATGACTTAGAAACATGCCTCTATTACTGTCAATAAGGCTCATCTGGTAGACTAAGAACCTACCCTCTTCTTGCTCAGCATTCAGAAATTTACAAGTATGTATTATATCTGTTCTTTGTTATATACTGTTTAATGTTAGCTACTGATCCTTTCTGCAACAGAGGAAGAAACAGGAATGAGATGAGAACATAGAATTAGCCTGCAGAATATACAGTTAAGAATAGGAGGTCCCATGGTCTCTAAGTTTTAAAAAAGAAAAAGAAAAAAAAAGAATAGGAGGGAATTTTGTTTTCTTATGGATCAGTTTAAACACTCTTTGGAACTGCATTTGAAATTATGAGCTGCAATTTAACCGTCTCTTTTGATTAATGTGCTCTTGCCTAAAGCAGGCAAGATTGGGAGTCTTTTCCCTTAGAAATTCTAGCAACTTCTTTAGTTCCCTCTTCTCTAGTGTATATTTTGTCTCCTGATCACAGAGTATTAATAAAATGAGAGTGCTGAGGGAAGAATACGTCTGATCCTACTTAAGCAAAGAAGGGGTATATATTGATTCTTTAGCCTTGACTACTCCTGCTAGAAAAGAAA
Source organism: Microcebus murinus (assembly GCF_040939455.1). Lineage (NCBI taxonomy): Eukaryota > Metazoa > Chordata > Mammalia > Primates > Cheirogaleidae > Microcebus > Microcebus murinus. The sequence continues at coordinate 57,729,430 of NC_134104.1, read as the reverse complement.
TAGCTGCCTTACTCTATGGCTAATAATCAACAGAACACTTGAAGAGGTTGTTTAAAGGTCTACCTTAACACAAAGTAAAATCTATTATTATGGAGATGAGCTTTGTTGATGCCAGAGTAATACCTAGTGCCAGGCACCTCTAAAATAGACATCCACACCCTCACCCTAAAACGCATTAGAGGTAAAGTGTCTATCTGTGACCAGTTCTGTGTTTTAACTCACACGAAGACATTAATTCAGAAATATTCCCCCGACCCTCTATTTTTTGGCCAATAGATTCTAATTCTTGTTTTTAGTTTGTGAATAAATGATTTATAGTCATTCCACGCTGCCTTACCGAAAAGTCCACTTACCAACTTTCAACTCAAAAGGACCTAAGTAAGAGGTCCTTATCACTATGAAAAGAATGCTTTCTAATAGTCACCTCAACGGTTCCAGTTTTTTTTTTTAAAAAGGTTGATGTTGAATTTTTGATGAACATATCCCAGAATGGAGGACATTGCCTTTGTTCTTTTTTCAGAAATGAGCTTTGGAAATAGCTATATACTTCTCTATAATGAAAGTCCTCGATCCCCCAATAATTATAAAAAATATACTTGCTAGTTTATGCTCATGTAAGAGTGGCCTGAAAGCTGCCTAACTAGCAGTCAGAGACCCAGAGACCATTTATGTGCCCAGAAGTAATGAATGTTGAGTTATGTATGTGAGTCTGTCCAAATTATATACTGGGAGTAGAATATATTGTGCGTATGTAAGAATAGATAAGGCAAGTAGAAAGTTATAAAGATTTTTATAGAATAAAATCCTATAAAAACAATATACTTGACAAAAATAGAGAAAATATAGGACAAAGGAATATATTGGATTAAGTAATCTCTTTAGTGAAATATTCTCTATAAATTTAATAAATAAGCTGTTTATTGAAAACATTGTTATGTTTATATTCAATTAAATTTAAAAGTAAGTTAGTATAGAAATTCAGATTCTTGCATAAATGGTGTTCTATGGCTGATCACCTGGGAAGGTAGCTATTATGCTGGGGTTCAGCTTACTAGTTTGTGGGTGATAATATTTTCACATTTATCTTCATCATTTCTTCTCTGCCAAAATGAAACTCACTATTTGAGAAACTGCCCTGAATACAACTATTTTAATAGCTCTATCTTAGAAGTTATAGACATGGAAATCTAACTTCCATCCAGTGAAATATCCTAGGAGAGCCCTGGTAAAACTGATTTGCCAATCTTTGCCAATACCAGGACATGATGCCATGATAATACGCTGTTGTATTTCATGGCAAGGTGGGAGCTCCGCTGAACTAAGGCAAAGCTAGAGTTATGATCTAACTCCACTTAACTAGCAGAGCTTTTAATTTTATCTCAAATGACCAAAAAGAAAAAATTTCCAACCTATTTATTTTGCATATAGTACTTTGGAATTCTCAGGAAATGATTAGTAGGGGATTAGAGTCAATATTGAGAAATACAGAATTGGTATGCCACTGAGGTCAGTCTGGATTCTGTCTTTCATTACCTTGATGAGCTAGACTAAACACATGCTTTGCAATATTGGCAAACCCAACATATTCCAAAGTATTGGTAGAGGCATTTCAAAATCTTAAAACAAAATCAAATTTAATTTAAAATTATATTTTAAGGAATAGGTAGGGAAGAGCGATGCAAAATCACCTTAACAATGGGACACCAGAACTTCTAAATCATTGTATATCACTATTTTAGGTGTTGAAGACAAGGAATGCATGCTTTCAAAATGCAGTGCTTTTACAAACAGTGTCCAAATAACAATTTGAGAGATAGTTATACCTAACCACGTTAGAGGGAGGACAATCATTTGACATGAAAACTCAGTAAAACAGGGAATAAACAGAATGTTGTTAAATAAACTACCTCAAAAGTAGTAATTCATCAACTACTTCTTCATAACTTACATATAAAATGTTATATAGCTGCAATAGTTTTCATCTATTAATAGCTGCTAAACTGACACCATACACATGAACATGCTTATCCACTTTGCTTCTTTTATGTGGAATTGTCCACAAATTTAAGACTCTGCAAGAGCAGACATATAACTTTGTTTCTTCTGAATCTTCTTACAAGTCTTGTATTTTTCATTATCCATTAAGGTTTGGTAAATGCCATTGATGGATCTGTGGGCAAAGTAGCATCTAGAAGTAGAGCATAAAAAGTTAATTAAGAGTGTAAAATGTAAAACTGAAATTTAAAAATAGCTATAATACTGGAATATGTAAGAAGCATGCAGAATATAGATATTTCTCTTATTTCCTATGAGCACAGATTAGAAACTTAATCATGCTTGTTCTGAATTCAACTAAAATTGGGTATGAACATCTTGGAGAGAAAAAGTCCTGAAGCCCCTCCCAACAAAATTTAAATTTAACATTTTGAGAAAAAAGTTTCTTGAGGAAAAGTCAAAGTTATTGACGTTTTTTAATCCTATATAAAAGAAGGTTAAGGTACTGAGCTAATACTAGCTTTTAGGTAAGTTATAGGACATAAGAAATGAGACTTTCTCTTTTCACTGAGGCTCAGTACTAATATAATATGCTGTAAGAGAGAATCTTTAGGTTTGATGAGGTAGATTCTTGATAATGAGGCCTCTAAACACTGAAAGGAAACCTGTGGGATTGTCCTCTAGGATGCTTTTTTAATTTAAACAGGATATACTCACATATTTCTGGAATTGTCAAAATGTGTCAAAAGGGAAGAAATGATTTCTCTACGTGGTTCACATTTTTCAGGAGTTTTTTCCTTCCCTTTATTTTTTAAAGCCACTGTTATTCTGAACCAAAAAAAAAAAAAAAGAAGAAAAGAAACTGCCAGAAGTCACCAGGACTTCTAAATGTGCTTGACCAGAGTGAAGGCAATAGAAGTGCCACCAAGGTTGTAGTGAAGAATAAAAGGTCAACCTATGTTACCAGTGTTTCCTATAATTGATTTACTACAACCTTGAAATTGTGGGTACAGCTGCTGAAAAATTTGACTTGTGAAGAAAGGGATTAGAGCATATTGTTCAGTGTTTTGTTAAAAAAAAAAAAAAAGTGCAATAGACTCTTAGTGGAAAATGTATCACATTTTACTCTATGTTGCTGTCAGTATTCAGAGCATACCCATTACCATTATACCCAAACCATTTCCTTCCTATGGCATTAAGTGACAAATTTTTGATTCATCTCCAAAAGTGTGAAGGCAACATGTGTTGGTGGTATTTGTTATGAAATAAGGGAGAGGTCCACAGTAATTAGAGGAAAAGGGACATCCTCAATTTAAATACATACATACATATATATACAAACACACACATACACACCAACCAAGTTCTTCCTGCCTACCAGGTACTTTTCTAGGAACTGAAACTATACAGGCATACATTACTGTTGCTAAAAAGTGTTCATAGCTTTGTAGGAGAAACAAATATGGAAACAGATAATTACTGTACGAACAGATAGGTATTGGAGTAAAGGTATGTTCAAGATGCTGTTTGCCTGGGACAGTTCTGGTTCAAACATGTAGTCTTGGTGTAATTATTCATAAGGCCCTTTCACCTTCAAAAGTGTCCCTATTTGGACAATAAATTATATGGTCACCCTATAAATAGCCATATCAATCAAATCTGCCCGAGGTTGTCAGGGAAGATTTTCCACAGAATAGGACAGAAAATCAAAGAGATTAAGAATGCTTTGCCACATGTATTACCTACACCCAAATGGAAATGAGAAACAGTTTTGACTGACTTTCTTTTCTCCCAGGCTTGTCAGAGGGGTGGAGAGGGAATTTAAATTATGTTGGGTAAGGAGAGAGGGACAAGGCAGGACAATCTAAACCCAGTTGTTGGTATGTGATATGCACAAGAGCTGTCATTAAATAAGCCATTAAACTAATAATTCCCTGAAGCTCTTAGTACTAAAGGTAGGGGAAGAAAGAATTAGAAGCAATAGGGGAAATTTTAGAAAGATAGGTTACAATTCAATCCAAGTAAGAACATTCTATACAAACAGACATGTACTAAAGTGGAGGGGGCTGCCTATGAGGTTGAGAGTCCTATCACCTGGTGGTGGTCAGCAGAGGCAGACGGTCACTGTGAGCAGACTCAGGCGCCAGATCAAAACTCAGACCACAGGTTATTTAGTGTCCTTTACCACATTGCCCTGTGATCTGACGATTCTTCAGGCTTCGGGATTTTTTAGTGGCTTTTAAGAATTCTGTGTTTGGTAGACTTCAGGGAGTAAAAATTGTAGAAATACTATTTAAAAGAAAAACAGTGTGCACTAGATTAAAACCTCTTGTGACCCACTCTGAACACCCACTAAAAAGAGACACTTGAATATAATGCAGATCTCACTGAGCTTATTCTCTGCCACCCATACAGGGAAAACAGCCCTTAGACATGTAATGTTCAGGAGACATGCCTCACTCAGGTTTCCACTGCTTGGACACATTCATTTTAAGATGGAGTAGCTGCAAATTCTTGCTTACCAGTTTGATTTGCATAGCTCTGAGTTACATACGAATGGGACCCGTGGCAAAGCTATCATTAAAGAGAAACAAAGCAGAAGACTGAACAAAGGATACATTCTGTGCAAAGTTGGAAGTTGAGACTGTTTCAGTGATCCTTGTCATGGTAGGAAAGATGTCCGCCCCTTCCCCCCACCTAAAGAGAATAGCAGACAAGTGACAAAAGAAGGCTCCCTGGAGGTAATATGGGAGCAAAGAGTAGGATGAACTAAAAGCTGTACACACAAACAGAGAGAAAGGAGTTGGCATGGACACAAGGAGATACCGCCAGACACCCCCATTCACAGCACAGAGATACGTGACTAGGTAGAATCACTTACCTCTTCCTCAGTGCATTAAAGTAGGCATAGGTCAGCCCTGGGGGGAAAAGTGACATCTTGATGAAGCTCAGTTTTCTCAGAGGCCTAAGAAGGATGTCAACACAGCTAGAGCCAGAATCTTCTCACTGGCTCTTTTATATCAAATTCTTGAGTTTCTGTATTTACAGATTGAAATATTTTCCAGTAAGCCAGAGAGAAAAGTCTTCTGAAGGCAGTGGAAATGACTTTAGTTCTTTCCTGGTTAAGAGTGCATAGACTTTGGAGTGAGAGAAAACTAGTTTCAAATCTCTGTGACTTACATATTTATGGTAAAGTATTTAAATCCCTAAGTTTTAGTTCCCACATCTGAAAAGAAAATTGAGAATGCATATACTATAAACATGTTGTAAAGATTAAATTATACATGTGAATTGTGTAACACTTGTAGTGTCTGACAACATATTATTAACAAATTTTTATTCTATGAGGACTATTGTCATTTTCCATAACATTTCTCCAGTCTCCCTTTCCAAGCTCTACCTCATTTTGCGTCATTACGTTCCATCTGGTCCTTGCCATTCTACCCTCTGTTCCAGCTTTGACCTGCTTTCCCAGATATTATAAATGTCTGTGTCCCTGTGTAAAAACCTCATTCTGCTCTGTCCTTGAGAGTATGTTATACCCAGGTTTTCTTTATAAATTCAGTACCAACATTGGACAAAAACTTAAAAAGAATTTCATAAATTCTTTTTAATTTAATTCTTAAAAAGAATTTCAAGAATTCATAAAAAGAATACATAGCATTTAGAGGGTACCATTCTTGTTTTTGAGTTCTCAAGGCATTCTTCATCTTTTATAACATTAACCCGGAGACCATTTATGGCCGGTGAACCAGAAACAAGTATTACTATTTTCTACCCTCCTCCTAGTAGGTAAAAATGACTTGCCAAAAGTCACTTGGTGACCTCAGATGAATAATCTAATGAGAAGATCCTGAATTTTTGCTCCCAAATCTGCCAGGGTGTCCATTTACTATGGAAAAGCAGTCTAGTGAGGATGATCCTAAGTGTTAATTTTGTATTATGATATTACTTGAGCCACACAGTTAAAATGTTTTCTAGATTTGTATTGGCCCTCTAGTTACCCACAGAATATAGAGAGAAGGCAGTATAAATTCCTTTCTCCACAGCTTAAACAGTCCTTGTCACCAAAACTATCTCTTGCTAGATCACATGTCAGTGTGTGACATAGCCAGCCCTTAGCTTCTCAGGATCTACTTGTTACAAGTGAGTTTATGTGCCTGAAAGCATATGGCCTTGATATATGATCCTGGAGCAAAAGAGCAAGGTATTTCAAGCTGGCCACAATTTTATTGACTCTCACAGGCTTGCTTTGTAGTCATTCCAATAAACTAGATGAGAAATTTTTGATGCTCCAAGCTATCCAGTCCTCAGGACTCCATTTCATGATTCAGAGTCCAACTAAACAACTCAAGAGTGCTTTTGTGTGACACTGCGACCACAGGAATAAATAATTGCTTAGTAATTCTCTTTGAGGCAGAAAATTCTAAACATGGAGGAACCATTTCCCCTTAATGGGAGCCAGAAATCCTGTAAGTGCTTGAAATGGCATTCACAAGTCTGAATGGTAAACAGATAAAAACAGGAGCGCACCAGTTGCACAAATGACTTGCTTGTCACAAACTTGTCATTGCAGTAATCTAACATTTCTTTCACAGAGCCCGATGGAAAGTATGGAACAAACAGGCCCTGCTGACGTTTTGGCTCTGCTAAGCCTTCCTCTGAGCTAAAGCATCTGCAGCATCTTCCTGTTCTAGACCCTTTATCTGCTGAAATTAGCTGATACTGTACATGTCAAAGAAACGTTTGACTATTGCATTAACAAGTTGATGACAAGCAAGTTATTCCAGCAACTGAAATACTGCTTCTTTTAGCAGGCTGCCATTTTGACCTTTATTTTATTATATATATAGAAGAACCCTAACAGAGCAGAGCATTCGGGAAATACTAGCATTGTTGCCCCAGGCCTGTTCAAAGACCACCTATCTAGGGCTTAGGTGTGGTGGTACAGTGGGCGTACCAGGCAGTTCCATCAGAGTTGTAGATGGGATTCCCAGTAAAACATAAATGTTATGAACACATTGGACTGCTCCAAGGAATGCTCTCATGGGGTAAAATGAACTGCACAGAAATTCATTTCTTCTTGCATCCCTTCTACCGCACACACATGTGCACACACGCCTTTGTATGCTTTATAAAATGTTCATAGTGGGAGCCTTAAATGAATATTGTGTACATCAGCTATTCACACAGTTTTTGCTGGTTCTTGGAGTTCCTCTCATTGGTAGCTCCCTCCCCCCATTGGTAGCCCCCTCCCCCCACCTCCTCCGCATTCAGCACAATGTCTGGAGCTATCTAAACCTAATCAGAGCTACGCTCTTGTCCTCTGAAGAGCACCTTGTCTTCGTTGGTTTCCTCACAGAAACTTTAGGCAGCCCTCTGTGAGACATCATCAGCTCGTCTCCAACCTCAGCTGCCAGCAGGGAGTGCTCGTCCACTGTGCAACTTCTGACTCTTTCTGTTTGAAGAATCCCCTGCCCCTCAGTGCCCAGCCTGGGTGTCCCCAGAGTGTGAAGTCCAGTGAGTCCCCGCCTTACCTTGTCAGCATACAGAGCCTGGCCAGAGCACGTAATAGGAGCCTGGCCTGTTGCACCCCCAGTATTCTGCCTTTGTTGGTGCCATAGGTGTAGCAGCAGTTGACACAGTGGAAGATTTGCCCCATGATTTTGACCTTTCCATAAAACTGAGCTTCTCTTATTCACCAAGGTCTTAGGTGCCTTGTATTCTTTCTAGACCCTTCAGGTCTGTTAAGGGCACACGGATAGTGTCTTGTCTGGTTTAAATATTGACATAAAAAACTTGCACTGTCAGACTTATTTTCTGGCTGGTGCCCCAGGTACTTTCATTTTAAAATAGTCTTGTGTAAAAATGATGATCATTGTTCAGCCATGAGAACCAAATTTCTTGCCAAAGTAGTGGTAGGGTTTAACTTTCTTTTAGACTTGACAAATTTAACACAGTATTGTCTCCCAGATGAAAGGTTTTATTCCCATCCCAAGTATCTCATGCTGTAATCTATACCTCAGCTTTGTGGAACAACTACCTCAGAGGACAGGTGGGAAGGGTATGAGAAGAGGGTCCTATTTTTTACAGAGTTAAGGATATTGTGCTTGGAAAGGAAGTGAAGATAGTTTGAGGCAGCACTGAAGGTTTCTGCAAAAGAAAGTATGTGAATGAACAATTTGAATTTTAAATGGAGTATCACTGACTTTTTCTTCCTTTTTAAAGTTCCTAATAGGATTTCCATAACTATTTTATGTTTTCTTTCTTAATAGAACTTAAATGGCAAAGAAATGATATGCTATTTTTGATTCAGGAAAAGCTAAAAATCTTTTTTTGTGGGAACTCTCTTTTTAAATACACATTAGGGAATAGATAATGGCAAAAAAAAAAAATGTTCTCCTTTCCTATTCGGAGAGATAGCTGGTTAATGTGTGTATGTGTTTTTAATATTTATTTGTTTACTTATTTGTTTGTTTATTTTAAGAAAGTAAGAAAGAAAGGGAGAAAAAAATCCTCTTATGCTGAAGTAATTTCATTAGATTCATAGAATGTTAGGGCTAGAAAGGAGTTTGATGATCAGGCTATGACTTTATATTACACTCACACTTCAGAGATGTGGATGTTGAGGCCCAAAGATGTTTAATAAAATGAACCAAGATGCACAAGTAGATTGTGGCAGAGCTAGGCCAAACAAAGGTCTGACTTTCAATTCAGGCAATACTCACTCAGAGATTGCATTACATTTTTTTAAAGCTTTCTTTTAAACAAAGACAAGCTGAGTTTAATAATTTACGTAGATGTTCTTAAATCTAATAGGACATTTGCTATTTCAGCAACTAGGTCTTCGTACTGCACATGCCAACTAAGGAATGAACATTTGAACAGGTTGAAGACATTTCTTTCAAAGCTATATTTTATCTGAATAGTATAAGGAACTTTTATTATTTCAATTAGTTTCTTTCTTTTACTAGACTTCAAAGGAACACTTATTCCATTCCTATTTTGATACCTGAAAACATGTTTTTTAAATCGGTCTGTTTCTTTAACAAGTATTCATTTAAGTAGGTCATACTCTAAAAATCTTGGAGATAAAAAATATTTTATCGGATTAAAAGAAATCTGTTTTTTATTCCCACTTTTAGCCATGTTTGAGTTTGGTCCTTGTAATTGTTAATTTCAAGAAAACACTGATTAAGTAAAAAAAAATCAATGTTTTTGTTTATTTTAACACAAGAAAAAAATAAAATATGCATCTACCTTCTTGCAGCTATGATAATTATATACTCTATTTCTCATTTATGCAAAACTTGTTTTTGAGGGTTTCCTTTTTGTTTCGTTTCTCTGTTTTTGCATTTTCCAAACATCTGTACCATGGTTGGTGGTGAGAGTAGCAGTGGCTGGCACTTTTCCTCCACGTTGTGAGAGAAAGAGAATTGGCTGGAATAAAACCTTGCTTTCCATATGGTTGACTTGAAATGCAGCATTGAAAAGGTATTGTCTTTTTTTTCTTTTCTGAAACCAGAGGTGAAACCCACAAGTTAATAGCAATATTGATGCCAAATCACTTGTTGATTCAAATCAGAAAAGTCCTTGGAAATGCATCCCCCACCTCATCAGTTGAAAAATCTAAGTGGATGATCTTTATGCATTGGTAGCATCTTTCTATATCAACAATATATGCCTCTGTTCACTTATTTATTTAAAGAAATCCTGAGATTCTATACATGGTCAAGAAATTAATTAAAAGTTTTGCCTTTGATTCAACAAAATGATCACTTTTTAAGTATGTTTGGCTGTGAAGTGCTTATTAATTCCTGGAACCTTAGGATCTATTGTCAGGGACAATGAGGAGAAGATGACACTAGAAATTTCCTCTACCTTGATTAATTCCAGTTAGGAAAAACAGTAGTGTTTGTCTCATAAAAATTTTAGTGTAAAATATTTCAAATATATAAAAGTATAAAGAATAATAGGAAATATAAGAATTCAGAACCCAGGTTTAACAAAACTTAATAATTTGTAATATTTGTTTCTGAACCTGTTTTTATCTTTTATTTTATTATGCATTACACGCAGTGAATTAGACAAATTAAGTCTATAGCTGGACGAGCTTAAATATACATCCATGTGACAACACCCAGTCTAAGACACAGAACGTTTACAATACCTGGGAAGACTCCTTCGTGTTCCCTTGCAGTTGATACTCTCCAAAGTTTTAAGCAAATGTTAAAAACAAGCAAAACTTTTCTGACCCCTGTCATCACATATGTTTTATATGATGACCTCTATCATCACCTATATTATTATTATATATGATGACCTATATCATCTTATATAATACATGGTTTATATAAAATGTGCCTTTTATATGTATCACCATAATTTATTGATTGAGTCTATCATTGTTAGACATTATTTTCAATCACAAATAGTACCACAGTTAACATTTTTATACATATGTATGCAGAGGTAGAATTTCTAAGCTTTAAAAAACATCAAGCACCACATATACTCACCAGCAAACTGGTATTAACTGAGCAGCACCTAAGTGGACACATAGGTACTACAGTAATAGGGTATTGGGCAGGCGGGAGGGGGGAGGGGGGCGGGTATATACATACATAATGAGTGAGATGTGCACCATCTGGGGGATGGTCATGCTGGAAACTCAGACTTGGTGGGGGAAGGGCATTTATTGAAACCTTAAAATCTGTACCCCCATAATATGCCGAAATAAAAAAAATAAAAAATAAATAAAAAATAAATAGCTCTCTGGGAGGCCGAGGCGGGCGGATCTCTCGAGGTCAGGAGTTCGAAAAATAAAAACATGCATTTTGAACCTTACTAGATATTGTAAAATTTCTCTGCAAAGTGGGAGTGCTGATTTATATTTTCAGTAGCAATCTATGAGAGTTTCTCCACATGCTTTACATTTGGAATGGTCAGACTTTTAAAAAAATTTTGTCAGTCTCATGGGGATTTAAATAATATCTCATTTACATTTTTTAAAATTTATAAGCTGTTGGGATTTTCTCTTGTGTATTGCCTATTTGTATGTTTTGCCCATCTTTCTGCTGAGTTATTTGTTTTGCTATTGTTATTTTGGAAGAGTTTTTGTTTGTTTTTGGTGTCGTTGCTGTTGTAATATTCTGGATTTTCATTTTTCGGGACATAGAGATTACAAATATCTTTTCCCAATTTGTAGTTTTTCTTTTGACTGTATCTTTAGTAGAATTTATTTTTTAAAAGCTTCTAGTGTTAATGCAGTAAAGTTTATTGATATATTCCTTCATAGTTTGTGTTTTTATATAATTTAAGAAATCATTTTGTATGCCAAGGTTGAAAAGAAACCTTATATTTTTTTCTAATAGTTTTAAATTTTGCCTTTTACATTTAGATCTCTAATTTTCCTGGAATTTATTTTGGTTTATGGTATCTTACATGCACTTTTTAAAATTCTTTTTCCATATGGATAATCCCAGCACCATTTAACAAATTAGTCATCCTTTACTGACTAATTTATACTGCTATATTTCATCTACATCACTGTTTTTAGGATCTGTAATTCATCAGTGACTATTTTTCTATCCTGTGGTAACATCATAGTGCCTTAATTACCATAGCTTTATAATATTCTTATTATTTGGTGAGATAAATTTCTCTACCTTATTCCTCTTTAAAATTCTTTTAACTCCTCTTGGCCTTTTGCTATTCAACATAAATTTTAGGGCTTATTGGTTAAGTTTGGCAAAAGCCTTGCTGAATTTTATTTGTAATTATGTTAACTTTAGAGGATAATCTGGAGTGAATTGACATGTTTATAATGTTGTGTCTTTCTGCCAGTTTACATACTATATCCCTCTATGTGTGATCTTCCTTCATTTTCTTTAATAATGTTTTATAATTTTCACCATAAAGGTTTTAAACCTGTTTTGTTAAATTTCTTCTCATATAACTTAGATTCTTAGAATCTGTTTTGTTACATTTCTTGTGTTAATATGTGCAGACCTATTTTCCATTTCATTGTTTATTGGTTATTACTGGTGTATATTCAGCAATTTTGCTGAACTTTCTTTTTTTAATAGCTAAACTGGTAATTCTCATAAGTTTTTTTCATCAACATGTATATTGTCAGTGAATAGTGACAGCTTTTCTCTTAAGTTCCAATTCTTAAATGTTTGATTTCTTTTTCCTGTCATATTTCATTACTAAACCTCTACATAGTTTGAAATAGTGATATTAAAAATATCTATTCTGTTTCTTACTTTAATAGAAATGTTTCAGAAATACGATATTTGTGTGGGCTTTTGATAAATCAAAATTATTTTATTATTATTAAGGAAATTCCTATCATCTATTTATAGTTTGCTAAGCATTTTTAACTAAGAATATTAGTTAAATTTTACCTATGCATTTTCTATATCTATAATATGACAAAATTTCCCATTGATACAGTAATATCTTATATGATATTAATATATTTCCTGATATTAAACCTATCTTACATTCCTGGAAAAAATTCTGCTTGGTTTTGGTGTATTTTTTTAAGCCACTGTTGAGTTTAATTTGCTGGTGTTTTATGCATTATCTTTGCAAGAGGAGATTACTCTTTAATTTTTATTTTTTAAAACAGTTATTGTAGAGATTTGGTGTCATGATGATACTAGACTCATAAAATAAATGGAGTAAATGTTTTTTCTGTTTCTGAAACAATTTTTATATTATAGAAATTTTCTGTTCTTAATATTTGGTTAAACTGGTATCTAAAATCATCTGGACTTGGTATTTTTTTATCAGTGGTGGGTAGGTAGTATAGGGCAGACTTTTGATTATCAGTTCAGTTTCTTCCATGGTTATTGGTTTATTCAGGTTTTCTATTTCTTCCCTAGTCAATTTTGGGAAATTATTTATTTTTAAGAAAAATATATTTTAGAAAAATGCATGATTCATAGTTCATCTATACTTTCAAATTTATTTGCATAAAATTATATAGTCTTATGATTTTTAATTTTTTATCTTTAATTATGTCCCCCCCTTTTATACCTAGTATTATCTATTTGAGTCTTTTCTCTTTTATTGGTTGCTGCATGTTTTTCTGTTTTGTTTACTTTTTTCAAAAACTAGCTTTTGGTTTTGCTTATTACCTTATTGTTTTTTTATATTCTATGTCATTGCTTTCTGCTTCTATCATCATTACTATTATTTTTTCCCTTCTACTTTCTTAAAGTTTTAGGCCATTTTCCTTTTCCTATATTCTTGAATTACTACACATTTAAATTATTTTTATTTTTTTAAAATGAATTTCAGACTCTACATTTTTCCCCATGTTTCTCATTAGCTGCATACCATGTTTTGGTATGTAGTTTTGTTCAATTTTAAATTTTTATAATGTTCGTTTTATTTTTAACCCACGAGTTGTTTAGAAGTGTATGTTTTTACTTTCTACATATATTTGCTCTATTTTTATTATTAATTCTGAATTTAATTGCATTATAATGACATAATGTGTTTTATATGGTTTTAATTGAAAAAATTTTTTGAAAATTCTTTTGTGAATTTATCCAGTAGATGGATTTTACTTCTAGGCTTGAAATCTGTAGAAGGCTTATGTTTCTTTAGTGCTCATTCTAAAATTTTTATGTATGTACTTAACTATATATTTTTATATAAAAAGCAAAACCCACTTTATAATATTTCTGGCATTCTCCTTAATGTAAAAATGGTACCTAGTATGTTTTAATCTACCTATTAAGTACCATCTTGTCATTGTAATTGTTGAATGAAGTTTTAGTTTTACTTACTTGTTGTTAACCATATACAAAAGTGGTTATCAGTGATTTCTAAAATCATAGCTTAATTTAATTAACTCATATATTTGAGGTATTACTATACTCACTGTTTTTCTTCAATCTTATGGCTTCCTTTGTGGGTTCATTTTTCTTACTGTTGAATTACAATTTTTAGTAATTCTTTAGTGAGGACCCTGGGTAGTACATCTTTTTATATATTTTTAAATGGCTTTATTTTGCCTTATATCCCAAGTAATAATTCTTCAGGGTACTTTTTTCACAGCATTTTAAAGATATAACTCAATCATATCTTACACTATTGTTCTGTCAACTGTTCTTAATTAAGAGAAATCTGCTATCAATCTATTTTCATCTCTTTATAAGTAATGTTTTTTTCTTCTGGTAGATTTTTAAAGTTTTTCCGTGTCCTTGATCTCTTGTAGTTTCTCTGAAATGTGTCTATGTGGATTTATTTTGAATTATCAGTCATGATCTCAGATACTTATTAATCTCAGAACTCCAATTCTAGAAAATTCTCAGGTATTATCTTTTTTCTTATTATTTCTTTGTCATTCCCTCCATTTTCTTCTTCTGGAGTTCTTACAAGATGTATGTTGGTGTTTCCTAGTAAGGTTACCATATCTCAACTGCTATTTAAATTTTACTTCTTGTGATTTTTTTTTCAGAGTGAATTCTTTAACATTTTCTTCCAATTCATCCAATTTTCCCCTTGAAGTTGCCTTAAGTTATCCCATTTATTATACTTTTATATTAATGAACATATTTTAAGTTAAGATTTCTTATTGATTTTTTAATCTTATTCACCTATTCTTATTTTATTGCTGTATGTTTTTGTTTAATAATTTCTTATTTTTTACAGGTTTGATTACTTTATCTCTGAGCATTTCAAATATATTCATGTTGAAGTCATTGTCAGATAATGTTTTAGGACTGAATTTATCTGGAATAAATATTCTAATTATTCAAATTTTTGGTCATTTTTCTTACTATTAGATTTCTTGCTATGATTTAGAATTTTGTTTTAGAAGTTAATGTTGGTCATAAGGCATTTTTGTCTCATCTCCTACTTTTCTCTCTTTTTTTCTTTTCTTTGTTCACATGTGTCTGAATAATGGCCTTACAGTTGATTCTGGATTCCACGTTCCTAGTCTCAATCCCAGTTCCTACAGCGGTACCTCTCAGCTTCATTCCTATAAGAATATTTTATTATAAGGCTATGTTTTATTCCTCCACCTCTCAAGTCCTGTGGTCTGGTATGAGCTATTGCCCCAGACAGCAGTTGACCAAATGTTTGCAGCCACTGCTGAAGTAGTAAGCCAGACTCTGGTGTACCATTTCATAGGGAGCAGTTTTGATTCCATTACTCCCAAGAGCTAGACTTCCAGCTACCTCTTTGTGTTTCTGGATCCAGATTTCAGCAGGCCTTTGGCGTCAGCACCATTTGCCCCTCTTAGCTTCTTTGGATAAATGATCATCTTTTTAAGTCTGACTCTGTCTCTATGGTTTTCTCATTTTACATTTTATCAAATTCCTTCAGTTAACAACATATTTTGGACAACACTCCTTTTATTTTTATCTTTTGCTTAGATACATCATTTAAAAACAAATATTATAAATTACAGGTATTAAATGTTTAGTTGTGCTTGGCACTAGCTTTACATATGTTATTTTTTTCAATCCTTTCTATAATCAGTTATTCTTATGCTCATTTTACATAGTTGAAAGTTAAATAGGCTAAATAAATTCCCCAAGGAAATAGGTTTTAACTAGTATAATGGTAGACATAACATTTGTGAGTTGTTTGTTGGTTGTTTTTTTATTTCAAAATATTAAGAGGATACAAATGTTTTGGTTACATGGATACCTTATATAATGCTTAAGTCAGGGCTTTCAGTGTGCCCATCACCAGAACAGTGTCAAAGAATCTCAAGAATGGAAAAAGAGATATAACATTTGAATCCTGTTTTCTCTACTATCAAAACTATGATTAGATTCTGTAATTTTTAAGAAAAACTTATCGTATTTATTTTTAATAAGTTAATTAAATTAACTAAAATTAATTTTTGCAAAAAATATATCTGGTCCTACCTCAGAAATCTTTTTAAATATTTTCTATGTCTTTATATGTCTTTGGTCTTCCATCCCTCACCTTCTCATTCTTTCTCTTTCTCTTTTGATCTATGACTATTTTGTTTGTTATCAAACTAGCAACTTGGAAGTTTTAAAGTATAGTTTATTCTTTTAGTAATGATTACTGTTACTTTTCCTAAAAACATTCAGAACTATTTTCTTTAATATTATTAATTAAATAGTATGCTGTATAAAATGAGACATTTAGGATGCTGTTTCTTCATCTATCCTGTTACCCAATTTCTTACATTTTATTGTATGTCAGATATAGATTACTATTAGTTTTTATGACACAGTATTGGAGAGGATAACAGTAATAACAAAAATCTGAGTTGCTTAGTTTGCATAGTAGAGAGCTTCTAGCACAAAGTAGGTGTTTAATAAATATTTGTTGAATGTTAAAATACTGGACCTGTTTTGTGTACACAGAGAGAAAAAAACATAGCTGAGATCTCTTTAGAGTCTCCCTTTGCTGCTGGATGACCTACTATCTCATTCAAACATTAGATTTTATAAATTCTTGAACCACCATATGATTTAATAAATACCCTTTCTGTCAATTCTTTTGTTAGGCAAACACATGCTTCATGAACCAGCCCTTTGCAATCAATGAGCTTCTATCCAGGTTAGCTCCATTGATGGCTATTTCCACATTTGCCCCTTCTTCCCTGCCTCACTCCCACAAATAACAAACATATTTGACAGGTCCCATTCTCACATCAGTAACTACTGTTAAGTTTTCATTTGGCAAATATTGTGAGATTCTTGAATATAAATAGCAATATTTGTATCATATTAAATGACTAACAGTCTATATTCTTCCAGTATAGCTCATGATGTATACCGTTCAAAGAGAGACATTTTGAAGTAGTTTCTATTGTTTTCTTTTTCAAGGGTAGTTATTAAAATACCCAAATATTGTGAAAAGAAATTCTTTATATGAATTTGTTGGGAAAATTGGATTTTTCATTAATATTACCAAGAAACTTAGTGAAGATCTGCAACACACTAGAATAAAAACACTGTGCTTCTGTTGTGGCAAAGAAGGTTAACTAACACAATATATATTAGCAAGAATAAAAACAAAGGATAAATAAACTGCATCATTTGCTAATGTGCAAATGTATGAAAATTTCAATGACACATTTGATAAATTTATAAGACGTACATATTATTTGTGTTATAAGGACACTCAAGCCTTCTGTGTGGCATGATTTTAACAATCTTTTATACATAACAACAGATTGAAATTAAACTGTCTTCCTAGCTATTACTATTTTTTAGATTGTGAAAGTGATTTTTATTATTCTTTATTTAAAAGGTACTGAACCGAGAATCAGGAAACTTGGTTTCTAATCCCAGTGCTGTCACTCAACTGGCTCTATGACCATAGTTAATTCATTAAATTCTATGGGTCACTTCTTCATTTGTAAATGTGGAGAGTTGGGATTCGTGCTCTCTTTGGAAAGCCTCATTCAGTTCTTGCGTTCCAGCATTTTACATTATCTATTATATAAAAATATCCACACATAAAAATGTGACTGAATATAGGTTCCATATAACAATAACCTAAGTTAATTAACAGAACTTATAGGAAATATCCAAGAATGGGATGAATTTACCCTGAACAAGGCAATTGAATTTAGATGATAAATAAATAACCAGGAGCTATCATAGTTTCTTGATCAGGACCTGATGAAAGCATTATTTTCAAAAGTACTGTTGGGCATTAGGGTATAGAATGAATCAGAATGGAATAAATCTGGAATATGGAACCATGGCATCATATGATGCCATGGTTCAGAATGAGATAAGGAGAGTTCAGATTATGATGATATAAGCAGATATGAAGTAGAAGCAACAGATACAAAGATAACTAAGATATTTATTGATTCAAAAAGAACAGCTAAAAAGAATATAAAAAGAAAAATCATAAAAGAGGAAATACGAATGTCTAATAAACTTATGAAAAAGTATTTTAACTCAATATCACTCAAAGACATGGTTTATAAAAAATAAAAATTCTCAGTGTTGGTAAGTATGCAGTAAAATAGGCACTCATAAAGTGATGGTAAGTAGATTTACATTGACATAAATTTCTGCAAAGTAATATGGCATTATATTATCAAGAACCTTTCTTTAGAAATGTTATCTTTTGTCCTAGTAATTTCACTTCAAGTCATCTATCTATAGGAAATAGAATCTCAGGCAAAGATTTATCTATAAAAATGTACATCACAATGTCATTTATAAAAGAGAAAGAAGAGACAAATAATCTTAAATTTCAAAATCAGAGAAATTATTAAGCCAATTATGGAATATCCATATATATATCACTATTACATATCTATATAATATATAGTTCTCAAAGATATTTTAAAGAACTTTTTATTAGGAAATGTTTATGAGATAATATAACTTAGGATATCTGGCCCAAAAGAAATAAATAAACTTGTATGCCTAATGTGATCCCAAGCTTAAAAATGAAAGTTTTTGGTTATGATGCAAGAGAATACATTAAAATGTGAAGAACAGTTATCTCTGTATGCTGGAATTAAGTGATATTTTATTTCTTCTTTTTCTCCAACTTTCTAAATGCTCTAAAAACATTCTAATGACTAGAAAAATAAGAATTTTAAGCTAATAGCAAATAATCTAAATAAGAAATCTCAAAATTTGATAATTCAACTTAAGGAAAGAATACATGTCTAATTTGAATTTATCCAGTTTCTGAGATATAGGGATATATAGATTTTTAGTTTCCCTAATCTGAATCATATCATATTGTTCATTATTGCTCATTGTTTCTCAGAGTTTCTCTTTTTCTTTTTTGGATCCTTGTACTTTTGTCTTAGGTGATTACCCTACACTTTGTCATTTTAGAATGTCATTTTCTTTAGAATCTCATTTTCTTCAATCAGTTCTGACATTAAAATGGTCAAACCACATATACATGTATATGAGATCATCTCTTATCACAAGGGAAAGAATCTAGATAATTTATGTTTTCAAACATTTTTAACTTCTAAATTTCTCTTACAAAAATTTGTCAATCTAATAATAGCATTTTGAGTAATTGAAACAAATGAAAATAAAGGACACAGTCAATATGTCATTGCAGAGTCATTTTTATTGGGTGAAATGAAGTACTACTGATAAAATTTATTAGGTACCCATCTCAAGAATAGAATCTCAGCTGCTCTATGTAAGAATGAATAAACATAACAACTTACTTGGCTCTGCACCCAGAAATTTAGCCAAAAAAGAAACCCAGTTGGACGCCAGAAAGAATGAACCAGATAAAGTTTAATCAGTTCAAAATATACAAGTAACTTAGTCTGTGCCTTTTCTAACAAAACTGTACAAGTAAAAATATAATCTTTAAAATCTGAATTCCTTACCTTAGCCAATGGCATAGTGTTGGAGTAACTAAAAGTTTCCAGACCTAACTCTCTTTCCATTCTTCCAGGAGAATGAACCACTCTCACTCTCCCTATGGTCTCCACTATAGTTCATCTCCTTTTCAGAACTGTAGTTCTAGTGAAGACAGAGACTCTGTCCTATTTATTTTTGTTACCTCAAGTTCTGGCAAAGTGCATGATTGTTGAACAAACTAATGAAGGATTCACAACTTAGTATTCATTCGATGATTTTAGTCTCCATAAAATAATCTAAGGAGAATGTTCTTTGGATACAAATGTTTACACCTTGTATATTATTATAGAATAAATCTTGCCAGTATCTATACAAGTTCCTTTAGAATGATAATACCCCCAAATTATGGACATCTTTGGGAGTAAACATCTTTCAAGAACATATTTTACCACAAGGGATGAGTTGAAATACAGTAGTATAGTTCTTAAGAGCTCTTTCAGTTATAATTATGACACCCAGAGCAAGTTACTAAATCTCTCTGAATCTCAATTTTTCTCATCTGAAAGATGGGAAGAGAAATAATACTTAGTTCATAGCCTTTGCTGTGGAAATTGGATGACTTCATATTCAATAGCATCATGCCAAGCTAAACCTGGGCTGCTATTGCTAGAGTTAATGCCTCCCTGGACTTGCACATGCATCGTGACAACTGGAACACAGCGTACAGGTATACTAGCAGGACTGTCACTGGATATAGAATTAGAGAGTTTAAGTGCATAAGCCAGTGTTTTCAGGCTTTGTAGTAGTATAGAAATTACTTGAGAAGCTTGTTTAAAATGGAGATCTTTGAGATCTCCATTTTCTCAAGTATTTAGTATTAGTATTAGTATTTAGTATTAGTATTATTATTTCCTCAAGAAATACTAATTCAATTGGTTTGCTCTGGAGTAAAACCCTGAAATATGTCTTTTTTATATATTTACCAAGTGACTCTGGTGCAGCAGGTCCCAGACCAAGCTTTGAGTAATGCTGGCATCGTGACTCCATCTTAGCTCTGGTCACAGACCACCTCTAGCATCCTTCCCCAGGATTCTCACTGCTCCATGCTATGTGGCTTTGCTACCAGAAGCTCTGTTGCCTCCATGCCCTTGCCCCACCCTGATGAAGCCAGGAGAGAAGACTAGGGAAGGCACAGTCAATTGAGAAAACCTTAGTAGCTATAATAAATTATCTGTCATTTTGTATTATTTGAACTAATGATCTGCATTAGTCTAAAAGTGGGCTGACCTGAGAGGTAAGCTTAAGCTTTAGAACAACAGTTTCCTCCCAATAACTGTGTATGACTGGCTATAGTAAAGTTTATCTCCTGTTTTTTATGGAATTGCTATCTATAGAACTTAGATGAATAAGCACAATGGAAGTGCAAAGTGTTAAATGCATGCTTCGATTTAGTCAATGCATTTGCACATTGAAGTAATTAGGATGTATTTAAAAGCATTCTGCTTATAATACTTTGTTCTCCATTTCCTACAAATCAAATTAGTGAGGGGTAGATTTGATTTTGACATCATTTTGAAAATATTTTCTTTCTTTTTTAAATTTCCTTAGTATTACATTTTTACAAAGTTCAAAACACAACCAACTGTGACTAAATTCATAAAAACAAAACAAAAAGTCCTAAGTACAAGAAAATGAAAAACAGCACAGAGTAATATGCAGTAGAACAACGTAAATCATACCTCACAAATATAGTTGTAATAACACACCTTATCCATGTCTGATCAATTAATAACAAATACATACTGAGATGGTAAATAGCTCATTCTTTTACTTTGATGAAATGTATTCATCTCAGTCCAAAGAAATATGAAAAGGCAGCCAGATCTACTTAGAAAAATCTTAACCATCTCCTATTTTCATTATAATATATGTAATGCAGTGAATATATATGAAGAAAGAGTATAGGGTGTTTTCCTTGCTTGCTAACAAAGCATTCAAGCAAGATTATTTATTTTTTAAATATAGTTAGATTTGGCAGAACCAAGAAAAGGTATGGAGCTATGTAGCATAGACAAAGACAGAGCTGAATTCCAGCTCTGCACACTGTCTGAATTATCTCAGGCAAGTTACTTTACCTCCTCCTTGATTCTCAGTTTTCACATCTATGTGGATAATAATATCTATATTTCAAAGTTGTTTTAATAATATCTAATAATGTATTTGAAGAGCCTGGCATTTAATATATATTCAATAAGTGGTAGTTATTATTATTAAGTCAGGAAATAAAATTTGGAGGGATAAGAATCCAAAATCCTCAGAGGGAAAAAAAACTAAACAAAAATATTCTATGATCTTACTTTCCCAGAGGCTATTTACACAAGTCACAGATTTTATCCTAGGACTTTATCAGGATTCTACAGAGTGGAGTGTTTTGCCCTTGTAATCTTCTCTCCTCCCAAATTGTTTTCCTTATTGCAAATTAATGACCTCAAAATTTATGTTGAGAAATGCCCTTTATACCATTGAAGTGCATAATTGAATAAGCGGACTTTGCCAATACAAATTATTATCATATTCTTTTATTAAAGATAAACGGGATTTTGCACTGGGCTCAAATAAGTCTAATTCCTCCTATTTTTTCTATACTACTTTTGTAGTTCTAGAAGTATATGTATTTATACATATAAATACATATTTATACATAGAAGTGAAGGTGGGGAGAAAGAGAGAATGAACAAGAATAATCATCTGTGCTTCTTAGGACCCAGAGAGAGTGTTAGTGACAAGTTCTGTGTTTCATATTTAGAATGTGCTCATTAAATGGTTCTTGAATTAAGTAAATGAGGAAAAGCAAAATGCTAAGAAAAATTTCCTATGGCATAAAGAAGCCAACTCAAAAGTAGTATATGCAGGTTGTAGGCAGATAGCTCAAAAATTACCTGTGGGCGTCAACATCTCTTTAGTTAGATTGGCTCCATGTGGAACCACAGCCATCTCTATTGAGAGTCACTAATTCTTAGCTGGAGAAGGTAGCTAAGCCAGGAGAGCTGACTGACCAATCAGAGAGCCAGGGAATGTCAGAGCTGGAAGGAAACATGGAGATTTTTTAATCTAAGGGCCTCATTTGTCAGTTGAAGAAACTGAATGATTTGCAAAACACTTGGTGGCATAGTTTTTTGGGACTAAAACTTGAGTTTTCTCATTCTGATCCAATTTATTTTATATTGTACCATGTTGTCTTTGCGTGTCCCAGCTGCCTGTCCACCTGGGCGTTCCCATCTATCCACAGTGGCTCCTCTTCCTATACCTAAAACAGTACAACAAAGCATCCAGCAATGCCTCTGATTAGAATCATCTCACCTATTATGGCATTTTCCATAGACCCTGAGAGATTCTTCATTTGACTCTTAAAATCAGTTTTTTCATTAAGAAATAAATATTAAATTATTATTGACCATTAACAACTCATCCAAATTACTTTATGTCCTTTTCAAGTGATTATTAGGTAGAGATAAAGGGAATGGAGAACAAAGAACTTTATGATTTCAATGGGGAAAAAGTGAAGGGCGAGTTCTGTCCTCGGGGTGTTACCCAGGGGAAGTCAAGGCCAGGTGGACTATGGCAGGGTACCCAGAAAGTCACCTACGGATTTGAATCTTAGAGAAGTAGAAGAGAGATAAGAAGAAGTGACAGAATAGAAGAAAGGAGAGGTTAAAAGAAAAGGGAGGGCACTGCATGTAAATTTAATAATTTGGTCTTTTGGTTCATTATTTACTATTTTTATAACTCCGTTGCTTAGTGGAGAAGCTTTCATTCAGGTCATTTATGTCCTGTTACAACTTACATTGCTACTGTCAAGTAATTACTCAAATTCCTCAAATCAAATATTAATGACATCTGTGAGAGAAGAAATAAAGTATTTGATAGGTAAATATCTTCCCTTTCCACCTGAAGAATAGAGGAAGTGTTGATAGGCTGTTGATGGTGAGTTAAACTGGCATACCAGGAATTTTTATAAATGGTTTTCCCATGCTCCATTGAATCTGTGGCTGAGACTTTAGTTGTATACCAGCTGTGCATGCAAAATCTCATAATTATTCTTACTGTATTAAGCATTTTATAGCAATTTTAGCTCTAAAATGCTATGCCATAGTTTTTATGCAAGTGTACCAGACATGTAAGCTGTTCCAATGAAAACATTTTCTTTCTTTTAGACACATGGTTTTAGGTTTCCAAACTTAGCTCTTTGCATTGATGGAAGAATCTTTAGGACAGACATCAGGGTTTTTTTGAGGGGGAAGAAGGACAGTTGGATTTTCTTGCATATACTTTACTTCTTCAAGCAGCCTCATCAGAAATGCACTAATTAATTGTGTGATGGTGATATTAGCAAGTGCTGCTGCTGAGCACTAGTTCATCCACAGCCTGTCCTATTGAGAAAAGAACTGGAGAGGAAGCTAGGGTTATCTCTGCATTCCTCCGGGGTATAATGACAAACAGGCAGAAGGACTTGGACTTAACCTCTCTGCAGAAGGCTGACACCTTTAACACTGCTGCACATGCTGCTGCGCCTGCAGTAGCGAGTCTTGGGCCTGAGCCCAAAGCTGGTGTGGAGTTTGAACCCTTGGCATTCTGGCCCAGAGCCAAGTGCTATCAATGGAACCCCACTGACACCTTTAGTTATTCTCCTAGATTAGGATAGTAATTTACTTGTCTCTTTGATTTCAAGTGTCTGGTTTTGTTTCCAGATGCCTCCCAGCTCATCTGTATTCCAGGGGTTTTAAAAGACTTTAACCTCATTGGCTCTTCCCTTTGTCAGTTCCATTTGGTGAACACAGGAGGGATACAGAGAGACTAGAGAGAGGCAAGGGGGGAGTGTTGTATGTGTGATGTAGGGGGCATAAGGGGAGGGCTTGGTGAGACTGCAGGAATAAATGAAAGGCATATTCACTTCAGAATATCAACTATTATAGCAGAGCAAGTCAGGATAGAGTTTAAGAGGTGATGTGTAGAACAATGTAGTGGAAAGTGTTATTAGATAGATTCATGTGTAAAAGCACTCCAACCAGCAGTAATCTGAAACTCCCCCAAATGATTGCAATATATTAAAGAGATGGAGAAACCATAGAAATTTTATCCCAACGCCAA
Organism: Microcebus murinus; assembly: GCF_040939455.1. Classification (NCBI taxonomy): domain Eukaryota; kingdom Metazoa; phylum Chordata; class Mammalia; order Primates; family Cheirogaleidae; genus Microcebus; species Microcebus murinus. The sequence goes on along the minus strand of NC_134104.1, from coordinate 57,704,969 downwards.
TTGGATTTTAACATGCTATAGCAGGAAAGGCATTTATGCATGGGTGTCATTTCATGTTTACAAGGGCCTGTCTAGCACTGTTTATTGATTTTGCTGCAATTTTTTCCCCAGGACCCTGTAGATAGATAATTGCTAGAATGTCCATCATTAGCACAGCAATGAGTGCAACCATTGCACTAAGAAAAAGATACACATAGGACCCTGCAAGCAAGCACCAAATGGGGGAAAGAGTCACACAATAACATGTGCAGCTATAACTCCAGGCAAACACACACACAACACCCTGTGTAGCCATTGCACTGAGAAAATACACACAGCCCCCTATGCAGCCATCACACATCAGGAAAATACACACATGACACCCTTATGCAACCATCACACTAGGCAAAAGCACAGACATAAAATGCTAAGTCAATAGGAATGAACAGCTCATAAAAGCCTACTGGAATAGATCACATCACAGCCAGGTACATCTGTTCTCAGCACTAACCATTATCGTTAGCTTAAAATGCTTAAAATCACTGTGCATCCTCAGGTCTAGGGACAGATTATTCCAAGAAGATTCTGCTAAATAGATTTGGCAATGCAGTGAAGGGGACCTCTACTACATTAAAGTGATGCATTTTGCATCTCAAAGGCTGTCAGCTGTATTTAGAGGAACTGTGTGATTGAAGAACAATGCTCTAGGATAGGATAGCATTTTTTCTAGCCCTTGTAAATCTGGAGGTGATTTTTACCCCAACTGGAGTTAAGTGTACAATTGAATGGGCAGCTCTCAGATTGGAAGGTGACTAATAAAAGCAGAATTGCAAATAGCTTTCAACTTGTGCTGCAAAGGAAGCCACTACATCCTGATTTAAGCTGGAACTCTCAGGTGGTGTGTCATGTTTAAAGGTCTTGGTGAGGTCAGACTTCAAGCCATCAACTTGAGATAAATAAGTAGCAACTACAGTCCTTGCTTCATAGGATTGTCTGCCCAACTGAGGGGAATAAAGGAACCACCCACCTCTTCTTTCACCAGTGCCTTCTCTTTATGCTCTTCCCTTGGTCTGTGATGTTATCGTAACTGTGTGACACAGGGGTTACTGCACTGTGAGGGAAACTCGGCGTGTCCTTCTGAAGAGTGGCCCAAAAGAACTGGATAGAAAGAGTTTCAAGCTTGCAGTTCCATGTTTCAATTACAGTGGCATTTTGTATTTCTACTGAGTGAGAGAAGTTTCAAGCTAGCTTGTTAAGAATGATTTACACCATAATTCTAGGAAAAACAAATGTGAGTGACTGAGATTTGAAAGGAAAGAGTAGGGGGAAGTGCTAGACTACATGAATCCTAAGTAAATAGGGAGAGTTTTTTTTTGGGGGGGGGGTTGTTTCCTTTTTTTAAAAAAAGGGAAAATGTATGTATTATTGGTAATTACTTCTCTCACCTAGGTAGAGTGAAGCAAAAGAAAACAGAATCGCTCCATTTGTTTCATATAAAAGCAAATTTTCAGGAGAGGACAGGTGTTTCCCTTAAATTTGCATGACAACATCTTACTGGGAATGAACAGTGCTGGAAATGAGAACCAAGAATTCCACTTTTTTTTTTTTCCAAATGTGACAGAAAAGGTTTTGTTGGGGTGAGATAAGCATTTTCCATAAAACAATGGAGTAGTGACATGAAGTAATTACATGGTGACTGGGACACACCACATGGTATACTGGAGAAATTGCATGATACCTACGTGATAACTGTAGTAACTTTAGTTATCACTACCACATTATCTCCTGATAACTATATAATTAGTTTGTGTCATCAAAGCACCCTAAACGTATGCCTATTCCAGCTACTCTGGTAGAAAAAAAAATAAACTTTTTGCAAAGGGGAAAAAAAGCTAATGAAGAAAGTTGCCAAGAACAGATATTTTGTAATCTGTGCTAAATCTCTGCTGGAAAACATGAACAGTAACGAAGCTGAGAAGACAGTAAAAGAAATTCGGGGCAAGGTGCCAGACGCCCAGACGGAAGGAGAATGTGGACCAAAAGATTGCGACAATCGGGTAATTATGGTTTATGAATTTCAGCTTTAATCTGTAGTTCAGTGAGTCCTGATTAAATATCTGTTAAACACAATTAAAGTTTGTTTTTGTATTTCACCGTCTTGATCAGAATAATTAGAGACTGCGTGTTTCATGTCAAAAGTAGCAAGAGGAATTTTAGTGAATGAACATCGTTTTTAAAAGCCATTTGTAGCACCAGCTGTTGGCATTATTTTATATTTTAGTGTTATCAGCATAAAGATGGTCCTCTGGATGCTGAATAGTTTCCAGCAGGACAAGGATGTTATGCTGTTATGATGGGCATGTGCTGATGAGGCTTAAATGTTTAAGGGCTAGTGTTCACTGGAAACAATGGACAAGGGAGATGTAGGTCAGGGAAGCAGATATTTTAGGTAAGAGAAGACGGAAGACATTTGAGTTAAGTTTACCCAAGCAAGTGAGGGAGTTTCTCGTGGTAGCCACCTGCAAATGCTACTTGACTTACTGAGACAGGTTGTATACAGTGCCTGAAGGAAGGGGCACAAGAAAGGTGTGATGAGAAGTGCTGGCATTCTGTCCTTGCTTGTTCCTGGCTAAAAACATGGGCCTTTTATTCCTAAAGTTAGTGGAAGGAGATGCTAGAAGCACTTACCATATTAATAATTATTTGACTAAGGATAGCAGTCTAAATTCTGCAAAAAGGACAAGGTAAAATATAAATAGGATTAACTGAAACTGGGTAAAGGCGGTAAAATGAGGTTCTCCAAACCAAAACTAAGACTGTGATTTCCAGACATTTGTGCCAATAGAGAAGCTGAGAATTGTAAGTTACTATCTCCTATGTAAAAATGTCTATGCAGCTTACCATGGTATAAGGTTTAAAGAAATAAGATACCATCTTACTTGCCATTTGAGACTTGGGTACCTAGAATATTTTGGTCCCTGTGATAGAATAATGGCCCTTCAAAGATGTTCAGGTCCTAATCCTCAGAACCTGTGAATGTGTTGCCTTACATGGCAAAGAGACTTTGCAGGTGTGATTAAGTTAAGGATTTTTGAGATAGGAAGATAATATTGGATTATCTGAGCAAACCTAATGTAATAATAGAGGTCTTTTAAGGAAAAAAGGGAGGCAGGAAGGTCACAGAGAAGGAGATATGACAATGGAAGCAAAGGTCAGAGAGAGAGAGAGATTTGAAGATAGAAGAAGTGACCATGAGCCAAGGAACACAGGCAAACTTTAGTAATTGTAAAAATCAAGGAAAGGATTCCTCCCTAGAGGCTCCAGAAAGAATAGCCCTGCTAACACCTTGGTTTTAGGACTTCTTACCTCCAGAACTATAATTAGTTTGTGTTTTTAAAGATGTTTAGTTTGTGGTAATTTGTTACAGCAGCAATAAGAAACTGATATAGTCCCCATGAACCTGCTTCATGGACTTTATATGTATTTAAAAGTCATCTGGTGCATCTAAGTATTAGAAAAACAATAAACCTCTATGAATTTCATCTTTTAAGGCCCATTTTCCAGGCTATCTTTGTGGCATGCTTTGAAGGCACCTGCTGTAAGAATTTTAAAAGCCTATGCATTATAAATTAAAATTATGGGCAAGTTCAACCCTATCTCCTTAGCACCACTTACCAGCAATATATTCCACACGATTAGAAATGTTTACAGGGAGGGAAGATTGCAGAGTGAGGATAATTTCTATAACAACAACAGCACTTAGCATTTGAGTATTGACCATAAGTTGAGCCATTCGACTGCCAATAATTGATCATTTTTGACTTGCAGACATGGCATTTTCATATGGTTCAATATATCCAGTTTTATCTTATTTAAACATTCTAATAACTTCATGAGGATTCTAGGACAAAGATTAAAATTTCACCAAAGACTAAATACATTTTAAGAGTTATGCAGGTGTTAGATTAATAAAATACTTTATTTCCAACATAGTCAGTTAAAAATGGGATTAAGTCTCAACTGGCCGAAGGAGTTTTGGCAGATTTGAGGATGCAGGTTTGTGACTTGGGTGCTATTCCAAAAAGTGATGTATAAAAGACATGGGGAAGTTGCAAGGGAAAGGGAGCATACCTCAAATAGACAAAGACAATTATTAAATTTACTACCTAGCATCTTTGTACTCAAAAGAGTATATACAGGCATACCTTATTATATTGCACTTTGATTTATTGTGCTTTATATATATTTCATTTTTTTATGAATTGAAAATTTGCACCAACCCTGCATCAAACAAGTCCACTGGCACCACTTTTCCAATAGGATTTGTTTGTTTCCTGTCTCTATTTCACATTTTGGTAATTCTTGCATTGTTTCAAAATTTTTCATTATTATTATATCTGTTATAGTGATCTGTAATCAGTGATCTTTGATGAAACTATTTTGATTGTTTTGAGGTACCATGAACAATGCCATTATAAGATGCAAACTTAACCAATAAATGTTGTGTGCATTCTGACTGTTCCATCAACTGGCCATTCCCCCATCCCTCTCCCTCTCCTCTGGAATCCCTATTCCTGAGACACAACAATATTGAAATTAAGCCAATTAATAATCTTACAATGGCCTCTAAGTGTTTAGGTGAAAGGAAGAGTCACATATTTCACTTTAAATCGAAAGCTAGAAATGGTTAAGCTTAGTGAGGAATGCACATCAAAAGCCAAGACAAGCTGAAAGCTAGGCCTCTTGCACCCAGTTAGTCAGGTTGTGAATGCAAAGGACAAGTTTTTGAAGGAAATTAATAGTGCTAGTCCAGTGAAGACATAAATGCTAAGACAGTGAAACAGCCTTAATGCTGATATGGAAAACATTTTAGTGGTCTAGATAGAAGATCCAACTAGCCACCACATTCCCTCAACCCAAAGCCTAATCTAGAGCAAGACACTAACGCCCTTCATTTCTACGAAGGATGAGAGAGGTGAAGAAGGTACAGAAGAAAAGTTTGAAGCTAGCAGAGGTCAGTTCTTGAGATTTAAAGAAAGACACCATCTCCATAACAAAAGAGCAAGATGAAGCAGCAAGTGCTGATGTAGAAACTGTAGCATGCTATCTAGAAGATCTGAATAGATAGGTAATTCATGAGGATGGATACCCTAAGAAACAGATTGTCAAGGTAGACAAAGCAGCCTTTATTGGAAGAGGATGCCATCTAGGACTTCCATAGCTGTTGAGGAAAAGTCAATACCTAGCTCAAAGCTTCAAAGGATAGACTGTCTTCTTTGGGGCTAATGATGCTGGTTACTTTAAGTTGAATCCAGTGTTCATTTATCATTTATAAAATCCTAGGACTCTTAGGAATTATGCTATATCTACTCTGTCTAAGCTCTATAAATGGAATAACAAAGCCTGGATGACAACAACATGTCTGTTTACAACGTGGTTTACTAAATATTGTAAGTTCACCATTGAGACCTACTGCTCAGAGAAAAGATTCCTTTCAAAATATTACTGCTTATTCACAATTCACCTACTCACCAAAGATCTATGATGGAGATGTACAAGGCAATTAATGTTGTTTTTATGCCTGCTAACACAACATCCATTTTGTAGTCCATGGATCAAGGAGTAATTTTGACTTTCAGGTTGTATTATTTAAGAAATATATTTTGTAAGGCTATAGCTTCCAGATAAGTGATTTCTCTGATGGATTTGGGCAAAGTAAATTAAAAACCCTTTGGAAAGAATTCACTATTCTAGATTCTATTAAGAACATTTGTGATTCATGAGAGGAGGTCAAAATATCAACACGAACAGGAATTTGGAAGAAGTTGATTCTGACCCTCATGGATGACTTTGATGGGTTCAACACTTCAGTGAAGGAAGTAACTGAAGATATGGTGGAAAAGCAAAAGAACTGGAATTAGAAGTGGAGCTCAAAGATGTGACTGAATTGCTGCAATCTTAAAACTGGAAGGGATGAAGAATTGCATCCTATGGATGCAATAAAGTTATTTCTTTTTCTTTTCTTTCTTTTTTTTTTTTTTTTTTTTTTTTTTTTTTTTTTTTTTTTGAGACAGAGTCTCTGTTGCCCAGGCTAGAGTACAGTGACATCATCCCTAGCTCACTGCAGCCTCCAACTCTTGAACTCAAGTGATCCTCCTGACTCAGCCTTCCAAGTAGCTAATTTTTTTTTTTTTTTTTTTATAGAGATGAGCTCTCACTATTTATTGTCCAGGCTGGTCTCAAACTCCTGGCCTCCAGCAATCCTTTTGCCTTGTCCTCCCAAAGTGCTGGTATTACAAGTGTGAGCTACCATACTAAACCAAAGTGATTTCTTGAGATGAAATCTACTCTTGGTGAAAATGCTATGAACAGTGTTCAGATGACAACAAAGGATTTAGAATATTACATAGACTTAGTTGATAGTGCGATGGCAGGATTTGAGAGGATTGATTCCAATTTTGAAAGAAGTTCTACTTTGGGTAATATGCTATCAAACACCATGGCATGCTACAGAGAAATATTTGGTGAAAGGAATAGTCCATTGTTGTCTTATTTTAAGAAACTGCTACATTCACCCCAAGCTTCAGCAACCATCCCCTATCAGTCAGCAGCCATCTACTTTGAGGCAAAGCCTTCCACCATCAGAAAGAATATGACTTACTGAAGGTTCAGATGATTGTTAGCATTTTTTAGCAACAAAGTGTTTTTAATTAAGATATGCACATTTTTTAGACAATGGTATTGATAGCTACTTGATAGACGACAAGAGTAGTGTAAATATAACTTTTATATCCATTGAGAAATCAAAAGATTATGTCACTCACTTAATTGTGATAGTCACTTTATTGTGGTGGGCTGGTATTGAACCCACGATATCTCCAAAGTAGGCTTGTACTACCACAGAGGAAGATGGGATAGTGTAATGGTAAAAGGCTTGGACCTGGCATTGGACAGTTTAGATGTAAATGCTGGTTTTACCATTTATTAGCAAGTTAATGTCTGTACTTCCCTTTCCTTATCTCTAAGAAGAAATAACAATAATAGTAACCGCATGGATATAGTTGCTGGGAGAATTAAATGAAATAAATGTAAAGCACTTAGAAAGGGACCTGGCAGGTGATGTTAGCTGCTGTTACTGTTATCATCATTATCATCAACCATCATCAACATCATTCAATACTGAAAAGTAACAGACTCAATAGGAACCTAACAAAGGAAAATGTGCCTTATTCATTGTTAGTAAGTTTAAGAAAACTTAGGAAACTTCTCCTCTTACTTACTGTAACAATATATTTCCAATGGTAAAGTCTACTTTTAACTCTGCTTTGATAGTGTGTAGAAAAGAATACAGTATATCTTATTCACTCAATTAGAAGGCTATTGTATTAGTTTTTTTCCATTAAAAAACTTGTAAAATGGACCACAAAACACCATTTCAAAGCTTATAAATATACAACTTGACCTTCACTTAGAATTATATATATTTATTCATGTTGTCTGTCTGGTGCCTAATAATTTTTCTCCCTGTTATCTAATCTTCAAGGCTATAATAACATACCTGAAATTAAGCTAAGAATACTACAAACACCACTAAGATCACAGTGGGCTTTCCTTTAATAAAAAACATGGTTAGAAAGATACCCACCATGCCTCAATGTTGGTGCTGGTCAGAAGAATATGTCTACACAGGCAGTCATAGCATTTCCACAGGGATTCCTTCTCTGTGGAAAATGTTGAAGCCAGCAGCCTTTCAATCTATCCAAGGAGGATTAAGACTAACTGGTTTTAGAATGCTATTGCTTAGAGAGATTTCTAGCCTCTCTTAGTTTGTGGCATCCATTGATAATCTGATGAAAGCTGTGGACACTCTCCACAAAAGAGGATGCAGTACCATTTTATTTATTTATTTATTTTTATTTCAGCATAATATGGGGGTATAAATGTTAAGGTTACATACATTGCTATTGCCTTCTCTCCCCACTCGAGTCAGAGCTTCAAGCGTGTCCATCCCCCCAACAATGCACATTGCGCTTATAATGTATATATATACCCATCCCCTTCCCCCTCACCTGCCTGACACTCGATAAATGTTTTGTTTTGTTTTTTTAACATTTTGGTTACATTTTATAACTTTGCCTTTACCTAACAAAGGTTAGAGGTATGCCCTACCCCTCCACACTGTTCACCACATCCCTCAGATGTGGGTCTTTCCCCCATCCCCTGAAATTCCCTTGAACACCACCACGCTTTGAGCACCATATTGATAATCGGTCAGTACTAATGTGATGGTGAGTACATGTGGAGCCCATTTTTCTAATCTTGTGTCACCTCACTTTGGATAATGGGCTTAAACTCAATCCAGGATAATATAAGTGGTGCTCACTCACTGTCATTTCTTAGAATTGAGTAATATTCCATTGTAAACATATACCAAATTTTAATAATCTAGTCACAAATTACCGGATGCAGTACCATTTTGAAGGATTCATAGACGCCCTCAAGCCTATTGGTTAACCCCAGATTAATTATCCCTGGATTACAATTGTGTTTTAAGAAAAACACTGCAATACTGACTAGGCTGACAGGATTTGAGAACAGAATTGTGCAGCACTTATTTACCACGTGATTTTGGACCAGTCATGAGTATGTAGTGTGGTCCTAGCTTTTAATTAGTAAGATTAGTATCTTTTATGCTAATGTATGAGGAAAGCATATATTTGTTTTTAAAGCATTTTGAGGTACATTTAAAGAACCACTAGGATAAAGGGTACTGGTTTTGCCCTTGTTTACTGTTCTTTTTTTTTTATTGTTTAGTCATTCATTTATTCATTCATTCAGCAAATATTTATTGAGGCCCTACTATTCTATGCACTGAGAATATGGTAGTGAGCAGGACTCATAAATTTCTCTTTCTTTTTTTTTTTTTTCCATCCCTTTCCTCCTCCCCCCTCCCACCTGCACACCACCCAATAAAAAGTTTCTTTTTTCTTTTTTGTCTGTTTGGGGTTTTGGTTTTTTTGACATTTTGGTTACATTGTATATCTTTGCCTCTCCCTAAGAAGGGTTAGAGTTATGCCCTTCCCTTCCAAAATGCTCGCCACATCCCTAAAAATATCTCTTTCTTATGGATCATTCTAATTAGGGCAGATAGTTAATAGAAATGTAAACATACTACCACACACTGAGGAGTGAAATGAAGAAAATGGGAGTGTAATCTAAGAGATGTGGCATGTAAGGAAATGGCATTTGGCAGAACCCTGAATGATGTTAGAAACCAGCCATGTGAAAATCTGGAGATCAAACCAGTCAAATTAAAATAGCAATAGCAACTGCAAAGGCCCTGAGACTCAAATGATCTAGACATGCGAATTATGAAAGAAGGTCAGTGAATGAGGAGAGGTATATTGGAGATGTGGTCAGAAAAGGAGTGAGAAGCCAGACTATTGCAAGCTTCATGGTGAGAAGTTTGAATTTTATTCTAGTTGCAATGGGCAGCCTTTGGAGATGTATGTAATAGGACCTGATTTCACTAAGAAATCATTATAGTTACTCTGCAGAGAATGATGTGTAGAGGAACAAAAGGGAAATAATCCCAACTGATAGTTAAGAAGATATCCGAAGTTGAAGACATTAAGTAGCCTCATGGCAGTCTAATGTACTTCCTCGTGGAGAATTTTAGATGTCTTATGGTGAGCAGCCAAGAAAACAGAAACTGATTAATGAAGTGTAGTATCTCATATGTCTTTGATCAATTAAAGGATTGTCTTTGGGCCTAAAAAATGTTCTTCCTGAAAGGAAGAGGAAAAGGAAATGTGAGCACAGTACAATGATGAAGTGGTGTTGTGGGGGGAGGGGGGAGAGGATTGTTAAAGTAACTGAGAAAGTAGTTAGCAAACAGGAACCCCAATAGATAAGGGAATTTATGGGCCCATTTTACTAAGGTTCATCACAAGTAATCTGCCTCCTCTGTTTCCTGAAAACTGCCTAAGATCACATGTCACCTAAATTCTTCTTCTTCCCCTCTTAAATACAGGTTTAAATGTTCTGTTCCTTCACCATCATGCACCCCTCAAAGCACTTCACAGAGAATATCACTATTCTGTTATGTTTATAGATGTTTCCCAATAGAAATAAAAGATTAAGTCTGAGGGATATGTTAGTTGGTTACTTGGTCAGTGCAATATATTAGAGTTTTAATGGGCCACTAATATTGCTTAATAGAAGTTTAGTTCTATTATTCCTCATCAACCAATTGAAATAAGTTTAATAAATGGAAAATCATAATAAATACAGCCAGGAATAAATACAGGCCTGTGTAAAAACAGTGATTTATTGTTAACTTATGGACAACTTATTTTCACTAATAAACTAAAAAAGTATGCTAATCATGTCTCAATGATATTCATAACTAAGACAGATTGGTAAAGTATGCAATTATATATGAAAATATATCTAGACAATCATTCAGGAGGCAAGAAGTGGGAGCCTTTTCCCAAGGGGCATTCCTATGAGACTATACGTTCTAGCTCTAGGGTAAGTATGAAGAGATGAGAAACTGCATTAGAGTTAAGGATAACTGACTTAAAGTGAAGGTGAATTTCACAATCAGAGTTCCTAGAATGACCTTGCAAATTGTATTTCCAGGGAAACATGACCATAATAATATACTATCATGGAATAACCTTATTTTGTGGACCAAAAACAATTAGGCACTATATATGAAAAATATATCCCAAATATTAAATATAAAAAGCTTATTTAAATGAAGGCTTAACAACTGGTTATTGTTGTTGGTTTTGGGGTTTTTTTAAAAAATGAGAGTTGAAAAATCCTATAATAGAATTTCCTACTCTTCTGCTACCCCCGGTCCTTGTGCTGTTTTAAACACTTCCCCTCCTGTTAATTCCCAAACTGCCCTTTCTCTGGGGAACAGAATATAAATCATCCTATCTAAATTTCAAGGATGACTATTCCCACATGAGAGCATATCAAAGCTGAGAAGAGAATACAGAACTCTTAACAACCAGTACAATTCACACCAGCTCATCTGCTACCTCCTAATAAAACTGGTTGTTAATCTTCCCTGATTTGTCTACATCTTTCAGGTAATAAAAGTGTCTAAACCATAATGCATTCTTCCAGAGAAGATAATCAGGTAACTTAATACCTCTCTGCTCAGAGATACAATGTCCCTTTGTATCCAGTCCTGAATTGGATTGACATTTCTAGCTGACACTTTACATCAAAGGTCATTTTGCTCAGTTCACTATCTGATTTTTTTATTGTCTTCTAGAACATTCCTAATTCTTACAAAGATTTCTTCATCCCCAGCAGTATACTGAGAGCTTCTAATTTCATTATCTCATTGGTATATTTCATTAATTATTAAGATTTATGTAATTATAAGTTTCTCTTCCTGGGAAAGTACCTGAGTCTCATCATTAGCAATATTAATATTCAGAATATTATAAACACCAAAAGTATAGTTGAGTTGGGCATAACCCTGAACTGACAAGGGAACAGTGAACTCCCTAGTAGAAAGGGTGCTAATAACTGTAATGCTTTCATAAGAGCTATTTATTACATAGTAAATTTTCTTGAAATGGAATGAATCACTGTGAATAAGACTTGATTTTCTTCATTTATTTATGTGGAGCCATTCAACTCATACAGATTGGAAGGCAGTTTCTATAAGAAGACCAACTGGCGTTTTGAGACTTAGTATGGATGCTACATTCTGAAGGATATCTTTTATTGTCCCTTCCCTTCAGTTTTGGCTATTGCTCCCTTAGAAAAGAAAGGCATAAAAATATTATAATTAAATAAAGTAACAGAATTTCCAAAACTTAAACTTTCTAAAGAATAAACTCTAGTCATTGAGGGTATAATGCTACTAAAGTTATTAACAAAAAAGATTTGACTAAATAAAAATAAAAGTTGCGGCCGGGCGCGGTGGCTCACGCCTGTAATCCTAGCACTCTGGGAGGCCGAGGCGGGCGGATTGCTCGAGGTCAGGAGTTCGAAACTAGCCTGAGCACGAGTGAGACCCCGTCTCTACTATAAATAGAAAGAAATTAATTGGCCAACTAATATATATATATATATATAAATTAGCCGGGCATGGTGGCACATGCATGTAGTCCCAGCTACTTGGGAGGCTGAGGCAGAAGGATTACTTGAGCCCAGGAGTTTGAGGTTGCTGTGAGCTAGGCTGACGCCATGGCACTCACTATAGCCTGGGCAACAAGCGGGACTCTGTCTCAAAAAAAAAATAAAATAAAATAAAAGTTGCATTAGAAAATAATGTCACAGCAATATGGAAAATATGATGTCCCTTCTAGAATCTAAAATCCCTGAAGATGCAGTACTGCTGGGAGAACTAATTGATACAGGATTGAAAGAGAGATCATGAGACTATCCAGCTTTATAAAAAGTATGTCTGAGAGCTGAGGAAGAGATATATTTTGGTTGAATCTTTCATAGTGGTATAGCATTTACCAAGATACAAACATATTTATAGTAAATTTATAGTAAATGCAGATGAGATTGGGAGGGTAGGGAGGATTTAAAGCAAACAGTCAGTGAGGAAGTAGACCTGTTGGGAGATACTTGAAGAGAAGCCCACAGAAAGAAAACAAATAGTTAACTTTTCACTGACATGCTTATTCTGGTTTTTTTTAATTATTTATATTGGATGGTGTGATGTTGTTGCCTTCCATTGATTGAGTATAAAAAAGAAAAAGGAGTGGAAGACAACAATACCTATGTTATCTCCTAATGTATTTTTGAATGACTCTGATCCAACTTCCAGTTTCAAGCTGCTTAAATCCATCTCATTGGCAGGTCCAAATCTAGAGCTCACATGTTTGGGACAATTAAAGTCAGCAGGGTTTGTGGCTCCCTAACCTAGGCTTTATTGTATATGGGGTAAACAGCCACTTGTAATTTAGTGAGTAAGTGCAGGTCTTTCATGATGCACATATCAGCTCCACTGAAAACCGATCAATTTCTGTGCTTGGCAGTGGCATTCATAAGGCCCCTATGGAGCCCTGTCCCATGCCTGAGGGTCATTACTCTTCCACAGGAGCACTGACAGTCATGATGAATGGTGGTACCTGGGAAGAGGAGTGCTTGGATGTTTAAACAGATTACATTTTCCTTTTGGATCACATTTTAGACTGTCTACCCATGTGGATAGTGAGGATGGAATCAGGGCAACTCATATGTGAACTAGTGATATTCAGGTATATCAACCATTGTTTCTATTGGGGGAATGTTGTGCATCCTGTCACAATATTATATGTACTGCAAAGCAATGGGTGATAGCCATATATAGCTGCTGAAATGCTGGGATGTCGACAGGTGTGAGATTCTGTCCGTCACTATTATCTACAACAAGATTCATTACCTGCCAGCCAGTAAACATCCCATTTACACCATCTGCAATGAATTAAAAAGTGACGAAAAGAATCAAGATCAGTTTGAGTTGCAACGTGATTGTCAAGTTCATTTTCATCTCTGGAAGCCCTTTAGTTCTTTGAGAGACTTTAGGGAAAAATATATGATGAGGAAACCCAGGAATAGCCTTGCAGTGGCAAATCTGATAATTGTCAGGTTTTTAACCAGGAATTTACAAATACAATTATCTTCCTAAAGTGTAAGAAATGTCCAAGCCTTTGTCAAGTTCCCTTTTCTGTTCTTTCCTCTCTCTGGTTTTCTGGTGTGCTGGAACTGGGAATCAGTGTTTGATACTCCTAAACTGATGCTGACTACAGTGAGAAATATTTCATAAAAATGTATATTTTAACATAAACTCTGAGGCAAGGCTGCCACTGTATCCAGAGAAGAAGTGATGATTAGTTTCTAATTTACACGTGCAGTGATTTCTTTGGCAAGTGTGAATTCCATGTCCTATGGTAAGTTTCTTTGTAGCTGTTCCTCCTTGAAGCAGTTATTGGGATATTAAAAAGATACAGAGGTCTACTGACACTTGAGGCTATTTAATTTGTATATAAGCAAACTAGCTGTCTGTCCAGATTACACATGTGGGTCATTCAGTGGTGGAAACTGCAGAGCAAGAGATCAAATAGAAGTCTTGTGTACAAAACACATGAGAAATAGCAGGCGAATTTGACATTTATTTATACATTTCACCTTTGATTAGCAGAATTTTTTGGTTTTTGTTTTTCATTTTCCTTTTTCTTTGCCAGATATTCCACCAATGAGAAAATAACGTTCATTCTTACCTTGAAGATGGGAGTTCTCAGTGTTGCCCAGGGTACTGCTCTGAGCAAAGAGACCAATTCTGAAATGAGGATATTGAAGATAAGCCTTTCTGAAAATAGCCCTAGCTATGCAGTAGGATTTCACTCCCAGAAATCCATCTCTTCCTCCCACAAATTGCCCTTGTGATATTAACATAGGAAGGAGATTATATATTACCTCATCTCCTTACAGCGAAAAGGACAAGTGCTGTGGGAAAGCTTTGTTTCTTTTAATCATTTCAGGCATCCCCTGCCTTCAATATTTCACTGAAGTGGTCCTTGGTTGCCTTTAGAAAAACACTCCAGTGAGAGAAGAAGAAACAGAATAATGAAAATGATGACCTCATCTGTAAAGGCTTTCTAACCAAAAGGGATAAAGGCATAAGCTATGACCCCCATGTTCAAATATCTAAGGCTGACAAGAATAGAAAGATAGTATAAAGTTATGAACACCTCTTCAATATTTTGCTTGGTAACTGATCTATATGATGCTATAATTTGACAGGAGACATCATCGCTTTATCAAAAGTTCATCTGTTTGTTTTTAGGGGGAAAGACACAAACCTCTATGCAGGAGAATTTTAGGGCTACTAACTTTAAATATGCTAGAATAAGGAAGATAAATGTCACATTGTGAGAATAAGGAAGTTATTTTGCAGAACCTAGCAAGGGAGTAAATAAGTTTCATTCTTCCTTCCTCTTCTCTTGTACCCAATCCTGGATTTGAACATTGTATTAATTCCAATAGGACAAAGTTAGTTGCTGATAGAGTCACAAAACTATAGAAGTGTAGACTGTGCTTATCTAGAAATAAAATCTGATTATATTTGAGTCATATCTGTCCTGAAGAGCACATTTTTAAACTAAAATAGAAGGAATGTGCCAAATAAGTTATTCTGTGAATGTATGGTGTTCGTTTTAACTAATACAAACTGGATCGGTCTATTAATAAGATTGAGTTAGGAAAGCTATAGTACATCTCTACAGAATAAGAAAAGTAAGGTCTAGTATAGGCTGTTAGATGTACATATGATCCAGCACAAAATGCTGATTTTTCACTGATTTTCTAAGGACCAAATAAAGACTTTAAGAAGGATGGTTAAGCAGAGGCTAAGTGTTTGGAAAAGTAGAATTTAAATTATACTTGTATTTATTATATTTTTCCTAAAAATACCTTAATTTAAATCCCAGAAATTTATATATATTGAGCTGTTATAAATTATTGATTAATACCTTATGTACCAGAAACTTGTCAAAAGACAGACTAATGGACAACAAACATAGAAAAAATGCTCAACATCTCTAATCATCAGGGAAATGCAAATCAAAACCATAATGAGATTTCACTTAACTCCAGTGAAATTGGCTTTTATCAAAAAGTTACAAAACAACAAATGTTGGTGTGGTTGTGGAGAAATAGGAACATTCATACACTGCTGAGGGGACTGTGAATTAATACAACCTCTGTTGTAGCTCTGATGTGGGTGGTGCACAGGCAATGTATGTAACCAAAGTGTTTGTACCACCATAATATTCTGAAATTTAAAAAAAACTTATGTACCACATCATATATTTATATAAAATCAAAATGGTAGAGTCCTTAAAGTCCTTAATATGTGGCTAATGTCCAATTGCTGCAGCAGTCATATGGTAAAGTCTTGAATTGGATTGCTTCTCAAGTCTAAAGGCCCAATTAAACATAAGGTATTGCTCACAGTTGCTCTCTTGGCAAAACATCATTTAATTGTCCTAGCAAATAAATATAGATTTGGAGAGAAGAGTATAAATCTGTGAAGCTATATTGAAGATACTTCTTTTTTTTTTTTTTGATGTAAACTAAGGTAACATTTTATTTTTTTTTTATTTCAGCATATTATGGGGGTACAGATTTTAAGGTTTCAATAAATTGATGCTGAGTCACTTTAAGAAGTATCTTCAGGGCATTTATTGAAGATACTTCTTAAAGTTACCCAGCATCAGTAGTCCAGCTTAGACCTACTTTTGTGTGTGTGTTTATATAAAATAATGGGGTCAAAAACAATAATTCTGAGGGCAAAATTGTAACACAAGGTAGTAGACACAGTCTTCATATGTCTCACCATATCTAAGCTTCCACCTTGTCTTGAATGAGCAAATAGAAAGAGACCATGTATGAGACCTGGCTTTTGTGTCTAGCCTCATCTTAATTTTCTAACACAAGAGAGTTATGTGTATTTTTTTTCCAAACAACAAACATGTATCAAATTACCTGGTATAGTAGCCACTGGCCACATCTGCAGCAAAGACTTTTTTGTGGGAGCTCCCAAAGCTCATAACCATGGAATGAACCATAATTATATTGTTTAGAAATCCATGTCGGAGAAAAAGTTTTTTTACTTTAACCATTTCCCCATTAATTTGGGGCTATTTGGACACAGGCCAGAGGAACACTTCTGAATCTCTGTAACTTTGATGTTATTTTAATGGTTCTAAAGTAGAATGGATTACTGAATGACTAAGGGAAGTAAAAATCCAGAAGGAATCAAGTAAAAAGTTAAAAAAAAGTCACTGTCCTTAATTTCAAGATCTTTTTGGACTAGATTTCTTAACCCTTGATGTCTTCTCCTTTTATGACCATTTCCAGAGAACTTCAGCTGGAGACAAAATATTAATAATAAAGAAAAGTAATTAAGCTATGTGTGATCATGGATAGATAACCTGGGTATTTAGAATTTCTATGTTTTTAGCTGAAGGTGAGTTTCCATTTATTTATAAAATGAAAAGTTTCCTTATAAAAGTTCTGTGAACTTTATTTCTTTGAGGAACATATTTAGAAGATTACAGAAACATGTGGGGCACAATCAGGGTACATCTACTTATAACTTCACATCTACTCATATCCTTTGTGGCTTCAAAGGTAATGTGCCTTATAAGCGAGGAGAGTATTTTATATTGAGTATCATATGATAAGTGGCAACTTTGCCTAAGATAATTTGTAGGACTAGAAACTGAAATATTATCCTTGGTTTCTACATGAAAGAATTTTTTTCTTGAATCACCCACTTTTTATCTACCATCTTTTCTTCATTTAGTTGCTTACATATACCCCTATCTTCAATTTCAATCTCTCAAATGTTATGTGTTCTGAAAGGCCCGTTCCAAATGCTATTTCCTTTTTTTTTTTTTTTTTTTTTTTTTTTTTTTTTTTTTTTTTTTTTTTTTTGAGAAGGAGTCTCACTCTGTTATCCTGGCTAGAGAGCCATGGCATTAGCCTAGCTCACAGCAACCTCAAACTCCTGGGCTCAAGCAATCCTACTGCCTCAGCCTCCCCAGTACCTGGGACTACAGGCATGCGCCACCATGCCCGGCTAATTTTTTCTATATATTTTTAGTTGGCCAATTAATTTATTTCTATTTTTAGTAGAGACGGGGTCTCACTCTTGCTCAGGCTGGTTTTGAACTCCTGACCTGAGCGATCCTCCCGCCTCGGCCTCCCAGAGTGCTAGGATTACAGATGTGAGCCGCCATGCCTGGCCTGAAATGCTGTTTCCTTTATGAAGCCCTTCTTTATCTTACTTTCTTCGTTTCACCTCTCCCATGCAAGGGAAGTCACTGATTTCTCCTATAGACCATAGACCAGTGCCCCGCCTCCAACAAAATTTTATGTACTTCTTTTATGAAGTTTAGTGCTTAATTTGCATCATCTATAAATTTTTCCAATTCTGCTAGCTGTGAATTTTTAAGTGAAAGAACTTTGATACTATGTCTTAGGACACAGCAGATACACAGTAAATATTGTTACTCAAATTGAATTTCTTTTATTCTGAACAGGAAATTTTTTTCAGAATTTTCCATACTACTTACAGAATAGTAAACTGATAAATAACAACATGATCGCATTCAAAATGAGACAGACAATCAAAGTAATTTTTAATCCTCTCAACTCTACAAATCCCTTTTGTTTCAGATGCTCAGGCATCCTCTTTAAAAAGAAAATTTACCTTATGTTCTGTATTTTCAAAAGATAACTCAAAAATTATGGGCTTATAGAAGTAGAACAAATCCACAAACTGAAAATAAAGAGATCAAGAATGGGACCAGAAAATAAGAAATTATAACTCTCTTCCTAAAGTACAAATGAAAGTCTTTAATGACAACAAACAAGAAAGCATTACTCAGAAAGCTGAAACAACACATTTACTACTATCTTTACGTCTTCTTCCATAAGTGAGGAGGAAATATTGTTGAAGAATGACGGTCTTGTCTGACATCATGCTTTCTCCAAGCTATAGACAAATCAACTTTCAATTTGAATTTCAACCTGTCCATAGCGAACGTGGATCAGTTTGATTAGTGTGTACACTCTATGCAAATCATTAAACCATGGAAAAGGTGATGTAAATACAACTGACCACTGAAACAAAATGCACTGAAAAAATAGTTTAATTGCATAAGAAAATAGGATTGAAAGTGTTAAGGGAAGAAAAAAAGAATTAAAGGAGTTATAGTTATATAGAAGTATAATTATGTAGAAGTTTCCATCACACCTGAATTAAAAAGGAGCAGAGGCCACTGTAACTGGATTCTTACATGGTACAATGTGCAAATAAGTGTAACTTTTCCTTTCTCCTCCTCTCACCCACAAACAAGAAAGAATCCACAATATAACTGACTGCCCTTCTTGATACCATGATCATAAGACCAAAATCTGAGTGAGGCAGAGAATATGCCCATGCACATGTCTCCCTTCCAGAGACACACATGGTCTTTGATCAGGACTAATCTGAGTGGAAATTTAAACCCAATGTAGAAAGAATATTTTCTGTAAGGAAAACTGAGTAAACAGAAAAACAAAATATTACAAATGAGGTAGTTGGAGGAAGTTGTTCAGGCAAGACAAATCTCAGGTACAAGGTATACTTCTTAACTTATAGGTTCACCAGAAGTCTAAGAACAGCACCAGTTAAAACAAACAAACAAAAAGAGTCATCTTGTAACCCATTGTTGAATCAACCCTGCCGATAGCTTTACAGGAAAGAATACTTTTGGTGTGATAATTAGACAAATGAAAAAAGAGAAAGGCTCAAAGGAAGATGGTAGTAAATTGTTTATACCCTAAGCTGGGCTTCATTAGCTCTTGTATACTTCTTGCTATGTGAAAGCCAAATTTCTGTTTACAAAAAGAAAATGATGCTATAGTAGAGAATGGATTGCATGGCATAGATTCAAGATATGAGGAGCCATTGTGGTACCAGTAATAGTACTATGGTGAAAAAATATTAGCAGTGAAGATATACATTGAACATTTAATAGAGTTTTGCCATTAATTTGATAAAATCTTAGTAAAGGAAGTAGAAATATAGGACTAACAGAGGAATTATTGCACATAGTTGTCCCATTCTACTAAGTCATGTACTACAAAATTAACACTGAATCCGTCTTAAAGTATTTAATCATAACTGGTACACAAGGTGACCTGCTTAAGAAAATGATTCATTTAAAGTTATAAGAACTGGTGAATGAGACTAAAATATGAGCACATAAAATACTTTTTGGTTGGGAAGATACTTAGTGAAATGTCATAAATGGGTTTTGTTTCCTTGAATAAGAGGAGCATCTGCCATTATATAGAATAGCTATAGAATTGTCATCTTTCATATTTTCTTAGTAGCCAGAGGTCAGAAATAAATATAGCAATACCTTAGTATATTAAGAGGCTTTCATATGTTTGTTTATTTCTTTGGGTACCTTTTTTCTTTAACCACTGTGAAGAAGTTATTTTCTTATTCATGACAAGTTTTCTTCAAAGTAGGTTTTTGGTTCTTAATAATTATGAAGAAACAGTATTCCTATAGCCATTGTCTATGCTCCCTTTGCTTTATATTAATGTTTAAGAAATAGTCTAGCCGTGTTTTTAAAACTTGGTATCCTTTGGTATACTTGTAGGTGAGGTTAATTCTGAGACTAATTAATCTCTTAGGGCTCTTCAGTTCCTTAGATAGAAGTTGCATGAGAGAAATGTGATGATGTGAGTCAGTACTGAACGTGGACCCCCTGCAGGCTTCCATTGCCCCTGAATTGAGAATGAACAGAGGCCACAGCAACTGGATTCGTACATCATAGTGCTTTGCACAAAATGTGTGTTTTCCTTTCTCCTCCTACCCACAAGCAAGAAAGAATCCACACTATCAATGATTGCAGTTCTGATACCATGACTGTAAGGCCAAAATCTGAGCGAGGCTCAGAATATGCACATGCACATGTATCCATTCCGGAGAACCAGATGGTCTTCGATAGGGACTGATCAGAGCAGAAATTTAAACCAACTGTACCCCCAAGCCATCTTATTCACTGGCTTCATCTAAAAGCATAAATGCTATTTGAGAAAAAAGAATTTATCTAAGTACACTAAGAAAGGTTACTTGGTTTTCAACTGTGTCAATATGGCACATCTATCACTGGTGAATGCCCTGCTGTGTCAGTGGCCTAAAAATTAAAAACAATATCAAGTTAATATGAAAAAATGAAAATATACCCTTTAATATTGCAATAAGGTTTAAACTATTTTCTATTCAGTAATAGAACTTTTTCTGTTTTGTTATCAACCTTGTACATGGTCTTATTGTAAACCTTACATATAATAGACACTTCATAAATACTTGTTTAATAAAGAATTGTGTCACTGAATGAAAATTGTAAGCTGTTATGTGACATTAGGGCAAAGGAGGCATTACACCCAAATCTGTGTGTCTATAGTTCACACACACACACACACACACACACTACACACACACACACACACACACACGTAATTTCATGCCCTGTCAGTGACTAGCCTTCAGTTTTCTTTTCAGCTACTGTCCATGGTACTCTTTCCTCAGGTCCCAGCATTAGGATCATTTTAAAAGTCTTTTCTTCTCTTACTCTTCACTTCCATTCAGTCAGTCACTAAATTCTTCCAATTCTTCCCCAACATCTCTTCATTTGGCCTCTTTCTTCTCTTTATTTTTAGGGGCTCATAGTAGGCCTTGTGGTTCTTATTTCCTTTCTAAACCACTGGAAATAAGCCACTCTTCCTTCAGGCTATTTTCAAAAAAACAGTCTCTTTAAGCATCTAGAATAACTGCTCCCACCAATTATTTTCCATATCTCATTTCTTTGTCTGGGATTTTATACTGCTTTTCTACCTACAAATTAAAATCCAAATTCCTAATCTGGCTGTAAAGCCATTCTACTACCAATTATCCTAGTTGGTCTCCTCTTCTTCCCCAACTCCAAGGTCTTCATCACATTCTGTTTCCCCTGGAGTAGAGTAAGCAAGGGCTCTGGTTTAGCACTGGCAGTCTTACTGAGCCAAATGAGCTGATTTTTCACACCGCTCCATGCCCCTCACGTTACCTACACCCCTTACTGCCCTGCTTTCTCTATGGAAGCCAAGTCTTTGGCCAGCCCTTTCCCATTTCCATGCCTTTGTTTATGCTATTTCTCCACTCTATAATACTCTTCTCTCTCACTTTAAAATGTATATCCATCACACTCTTGCAAATTCTTTTTTTTACCATATTTATTATGCTAAAGTCTTTATACACTGAATGTATTCACTTGTGTGTTGATCTGTAAGTGTCAAGCAGTTTTGCCTGTATAGGTTTTGCTTTTCCCTCATTCCCAGAAAGAATTATAAATATTTTCAGGGAGTGAACAGCATCTCCCTAGGTATGGTACAGAATTCTCCATGTAGAACTACTTCATTACTGAAGAAGTTTGCTGACTTCTTCATGACCCAGATGATCACTAGATAGTAGCAGTGCTTTTAGGTTCTCCAGTCATGATTTTAAAAACACAGTTGTATGTTGTGAAAGGATCGGCTCACTGTGCAACCATAACCCATTGATCCAGACCAGGAGCTTGAGAATGTTTGAGGAACAGGTAGAGCTCTCAGGACTCATACTGGTGTTTCACTGGAAGGTCTTGAATGTGTTCTACCATGTGAAAAAAGTCAAAGGATCTGTGTTGCCTGACCAAGCAATAGTTTTCAGAGGTAGTGTGCCAGGTTCACCATTTGGTAGAGGAAGTTTGCCAAATGTTGTTATATTCAAATGGGTTTATCCTTAAATGAGCACATCTGATGAGAATACCCACCCAAGATACTTTCTGAAGATGTAAGTGGGCAAAAAAGCACAAGTGACTCAATCAGCTGCCAGAGTGAGTGTCTCCAAAAACATATACACCCACCACTTTCCACCGTGCAAAATGTACTGATCTGCTCTAGTTGTGCCAGCGCCATGCTTGAGAATTATCAATGAATCAGTAAGGGAGAGATACCATCAAGATTTTTCTTGTACTTATGGATCTCAAAAATTCATCATTAGGAAATTTTAACCGACTTTCTCAAAGTTCTGTAGGGACAGCTATCATGTGAAGAAATCTGACTCTATTTTAGCCCACCTAATAAAATCTGATGGCAGCACATGGGTTGCTTCAGGGAAAATAGTTTCAGGGTTAAAGAAGACCTAGAATTAAATTTTATATCTTTCTCCAAAAGAAGGACTGTCTCTCTGAGAGTATATGGAAAGGCTTTTTTTGGCCATGAATTAAAGAACCATTTTATGAAGCTGGTTCAGATCTAAGATTTGAAGAGGCCATTATTTTAACTAGAGGCTTGTGTTATGTACTCTTAAGTAACTCCAGCCCGATGAAGAGAAACAGACTATTGAGAAGCCCTTGGTGTCCCTACAATGGGTTGTTAATGATAATAACACTTTAACTGCACTATTGTTAATCTCTCTACCCCATTGCAAGGTAGATACCAACATTTAAAGTGACCGAGTAGCTCACACAATGGTATACAACTAGTCAGTATGTTTGGTAAATACCCTGGTACCAAAACAAGTGCTCTCGATTCCCACCTACTGTTGCCTTTTAACTAAATGACACAATACATATGAGAGTGTTTTGCAGATTATAAAGTGGTATACAAATGGAGCTTATGTGGGAGACAAAGTCTGGAAGGACAATTTCCAGATCACCCTGAAGAAAGAGTAAATGGCTTTTATCTTGAACACTCTAAAGGTACTAGCAGCTCTTTTAGTTATTAATGTATACAAAAGTCCGTAAGTTATTCTTCTGTGGCATGTAGAAGCATCCAGAAACATCAGAGTTCATATTCCTTTCTGACTAGCCTAGCCAGGAGCATAAATATCCAAAGCAGGTTTTCCCTTCTTCATACACAGGGATGCTTATGGATAATGCCATCCCAAGGAGAAAGCAGAGGTGTGAGTAGAATTCTTATATTTAATATATGCATCAACTTCATGAGCCATTTCATTTTCGTTTTCTGTCAGGGTTTCTTCATGATAACCACATGAAATAGGTAGTCATCCTTCTAAATTTATTGTTGGAGTAAAATTATTTCCTTAAGATACTGTCTTCCATGTTTTGGCATTAAGTAAATACAAACTGAGTGAATGACTCATAGTTAGGGTTTTTCACATAGCTGGGAGATACCCCACACATTTGAAAACCTAATTTTTAAGAGAACTACAGGTAATTTTATTTGCCTTAGGTGTCATGTGCCTTTATATTAAATAGATATATTCTTCAAATCATTGTTTCTTATTTATTGGTCTTCATGATTTCAAAAAGGACTCTAATTGGTAATTCTTGGCATTTGAACAAGAAAGTAATGATTTATAAACAAAAAATGATTTAAATAAACTCTTGTTTTTAAAATTCTTTAACAAAAATGAAACTTAAATGATAGCGCTGTTTGAAATTTGTCTCTGTGACCAAATCCATTTAGCCTAACTATAGCTAGTCTTTCCTTAATGGTAGTAGGTGATAAAAGTGTTATTCTCACTGTTAAAACAGAGCATGACCCTGTTGTTCACCACCTAGCACAGTGTCAGATATATAGTAGGTGCTCAATGAATAGTTGCTGAATGAATTATCTGTAATTTGTCACTTGGTTTTGTGATGCTTCTTGGAGTGAGAATGAAGGCTTTTAAATTAACAATATTTACCTATTTCCTGATATTTTTCATGCTTACTCTCAAAAGTAATTTTTGTGTGAAAATCTTTAAAGAAAAAGATTTCAAAAGTTCTTGTGTTTAGCTATTATAAAAGAGAATTCTCTCATTCCTCAAAAAATAGCCAATGCTTTCAGTTTGTTTTTATGACCATTGAAGTCTTAAGTTATTCTTGGTCTTAAAAGTGTAAACTGTATTATAATAAATATATGCTGGTGTTGTTAAGAAGCTTGGGGGAAATAAATATTTGGGTATAGAAACTAGAATACTTAGCTTATGCTGGTAACAGCCCATTTTCTAATAGGATTTATGTGAGCTAAAATTATAGTCAATTTATTAGCTGTTATTAAGAAATTACAGTACCAAGAAGTTAGGCAACTTGGTCCATATCACAGGAAGTCAGAAATGGGGACTTAGGCATGGATCAGTGGGTAAAGTCCAGATACACCTATGTGATAATTCAGTGCATTGGTTCAACTGCTCCCCTCTGTTTAGAGAAATCTCTTCTATATCATTAACATAGGAAGAGATAATAGGACTCAGAAATTTTTAGTTATATGGTCAACCCTCATTATCCATGGGTTCTTCATTCATGGATTCAACCAACTGCAGATTGAAAATATTGGAGGGAAAATGCAATAAAAAATAATGATACAACAATAAAAATACAAATAAAAAATACAAGATAACAACTCTTCACATAGCATTTGCATTGTATTAGGCATTATGAGTAATCCAGAGATGATTTAAAGCGTATGGGAGGATGCGAACAGGCTATTTACATATATTGTGCCATTTTGTATAAGAAACCTGAACATCCACAGATCTTAGTATCCACAGTGGGGTCCTGGAACTCATCCCTCTAGGATACTGAGGGATGCCTACATGTTTTTCCGGCTATCATATGTGTGTGAGATTATATGGTTTCAGTAATTGATACCTATGGTTATTCATGGTTTCAGTATAGATCTTTCCAAATTTCACTTAAACCCATTTCTTGCAGTATGGTCCTCCCAGGAACAAATCCTGGTTATGAATGTGCCATGAACTGTGCAGTAAGTTATCCGTCTGTTGAAGAAAGCTATTAAAGAATTGCTATTTATACCTTTAGGTAGAAAATTGGCTATGTTTTTCTGAGTGGGTCTGATCCACCTGAACTTTGCCTGCATACCTCACTGCCAGAGGAGAAAAACCAAGTAGGTAGAACACATGTATCTTTTGTGTACCAGTCTGCTAGACTTCAAATGAGATTACTGTTGACAGGGAAAAACAAATTTCCTTTTCATTCCATGAGGTAACTTAGCTGCTTTCAGATGCAAAAACCCTTCCTCCTCCCACCTCCGTTCTCTCTCCTCACCCCCTCCCCTTTAATTCCTGTCTGGAATGGATTCCTCCCAAATGAGGATAATCCTGCCTTAGCTGTTTACTCACTTGGTTACCTTCCTGGGCTCTGCACAGTCCACAACAGGCTTTGCCATTTTTTATTTATTCCTGCCAGAATGCACTTAGGAGTTTTTATTATAGTTATGGTTGAGGTGGCACTTTAGCTCTAAGCCCTTATATTTATGATTTATAACTTTCTCTCTAAATTGCCTGTTGGACTAGAATTTCTCAAGCACATTTTCTATTTAGACACAAATGTTTCATAAAATTTGAAGAAAATATTGGGCATGGCAGCCCAATATCCAAGAATTCATTTAACTCACCTGCCTTCAGAGTTAGCTGATACAGCTCAATGCATCATGTATTGGATGTATATGGACACTCAGTAATAAGCTATAGACAAATACCTAACTTAAGGAAACTATGATGAAAAAAAATAACTCTTTCAATAAAGGTCCATATGTACCTTTCAGTAAAATGAATTTTAAATTATCAATGTTTTGTGTTTCAGGAACACCTATAGACAGCCAAATGATAGTTAAATTATGGTTATTCATTTTTAATGGCAATAGTACTATTAATAGAAACTCCATGAGAGCTTTGCAGAGTGTGTGTTACATATATTAGTTCATTTAATTTTCATAACCCTGCAAAGTGGGTTTATTGCTCTGATAAAAAAAGATTCAGAGAGGTTAAGTAATTTGCTGAAAGTCACCTTGGCTAGTCAGTACCATTAGTAGGATGTGAGTCCCAATCCACCCATCTCTAAAGCCCTTGCTTGTTCTACTAGATGTATCCATAGACCTCAGTATTTTAAGTTACTCCTTTAAGTATTAATCCCAGGTTAATATTCTTTATCATATGTTGAAGAAACAGGTCTATATGTACTATCATAGTCCACAGGTTGTTTTGTTTGTTACATAAATGCTCTCTCCTTCTCCAGAGGATAACTGGTTTGTAATCAGAAGTGAAGGTTAAAGGATTTGTAGGAGAAATGAGCAAATTCCTAAACAGGAATATGGTAATTGCTCAAATAGGGCATCATAATTTAAAAAGAACTGTGCTTTTCTAATAATGTTGATTATATTAATATAATACTCTAAGCAGACATCTACAAGTTGAATCTTAATCTATTGTGCTTTATATTCTTTCGCAGGAAATCTACAATGCACACATTTAAATTAAACATATATTATAGAAAACCATTTGAGGAATGTTGTAGATACGACAGAGAGTGGCACTAGAAACCTTAATTTTAAATTTCATGACTTTTGTGCAATTAGAAGCTCAACCTTAACATTGCATTAACTTAGCTTTTTTGCATTTAATTATAGATATTGGGTTAAAGCTATGGAAGTTAATATTTTAAGCCTCCATTAATGGCTGTAATCGATTTTTTGTATTATTTTTTGCTAAAATAATCAAAAGGGCATTCAACCTGGACAGGAAATAAATCTGGGATTCTAGAGATTAATATTAAATCTGCTAATGTATTGTCCTACTGTTCCCTGGAAGCCTAGGTAATCTGTTGCTATATGCATGAGTTTATAGGTAACAAGAATCTCTGGAAAATGTCCTAGGGTTCAGTATTTCTCTTTGAATTGTCATAGTAGCATCGTTTTTTTTTAGCTTCTCAGTGGGATGGATTTTAAGCAAATGGAGGGTGGGGATACAAA
Source organism: Microcebus murinus (assembly GCF_040939455.1). Classification (NCBI taxonomy): domain Eukaryota; kingdom Metazoa; phylum Chordata; class Mammalia; order Primates; family Cheirogaleidae; genus Microcebus; species Microcebus murinus. The sequence goes on along the minus strand of NC_134104.1, from coordinate 57,677,663 downwards.
GATAAAAGGAATTGACATAAAAACTAAAGGAATTGCTTAATTTGTAAATTTAACCCCGTATCATGATTCTTCATTAGGGATATTTGCTATACTGATTCAATACCAAGCACAGGGGGCAAATGGGACAGAAAGGGCACTAACTATATTGAAGATGACACTAGAAATTTGGAGGGCTCTTAATAATTAGGTACTTAAGCTCACCTAGAGAAGTGATTAGTGTTTAGAAGTGGAGACATGGCTACAGGAACGCAGATAAATTAGAATGGAACAAAATGTCCGGTTTGCTACAGTTCTTTTAAACAACTGTAGCCTGCAAAGGAAATCCTGTTCATACTGCTTACACAGCTTCCCACAAGGGCTAGTTAGTCTGTTTGATCCCAATACATTGGACTATGGTGGTGCAGATGTAGCCTGAGCATGAGCTCTGGGGTTGTTTCATATCTCTGTCACTGACAAACCAGATACTCTCAAATAAATCACTCACTCTCCTGATTTATCCATTCTCCTACTTATGGATGAAATGCCTTCCTCCCAGGTAATACTAATATTTATAATATGTTCTTTAAAATCATGGATTGAAAGCAGTTTACAACTAAAAAGATGTGCATTTATAGCACAAGAGTGACTCTGGAAAAAACACAGTAGGATCTTATTTGGGGCTGGAGATACGAAGATAGATGAATCATTGTCCTTGAGCAGCTCATAGTCTGGTGAGAGCTGTGGGGAGCTGCAAGGGTGGATATAGTCTGGCAAAGAGATAAAACAGGATGTGACATGAATAATATTAGAGTGGTAGAGTGGTGTGGAGGAGGGGATAATGGTTGGATATTTGAATAGCAATAACAACGCAATGGAAAGTAAACATGAGTAATGATGTGATGTAGTGGAAGTAACATTGGAACAGGAGTTTGGTCTGGCCTTGCAGCTTACTATGTGAGATCCAAAGTAGTCCTCTCTGTTCCCCTGTTTCTTTATCTCTAAAATGGGTATAATACCTCATTGCTTATGCTGCAAAGTATACTGAGAACCAAATAAGAGTTATATATGTGGAATCCCTTTGAGAATTTTACAGTGCTATACAAATGTCTAAGATTATTACTAATGTTTCACCAAAAACGGTGGCGAATCAACATAATTAAATGGGTAATTCAGAACAAATCTCATTTCATCAAAAATGTCGAATGATTGTGGAAGAAGTAAACTTTGGTGCTTTAAATTGTATGAATGATGCCAGTGACTAAAACTTTGTTGTACAGAATGGATATGTTCTGGCCACCAACTGCAGAATAATTGTGACTTTCCAAAATTGTAATCTTCTGGAGCTAGGAGAGACAAACTTAAAATTGGAAGGAGCCTGGACACTTATACATTAAAAATGACAGGATGAAAAAGAAGGAGGATTGTGCTTTTCCAAATGTCAAAATTTAAAATGCTAATAAAATCCAATAAACAGGATATTTACTATGGCTACAACAACTAGCAAAGGTTAACTTGGACAAGGACTGGAAACCATTGAAGGTACTGAGAGACAACAATCACTGAGGAAGCCAACCCCAGATGAGTTTTAATCTCATTGGCATGTGCTCAAACCATGGCGCTGCTTCTTTCACAGACTGATCTCAACTGTAATCATTATTTATGAGATTTTTAATGCACATATTATTTCATAATTGTGCTTTTTTTGCATAGCAGAAGTTACTTTTGAATCAAAGTGAGAAAACTGTTCTTAGGTGATTTAACTCCAACAGTTTGAATAAGATGACAGAATGCTCAGACACAAACAGGGCCTGTCTCTACACATCTTAGACAGAGAGCAGAATATTCAAACATGTGTATCTTGCACTTAATTTAAACTGCGTGGTTGGTTACCTATCTCTTTGGCAATTCAGTATAAAGTTTTATTACTGTGAAATAGAATAGGGTAGGGATTTATGTCACACAAAAATGAATTTCCATGGATGGGAACACACATGAAATAATTTAGGTAAGCAGTATGTCAAATGAAAATTTAAGATGTTAGAGCTGGTGGTGCAAAGGGAGGAAGCAAAAGAGGAGGTTTGTGTAATAGATGATAAATATATCACACCAGGGAAAGAAAAAGGACCATAGTTGCTATAGAAAGTTATTACTAATGCTGAAGAATTGTAGAAAACATTGAAGAATGAATTTTCGGGCCAAGAAATCAAAGCAACTGATTAGATGAGGGGGGAGTCTCATTTGAATGTCAATGAAAAATATAACCTTTAAAATAAATGTGCGCTCTTATACCCAGGAATGAATGAAAATTACAGGCCTGGAGTTTCTGTAGGCTTAGCCATTAGGGACATTTTTAAAACTTTTCTTTTGCAGAGGTTACCAAAGGACCAACAGTAAGCAAAGCTTCTCTTACCTCTCCAAAAATCCTTCCTTCCCATTGATTCCATTTTGTTTCAAAGCAGTCCTGACTGAGAGAAACAGAATGTGAGAGTGTTCCCTCTCAGAACAGGCCTCATGATTCTCTACAGGCTTATAAAGGAACCCTGGTATGATAGAATGGTATGAAAATATATTTTTTCATTCTGTCGTTCTTGCCTTTTTTATATGTTTGTATGAAGAAATTCAGAGTAGTAAGTCTCTGACATTGAGTTAAAAGAAGTCCTATTTTTAATCTACCTTCACTTCTCTAGTCCTCAAACTTAGGCTAAAAAAATCTCAAAAGGACTTCAAAAACACTATAGGATTTATAGTTTAATTAGCTAATTGAGATAAGGGAAAGGAAAAGGAAAGTTTAATGTTTCTAGGTTGATGTCATTTACCAAGAGAGGGAAAACAGTAGGAGGAAGAAGAGGTTTGCCTTGAAAGGGTAGACAATATTTTTAATTTGGGACTTAGATTGAAGGCACAAGAATATTTAGATTTTCTTAAACTGTCCAAGAGACTCTAGGCAATACAAATATGAAGCTCTAGAGAAAGGTCTGGGCTGGATTTCAACGGTCAGGAGCTATTTGTGAGGAAGTGGTAGATGAAGCCATAAGACTGGGTGAGATGACTTAAGGAAAAATTGTGAGGGAAAAAACCTAGGGCAGAATACTAGAAAATTCCAGTACTTCAAGAGTGGCCAGGAAAGAGGAGCTAAGAACAAATGAGAGAGGACAGGAGAGACAGAGAATAGGAAATTAGGCCAGTTAAGGAAAGGGAGGGAGGGGCAGTGATGAGGATAATTAAAAATAAAACTGAAAATGGTCAAGGAATTTGGCTATAAAGAGGTCAATACTGACATTGAGGTAAAGTACCAAGAGTGCCGTGTTCTATTTCACACAGTAGTAGTTTATAGCTATAACTTCATAGGTGGTAGTAGTATTAGAAGCCCTATGTCATTACAAGCATTTTTTTAAATCTTCTAGTTCTCATATTCATCAGCTTATCTCTTCATTTGTCGTTCCCTTTGGTATTATTTTAATTTTTTAAAATATGGTTATACATCATTTAATGAAGAGGTATGTTCTGAGAAATGTGATGTTAAGTGATTTCCTGTGTGAACACCATAGAGTGTACATACACAAATCTAGATGATATAGTCTTGCACACCTAGACTATACGGTACAGCCTATTGCTCCTAGGCTACAAACCTCTACAGCGTGCAACTGTACTGAATACTGTAGTCAGCTGTAACACAATGGTAAATATTTGTGTATCTAAACATAGAAAAGGTAAAGTAAAAATACAGTATAAGAGATACAAAGTGATACACCTGTACCAGGCCCTTGCCATGAAGAGAGCTTGTAAAACTGGAAATTGCTCTCAGTGAGTCAGTGACTAAGTGAATGTGAAAGTCTAGAACATTACCGTACACTACTGTAGACTTTGTACACACTGTACACTTAGGCTACACTAAATTTATTTAAAAAATTAAGTAATTGTGCTGCAATGTTCTGAAGGCTATGACATCACTAGGCAATAGGAATTTTTTCAGCTCTATTATAACCTTATGGAACCGCAGTTGTATATGCAGTCCATCATTGGCTGAAACGTCATTATGCACCACATGGCTGTATTTAATTTGCACTTTATTTTGAGAGCATGGTTATTAGGAATGCAGTACACAAATATATTAAAAGGCTATGGTTGTCACAATACATTTCCACACCAAAAAACACTCATCATCTCTACCTTCTACCTAAATAGGATAAGACAAAAAACTAGATGGATTTTTTTAAAAAATCAAAACGGCTTTTACTACCTTCTATAATTTACAAACTAGCTGTGTTCTATTCTGCATATCTTCAACTAGCTAGAGTTCTGTGGGGAATGGCTGAAACACATGTACTCTCCTCAGAGATCTTATATATCAGTAAAGAAATCATTACAAGGTAGAAAACGAGGTGAAAGTGGCATAAACGGTATCTTGAAGGGAGAAACAATCTCATGGTTTAGGACTGTTCTTAGTTAAGGTAATACTAGTTTAAATAATATATAAGCCCCCAAATCTCACAGGTTTAACATTATAGAAGTTTCTCTTTGCTCATGTATGGACTGTTTTCAGTCCATAGCTTTCAAGGTCATCCTGGGTGTGACATCCAGCCAGAAGACTGGTAAAGAGAGAGGAACAACGATTGCAGAGGAACTTGTTATGGGTCAGACCCAGAGCAGCATATGTCACTTCTACCAACATCCCACTGGCTAGAATTTGGTCACAAGGCCCTAGCTATCTAACAGAAAGGCTGGGCAATGGAATTCAGCTGTGTGCTGAAGAGGAAAGGTAAAAAAGGTTTTTGAATAATTAGCAAGTGACTGCCTAGGGACCAGAGAGGACTTCTCAGCTAGGATTGAGATTTATAGACAATGAGGGAGTATGTAGAAGAGTAGTAAGAAATGGGAAAACCAAGATTGAAGGAAGAACCAATTACAGCTTCACCTGCATGGGTGGGGAACACACTATTGATAGCGACATGTTAACTTTCAGTATAAGCTCCTTCATGACATTGTTTTATCAGCTGAGAAAATTAGCCTATTTCGGAGGGAAAAAAATCTGTAATGCATAGAAATTACTTAAATGGATGGTGAATGTTCAAACAGAGAGGGATCAAAGAGTCTTCTCAAAACTCCCTCATTTCAGAAGTGAGGAGCCCAGGGAGGTCATGCCCTCTGGATCTCACACAGTGAGTCGCTGTCCAAAGCAGAATAGAACCCAGGCCTCTCATCTTCCCTTCCAGTGCTCTTTCTATGTGGAAAGTAAAAGTTCGAGCATTTTTTTACCATAATTATATAGAAATAACCATGACATTTTATCATACATTATTTCAATAATCTTATTTTATTGATTGATTGATTGATTGATTGATTTTACTGAAACACGGTCTCACTCTGTTGCCTGGGCTAGATAGAGTGCAGTAGCATGATCATAGCTCACTGCAACCTCAAACTCCTGGGCTCAAGCAGTCCTCCTGCCTCAGCCTCCCAAGAAGCTGAGAACTACAGGCATGCACCGTCATGCCCAGCTAATTCTTTTATTTTTGTAGAGACAGGGTCTCACTATTGCCCAGACTGGTCTCCAACTCCTGGCCTCAAGTGATCCTCCCACATCAGCCTCGCAAATTGCTAGGACTACAGGCATGAGGCACCGTGCCCAGCCCTTATTTTGAATTCTACCTCTTTACACTAGAGGAAATCAGTTAGTATCAATCTAATATTCCTTCTATAGTAATCAATATAGCCCATGCATGTTTCTTATGAAAAAAAATCTTGTTTTTTATTCTGAAGACCAGTGTATATGTACTCTTCTTCCTCAGTCTCATGCAGACATTTAACAGTCCAAATATAGAGAGCAAGGATGGATGAAATCAACATGTTTACTGTTATTCTTTTATCTAAATTTTAAAAGAAAAAGGGAACAAAAGGTGAGTGATGAGTGAGTTGCATGGCTATAATTGAGTTTGTGTTGCTTTCATTGTTAAAATATTTTAATTGGCATGGATGGTTAAATGTATATCAAAATGCATGTCACAGTTTTTGTACAAAAATAAATTTGACTTTAGAACACGTTTTCTTTAGTGAGAATGATAAATTATCTCAGAGCTTGTGATTCTCTACTTTTAAAAATCATAAGGTCAGTTCTTTAATTAAAAGATAAAGAAAAGTACTCAGTGTCCATGTAGTTAAATCACTTGTATCAGGATAATCTAGTAACTAAAAAAAAAAATTATGAAGGGAAAGAGGCAATCTATCTTCAGAATAATTGGTCCAAGAATGACTTCTTTTATAGTCTCATAAGACCCACTTCTAGAAGTCTCCCATCACAGTGCAAGAAAAGGAAAATTTCACTGTGTACAACAAAGAATTTGTTCTAAATTTACTCATTTCATTTTCAATCATAAGGCTTAATTATTTCATCCTATTAAATAATAATAGGCCTCTTATATGTCAACATTCTCTTTTCCCAAACAATTAACATGAATATATGGTCATTCTTCAGTATAGGAAATATACATATATAATACTAATTAGAATTACTTGTAACTATATGTTGTTAAATAGAGTACAGCTATATATACCCTCATGCCAACTTGGCAGTCTCCTTCATTTGGTTCCACAGAGGCAGATTAGGCTGCTAGTTTTTACACTCCTGAGATTATGGCAAGGTATTGCAAAGACCATTAGATAATGACATACAAGTGAACATTTGTGAAAACCAGCTCTGAGAATGTTGATAGAAGTCTAAAAGTCTAGCTGTATCTGAATGTGTGAGTTTGTGATGACAGTGCTCTACAACCCCAGCTATCAAAGGACTTCCTTCTCACTATGGCCCTGTGAAATAACATGGATATTGTCTTATCTACCTGATGTTTGAGCAAACTGCGTATTGATAAACCAATGCTGGATTGAGTGCCAGAAACATTCTACTTCCTAAGATTTGCCCTCCTGTGAGGCTCCAATCAGGTTTTTGGACCTGCCACCTAGTGGCCACTGCAGTAACAAGACACCCATTCCTTGTTGGTCTTTGAAAACTGGAGTTTGAACGTGGCTCGTCTGTGGCTAAATGTGGAGGCGCTCCACCCATTCAGCTACAGTCCCCTCCTCCTTCATTAGCCACACTGCCGTTTTCATAAAGCAGCTTCAGTCACACCATTTGTTACACTCACAAGAAAAACAGATTTTTTCTCACAAAATGATACACTTCCCACCTGGAATTGAAAAAAGAAAGTCTTCTTCCATTATTGAAAAAAAAAAAGATCTGGAGTGGTGGAGGGAAGAGGGGAGGGGGCGACGGAGACGCTGGAGAGCAAGCATGTATTCTGTCAAGTAGTTCTGCTCGTGAGACTAATTCTTACAAACTGTGCACCCAACCGAGTAAACCTCTTATTTCGCTGCTTTTGCTCTGATCCCCCACATAGCTGTAATGTTCTAGTTGTTTTTCCCTGTCCTGTAAACCACACAGGCATTTGATATTATACATGGTGTTGGCAAAGGAACAATTTACAAACGACTTAAGTTGGTAATTATTTGTTAGAATATAGGTCTATGGAAGGATATGGTAGCAAAGGATATGTAGCAAAACCTGGTAAGAGGTTAGTTTTGTTTCAGTGTTTCTATTATAATCCCTGGTTGTTAGTTTTTCTTTTTCTAGGGATTTATGAGTGGAATGTAAAAGTGCACAGTGGGCTATTATTATTATTTATTATTTGTCATAGGAACATGAATATACAGAGCAAAGGCCAGTTTGTGAACTATGCCAAACAGTCACCAGTCCAAAAGACCTCACAATACAACTCTTAAGCAGGTCCTAAAAAATGCAAGACAGAATGAAAACAGATGGGTGAATGATACTTATTCAATATCTTAAATATAGAACTCAGTAGTGCAGGTGCATCTTCAGATGTTATTTGAAAGAAGAGACAGGATATCTTGGCATTGTGTCATTTATTCATAAATATTATAAATTTTATATTATTTGAGAAACTATTCTAAATATACAGGGTAGTTTAAAAGAAGGTGTGAAAGCTGATTCCCTCAAATGAAACAAAGAGCAAATCAACTAACTGAACATAAGAAAGTGGAGAAGAAGCAGGCTAAGGATGGAGCCAAGGAAAAACAGACCCCAAGAGAATTCACAAAGTTTGATGAAAAATAAATGTGGAGTTTAAAAAAAAAAAAAAGAAAGAAAGAAAAAACCAAAACAAATAAGGAGGAAGATGATCTTGGTAGCTATGTCCTGAGTATACTAAAATTGCCAAGAGAATTTTAGGAACAATAATGGCAATACCATGATTTAGTGATAGAAATTGCAGCGCATGGGTATTGAATTCTGTGTAGTGAACAGAGGGGTTGGTTCTAGTTTTTAAGACAGTATCAATAGCACAGGATGGGTAGTCATGTTTAGCTAGCAGCAGAATAAAGGGTAGGAAAGGAGTTGAATTTGTCAGATTATTTGTTGAGAGAAACAGAAGTCAAGGAAGCTGTCCAGTGAGGTCATAGTATTTTTTTTTGAACATCCATTATTTACCTTACTTTGTTAGCTATTATTGAGTGTACCATAAATGTTAAGTCAGCATCCCTGAGCCAAAGTTAACCTGTATCCAATGTGAAAAGGTAAGGTTAACACACCTGAAACACTTAGAAACTATAAGGTGGTTGATGTTATCAGGGATAGCAGGGTTTTGAAGAAGAAAGAAATCAGCAGGCCTCGCAGTAATTATGGAAACACCATCCATAAAGTAATGCCTAAGCTGGAACTTAAAGAACTTGTGTATGGGGAGTAGACAGACATTATATACAAGGGAGAAATATGATGACATCTGTTGGGATAGAAATTAATATGGTGTTTTGGAGGAGCAGTGAAACAACTTTACTGAGTGAAATGAATGGTTTGAGGGGGAAAGTAGGGAGAAGCAGGCAAGATGGTGAAGTGAAGCTGTTGTGTGAACCTGAGAAAATAAGGATTCATCAGCATCATTCATTCATTCATTCATTCTAGAAATATTTATTAAGGGTATGTTTCATACAAAAATCAGACGAGGCTTTTCTCCTTATGGAACTTATATTCTAATGAGGGAAAATAACCCCCCCCAACAAAAAATAAATAAATGAACAAGATAATCTCAGATAGTGATTAGCGCCTTGAATACATTAAACTGAGCGATAGAGAAGAGACTGACTGGAGTAGTAATGACCCAAAACAGGAAGAACAGATAGTAAACAATCGAAAGTGGAAATTCTTAAGAGTTGGAGATAATTGGAATAGAGAGGAGAAAGGGAAGACACAGATGTGCATAGCTATCTATTCTAGGAAGTTAAAGGTTGCTAATGCCAGTTGTATGAACTGGAAAGATGGAAAGTAAGAGGGAGGAAAAGTTGAGGGGGGCTAGGAAAGCTCAGTATTCTCATAACCCCTCCTTGTGGTATCATCTTCTAATGCCCTGGTCATCACTCCCAATTTCTTGAAGATTTCAGCCACTAGCTCACTAAAGGTCCTTTTAGTTCTATCCCATCACAATACTTGGTCATTTCAGAGTCTAAATATATAATATTTCCAATGCCTCCTATCAATTCCTTGAACTTCTCTCATAATCTATCTTCTACTCTACCATAGCTACTCATTCCAATGGCTACTCTTTTGACCTTTTAAATATTATACTGATAATTACAACTTTCCATAATCTCAATTTCAAGTGTTCTACCTTCCAGCCATGGCCTAATGTCTTCACAGTTCAATCCCATTGTTACTCCTATTACAAAATTCCTTAAGCTCACTAGGACCTTTAATTAATTTAATTTACCCATAGCCCCTCATATTCTCACTTTATTATATAGGTTGGATTCCATTGACAATGATTTTAATCATTTCTGAGCCTACATTCTTAAGTCTTAACCCTCCGCATCTGTGCTTTTCTGACCGATCTCAACTATGCTGACCACATGCAACTCTTCCCTATTCTATGCCTGCATGCCAACTGAATGTGGCTGGAGGAAAACACACAAGCACACTGATGACTCTCACTTTAAATTCAGGATCACTCAGGAGGCCCTTAGTGCTTCCCAGCAATTGTGTTATGTTTCCCTGTCCATTCATTTTCCCATCTCTCCAAGAGTATTCTTATCTTTCTCTCTCTCAGACTTCCAACACCTCTTCCCTTATCTTTACTCTTCACTTAAAACCTTTTTACCTACTTCACTGAGAAAATAGTAGCAATCAAAAAAGAGCTTCACAAACACTCTTCAGCAAACTTAGCTTCCCATTTGCATCTGTGCCTACATACTTTGCCTTCTGTCCTATTACGCCTTCTCTCCTGCTACTATGGGTAACCTGTGTGTGCCATGTCTCAGCCACCCCTGATTATAATTCGAACCCATATCTTCTGACATACTCACAAATGATGCTCCTAAAAAAGTTTACTTCTTTCTTCTTTATCAAATTTCTTCTTTCTACCAAATGTTTCCCTACTAGCATGCAAACACATTGTCCTTTCTTTCATCCTAAACATACTCTTATGACTCATATTCCCTGGCAGTTACTATCCCATTTCTTTGATTCCCATCAAAGCAGAACTTCTCGAGAAATTTCTATAGTCACTATAGACCCTTTTCATTCCTGTTCTCTAATTCTCTCTTCATCCTTCTAGCTGAGATCACCAATAACATCCACATTGCTTAATCCATTAACCAAATCAGTCTCCATCTTTCCTGATCTCTCAGCATCATTTTACATGGCTCATTATTCTTTCTCCATTAAGACACTTTCTTTACTTGGCTTTTAATCCACCTCACTTTCCTGGTGTTCTCCTACTTCACAGGCTATTCCTTCTTAGTCTTCTTTGCTAGTATGTTCTCATCTTTCCAACATGTAAACATTAGCGGGTCCTAGAGCTAATTCCTTGAACTTCTTCTCTTTATCTCCATTACCTCCATTAATATTTGCACCCAAGCTTATGGTTCAAGCATGTATCTCTAGTCTCAGCCTTCACCTAGAATTCTAGGCTCACATATTCAACTGCCTACTCAACATCTCCACTGTATGTCTAATGAGCGTCTCAAACTAAACCTACTGGAAATGGAATTTCTTATTTTATCCAACAAATAATGTAGTTTTCCCCATCTTGGTAAATAACATCTCCATCTTTAGGGTTGCTCAAGTCAAAAATTTATTTCTCTCCCAGCCCTTTATTTCTCTCACAAATCCAACTAATGAACAAATCCTGCAACTCTCCCTTCAAAATGCATCCAGATGCTTACCACTTCTCATCCTCACCACTACTACTACCCTGATTCAAGCTGCATCATTTCTTACCTGGATTTATTGCAATATTCTCCTAATTATCTTCCCAGCTTGTGTGCTCACCACTTACAGTCTATTCTCAAACAGTAGCCAGAGTGATATTTTGCAGTATATGCAATGTAACTTCAGTCAAGTGATGTCACTCCTCTTCTGAGAACTCTCTAATGGGCTCCCCATCTCTCTTGGAAGAAAAGCCAGATCCTTTACAATAGTCTACAAGACCCTATGAATTCACTTTCCCCTAGTACCTCTCTGTCCTCACTTAGCACTCCACTCCTGGCTCACTCCTCTTAAGCCTCATTGACTCCTTGCTTTCCTCAAACCTACCATGCATGATTTCACTTCCTTTGCTGTGGCTTTTCTCACTGCCTTAAATGCTTTCCCCAGATAAGTCTTGTTTGCTCATCATCTTCAGGTCTTTTCTCAATTTTCACTTCTAAGGCCTTTACAACCACTGTATTTAAAATTATAGCTCCTGCCTTTGCTTCATACTACTCAATCGCTTCAGACATAATATGTTATATTTATATATTTATTTCCCCTTGACATAGAGTTTATGTTATTGAGTTTTTTGGTTTTGATTGTTTGTCTGTCTGCTTTGTACTCTGAGAAATCTCCAGTGCCTGCCACATACAGGGTGTTCAGTAAATATTTGTTGGATGAATTGAAGAAAAGAATGAGTGCTTTTCCCCTGAATTTTCAAGTGTTTTTATTAGATGCAAAACATAATGTTATAACATAGGCCACATGATTCTCCATGGCAAAATTTTCTGATTCTTCAAAATTAATTTTGAAAGTAAGAGTGCTTTATGCAGGCTTATCCAGAATATTAGAGAGGCCACTATTTCTGTTCAGTACCCAAAGCAGCAACATCCAAAGCATTTATTAATTTTTTTCATTTGGTAAATGTTTATCAGGGAATATGGGTTTTCTAGACACAGGTAATGACATGTGCAAAGGCTCAGAAACATAAGAGAACGTAGCACAATGGACTCTTGCCATATTACAAGTGACAGCTAATGATGTCCTGAGCTGATGTGGCGTAGTGGGGATGAGAGAGGTAGAAATGTGAAAAGCATCAAGAGGTGAAAGGTCACTAGAGTCAAGAAACCTGGTTAGTAGAGACATAAAATACTGTCAACTTTTATCATGCTATAAAGTAGAAAACAATTATTAAAGGATTCAATAAGAATGGAACTGGAACATAGAAGATACGGGTTGTAAAATTTCTTTTGTAAATTGCAGACTTAAAATTCCTCATTGTCACATTGTCTATAAAAATATTCAGTGTGTCCACTGATGACCCTGGTAAAATCATCTGGAAGCTGCTCCCAGATCAGACCCCTAACTCTCATTCTTCCAACCCATGACTGACAGCTGAAATAATTTGAGGTCTCAAATTTTCTACCTAGTAACCTCACCCTTCCTCAAGGTATTTTTTCTTATTTTATACATAAATTGCTAGATTAAGAAATAGTGAAATATGTGTGTATTTGAAAAAAGGTAAAGGTATAAAGAAAATTAGGCTTTTTAAATTTATAAGTTTCATAAATTAATATTAGTTTTAAACCCAATTAACTGTAAATATTGCTATATTGCTTTCTGTGCAAAAAAACTGCTCTGGTTATTAGAATTACAAATGTGTATGCACTGGTGATTATTTGAGGGTTGATGAAAAAGCAACAGATGACTCCCCAGTATGGAACTTGGGCAGAAGAGTGAAGGGTGATGCTCTTTGCTCCGGTAGGGAACATAGAAGGAAAGAGAAAGTGGAAAGGAGAAGATGAGTTCAGCTTGGCACATTTTGAATATAGGATGCTTTTGAGATATCTAACAGTAATTGTCCAGTAGGTCATTTATTAATAATATAGAGAGCTAGAGGTCAAGAGAGAGCTAAAGGCTCAAGATACAGATTTGAGAGGTATTTTAAAACAGGGAGATATAGATATTCAGTGAGCAGTGGACATATTAGTCTGAAGTATGCATAATAAAACATTGTAAGATATATACCTGGACATCAAAGAACTTATAATCACTTATCTTATATGTATTAGACTTTTTTCTCTTAAATTTACTCCCACTCATCCTCCACACCAGCACACATATCCTATCCCCAGCCTTCCTTTCTATTTAAAAATAGCTACAGTTCAACACCTGGACCCTTTACATTGCAGATGTGCCTTGATTTCTGTAATAATTGTATACCTCAAAATTGTATGCAGAGTAAAATTATGTACATGAGATCACACTAGATCACACTAGTCAGTGAACTAGAAGCTCTCATAACTTTAAAAAACTATAGAATGAGTCTGTTCGCATTATCAACAGTGTCCCCCTAATGTATCTATTCTCTAAGTATGTTTGTCAGATTTTCTTTTCTAGAGTGCATGATATTCATCTGTTATAATGTCAAACGATTGGGATATTTAAGGAGACCCCAGTTAAACAATGAGAGCAATGTCATCTTTATTCTTTTTCTTTCCACTTGCAAGAAAGGAAATAGAGGCATTCAGAACTTAAATAATTCCCTAAGGGCCAGCCTTTCTGTAAGTCAGCCATCCTACAGAAATGGAACTTTCAGTTTTACTGTTCTCTGAGATTCTCTTTTTTCTTGCCTTGAATTATTTAAAAATGTTTTCTTGCCATACCCCTTTTGTCACACATATACCTCAATAGGTTTATTTATTTACTTTTTTATTTTAGAATGTCTTGTGTCTGTTTTGTCTCTTTATACTTGAAATCTTCCTGACAGAGGCAGCCATTGAGTGGAAAGTTTATGTTGGTTTTATAGTAGTCGTTGTAATGTCTGTTGTCTTGATTTTCTAGAATCTGTGATCACCGGGGACTTCTCTCTGCTGTGCCTCTTTATTGGCAATCTCACTTTTTTTCTTGTGTCTTACCTTTATCTCTCCAGAAAAGCTTTTGCAAAATATGTCTTCCCCACCAATCACAATGCTGCACTGTTAGTGTATGCAGTCTCTATGGTAACTGGGATACATGCCACAACACCAAGATTACTGGAGCAACTATCATAGTGGGGAAATCAGCACATGCCCTCCTCTGGCACCGCAGAAGTTTCCCCATTGAAACTAGATTCAGATACTCCTATTTTAATATGCCGGGCAAGGAAGGTGGCAGAGGTAATACTATAAACCCAGTCTCTCTAAAGGCACATTATTGGGTTTTGATGGAATTCTTGAAGTTGATCATATTTATCATGAATAAACCTAGACTGGTGTGCTGTTCCTGACCAGACGTAGATAAATTGGTTGAATTTGAGGAGGAGTGTCCTTTTTCTTGCAGATACATAATTAGTCCCTAAACAAGCTAATCTTACTGAATTAGGATGTATTCTTAGGTGAGCTCGGGGAAATTACCAATATGCTGTAAAAATTATTCACTGGCATTGTAGAGACAGACTTTTTCAGGTGGTTTCCCCAGCAACTGCATTTTGACCCAGGAAGGGCAAAAGGTGAAACTGGCTCTCTCTGAGCATGCCTTACAGTGGGGGCAATTCTGCAGGAGATGAAGGGAATAAAGATAAAGAAATGAGGCTTTTCTGGTGCACTTCCTTTAGGACTGAACTGCCTTCCAAATATACAGAGGATTGCACGCCCAGGTACACCCCAGTAGAAACAAAGGGCCTAAAGCAGGCTTTTATAACCTTATTCCTGTTGGCATTTGGGGCCAGATAAATCCGTGTCGAGCAGGGCTATGCTGCTGTGCATTGTAGGAATGTTTAGCAGCATCCCTGGCCTCTACTCACTAGATGCCAGAAGCAACTTCTCCAGCTGTGACAACCAAAATTACAAAGATCCCCTGGTGGGGGCAAAAATAGCCCCAGGTTGAGAACCACTGAGGCTTGATATAGCTTGAGTAAGAAAAGAAAAGGCCCAGATTATTCATTCAGTTAGTCATTCAGAAGGTATTTATTGAATCCCTACTCTCTTCCAGGCACTCTTCTGTTTATCAGGGATACAACTATGAACAGAGCCCTGATCTCATGAAGCTTAAATTCTAGCAGATGCATAGAAACTTTCTAACCAGCGGGATCCCTTTCCTTCCCTACAGCCTAACAGCAAACGCTTCAAGCCAACGGAGGGCTAAGAAAAGAAAAACACAAGTTCATATTTGAAGACTTTGTTTCAGTTTATGAACCTTAAAAATGGTTTTGATTTAAAAATGAAACTTGGCAAGTGATTAGTTCATATGTTTTAGTTTATAATACGTTTTAATCATTTTGGGTGTTTTCAAAACAAATGGTGAGATTAGGGTTTTTTTCCCCCCTTCTATTTTTGGACCCTTTCCTCCAGAGAGGCCTTCTCTTGTGTTTAGTTTTGGTGTTTTTAGTATATTTGAAGAATGCTTTTAAGTATTTGAAATGTGTGCACATGGTTGAAAGGAGGTGAGGAAGAAGAAACGTAAGACTTCATGATCCTGTTCAAACAAATACCGATACTACAGGCCCATAGCAGTGTTCAGGCATCATATACTCAAGGAAGCCTCCTCAAAAACCCCTCATGAGCAAGTCCCATGGCCCAGGTAGTCTCCTAGCACTCTTCATACATCCTTATCACCGTGATAATTAAGGAACAGACTGTGAGATCAGTTGTTCAGTTTTCCCCTTAGAATGTAAGCTCAGTGGGGATTAGTACCATGTCTGCTCTGTTCACAGTTTTACTATCTTCAGCATAGGATTTGGCACACAGTAGGTGCTTAAGAAATATACGTTGAATGACTGATGGGCTGACTGAGAAACCTAGCTTTTGGGGTGTCCTGCCCAAACACTTTTAACCTGTCCACAGCCTACGGATTAGCCTACCCCTGGTCTGAGGCTTCATGGTGTTGATCATTATTTTGTAGACTGAAGTAACATGTTTACTTTCTAGTACCAAGCACTGTTCAAGAGTTAAAAGAGTTTAGAGGATAAATGATTGTCAGTGTGTGGAGCACAGAGTAAAATTACGTAACTTACTTGTCTTGTTTTGTTTTCTGGTTTAATGTCAGTTTCCTCTACTAGAATTTAAGGTGGAGAACTTGATCTGTCAATAGTGTTATCCTCTGTGCCTAGAATGGTGTCTGACACATAGTAGGTATTCACCAAATATTTGTTAACAAATATATGTTAGGCATTCCATCAAGACTATGTTGATTGATAGATTAATTAGTTATTAGTGAACCAAAAATGTAATAATGTGAAGTTCTTATTCCTTCATCCAACATCCTAGAACAGTGCCTAGCACATAGTAGGCAGTTTATAAGTATTTGCTGAGTGAAAGAACTAATTAGTATTCCGATATATTCAAGGATTGTTTGTTTTTTACTAAGTGCATTAATTTGCTAGGGCTGCTGTAACAAAGTACTGCAAACTGGGTGGCTTAAACAGCAGCAAGTTTTTTGCCTCACAGTTCCAGAAGGTAGACATCCAAGATCAAGGTGTTGGCAGTATTGGTGTCTTCTGCAGGCTGTGGGAGAGAATCTGTACTATGCTTCTCACCCAGCTTCTGGTGGTTTTCTGATAATCTTTGGTGTTCCTTGACTTGTACAAGGATCACTCCAGTCTCAGCCTTGATCTTCACATGGTGTTCTTCCTGTGTGCCTATGTCCAAACTTCCCATTTTCGTTAGGACATATGAGATTGTGGCCTACTCTACTCCAGTATGGCCTCATCTTAATCACACCTGCAATGACCCTCTTTGCAAACATCATCACATTCTGAGGAACCTGGGGCTAGAATTTCAACCTGGGAATTTGGGGAAACATAATAAACCCATAATACTAAAATAATAGAGATCTTCTGATAGTAACATTTTGATGGATGACTTCTATTTGGAAAACATCAGCTTCTCAAAATAACATCCAGTTTTATGATTCTATATGGAAATTGATGTGGCAATATTAAATACCATTTACTATGTTACACAAAATGTGTGTGTTTATAGAGGGGAAACATGAAGAAAGTCCAAGCAGCGTGAATGTAGATAGTATATTTTCTTGAATGCTAAGTAGCCTTATGTGACCAGTTAATGGGTTATATGGGAAGGACTGCTGAGAGACCCCAAAGCAATTTGTATATGAAGCAAAGGGCTTGAAGTTTGGGCTTTATTTTACAAATATCAGGGAACCAACCTATAAGTCAAAACTTATTGAATGGTAAAGAGTATAAAGAGAGTGAATTATATTGTATGTAAATTATATCTAAGTGAGCCTGACTTTAAGAAGAAGGAAATACAACAATGAGGTTGAAGAATTGACCTTGGGGACTAGCAATTCCAGAAGTTTTTGGTAACCTTGGCAAAAAATGGTTTCATTAGAAGAACAGCTAGAGAAACCAGACTTTAATGAGTTGAAGAATAAATGGGAGTTTTGGAAGGTTGAAGGTGGCACAAAGGAGGAAAAGATCAGGTCTGTAGAAGATGATTTGTTGTTTGTTGGTTTGTTATGGTTGTTATTGTTGTTTATTACTGTAGATGAGGACAGCTAAAGCATATTGGCAGGCAGAAGGAAAATTGAAAATACAAAAGAAGAAGGAGTAATTGATACAAGAAGATCTGGAGAACACCATCAGTGCTACAGAGAAGAGTCTCTGAGATGTTAAGGGTGGGTTCAGTGACAGACGTGCAGAGATGGGAAATGCCATTTGATGGCCTCTGTTTTCTCTGTGTAAAAGGAGGCAAGGTTAATGGCTGAGAGTGAAGAGTAGGGAGTTGGTTATAAGGAGTTAACTAGACTGATAAATGAAACCAGGGAATGAGCAAGGAAACTGACTAAGAGCAAATAAAAATATTGGAAAGTAACTCTGAAATCCCAGCTCAAGATGGAAACCATAATTCTGAAGGAGTACCAGGCTGTACACTTTTGTGATTTTTCTCCAGCATTGCTCAGCAGCCTGGGAGCTACTTAACTAGTGGTGTTAAACATTTTTTCATATATCTGTGGGCCATTTGTATGTCTTCTTTTGAAAAATGTCTATTCAGATCCTTTGCCTATTTTTTAATTGGATTATTTGTTTTTTTCCTATTGAGTTGTTGGAGCTTCTTATATATTCTAGCTATTAATCTCTTGTCAGAGGGGTAGTTTGCAAATATTTTCTCCCATTCTTTGGGTTATCTCTTATCTTTTTGAATGTTTCATTTGTTGTGTGGAAGCTTTTATGAAGTCCTTATTTTCTGGAGCCACCTATGTCCCAGTAAGGAAGCTGCCTCTATCACACATGCCTTTTGCCACAGATCTCAGAGAAAACACAGAAAGTAGACTGAATACATTAGAAGGCATGTTCTGGTTTCAGAAACATAGCCTAGTGGTCAGGGTTTCATCCTCAACTTGCCACTAATTCAAGGCAGCCATCATTACCATTGTCACAGAATGCTAATCCATAGGAAAAGAAGGTTACCTGTGCATGTAAGAGTAGAAGAAATGGGAACCTCCCATGAGGCAATGGAAATAATCTTGACAAGAGGCAAATGTTTTCACTTTTTGCCTCAGATTCCAAAAGTGAACTGATGTTTCCCTCAAGGAATGCTCTTTTACTTCTCTTATTTTAAGAATCTCAATTTATTGTTAGTCTTCAGAGCTGGCACCCTTCTTTTGGCCCTCATTTTCCTTTTCTGTGTTTTCTCTTTCTCCTTGCTTCCTCCTATCTTTAGGCATTGAATGTTGTCATATGTCTCAGTAACTTTCTCCTACTCAATGACCAAATAAAGTATTCCCATAAGTTTAGTATTGGATTTTTCCCACTCAAGAAGACTAGGCTAAAAAGTTGGTACATGGTTAGAGAACACTTTTAGGTACTCTGCAGAAAATAATGTATACCTAATCCCATATGCCCTATGCATTCAGATGAACCTAGTTGTCTCTCTGTGGTATTCATAAGGAAAGCTCTGCTCTTGTGGGCCCTGTCTCCATATGTCAGCCTAGCAAAGTAACCAACCGTGTTATTCACTGTGAGATACCATGCTCTAGTTATCCTTTACTTGCTTGAGTGGGCTGTGATGAATATAATACACAGAATTTAGTGGTTCCTAAAACCTGTGAGAATTCTTAACCTCCTTCTTTTGATGTCATCTGTGTATACGTTCAAAAAATGCCTTTTAGGGAATTTCAGTAAACAACTCTAAAGAAGTCCTCTTTTCTTTGCAAATATAAGTCCTTGTAAAATCCCTTTTTTCCCTTTTTTTCCTCCCCCTGATCCTGTTATAGCACCAGCAATGCTAAAAACCAGCTGGTCTGGAGATTAATATGACCAGACATACCATGAATTTTTTAAGTCTCAAAAGTCCCAGTTTCTCCTTCTTGGTCAATCAGATATAGGTTTCTTTATATATATATGCAGTTGTTATCATAAGTCTTCTCTAAATTCTTTTTTGGGAGGGGCTGTGGAGGGGTGCCTCACCATCTCCTAAAATTGTTCTTAAACACTTGTTTATTATAAAGGGGTAGAAAAAACCTGAAGAATGGAAGAGAAAGAAGGATAAAATGATGGAAGATGGAAAGAGAAAGTACACTAGGAAGGAATAGAAATCAATCAGCAGATGGAAAAAGCAGTAATTTCCCTTTTCCCTAGTCCCCTCAGTCTGCTTGTAGGTTTGATTTTGCTATGTCTCTTACCTAATGTCCCCAAATGACCTCTTGCTAGCAATTTGTTCTACAAAAATACTCCTTTCATTACCAGCATATATCTCCTACTTGCCCAGCAGGTTGAAATCTCCTTCCCCAGCATCTAAACATTCTCCCCAGCCTGCCAAGCCCCTAACCTACTGACCCAGAGGTCATGGACTCACTGCCATTAGTTCTACCCACCCCCACCCCATGCCAGCATGGGGAGTGTTAATGGCTGGGCTGATGTAAGCCTGAAAGAACTTAGGCAATCATTTGGTTTTACTTTATTAACATTCAAAATATAAACAGGTACACTACATGTTGAATTCATTAAATTCTTCCTCCACTGTTTAGAAATATGAACACTGAATTTTTTAAAAAGGGATTGATTGGTGTCATGTACATATTCACTTCTATTTATGCAAAATAATACGAGTGTTAACATGGAAGTGGAATAATAATAGTATTTATAATTTCATCTCCACTGTTTATATAAGATGAAAATGTCCAAAAAGAAACAGGGAGAGAACATTTGCTTCTCTGTATGTACACTAAATTCTTCCATTTTTGTTTATAAACATATGAGGAAGGAAAAACAAGTTTAACAAATGAAGATGAGTTTGTGTTCTTTATACCATGTTCACTAACAATTACCTAAGGTAGTTAAGTTTGGAAAATATAATATATACTGGAGAGAGTACTTCCTTATAAAGGAACATAGGAACTAGAAAATGTACTCTGTTAAATCCTCTCTCAGATTGAGATTATTTGAGCAAGATTATGGCCCTCTGTTGAAGGCTGAAATTGTTCCGTCACAGAGAGTAGGGAGTACTATGTCTGTAAGACCAGTGGTTTGTAATTTGCCTGTAAGTTGAGATATGCTTCTTAGGGGCTAAGGCCCCATTAGTTGTTCCAAAAAAGAAAGAAAAATATAGTGCTTTGATTAGATTGTAAGGACTCAGTTCAAAAACTTAAATAGTTTGAGCAAACTTTTATAATATCTTTCTGGCTGTTGGAGAAAGAAAATGTAGGTGGGAGTGGAGAAGGGGTTTCTTATCTATATAAAAATGAACTGAGTTGATAATATAAGTCACCAAGGGTTAGGTCATTCACAAAGGGTTAATGGATATCACAGGGCAATTGAAAAAGAGCATATAAGGAAGAAGAAGAAAGGTTATTATATTTAATAACCTTTAAATATTAAAGGTTGTTATATTTATGCTAACTTGTCTAAAGTGGGCTAATAACCTATCAGTGATACTGGAGACAAAAACTCTCCAAAACATACATTACAGTGGAAGATTCCTGAGGGCAGGGGTGGAATCCAGGTGACAGAGCAATCAGTAACAGGCTCTGAAAAATTATCTGTTGAAATAATGAATAAATACATGGCTCCTTCTGGGAAATACTTTGCATGTTCTCCCTTACATAAACCAACGCACAAGATAAGCTCAGAAACTTTATTAGGCTTTTATGAGAGAGCTGAAATTTAACAAGGGCATTAAGTCAAAAAGTTTAATTAATTTATTCCTTTTAATCCCCATTCACATTCCTATTCCTGCCCACCCCCATAAACAACCATATTTTATTGTCCATTGGACCAATTTTGCATGGAAGTGTTAGTGAGGAGCATACTATATTGGGCCTTATAGGCCACGATAAGGGCTTTAGAATCTCAAGCATTAGTGAGTCTTAAAAATTGTAATGGACAGGAGTCTTTGATATCGTCACAACTCTGTTGTTTCAGAATGACCAGATGAGGCACTTCAGCCAAAGTCTAAAGGCACAGATGTAAGAGCTTGATTTAGGCCATATGCCAAATATGATATTTCAGGTCAGTATAAATAAAAATAAACTATGCTCCACTGAACCTTCCTTTTCTGCATATTGGCCTAGTCTTACCCACCAGTTTATTCCCAGTTGGCAGCCATACCTAAGAGAAGCCTAGGGAGAAATAGTAAATGTGTTTTAGAACTGCTATATGGTCTTCAGTTCCAAAGCATAGGATTTAAGCCACTTTAAGAATTTTAAATATTAGATAGATTTTTCCCTTGTACTAACTGTCCACTGTACTAAGAATTCTAGAATTCCTGGACATTTAATAGTGTGCACATAAATCATTTTGCAGAGAAAAGAGAGGTTGAAAGTTCACACAAGACATGCATGCTCTCTAACCGAGTCCTACCAAAGTGAAGCAACTTGCCACACATACTTTTGAAAATGGGAGAGATCTGATAGTTTGTCTAAGATGAGACATTCAGAAGAGGTCATTTTCTTGTCCACTTATGTCAAAATCTTTAAAATTCTGAAGCCACATACTAGTAGAATCAAGGGAAGTAGCATAGAATTTTTCTGGCCATTTACAGAGATGACAGACTTAAAATCTGATGACTCTTTTGAAAGCTTCTGACAAGACCTAGAACTTGTCTGGCTCCATTTGTCTGGCCAGGGTGTGTTTCTGTGATTTATCCATGGAGATTTCTAGCCGAGCCTTATACTTACTGTCTAAATTAATGATATTTCTCTCTTTTTTTGTCATGACGAAACCACTCTATATTATATACAGTATGTTAAAAGGTTGTTTTGTTTTATTTTAGCATGTGGACATATTCTGGAAAATCTTTTTCAGTTTTATCATATTGACAAGCCGATTCCATTGAATCACCATCATCATGTTCACTTTTTTTTTTTCGTTTTTGAAAAAGTACAAAACAGTGATCATCTTAAAGTTTTGAAGTGCATTCACTTTGGCAAAAAATAAATCTGGAAATACATAAATGTATTCCTTGAAATGGAAAAAAGATGAGTTCTGTCATTCTCCTTGACCCTTCTTTTGAAACTGTTCAGGATAGGGAGGGAAATAGTAGGTTCCACACACACACACCAGAAAGATGGGATTTTAAAAAAATGTTCTGAATATAGATCAAACTTCTATCCCTCAGTATTTATTAATATTATGTGTTATTTGTCATTTAAAATGGACACCTCAAGAAGTTGAGTGAATGACATGAAAGGGTTTCATTCAAGGATTTTTGAGTATTTTTGTACCCTCAGATAAAATGCTGTTTGATGATGTTTTAGGGTCACACTGCTGTTATGAATTAGGGCACACATAGCCCTGCTCCTCCCAACACCATGCTTTCCTCACTGCAAGGAAAAAAAAATCACATGATCATGCTGCTGCTGGGTCATTTAAAGCATTGAGTGGATGTGTGAAATGAGGGGAAAAAAAGCTCAGTATGGGGTTAATTAGCTCTGTGGAGTTGTGGGTGGGTCACTTCCTCAGGACCAAATCATGCAGGAGGAACCATGCATGTGCAGACTTACAGAATTAAAAGAAAGCTATGAACCCTCAGACTCTAGGGCACAAATTGATTGCCTTTGGAAACAAGAAAGGAACCCTTTTGTGAAGTGAGTACTTTGGGCTTCATTGGTCAGAGACGAATGGACTTCCCTTGAAGTGTCCGGTGCAGGCCACTGTCAGATACTAAAATTGAATCCACGGTTTGAGAAAGCCCTGGCAAATGTGGCACTTTTAAAAATGTACCTCTGCTGACTCTTTGAAAAATCATGTCTTGCTCAGTTTCTTTTAATGTGCCTTATTTTCTAGCTCCCATCTTGGAAACAACATCATTTCTTTCTGAAAGTATGGGTGAATCCTTTATATTTTCATAATTGTGTTTCACGGTGTTTCACAGACTGCTGTGGGTTCCCCGCCTGCTGAGATCCGCTCAGCCATGGTTTGGCCTGAAGGATTCCCACTAGGTTGTTTACAATCTAATCCTTGAAGTGGGAGGTTAAAGAGCAGACAAGAAACGTTCTCCATTCCTAGATCATTAATAGGTGAATACGAGAATTCAGATATTAGCAAGGAAATCTCACAGGCCATGATTTCTAGGGCAGAAGGATATTGTGGAAGTCTCCCCGAGCATATGCTAACAAAGAGCCGGGAACCAGTGGAGATTAACCATGAGGAAAACACTGATGACAAATATTTTAATAAAATTTCAGTGCAAACCACTTGTGTTTTTTATGCTTCTACCTAAAATACTCAGATGTTAGTAGAACAACACTTCATAGAGTGTATGGACAGAAAGGCACAAAATATTTGCAGTTTTTTGAGAGGAAGAACATGTGTATAAGATGTATGCATGTATATGTATATATCTTGATTTGAAGTACGACTGTAAGCAAAGTTGGCTTCTTCAGGTGGGTGGGGAAGCAGACCCTTTTAGCAGTATAATTGGAAAACTTGAAAAATCCAGGACAGAACCCACCACCAACAACACACTCACACACACACACACATATCACCAAATACCTCCCTTACTACCTGTGAAAAAAATCCTGAATTTGGATCTTGTTGAGACAGTTAAGAAAATGCAAATTTCCTGAAGAGGAAGTTTTAAAACAATTAAATGAATACATTTTTAGCAAACTGAAAGCAAGTTGTGGTTGGGGAGGATGGAGAACTGACTGAGAGTGGCCCCGAAGAAGCAGCCCCAGTCACATTTGCTTCTTTTTCTTCTACCCGATGACAGGAATGTGGATGTGGAAATAAGAAGGCATCGAGGGAGGGAGGCTGGGAACAAGTTTATGAATTCTAACAATCTATGTCATCAGCTTATCGTGCCACAGCTTTTCAAAATTTAAGGTGCTGGTTAGCTTGACACCTTCGCTGTTCAGTTCATTCCTGTCATTTGAAACAGCGTAAGCAATGGTTACATGCACCGACCATTATGCTAGTTAGGTTGTCGAAGTTAGCCCAATGCTGACTTTATTTTCTGGAGTGATACTGAACAAAATGTTTCTTTTGAAAGGTTTTAGACCTCTATCCTCCCAACTCCTGATCATAATAATAACCAACCTTAAGCAGTCATTAGTGAAGACTAGAACAATATCCTATAACCAGTCAGCTATGAAGAATTTGGCATAGTTTGTCTCTTTGATTCGTGTCCTTATGGAAATAAGAGGTTGCAAAATAAAACTACATTTCTCTCTCTCAATCTCTTTTTGTAACCAGATCTTCTTTACAAGTTACATTGGGACTGAAGTTTGTTCTGTATTTTTTTTCCTTAACAAAGGTTGAATAACACTCAAAGGCTTTAATAGCCAAAGTCCATCTTTAGAAATAGCTTTCTTCTATAATGTACTGCCAATTTCTTATGTGTGTGTATTTTGACCTTCCTGATGGCTTTGCTATGGGCTGCTTGTTGATTGGTACATGTTAGTGTTTTGCTTATAAGAGTTGGGCAATAGTTCAGTGATCCAGTCCAAATCTGGGCCATAGATAGAATGGGCTCATCTTCTATTTAAGAAATGTGGCAAACTGCTTTAAATGAATTTGGTTCAGACAAGGTCATTGGAACTGTTAATCTAACTCTGTGTGCTGTATGTAATGAACACTTCTGCTGAGCTCCAAAGCTGCAAGGTAAATAGACAAAAAAGCCAGTTAACTTGCCACCCCTGTTAGAGCTTCTCTCTGAGTCTGTTATTAGATCTACATTCTTAATCATATGGAGCCCATTTTGGTCATTTAAAGGAATTGTTCACTGGTTCTCCTGATGTCTTTGAAGATAGTCCTGGAAGTAATAATAGTGAGTTCTTATCTTATTTTCTGGACTTTTTTCTAACTTTTTCTTTAATTGGAAATTGAATTTATATGCATATTCAATACCAGGTTTATGAAATATTCAGCAAAATTTTTAGACATGAAAGAATTAATTGTTAGAATGTTTTACTCTAGCTAATCATTATGTTAAAACCATGGTAGATTCAAGTACGTTTTTACTCAAATTTATTTGTGTTATATGCACTTGGCAAATTGAATCAACATGTAAATGCCATATATACTATTTTCAATTTAATAATTTATAGACTATCTATATTATCTAATCCTCTTTAAACTGTATAATGTATTTTACTGAACTGTATTGTGATTCTGGACAATTTTAGGGTCAGCATTTTATAAAATTTTGTAGAATATATAAAGTTAAACAAGACTAGAAAAGTTATTGAATTCAACCTCCTGACTGGAAGCAGAGCTGTATTTTATTCCTTCTAAAATAGATGAAGATTTTTCCTATTTTTAAAGAGCCAGGAAGAAAGAAATTTCATAACTGCTTTTAGCAATCTATTTGATTATTTACCTCTTATATATTTAGGATGTTCATCTTTAAGTCTTAAATTGTTCACTGGATGGTTTTGCCCTAAGACAAAATGCCGAGGATTATTTTCTTTGTAACAACTCTTCTTATTGTCAAAAAACTATGAAGACACACCTCAGCTCTTTCTTTCCTAAGCTAAATTGTCCCAGTTTTTTTAAACATTTGCTTTTGTTTTTATAGCTCTTTCTGTACCCAAGTGACAAAGGGGACTATTTTAAAAAGTTCTGTCATATATGATGCCTCCGAGAAAGGCACTGCATATTTTAATTTCACTGTGCTGATGTGGAAATAGCCACAGCTTTTTCATTATATGCTGATGGACAGAGCATTTGTGTTCATTTAACCTTGAGGTTTAAACTTGTTCCCAAAAAAGTAACTGACTCATAGCATTGGCTAGACCCAGGAATAAAGAGCATCAGTTTTCCTAATCTTAAAACTCATCTTGCCCCCACTCCTAAAACGCACTAAAATTAACTTTTCCTTGACCTCTCTCTGGTGCTATTTATTTACTGATTTAACAACTTTTTTCTATTATCTTCGTCTCCTAAAATAGATGGACAGCATTTATTCAACAAACATTGGAGTGTCATGCTGTGTTTAACATACTATGCTGGGCTTGGGAGATTCAAGTGTGAACCGTTAGCAGACTGAGAGACGTAGATGTCCCAGGCATGTTTGGGAAGGAACAAATAGACTATCACAGTATATGAGGAAGCAGTGGTGGGGAAAAAAATATTTAAAAACTAGAGAGGTGGGTTGGGGCCAGATTATGAAAGATCTTGAATGCAAATAGTTGGTGGTGACAAAGACAAAAGTAACATTTTCAGTCTATATTACAGAAAGCTCTTTCCAAGTCTCTAAAACACAGATCGTACCCATGTTGTCCTCATGGTCTAGTATCTGACAGATCATGGGGTACAAGTACCTGCCTAATTTACATCTTTTGATGTAAATTTAGAGTCTTGATTTTTTTTCCTTTTATATTGTTTTTAACCATTTGAATAATGACAGCCTTCTGTTCACACTGATCTGGATGTTTCTTTCTCCCTCCTGCTGTGCCCGTATTTATTCCAAAGTCCTCTGTACAACTAACATATTACTTTCTGTGTTTATACACTGAGGAGTGTTAGGATGAATTTGCCTATAATGGGCACAATCTTTTTGCGCCAAATGGCATTAATGGTAGGCTGTGAGCATCATGACCAAGTACCTCTAAATAATCAGACCACATGATAATAGTGCCCGACCTTTTCAGCATCCACTAAAGAATATGAGTTTACTATAAGTCAGAGGACCTGATATATCAATCCATTTGGAATCCATAAAGCTACAACTTTAGGACTTTGAGATATGGAAGAAGAAGTTGCTTGGAATCAGATTGTAAAGGGTCCCTGAATATCATCATGCCAAATGTGTCCAGATTAGGAGCTATAAGAAAGCATCCTGAATGTCTTAAACAAATTCAGTCCCTGCCAACCCTCCCAGCTCCACTGCTTTCATTTCATTTTAGTCTCTCAGACCCTATACTTATGAGAATCAGGAAGGATTAGTAAGACTTGTATGGGGTGGAGTGTTAAATTGTATCTTGACAATGTCACAGGCTTAGAAATAGTCCCAGACCTAATTGCTGAACTTTAGTTTTTAAATCTTCTCTCTTTATTGATAAATTACCTTATTTTATTGTCAGAATGTTTGAAGGTAGACATCCTTTAGAGTTGTTATCATAGCTTCTTAGGGAAAAATAAAGCATCATTATCATGCCCTTATCATTCTTCTTGAGATGGATCCAAAATAATATGGTCTTAAAAAGCCAACCCCAAGAGATGTATGACCATTTATGGCATCTGTTGTCTTCTATGACTAGCCAAAAGAAATACAAATACTTCAAGAAACTTGTCTGCAGGAGACTGCAAGGTACCTACTGGGAGATTGCTCATACGAATAACCCTTCCATCTGATTTTATCTTATAAACCATTTGCCAGATAGAAAATAGAGAATTTAAAACTCCTAAATTCAGGGTGCATGAAATGTCATTAAATCTAGTATAGAATTTTTTGAATCTGCCAGATAAAGGAAATCATGTATCCAGAGTGAAGATGGAATATCAATTGACAGGAACCTGTGAAGCTGGCACTTATTCTGAGAGACATATGAATCTAAAAATCCAGTAGTGCCTCATCCTTTGAACTTTTCAAAATACTGGAAGCCAGAAAGATACTAGGAAAATCAATAAGGTAAAAATTGTCATCCTACTATTTGGAATAACTCCCACATAAGAATTAATTAACACAATACTTCTAGAACATTAAAGCAATGCTGCAATATTATTTCTACCCATAGAAAACAAAGATATAAACCCACCTAACTTCTAGAGAGAGCAGTTGAAGAAAAAAGATTAGAAAGATTAAAAGGCATGTCGAAGAGGTCATTTCTGTCCTGTTGTCACACCATTTACCCTCTTCAACTAGAAGGATAAGTGTTGAACTTCAGTTCATCCAAATTCCTCAGCTCTGTCATCAATGCTGTGACACATTCTAATTTTCTGACTCATTTATGATGAATAAGCTCTCCCTTTTCTATTCACAATGCTAAAAGTAACCAATTTTCATGAGTTATGATTACTTCTTTTCCATTTTTTATTGCACTATTATTGTTTTCTCTGAGCAAAGTTTGTCTCGCCCTTTATCACCCACTGTGAATCCCATGTTCAGAAAAGCCCGTGGACATTAATATTGCCTGGGCTTGGAGTTAGTCAAGAGGAATGAGTGTCTTACGACCCAGATTCCATTTATAATCCAGCCAGATACCTCAGCTGGCAAGTGGCTCGGCTTCCTCACCATAAAATGGGTATAATAATAGCTTTCCCTTACCACTGTGAAATATTTAGAATACAAATCAAGCCAAACCTGTCTCCTTCCAAAGAGAAGCTTAAACTAGCCTGCATAATCCTGAATGAGCCCAGATTTCAAGGGGAAACATTAAGTGGCAAACACCTAGAGGTAGTGTAATTTAGTGGTTAAAAATATGTGGACTTTGGAATGGTACTGACTTATTCAGATGCCAACAGCTTATTTGATTTGGGGTAAGTTTCCTAATTTCTCAAATCTCCCTTTTTTCTCCAGTAAATTGAAAGTAACAGTATTTTCTCTTGTAGTGAGGATTAAATGATACACGGTTAACAATGCTTTTCAAACTCTGCCACTTGGGTGATCCTCAAGTTAGAGTGAATGATCCAGTACTAAGGGTGCCTGCTAGAGCTTTTCCTAAAACAGTCTGCCACAAACAAGACTTTTCAGCCAGGTCTCAGGTTTTACCCTAAAAGTACATACAAATTTTGCTTTATATTTTTGTTTTTCACTAACTGGAAGTTCCACAAGGGCAAGAACAGTATTTGTTTTGTTTCTTCTATAACATTCAAGAAGTAGTTATTGGATAAATTCATACATCTACAATAAAAGTTTAAATTACTTGCCCACAAGGAAAACTGACTCTCCAGGAAGATAGCCATGTCTTTATTACTTATGTTGTGGCTTTTTGTACTCCTCGTTATACTGTTCCACATCCCTGGGTATGCCCATATCCATATTTGAGAAGCATTTACATAGCAAGATACCTGAAACTACAGAAGGTACTCAGTAATAGTAACTCTTGTTATCATTGTCATTTCTCTGTTCAACACTTCTCTACCCCATTGTTACTAAGGCTCTATGGACATTTTTATAAAGAAATTATAAAGCACTAGAAAGGCAGGAGTCTGGGCTTCAAGGGAGCCTGAGTGTCTCTAACTGCATACCCTCACCCACTTGGAGCTCTATTTCTTATATGTTTTCTTTATTCCTGGCTTCAATTTCTAGTATTTTATTAAAACTTTCTAGAAACAATGAGCAGCAGGATTGAAAGAAGGTTTTCTCCCCTCTCTGCCTAGTTCAGATGTTACCGACCTCACAGAGTCTGGGAATTCTCTGAAACTTGATATTTTTGAGGGGTTTTCTGAAAGGACATGTTCTTATAGGGATCTGTATCACCTTAAAATGTTGACAACCACTTCTCAAGAACATTATGTAAATTGGCCCCGCATGGTGGCTCAGGCCTATAATTCTAGTACTCTGGTAGGCAGAGGCGGGAGGATCACCTGAGGTCAGGAGTTCGAAACTAGCCTGAGCAAGAGCGAGACCCCATCTCTACCAAAAATAGAAAAAATTAGCAGGGTGTGGTGGCATGCCGTGGTATGTGGCTGTAGTCCCAGCTACTGGGGAGGCCAAGGCAAGAAGATCATTTGAGCCCAGGAGTTTGAGATTGTGGTGAGCTGTAGTGATGCCACTGCACTCTATCAGGAGAGACAGAATGAGACTCTGTCTCAAAAAAAATTATGTAAATTGAAATTAGAATTGACTAATCTTTAAAATTACAATTAATAATACTTTTAGTTCCTTGGAGATTGACACAATATAATAATTTTCAGTTGGAAATCATAAAACTAAGATTAGACTTCACCATAAGTAACCCCCCTCCTCCTCCTCTCTCTGCTCATCCCCCTACCACACTTTAATATTCTGAATTATTTAAGCTTTACATTTTTATATTCTTTGCTAGATATTTGTGCTTTTAACGTAGCATGCTTAAAGCAAATATTTTTAATCTTTGTGGGATTATTGTAGATAATTCTTTGCATTTCAAATAAAAAAAACTTATAGACATATAATGTAAAGGTCATTTAGGTGGATAGAACATGTAAATAACAATTCTTATGTAAAATAATAATTTGAATCAAACAAATATAAATCTATGTATATGAACACATATTCTCAGAATTGCATAGCAGATATAATTGAATCAAGAAGGAGGGGATCTTCTGACATTCATGAACATTTATGAATTGTATAAGAATTCTGATATTAAATTTTAGCCTTAGTATTAAATTTGGGATCAGTATTATTGTTTTACATTCATATATAAGGACAACAATTATACCCAATAAATTCTTCAATTTAACTTGGCTTTGTCTTAGACTGTAACATACACACTGTGATTTTTCTCTCCATCTTGGATTCCTATCATTGACAGCCAGCCTGTGTGTCATTTGACATCCAGGAAAGATGGCTTTTCATTCCATTGTAGGTAGTAGTCATTCTGGGTACACTGATCTCTTTGATCACATCAAAAATTTACTTTTGACTAATTTTATGAATAAATGCTTCTTGAAATCTAGAAAGTTATATGCTTAGATGTGAGAACATAAACACTAAGTATAATTTTTGAAACGTATAATATGTTGAGAATCATCAGAAAAATGATAATTGAACATATTTCATAGAAAGTCAGTAATCTTATTTCCTCCTTTTCTCCAAAAGTCGGGAAAGAAACTAAGCTCAAAAAGGGCGAGGCTGCAGATTTTCATCTTAACTCTTCTTGTCACCATCCTTCACACCTGCACCTGCACAAGCAGAGTTTCGCATTGGCCACAAAGGGGAAATCGTTTCTTTGGAGTGATCTCTACGATTGTGCATTTGTCCAGAAAACTTTCTGAGAAGGGAGGTCTTTTTAATTGCTAGTTTTCTGCTTTAACCTTTTTCAGTGTAAAATTAATCAGGTCCTTCTACTTGATCTCCTTTAATAAAGTTTGTTTTACATGTTTATGGAGGCCTTATGTGAAGTGGTTAAAATCATGGTGTCAGAGAGACAAGAATTCAATCAGCATATATTAAGTCCTTGATATGTTTTAGTGAGGCAGAGGTGGTGGTGGAGGAACTGCTTTGTTTTCTCAATGTCCTTGTTTGGTTTATTAATTTTTTATGAATCTGCTGTTACTTCAGTTTTATCCTCCTATAAGAGAAGCTATCAAAACAATGGTGGGCAGACCAGTCCTATATTAACTTATTTGGCATGTGATTTAAAGATTGAAAAGGAGAATTATTGGATTTTTAACATAGAAGGAGAAACTGTTAATGTCAAGTCCCCCCAAACCTGAAATTTTCATCATTAGAGATGTGTTTTGTGGGATAGATGCTTTAGTTTAAAATCACATTATCTGATTATTTCCCAGCATAGAAGGAACATTCTAGGCTGGTGACAAGGGGTAGAGGAGGCAGTATCAGAAGGGAAGCCAAGGCAGCAAGGCAGACTTTGCCAAGTTCTCAGCAACACTAAAGGTTAGCGACACAGAGATGTGTTGAATTTGTTCAGAGGCTATTCTGGGCATTAAATGTAATAAATTTACCCTTAAAAGAGCCAAATTTTATCAAGATTTGACTCACCTTTGTCAAAATTAGCTAAAATTAGTCATATGCCATATAGTAAAGCTTTTACCTGTTCTAGTCAGTGCTACCCAAAAGAACTTTCTGCAGCGATAGAAACGTTCTGTATCTGTGCTGTCCAATAAGGCAGTTAGTAGCCGCTTGTGAGTCCTGAGCACTTGAAATGTGGCTAGTGTGACTGAGGAACTACATGTTTACCATTTGATTAAACTTTAAAGAATTTAAAATTAAACAGACAAATGTGACTAGTGTATTGAAGAGTAGTACAGCTCTAGAAAATTCTATATGGTAGACATCAAAATGAAATTGACGAAGATCTCAGCATTCCTGGTGCTGGAAAGTACTACGTTGGTCTTCATAGCAGGGGGTCACACTTTGGAAATTTTTTATTAAAGCTGGATCTCCTTTGTTTTGGGGCTTCAGTAACAAAATGAGCTCCTTTAGTAACAGCCAGGCCCACCTATACCTAGATTTGCTTTCCTTCTTCCCACTGTATCATTGGATTTGTTTTTAATTCCTCATTTTTTTCCTTGATTTTCAGCTCTTTGACCATCAGTCTTGGCCTGCCCCCTGCTTTTTATGTAAGTAAAAGTGATTTTTTTAACCTTTAAAAAAAAGTGGCAGATGTGGAAAATTGTGGTCTTTTTGGGCATATTTTCTAGTTGACTTTGTTGTGGTTACTAGTATTTCTTTAGTATGTATTCATATTTGAAATTGACGCTGTTGGTGGTAGTGGTAAGTTGCCATCCATGAGGGGACTGAAAAGACCAGTGGCCCAGCCACTGTCCTTGTAATGCAGTGCCTTTACTTGACCACAGCTGCTGTTTGTAAAAGTCACTGCTCTTCTAAACTATAGCCTACATTCCTCATCCAAATACCAGCAACAGTTGGGCTTTTGCTCCACTGTCAATCATTGGGCAATTATTTGTTTTTTAGTTATACACCCATCCCTAGATCCAATAGTTTTTCATTTTAACTCATATATCAGAGCTTTCATTCATTGACAAAATTTCTAATATCTTTTTACGAAGAAGTACAATACTGAAAAGTAAATAGGCTAAAATTTTATGCAAAATTATAAAATCTAGGAGGAAAAAAAAACTTAGGATTCACATGTGTCAGAAGGCACCATTCTTTTTTAGAAAAGATGAGAAGGCATTTGGAGGAGGAAAAAAACGTTGATTTTATGTGAAAAAAAAAGAGAACATTTATTATTTAAAGCCCAAACAGGCTGCACTGAATGAGTTCGGTTAAATTTTACTTTACGTTACTTGTAAAAGGTTCTGGGGCAACAAACCCAAATAATCAAAGTCACTATAAGAGACACCACCCAAGAGATCCTATAGGTAGTGACAGTCTCCTAATGTGATAAATAGGTATCAGCATCCTCTGGCTGCTTCTCACTGTCTGGTGAGCACTGTCCCTTAATCACAACAGTACATCTTGCTTCACTGAGGTATTTCCTGTGCTATAATCATTTGCACAGAAAAGAGGTTCCCATGGCTCTTTTTCTTGTGTGTGGCTTCCAGTAACATTCCTAGAAGCTAGTGGCAAATATATTTAGGGGAGCAGAATCCTCCAAAGTATGCTATGGCTAAAGTCTAATGTGACAGTTTATTTGACAGAGAAAGGAGATTGATTAAACTCCCCAAAGACTGGAGCTGTGTGTAATGCACTTATACAACAAGGGTGGGTCCTACCTGCCCCTGACAGGTCTTGTTATTCTCTCTTCTCGGTGTTGATGGAGTGGGTCTGTTAATGCTTTGGAGGATGTCAAACATGCATGCTTATGGTTACCACTTTATGCCTCCACATCCCTCCCCTCAGTTACCTAGCACTGCATATTTCTAGTCCTCTGACTGGCAAATCATTTTTGTTACAGTTCTTTTGTGTAAAAACAGTTCACATAATAGCTCTGTGTTAGACAAGGCATTAATCCTCACATCACCGGGATGAGTCAGCACAGTGCACTCCTGCCCGCACAGCTCAGCTATTATGACGTCAGCGCTATAGGGCGAGCCTCAGACACAAGCAGTACAGAGGACCTGTGTCACTGATTAGAAATCAAGGGGCAGACCTGTGAGATAAAAAATATTGAAAGGTTGTCTCTGGCTCATAGGAGAATGAGAAACTGATTCTATGCTACTTCAACCATCAGTTGCACAGCTTCTAGATCCTATTTTTTAAACCAGAGATAAGGCTGGGGGAATGACGTGTAGTGAGCCGATAGTCCATTCATATACCCATGACCTTGTCCCACCCCTGGGCCAGGCTGCATGTTTGCTTGGATTGTTCTAAATCCTGAGACTGCCTTATGTCGGCAGGGTGACAGGGCCTATGACAGTCCTGCTGTCCTCAAGTACCCCATGGACAGAGCTGATGGCCCCAGGGTGGTGCCCCAGAGGCCCATCAAAAGGAAAATGTTGCTTGGGAAGAGATCAGAACAGTATCTCCCCAGCACTTCTACTCCAAGTGCCTCTTCAATGGCCTCCTCTAAACAGGCGCAGACGTCTGCCTGTTCGACCTTCTCTTCTTGGCGCTGCGTTTAGTCCAGTGTCCCAATCTGGATTTGACTGGGATTTCAGCAGGAGCTGAATAGCTGCCAGATGTTCCCCCAAGAGTTTTCCATTCCATTACTGTTTAGCAGAAACAAAGAGGGACCCTCCATAACCTGTCATGCTTTAAGCAGGTAGCACAGACTCGCCCTATTGGGAAACCCAGTTCTTATAAGTTAGGCCCCTCTGCAATTCAGACTCAGATTTATTCTCAGGAAAGTACCTTTTAGTATTAGAAATTAAGTGTTGAAAAGGGTGATAATTTACAGCCTCGGTGGCATTCTCTTTTAAAAGACATTCCTCCATCGCAGCATCCAACCCTTACTCTTACTGTCCCCCCAGCCAGTTACCAGCCCTCATGATCTGAAAGTGCCTTACTGCTGGGATCTTCTGCCTTCATTAGACTGCTAATGGGCTCCTACCATGCCTATAAAAGCTAATACTACTGCTTGGCTTAGTTTTGATTAATTATCATGCACAGCTCTTTATTTAGTTTTCAGTCAACAAACATTTATGGAAAGCTAGTCACATGCTTGGTTCCAGGAACTCTAAGATAAATAAAAAATGCTTCCTTTCATTAAGAATCTCAGTAATTTCCATAAGTGAATAAAGGGTATAGCATGTGATAGGCACTGGAATTCAGGTGTAGTGAGAGGAATGAGAAAGACGTACTCACTTGCGTGTGGGCATGTGCCCAACCTGGGTCTCAGAGTCAAATGAATTGCAGTTTACCAGGTGGATTTGGGGGAGCAGAAATAAAAGGGGATCCTAATCAGGTAAAAAGCAAGAGCATTTACAACATCAGGAGGCATTCAGCAGCAGCCAGCTCCAGAGGTCTGAGTAGTTCCGTATGGCTGAAACATGGTGGATGAAAGAGGAGTATGAGAGATTGGGCTAGAAATAAGACAGGAGGCAGATCACAGAGGGCCTTGCATGCCATGCAAAGGAGTTTGGACTTGATCCTGCAGGCTCAAGGAGTCTATGAAGAATTGTAAGCATATTTATGTTTTAGAAAAACACTAATGATAGTAGAGATGCCTGGCTGAGAATATGGAAACTAGGTCAAAGGTGAAAACCAAGGGCCTGAACTGTGCAGTGGGGGTGGAGTGGAGAGGAGAGGCTATTTGGTAGTGTTGATGTAGACATTAACATGTATATAATTTCAGCATATCTTGGACCACTGCATAATCTTTGCCTTCTAAGAGAAAGGCTGATACCTTATATGGGGCCAAATTTCAGAACAAAATACATCCCTATGGGAGCTTCCCCAAAGACACCTCAATTTGAATCTGACCCCACTCCTAGCTGCTGCCTACTGGTGTCCAAGGGTAAGTGTCTCCTTCTGCCCACAGTGAATGTGGGATTAGGAGACATTCTCAGTGTCCTGCTTTTCTCTTCTTCCACCTGAAAATGAAACAGTTTCTAAATAATGTCCCCCTAAAGTCAATCAGTCCCCCAATTTCCTATCATTTTCCCATTGCTGCCTTTTTCTAAGCAAAATTTCCAAGCCATTGATCTGAATTGCAACTTATGCACAGCCGGGTGTTGAAACAATTCAGTGTATTCATTCCTTCTCTCTGAATTAGAGTTCACCATAAGTGTGCTTTTCTCTTGTTCACTTTGGGCTGCCAGGACAATTTAAAGGAAATTTTCAACAGCTTATGTCTCATGTACTATGTTCTCTTTTGCAAATGGGAGGATATGCGTGGGTGTATTTAAGTCTTCTCTATATTGCTTTCTGGAGAAAGGTTTGAGAAGATGAACAAGATGAGGAGTAGGGACCTATTGAAAGCCCAGGTCCCCCAGTGACCTGAGTGCAGAACGTAGGCTGGTGATCAGATGGTCAATTATGTGTTTGTCAAAACACAGTGGGCTGCATTCCAGACTGCCAGCTTTGGAGGCCCAGCTTCTGCCAACCAAATGTCATCTGGGAACATGCAACACTGGGCACTGTGAAGGAGTTTGAAATAGACCATGCCACAGCCAACCTACTGCCAGTCTTATAGCACCAATATGGCATGCACAGCCGGGCCCCATGTTTCAGAGCTCAGGAATTCACTGTACTAAATTCATGAGGTCAGATGGGTTCATGTTTTCAAAGCCTATGTTCTCTGCTTTGAACACTGTGACTTGCTCCTCAGCAATTTCCAAGGGATTTTTCCAGTCACATCTCTGTGGAAACCACTCTTTTTGTGACGGTTATAAGAGCCTTGTAACTGTCCCAGAGGACAAGGAAAAAAAAATAAACTTGCTCTGACAATGACTGTGATTCCGACAGAGGGATTCCAACTCTTAGGAAATTACATTAAAGGTGCATAGCTTTTAAAATATCAGGAACCACCTTGGCAACTTATAAAAAGCAGAAGGGCTTTGCCTATTTTATAAAGTGATTTGCATATACCTGCATAAATAATGTCCCCACCTGTACTTTTATGCATTTAGGTTGAATAAATTAAATTCCATGATCTTTAAAATATATTCACTGTCTTTCATTGCTCAGACACCATTTTCAGGACCCTTCCTCCTCATTTTTTTTCTTGTGGTAGTAGTGGCTATTTTTTTCAATCTCTCAGCTAATTTAGAGAATCAAAACACTCTGCAGACCAATCTACCACAGCCAGGGACAATACTTCTCTCTGCTTACATTTCTCTTAGCCTTTCTACCTATCAGACCATGAGTTGCATCTATTTTTCATAAGGGAAAATGAGAGAGTGTATTACTAAGGTAAAAACACAGCATAAGATAAGATTAAGCTCTACTACCTATATGTACATCCAGACTTGCACTGATAACATACCTCAAGGATATGCCCATACTAACCTTTTCTTTCCTTGGCCACTGCCACAATCCCTTTAGGAACCATCCAACTATTAAGCCATATCAATTGAAACTTCAAATTAAAGCCTGGTCAGTAAGCCAGCCTCAACCACATTCATTCTGTAAGACAGCAGTCCCCAACCTTTTTGGCAACAGGCACAGGTTTCAGGGAAGACAGTTTTTCCATGGACTGTGGCAGAGAGTGGGGGGAGGTGGTTTGGGATGATTCAAGCACATTACATTTGTTGTGCACTTTATTTCTATTATTATTACATTGTCACTTGCCCCTCACTGATAGGGTTTTGATATGAGTCTGCAAGCATTGATTTATTATTGACTCTGTGCAGTTAAGCCTCTCTGCTAATGATAACCTGTATTTGCAGCCGCTCCCCAGTGCTAGCATCACTGCCTCAGCTCTACCTCAGACCATCAGGCATTAGATTCTCATGAGGAGTGAGCAACCTAGATCTCTCGCATGTGGAGTTTACAGTAGGGTTTGTGCTCCTACAGGAATCTAATGTTGCCGCTCATGTGACAGGGGGCAGAGCTCAGGCAGTGATGTGAGTGATGAGGAGTGGCTGTAAATACAAATGAAGCTTCCTCACTTGCCCACTGCTCACCTCCCGCTGTGCAGTCCCAATTCCTAACAAGCCATGGACCAGTACCATTAGGAAAAGAAGTTATACCGTTGAGTGTTTTGTATGCATAAAAGACAATAAATTACTAAGTTCCTTTGGAATGATACAGTCCAGGAAGTACTATAGGATTTCACTCATGAAAGAGAGCCTTGAAGGCTGGAAAGTTTCAAAGAAAACATGATTCAGCTGGGTCCTGAAAAATGCCTAAAATGTAAAAAATATGAAGTGAAAGAGAATCATATTCCAAGCAAAAGCATACATCGAAGTAGTAGAATCTTACAAGGGGTACATACTTGGCATGGCTCCTCCTCACCCAAATTCTAGACCCATTGATAAGGAACTGACAGCTGGAGAACCACAATTTTTTGTAAAGGTTGATTGAAGGGCATAGCTTAGTGTGATAGGAAAAATGGGCTCGCTGATCCCCTTTCCTTCAATCAAACCTTGGATAAGCCCTCTCAAGGGGAAATTTGGATCCACATAGGAGCAACACTTCTGTGGGCCACTAACTACACTAATATAAGTAGAAAAGGAAAGACAAAGAGGCCAAACTCCTAGACTTACAAACTTCAATAAATCAGATTGGTTCTACTTAATTGAGAAATATGGGCCAGGAGCTGTCTTACCAACAGGATGATTCACCTCTATGGGGAAGTAAAAGGAATGAGCCAAGAAGCAAGGTATGCTTAGGAAACATCTGGAAACTAGGAGTGGGAAAGAGGCCTTCTTACCAACACTAAGATCCACAGGCTGGAAAATGGGAAGAGGGAGTACTGATGAGAAGAAAATGGAACCAGACCCAAGAGGCTAGACAAGGCTTTTATCTGCCTCAGGGGACATACCTGGGGTTGAAACCAGTAGTCTCAGACTGGTTATCCAAGATCTAAACTGAGGACTCTTTTTTGGAGTCTCAAAATAACCAGAATCAGAACGTGGTAGAACTGGCAGTTCTCACCACTACAAAGTCAAAGTAACAGGTACTCTAAGGGAAAATAAGAGAAAACATCAAAGTGAGTCCGGAAATTCAGAAGGAGCTTCCCTGAAGAGGTGACACTTAGGCCAACATCTGAAGATTAAAAACAAGAAGGAAGGTTGGATGGTGGAAAAGGGTTCCAAGCAGAGGGAACAGCATGGTGAGGCCCTGAATACAGCTGATGGAGAACGAGAAGACAGGCAGTCCAATTTGTGGTGGAAGATATATGGAGGGCCTGATGATGGCAGGCCATGTTAAGGATTTTGATCTTCATCCTAAGGACAATGGGAAAGCAAACTTAAGGCAGAGTGTGGCATGATCAACATCTTTTTAAAAGATTATACTCTGGGGCATTTATCCCAGAGAGATGGAAACATATCCACACAAAAACCTGTACACCAATGTTCATAGCAGCTTTATTCATCATAGCTCCAAACTGGAAAGAACCCAAATTGCCTTCAGTGAGTGAATGGTTAAGGAAACTGGCACGGCCATGCCATAGAATACCTCTCAACTCTAAAAAGGAATAAACAATTAATATACACAAATACTTGGATTAATCATAAGGGTATGTATTGCACTGAGTGAAAAAGCCCATCTCAAGATTACATGCTGTTCGTGGTTCTATTTATATGGCACTCTTGAAATGAAATATTGTAAAGATGGAAAACATACCTGTGGCTGACAATGTTAGGAGTAACACAAAAGATCTTTGCCATGGAACTATTCTGTAGTGTTCACACGAGTCTATGCATGCAATAAAATTTCATAAAAATACACACACACAAATGCATGTAAAACTGGTAAAATATGAATAAAGTAGGTGGATTATACCAATTTCTTGATTGTGTACTATAGTTATATAAGTTGTTAAAATTGGACAAAACTGAATAAAGGGAATAACATCTTTCTGTATTATTTCTTACAACCATTACATGTTAATCTATAATTATCTTGAAATTAAAAGTTTAAAAATATATCAAGGTAGCTTCATTGTGCTAAATAATTTGGAAGGATCAAAAGTGGTTATGACATAATGAGTAAGATGTGCACCGTCTGAGGGTTGGTCACGCTTGAAGCTTTGACTCGAGGGGAGGGGAGGGGCAGGGGCAATATACGTAACCTTAACATTTGTACCCCCATAATATGCTGAAATTTTTAAAAAAAGGTGGTTATGAGAAGACCAGTAACAAAGCTATTATAGTAGACCAGACAACAGATAGTGTAGTGACAGTGGGAATAAAGGAAAAATAAATGGAATTAAGAGATAAGTTAGAAGTAAAATATATAGGACCTTCTCATGGTTGATTGTGGGAGACTACGGAGAGAGAAATGGCAACTATGACTCCTGGATTTTGACTTAGAAAACTATATGGAAGATGATGCCATTCACAGCTACATAAACCACCAAATGAGGATTGGGGTAGAGGGAAGATTGTAAGTTCTGTTTTCGAGATGTTTAGTGTGAGGTACTTTTGATAGATGTAAATGAGCATATTTAATAGGCATAGATAGATAGATAGATAGATAGATAGATAGATAGATAGATAGATAGATAGATAGATAGACAGACAGACAGCTGGAATTCAGAAGTAAAATGAAGCCTGGAGATACCAGTTCAGGGGAGTCAGCATATAGTGATAAGTGAAGCTGTTATGCTGGATGATATTGCCTAGGCACAGGATTAGATTGAGAAGAAGGCTCAAACTGAGACTTGAAGAGCTCCTAATATTTAATCAGCTGGTAGAGAAAAATGAGGCCATAAAATACCCTCTCAAGGGGCAGGTAAGAAGGTAGCAGGAAAACCAGAAAGCATAGGCACAAATGCTTCAAAGATAGTGGTCAGGAGTGTGAAGTGCTACTTAGAGGTCAAGTAAGTTAAGGACTGACAAATATACATTGAATATATTAACTTGGAGGCAATTGTTGACCTTAGCAAAAGCTGTTTTGTTGAGGTGGTGGAAACAGTAACTTTGTAACAGGATGAGGAAAGAGTGAGGGGTGAAAAATAGAGACAGAAAATGTGGACAACTTTTAGAAGTTTTGTTTTGAAGAAAAGGAAAATGAGCTAGTGTAATGTCTTGTGGGAGGGCAGTGAGGTCAAAAGGTTTGAAAAAAAGTGAAAATACATTGGTGTTCTGTGTATGCTTATAGGAAGAATACAGTAGCGAGGAGAGATTCAGTGTGCAGGAAAGAGAAGCAGACAGGACGATTGGTAGGATAAATTGCTGATAAGACTAGAGAGATGGAACCCTGAGCATAAGTGGAGGGATGGAAGGAGTGGCACCTCTTCTATCATTATAAGAAAGTAGAAGTAAAGGACAGAGGCAGATGCAAGCCTGTGTAGGTTTGGTGCAGACAAGTTAAGAAGTTTCTCAAATGATGGTTCCTAAGAGACAAGGTCCTGCTAAGAATAAGTAGGGTGGAGGTTTGAGGAAAGTAGAGGTTCGAAATAGTTCCTGAAACATATGGGACAGAAAATTGACCAGAGAAGCATAGTAGGAGTCTCCTTGGCAGTGTGGAAGGCCCAAATGAGACTGGTGGGTTAATGTTGATAGCTATCTGCCTTGTAGTGTGATTTTCTCTAGCAGTTCAGGGACCAAGGTAGAAAATGAAAAGAAATCTGTATTTGAGTTCAAAGTTGGATAGTGTTTCACCTAGTACCATGTTTCCCCAAAAATAAGACCTACCCATTAAAAAAGCCCTAGCAGGATTTCTAAGCATTTGCACAATATAAGCCCTACCCTGAAAATAAGACCTAGTGATGGGCGTGGCTACACAGTGTATCTGCACAACCCATGCATTTTGTCGCAGAGCGGTAAAGAAGACGAGCAGCTCTTCTCATTTGCTCCATCGTGAAAGCTACTATCCCAGAGGTGACCAGAAAGGTCGGCTCCCCCTTCAGATCCGGGCCAGTGGTTCTAAAGGAAATAGAGTCGCAAGAAATTCAGGATGGAATTCGGGGTTTGGAGAGTTATGATGATGACGAAGACGACTTAACTATATTTGAATAAATGTAGATTGTTGTTACTGTACTTAAAAAAAAAAATAACACATCCCCTGAAAATACACCCTAGGGTGTCTTCTTGAGGAAAAATAAATATAAGACCCTGTCTTATTTTCAGGGAAACACAATATTTGTGAAAGGGAATTAGGATCCAGTTTAAGCTTTTTTTTTTTTTTTTTTTTTTTTGGTTCTAGCTTAAGCCAGTGAAAGTGCCCTGTTACATTTTCCAAGCATCTGTTGAACACCTACATTGTACCAGGCACTGTATTTGGTACAGAAAATACAAAGGAGAGCAAGGTACCATCTCTTCCATCAAATAGTTAGTTCACAGTCTACAGTAATTTCAAGGCTGCCATCTGGTCCAGAAGGCCATGAGCAGATGATTAAATAACCTTTGCCAAAAGACAGGGAGACCCATGTCATTCCTTTTCTTTATTATGCCTGCTCCTTCCCTCAACCCTCTCCTCACAATAACTAGTCATTCTTTTTGCTTTCTCAAAAAAAACTTCTCCTCTCTGCCTTATTGCCAAGCCTCTAATATGCATCATACATATATGAGTGACAAGTATGATTTCTCCTATTATCATTTTGCTAAAATATGATCATTTAGGAACAATTAGATCATCTACTTGAAATATGGTACTGGTACTGTGTGAATTGTCTCTAAATTTTAAGACCTGGTATCTAATGCTATAGAAAGATTATTATTTTAAAAAGACAGGGAGAAAGAAAGTGTGGACAGGTAAGAGAGAGGGAAGAAAGAAAGTAGAGATGGAAAGAAGAGAAAGCAAGCCTATTAACCTCAGAAGAACTTATGTAGCAGCCTCATCCTTATTTGTTATTCAAGGGAACTCCCATTTGAAATGAATAAATGATCCTCCATCCCTAATGGTGATCTAGCCATCAGCCTCCAAAAATGGCTTTCAGACCTGGAAATATACCAGGGTACTATACACTAATTAAATTCCAGCTGCTGGCAATGTAAGAAGAGATACAAAGAGAATCTGAAGGAGGTGGAAGTTCCTAATTTTCAATAGAAGTGGGTTCTTTTACTCAGATTTATTTTAAGCCTTATAAAATGGTAGGTTAGAAAGAGGTGGGGGCAGTGATGGCTTTCCTTTATTTGAGCACATTCCATTCTGCTAGATTCCCTTTAGGAAATGACATTAAGACCATTTGACTCAAAACTAAATTGCAGATACATCTGGGGTAAAATTTGGCAGCTGTTGAGCAAAGCAGCTGTATTTTTTTAATATTTACTTCTCAACATGATTCTATAATTCGCACTTATAAAATATTAAGAAAGTATAGGGTAAGGGGAAAACATCCATAATTCCGCTACATAGAAACAACTATTATTGAAAAATTTTAGATCACCCTCTAGTCTCTTCTCTGGATTTTAACATAACTGAGCATACCTTGCATGTATAAGATTGTATCCTATTTTTTAACTCTCTCTATATAATAAATACTTCTTCATGTAATTACATACTCTTTATAAATATCACTATAATGTCTGAATAATGTTCTATTATATAACATCCCCAGAATTACCTAACTATGCCTTAGATATAAATATTTAGGTTATTTTTGCTATTTTAACTTTTATAATTTAAAATGCTTTAAGATAATAACTACTGTGCATCACTTCAAATTGTCAAACTTGAAGCAGGCAGTGATGTCACCCATCAAGAAATTGGTCAGGCAATGATGTCACCCTACTAAGAAAGCTAGTAATTGCTAATGACTATGAAAATCTTACTGGAATTTATAAGCACTTGTTGCATGGTTTATGTAAGCTCTTTTTTTCTCCCAAAGTAAAAGTTCTAATTATTAATTCTAAAATGTACACATTTATTTTTGTTTGAATTTGTTATAATGATGGTATATAAAAAGAGCAAAGTAAAATTAATTCAAAATCTTACAGCCAGGAGATAACTACTATTAATACTTGGAAAATATTTTTCCATACACATCTATTATCCATCTCCTTTTTATTTCTTGCTCTATGTCTTTCTCTTTTCAAGATAAAATAAAAAGTAACTTGCTGTTTTATAATTTGCTCTTTTCACTTAACATTGTAATAGGCATTTTTGCATATTCACAAATATAGATCTACATTATGTTTTTGACAGTTACATTGTACTCCAGTATATAGATAATTTATTGACTCAATCACATATTGATGGACATTTGGGATATTTGGAACTTTTTTCCTTACTAACAGTGCTACAGTAACTATCTTTATATGCACACATATAATGCATTACCCATTTCTAAAATGTACTTACCTGATTATTTCCTTAAGATAAATTTATATTAGTAAAACTGCCAAAGTAAAATGTATACATTGCTAAACTGTCCTCCGGTAAAACTGTATCAATTTATATCTCTACCAACAAGAAGGAGA
Source organism: Microcebus murinus (assembly GCF_040939455.1). Classification (NCBI taxonomy): domain Eukaryota; kingdom Metazoa; phylum Chordata; class Mammalia; order Primates; family Cheirogaleidae; genus Microcebus; species Microcebus murinus. The sequence goes on along the minus strand of NC_134104.1, from coordinate 57,632,994 downwards.
TTGCCCATTTCTATTTCTCCACATCCTCACTATTTCTGTAATTGTCAGCTGTAATTTTCGCCATGAATATTTTCATATTGGGGTATGGGATACATTTTCCAGGCATAAAATCAAGGCCTTAAAATTTCAAGAAAAATATATTACGTTTTGTTACATGAAAGTAAAAATTGCTATGGTAGAAAATAATTTTTAAACTGGGAAAAATATCTGTGACATATCTCTAATATTTTAAGAGTAGCTTTAAATCAACAATGAAAAGATAAATGACACAATAAGAATTTGGAAAGGACAAATGAGCAGTCCAACACGTGTTTCGTTTCTTAGTTTTATTCCTTACTACAAAGACAGTGTTCCCTGAACTCCTTCGAGGTCACCTCAAGCTCTGCTTCTTACGCTCCGATGGCAACACCATAATATCCCCCAAATTTACCTAACTATGCCTTAGATATAAATATTTAGATTATTTTTGCTATTTTAATTTTTGTAATGTAAAATCCTCCCTTGCTATCCTCCCAGAGAGTATTGTGGGAAGCAAAACACCAGTCAGAGGACCTGTGGCATTTCTGGGTTGCGGGGGATAGTACCTCCCCTGGTTACATACATTTGTGTTTATTTGGCATCACCATCTCCCAGAGGGGCAGGCAAATTCTTCACTCACAAGAATGTAAAAATGATCATTTGCGCTCTGCTGTCAGACCCCAGAATACGTAAATTATCGGGAAGGGAAAAATACACGCTGGCAACATTGCCTGATCCATGTCTCCAGGGCAGGATTGACACTATTCTTCTACCAGATGTAGATAGAGATTTCTGGATGTTCTCATAAATAAAGTGCTAGAGGCCATGTCATCAATGTCCTCCATCTTTCGCCTCTCTCTGACTCCCATGTGTATTACTACATACTTAATGAAATGGAATATTTTTCAGCAACTTCAGGGAAAGTGAAAGACACTAGAGAAATGCCACACTGACAGCATCACCCAGCCTCCATAGTAAAAACTGTCACAGGGCGTCTTCCCTGTGTTTGGGGATAGGGGTCGTCTGGGTGCTGGGAGGAGTTCTCCACATCTCTCAGAGGGGCAGGAGTCACTGTACAAAGCTGCTCTGAGTGGTAATTGGAGTATTCCTGCAGCACAAGGAGTTCATTTGCAGATGATAAGGGATGGCATGTGCTCCGAGGCATTTTTCCCCTCTCTTTGGCAGAAAATTATGTATATGAAAGTCATGTGTGCCTTAAATCCTTAGACAGTGTCCAGAAAGGAAGCAGAAGAGAGACAAACATGTTAAAGATTCTATGGAAGTCCCTGCGGGCCAACTGAAGGAGAATGGTAGAAACCAGGCCCAGTAATGGCTGTTCTCTACCTGAACAGTCAGATGCCCCATGAGGTGTGAGTATATGGTCCTGAGCCAGGCTTTAGTGCTACCCGCAGTGCCATCAGAGATCATGAGGCTGGCTCAGCGTACCTAGGGCTCAGAGTGCTGAATAGTCTCACTTTCTTCATGATGCGCTTAGAAAACATCACATATTATACCCCTGCTTCTGCAGCATAGATAATACTCAGGGGCCAAATGGGGACACAATAATGATGTCTTCTTCATGTTCTTTCTTACTCTTTCCCTTTCTTTTCCAAACATGGTAGCCTATTCAAAGCTGGGTTTTGCAGGGGTGTAGGAAGTTGTGTGTGGGGGTGTGCGTGTTTGTGTGTGTGTGTGTCTGTGTGTGTGTAGCTATTGAATACAGATAAGAAACACCTACCTTACCCTTATCCCAGAGACTCATTTGCAAATATTTATCTAGAACAGGCCACCTTATCTCTCACATTTTGATAGGCTAAAATTGGTCTCACCAATAGTCTCTCTTTGTAAATTCCTAGTCTGTTTGGTACTTGGAGAATAATTATCACCTCTAATTTAAAATTAACCATATATTTTGGGTAAGAGAAACATGTATCTCATGACTTTATAAGAATAAAAGAGAAACCTTATATTGTTTCTCTTCTGTATGCTTGACTAGCTTGTAAGGGCCAGACTGAAGGATTTAGAAGTATGTCCTTACATGGCAAAAAGAGATGGTGAATTCTGTGTCCTCACATGGCAGGAGGTAGAATGGCAAATGGGAGGGAGACAGGTCTCTTACAGCTCTTTTTCTAAGGGCACTAATCCATTCGTGAGGGCTCTGCCCTCATGACTTAATCACTTAAAGACCCATGTTTTAAAACTATCACATTGGCAATTAAGTTTCAACATATGAATTTGGGGGAACACAATTAGACCAGAGTACCCAGTAATAAATGAATGTGTAATTTTTTACTATTATAATAAATTAATCTTTCATTAAGTTCAGCATCTCTCACCTCTATTCAAATAACGACCAAATAACGATTGAGCTGTTCTTTAGAAAAGAGTTAGGAGCTTTCTATGAGTAACCCCATAAAATGAATACAGACTTGGAAATAGGAAAGGATGCAAATAGAAGCCAGAAAAACAACTGAGAGCTGTGTGTGCCTTAACTGTGCCAGCCACCCTAAAATGAGTTAGGCTTTAGTTAAGATAGAATCAAAAACATGCACTCTAGACATTCATATATTTCTAGGATTGTGTAGGGGTTTAGTTTCATCTCATCTCTTAGTAAAATTATTTTTGTAAAAATAACTTGGTCTAAGAAGAAAGATTTCTCCATACCACAGTTGGATTATTTCATGGGAACAGTACACCCCTTGGCAGACCACACTGACTTGCAGAGCAGCCTGTGGATCCAGGGAAAATAGTCTGAGTGACCCCAGGAGGGGCAGATTCAGGGCCAGCTATATGCAAGGGTCTTTACGATCTTCCAAAAGTTACCCCAAATCAGTCCTTTATTTCATTCCTCAGCAATAGGCATTGACAAATTTAAAAGATCAAAGTTTCTTTTAAGGCCTGAGCCATTCATATTATTATATGGGGATTATTACTACGTCAGCTGCAACTACCTTTGTCTGTGGTCCAGGACCTCAAATCAATCCCATACACAAACATACGTGCACCCACATAAGTGTGCACTCACACACACACACACACACACACACACACACATACACACACACACACACGGTCTACTGATATGAGCTTTTCTCCTGCCTATTAGGTGCATTACAAATCTGCCTATAATGGGGCCTCTGCATTCCAACAGAAATATTTCTGGAGCTCTCCTGGCTCCCACAACATTTGCTGGGTGCACATTTAATATGTTTTAGCTTTACTGCCTGAAGATGGAATCAGGGACATCTACCTGCACATGACAGTGCTTTGGCTCTTGCAGTTGCAGAACTTAATGTATGTATCAGTAATGAAAATCTTAATTAAGAAAGCTGCATCATTGTCCATGAACACTCATTTTTCTCCCCCTGCAAAGCCCTTTGTGTATTGCAGTATATACCTGGTCCAGACAGACAGAGCCCTCGAAGAGCTTGTCTGGCAGATCTTCTCTTGATTATTAACAGCTAGTGAATGACAAAGTCTCGCTCTCCTTTTGTCTTGAAGCCGAGGCTTGGAACAGAAGAGCACACAATGTACTGTAGGGTTTGTTTGTGTTTTTTTAAACTTGCTTTTATTACGTTGGTGGGTTTAAAAATCCGACAGTGTTGATCAAAACTAATTTAGGTAACTTAGAGTTGCCAAAACACTAGCAGATGCATATTTACACATATACTCTCAGAGAAATGTAATTTTTCATATAGAAACAATGCACAAACATAAGAAGGGAAAATTTTAAACTGTCTGCCCATGTTTCTGGTACCTTTGGCCTCCAGTGCTTAAAGAGTGCAACATCCCCACTTCTGTGACCTTAGCAGTTACTTCTTTCCCTGTGCCAATGTGTATGTGCCAATTTGTCATTTGTGCAGAGAGTAAGAAGCTTTGGAAGATGGAATAACTTTATGCAGATAAATGTACCCAGAACAATTCAAATAGTTACTAAAGAGGTATTTTGAAAAGATGGCTTACAATTATGTTTATGTAGCAATGCCCAATTGTAATCTTTTAATGCCCAACTCACAATGCCCAAATTAAAAAGGTTAAGTCATTTAAAATTCTCCTAAACGCCTCAAAACATTCTACTCTTAGAAAGTAGTAACTCCTACTATTAATATTAAGTCTATGACCTTGACCCATGACCTACATGGTAAAGAAAGAGGCTCATGTTCTTACCCACTCACATACCATTCAGCCTTCTGTATTTCCTATGTCTCTGGTCTGCAGTGTTAACCATTATCTGGAAAAGCCATGTAAATAATTGAATTGGGTTCCAGCCACATACTTATATAACACTTTCTACTGGAATAGGACACACCCGCCTAGGGAAGATCTAGTAATAGATACTTATGACCTGTCTTCTTCTGGTTGTACATATACTGTCCTCACCAAGAGGGGAGCAGCCAGGCCATCTCTGATGGAGCTAGTGTGCTGTTTTATTTATGCTGCTTCTTAGGACTTCACATCCTTTAGCTCATTTATTTTCAAAGTCACTGTAAAGTAGGTAATAGCCAGTTTTCCACATATCTGGAGTAAGAGAAAAATTGTGTAATTATTCTGTGTATCATGAAAGATGTGAGGAAGACCTCATTATGGGAAAATTATTTTCAAATAGTCCAATTTATTAAAATCTCATGGCTGTACTCATAACATCTTAAGGTTAAATATGAAAAGTCAATAAAAATAGGCATGGTTTTATACTAGAACCACAATAAGAGGTTAAAAGAGATGTTATCAAGGCTCTTGGGCTAGATAGGAAACACTGTGGTTTAAAGAACCATCTGACCAACATTGCCACAAATCCTAAAGCAACTAGGAAGTAATTGGCCTAGCTATGTGTTGTTGCAGGTATAACATAAAGCATATAGTAAGCTCCCAATAAGTGTTGGAGAATGAATAAATTATAAATGAATAAGGTAAAGAATGAATTGTGTTGACATTTCAAAGACTGAACTGGAAGATCAGGAACTTTTCTTAATTTTGGAAAGTTCTTGATTAAAAGTTAGGAGTCTTCTGGATTTGTAGACTTTGATCTGTAACTTTCCAAACAAGTAAACTACTCATAGAATTATGAAGAATCTTAAGATTTGCAATTTGGGTAGATCAGTTACCTTCTGACTCTGGAACCACAAACATACACATACACCCATACACATACACATACATACATGTATGTATTATATGTATGTAAACAATCACTGGATCACAATATAAAACGTACTTCCTACTGTGAGTATGAATAAAAATGTTTAACACCCTCCCTTTGAAAAAACAAAAAAGTTGTGTATGTTAAGATAATATCTTCCCCCATTCAGCATGTCTACAATTTGCTTTAAATCAAAGACAGTGACCAGACCCATTAAAAATGGCAGGCCGTCTTCCCTTTATCTCTGAGTAAACTTAGATTTAGCCTGCATTCTGCTAGGTGATCTCCCCTGTCCTTCCTTGGAGTGTCATCCAAATGCAGTGTGAGAGTAGGAGTGGGGAGCAGTTACATGTAGTCAGCTCATTATGGTGGGGTCAGTGTCTGGCTTCTCAATTTTGTCTTCTGTCTAAGCTCAAACTCACTGTGATGTCTGAGAGCCTATGTAGCCTTTAGTTTCCTGTCAAGGTAGATCACTGATGTGTCTTCCTTGCCCCAACTCCAAAAGCCCTTCAACTCCAAAAGCCCTGTCAGTTAGACTGCAAGCTGGGTTTGGTGCTTGTGAGGCCTTTGTGAGAGATTAGAGGGTCTATAGAAGGAAGAGGCCAGGGTTTTCCCCCTCCTTTCTTTGCATCCTCATCAGCTGCATTTCCTTTGCGGTCTACTCCCTCTGAACAAACCTACTATGAATCCAGCTTTCCTGGTTGACCATGGCCTCTGGGCTTCCATAACACCATCTCTTCCCATTGTCCTTCCAGCATAGGGGCAGCAGAAATACAATCCTTCCTCCAAAAGAGCCCATTGAATGTTGGGAAAGGATGGACACATAACACAGATGTCTGTAATGCATGTGAAACAGATCACATTAAAGGATGCACTGCAGGCTGGAGATGCACATGGAGAAGTTCAATACTTGCCTGCATGGTAGGGTTTCTCAGAGATGGCCTAACAGACAGGTGACACTTGATCTGAGTCTTCAGGGATGAATAGGGATTTAGCAAGCAGATAGAGGAGGGATCTCACCTCTGTTGTCTTTCTATATCCCTCCCAATACACTGATTTTCAAGAGAAGTCTATATATTCCTTATCAATTAATAAAAGCATGACTGATCTTTTGGAGCTTATCATCCTTTGGATTAGTAAGTGGGACAGCACTACAGTGATTGGGTGGGTGTGGCTTGAGTTTCAGCTCTGATGAGTAGCATCAGCTGCCTGCAGGAAATGAGTTCCTTCAAATGTGTCCTTTTGTAGATTTGACGGGGCTATTTCTAGATTTCAGGCTTGAACTAAAGACTTAGATCTCAAGACACTCCATCTTATAGAATGTGCTACCCACAAGAAAAATACACTTATGCCATATAAAGTACATTATATCCAAATTGACCAAACTTCGAAAATGAAACAAATTTCAGATTATCATTGAATACTTTGATCTGTCAGGATTTTCCTCAGAATACTGTATTTTGCTATTTTTCAAACAGAGAAATAAGACTATTGATTTGCAAATAACATCATTTATCAAATTCTAGAAATAATACTTCTAATCTTGCCTTTTATAACCTAATAATTTAAGAAATAAAACTAATTGTTCTTCTCTCCATTGTTTACAAAATGGAAAATGGTTATACTACCGAAAGAATACAAGTCATTGAACTGTTTTAAAAAATGACAGTCCTTCTGATGACTTACCATCATCTCTACTTCTCTGCTGATACCTTCGTGTGTTTCCTCATCATTTTTGTGTTTGAAATATATGTTATATCAGCTTTGACCCAGTCAACAAGCTGAGGGATGAAGCAGGTTTAGGGCAAAGAAATGTCTTGCAACTGAAGTGAAAGGTCTTTAAAAAGCACATTAGCTGACTACAAGGATGTTCTTCAGTTCAAACTTGACCACCTTTTGCTGTCATATGGAAATATTTCCACTAGCAGTGTTATAAGTGATCCTATCAGCAAACGTGTGCATCAGTGATCATCCAGAGCGTCATATTTATGCTAGTGCTTAATAAGATGTTCATAAAGCAACATGCAGTTTGTTATATTTAAATGCCTGTGACTTCCTTATTTCAAAAGCAAGTATCTTAAACATAGTAATAGCATTTCTCTATATGCAAACCTCTGTACATAAAAAGGTTTACATTTTAAAACAAACATGTTTTTGAGTTTTATCCAAATTCAAAAACAGCATCTGAAATATTTAACAGCTGAAAAACACTTTCTCCTTGCTGGGAAAACTTAAACCTTGCTAGGCTTGATGCAACTTAAAAAAAAAAATCACTTCTGTGCTGAGAACTAGCATGAGAAAACTCAGCATGAAAGGTTGTTGTAATTTTCTTTCTTAATAAAGCTAAACCCAATTGTTAGTTTTAAGAGTGATGCCATGATATACATATGCTTTGTTAGGAACAAGTATAATTTCAAGGGCATCTTCAACAAAAATTAGGGGGGAAAGATAAAGGCTACTTAACCACCGATCCAGTGTCTGAAAGCAAAGGTTGAAAACATCATTGTACCATCAAGGTCTAGAAACGCTGCTAACCCCGAGCTGGTTGTTACCGTTTGAAAAGCCTATGGGTATTTGTTTTATTATTGTCTTACTCAATCCTTACTTAGCTGAGAGTATCTCACAAGGGAAGTGCTGTTCTGTGATGGTGTCCTGGACTTCGTTTTCTATTTGTTTCAGCACTTCAGTAAATGGTCTGTTACCTGCCATTATGACCTGCATGCATTTGCTGAGCAGTTTTTCAAATCAAAACAAAATTATGTGGCTGTGTTTCTAGAAAGCCAAACTATTTTCAAGATAGTATGGAATTAGAAACACACGTAGCCACATCCACGCAATTGCATGTTTATACTGAACATAAGAAACATAAGAATATTCAGGCATATTCATATTCAGGAACATATTCAGGAACATCAGAAAAGAGATTGGACAATACAAATATGGAAATACAGCTTGTTCAAACATTTACAGCCCATGCTCCTCACAGTGTATATATGTAGGAGTAACTTAGTAAAGAAGACGTGTGTGTGTGTGTGTGTGTGTGTGTGTGTCTGTTCCTTTTAATACTTTACTGGAGGCAAAATACACAAAGTAATTTTTTAAATATCGTAGTTGTTACTTTTAAGAGTGTAATAGCTGGGCAGTGACATAGGGGTCACGGACGGGAAAAGAGATAACAATAATACCTTTATTATTTACATGGTGATTTTTTTGTAAGTCCTTCCTTAAAGACAGGCTTAGATATTTCAAGCCCTCCTTAGAAAATTTTTTCAGCACCTTCTGTGCTCCAAATTGAGTCAGTTTGCATCATGTTTCAGTATAACTGAGTAACAGGCTAGCAAATTCCCTGCTTTCCTATTCACCAAAATCCAAAATAGAACTCACAAAAACTCCTTCCTTCATCCCCCCCACCTTCAAAAAACACCCCACCGTGGCCCCCAAGGGAAGAACAGACCAGGAAAAAAACAGTAAATAGAGCCAGCCCTGAAAGACAAATTCCCAGCTGTAACTATAGCACTTTGCTCAGTACTGTGAGCTTGCTAGAGCTGGCACATTTTTTATAATACAGATGCATAAATGTACCGTCTGAGGCAGAAGAATTGCAGAACCGCCTTTGGTGTTTCTTGACTGCATTGGTCTAAAGTATGTTGCACAGAAGTACCCCCCCAAATCCAGAATAAAAGACTTAATTAGCCATCTGACTATTTTTTTTAATTGTGATCTTCTGTGACTTAATTTTTCATATGGTTTATACAAAACTGCCTTCTTCCGACTTTCACAGCATTCTTCCACGTTCAGACTTTCAGGGTTTGTGTCTTACTCTCACACACACACACATGGATACACATTGACAGATCATATATTTAAAGTGAAATATGTAAATATGGACCACTCTAAAGTTTTTCTAAAGAGTGTGTATATGTGTTTGTGTATGTGTATGTTTGATAATAGATTGTTTCACATGGGGCATAAGATAGTCAAACCAATGGGAAATCATTGTTTAAAACTGAGATGTTAATCTTACTGGATGATGTGATACACATTACTAAAGGGTGGCTTATTTTATAAAGTACCCCTTTTTCTTCTCTAAAATTATTTTCTAGAATGAAAATGTTAAGATAAATAATGCTGATTAAAGTGAAAGGAAGGAAAAATATACTTCAGCCAGAGATCCAGTTAAACATCCAAAATTGGGCCAAAATTTTGTCCAAACTTCAAATCTGCCTCTGACGGATAAAGATTAGAAACACAAAAGTCTATGCAAAAGAGTGAAGGTAGAAAGGTCATTTTCAATAGCTCAGACTTGTGTTTGAAAACATGCCCTGCCTGTTCCTGTGTCCTTTGGGGCAAGTTAGTTCATCTTTAGGCCTCAATTTCTTTAGCCATAAAATAAGAACAGTAATAGAGAACTTGCTTAGAGAACTCTTGTGATGATTAAATGAGATAATACATGTGAAACATTTAGGCTGGTATAGGAGACAGAGAAAATGCTGCATAATAGCAATTATGTATCTAAATTATTTTAGCATTGGCAGTATCTTTAGAATAAGTGCTTAGCCTGGAGATGAAGATGATGCACACTTAAGTATCTTACTTCTGGCATATTTTTCAGTTTCTATGTGATGTTTCTTTAACCATAACATTGTTTTTCAGGGTAACATTTATTGCCCACTAACATTGTCTTAGGCACTGAGAAAGTGACTTGATGCACATCATTTTCTATAATCCTTACAACAGCCCTATAAGTTATCATTATTATGCCTATTTTTCAAATGAGGGAACTGAAGTTGAGAACGCATCAGCAGCTTGTCCACAGTTAGATAATCATGTAATATGGGGTCAGACTTTGTACCAGGCAGTCTAGTTCTAAACTCTAACCTAAGAAAATAATTGCAAGTAAATAAAAACCGTTGTACACAAGATGTTTATCATAGTGCTGTAGTTTGAATGTCTCCCCATAAGTTCATGTGTTTGAAACTTACTCCTCAGTGCAACAGTGTTGAGAAGTAGGGCCCAGTGATAGGTGATTATAGGTCGTGAGGGCTATGCCCTCACAAATGGATCAATGTCATTATTGCAGGTGTGGGTTAATTATCATGAAAGTAGGTTTATTATAAAAGCAAGTTTGGCCTATTCTTGCTCTCTGGTTCTCATATTCTTTTGCCCTTCTGCCTTCTGCCATTGGATGACCCAGAAATAAGGCCCTTGCCAGATGTGAGTACTTTGATATTGGACCTCCCACCCTCTAGAACTGTAAGAAATAAATTTCTTTTCTTTATAAATTACCCAGTGTGTGGTATTCTATTATAGCAACACAAAACAAACTAAGACACACAGATATACTTTTTTTGAGTTTTTGTTGTAGATATTCCAAACATACAAAATAGAAAGAACCCTCATGAGTTTCCTCACTCTGCTTCAACAGTTATCAGCTCACAGCAAATCTTGTTAGACATTTTTATATTATAAAAACCTGAAATAAGCTAGAGATTCAACTCTAGGAGGCAGGTTAAGTGTAGTATGACATATCCATTAGATAGAATTTTTGAGCCATTAAAACGTTTATGAAGAACCTATGATAGTATGAACATTTATACTACATATTAAATTAAATGGCAACATATATAATCACATAAATGGTATAACCACAACCATTTTCTAAAAATATTTGATTGTGAATTTTGAAAATCTAGGATTTTTTAGATTTTTTTCCTTACTACTTTACTATATTTTCTAAACTGTGTATCATGAGCATATTTTATTAAAGAAAAAATAATATTTCCCTAATACTCAGAAAAATATATCAGTGTATTCAGGTATAAAAAGAGGCTTATTTTCCTAACTTCATTATGGAAATAAGGTTTATGTAATAGAATATCCCACATAGCAGAATTTTCTCTCTTCTTAATTATCAAAATATTTTTTATTTTGTTAATATTGTTTTGATGTATAACATCTTAAATTTATATGTATATCCAATGTTCTTAGAATATACTTACCACAATTCAAACTTTTATAAATGATTCAGGGTTTTTTTCTTGAACTTACAATTTTGTTATGTTTTTACTAATGAAGGAGTGGAAGTATAAAAATAATGCTGTATATTTGAATATTATTTTATGGTTTTCAAGCTGTGGAATTACCATTTGGTCCTTATACTACAAGATTTTATTTGCTTCTGTGCTTATTTACCCCCAGAATGCTGTAATGTTTTCAGTTCTCATGTTTTCTTTTTATAGTTTTTATTTCTCTTCTTTAGCTATCAAGTTGCTCCTGGTTATGCAAGCCTGTAAGATCCTCATTCCTTCTCTGATGCACTACTTCTAATCTTCCTTAGACAGGAAAATGTAAAACCATGTTTAGATTGTGTATAAATTCCTGTATGAACCTATTCACTTGAGAAATATTTGTGAGTAGTATACTTTTATACTTAGCACTAGAGAGGATACACAGATGAGATACAAATCTCTCCCTCAAAGAAGTTTTAATCTAGCAACAGAGCTGAGACATGTGCCTACTTTGCTAGAATCCATAGTCAAAAGTGATGCGCTCTATAAAATTAGTGCAGATAAAGAATTCTTGGAGTTCAGAGGAGGGCTAACTGAGGGCTTCATCAGAAGAGGTGATACTGGATTTGGGCCTTGAAAAGCAAGAAGGATTTGAGCATACAAAGATAAAAGGAAAGAAAATTTCTGAAACCATGAGCAAAATATGGAAGAATCAAATGGTAAAGAATCTACAAAGAAGTGGTTGAGTTTAACTTGAACATGAAGTTTATGAAGTTGAGTAGTGGGAAATAAAGTAGTACAAGTAGATTGGGACTGGAAAGTAAAAGGACTTTATTACCAGGGCAAGGAATTTGGACTTTATTCAGTAGTCATTGGGGAGCTATTGAAAGTTTTCAGTGGGAGAGTAACATAATCAGAGCTGTGTCTTAGGAAGATTAATCTGGCAACAGTGAGTAAAATGGATTGGAGTAAGAGGAGACCAGAGGACACAAGATCAGGTAGGGGAGACTATTACAATAGCCCAAGTATAAAACAACGAGGACCCAAACTAGGGCAGAGGCAGAGGGAGTGAGCAGAGACAGCGAACTGATTTATGAGATATGGTAGAAGGAGAATTAATCCATTATATTTGGGGAACATGGAGAGGAAGGCACCAAAGACATCTCTATGATTTTGAACCTGAATGGAGTCATAAACAGAAACAGAGGGCAGCAGAGTGGGAGCAGGTTTGAGAGAAGGAAGCACGAGTTTAATTTTGAACACAGTAAGTGAAGATGCTGACAGGATTTCCGTGAGAGGTCCACTAGGCTTTCGGAGACCTGAGACTACAGTGCAGCAGAAAGTTCAGCCTTGGAGATGAAATCTGTGAGTCATCTCTGTCTCACTGGACAGAGAAGCAAAAGGCAGGGCTCATTAAAGAGACTTGAGGGATTTATGTGTGGTCTATTTGATACTTGTTTTGGCTGCTTGCAGGTCTTTTTCACTTTCTTTCTGTTCTTAACCATATTGGAAAGCCACATAAGTGGCTTGCAGATAAGTGAAGTATTGCTTTATATTAATACATACAAACACATATAACGAAGTAATTAGAAATATAGCTAATGGGGTCAATTTCACATTATCCTTAGTCTTTATCTTCACGTATAATATATTTCTGTGTGGCCTTAGAGAAATCACTGTACCTCTTACCTCTCTGGGTTCAGATTCCTCACCAGATAAACAAAGAGGTTAATTAAGTTCCCTGGTACCCACACCTGGTTGGAAGCAGCCAAAACTGACATTGAATCAGGATCAGTGGGGGTGGAGGGAGGGGTCAAGACTGAAGAATCTGTATTTTTAAATCTCCCTGTGTGCTTCTGACACACAGCCTGATTTGGAAAACACGAGGCTGCCTAGCCTCTTAGGTTCATTCCAGCTCTTACATGCTAGACTCAATCAATATTTAGACAAAATGTACCTTTGTTTTCACAACTTACAAGTGAGAAAACATATTCAAAACAAAATTTTACTGTCAAATTCAGTTCATCAACAAAACACTCCTCTCTCTCCTTTAGGTTAGGAGGGACTGTATGTATTTAAAGTATTTGAAAACCGCTATAACTTAGAAATTGCCTGTGATGTTACAAGATGGGAAAGAAATGTGGAGGGTTTGGAATGGCAGGGAAGAAAGCAGGGTGGATGAGAAACGCACTCATGCAGTGTGCTCTTCTCCAGCCACACCTGGGGCCTCCCACATACCCACATTCATGTGTGCCTGTGCTCTGCAATTGGTTTCAGTGCTCTGGCTGTTCAAGGCTTGTGGTGCTTGTGCTGCTTCTGATTGTACCTGTCAGATTGTATATATCGTATCAACATTTCAGACCCAGCACAGGTCTAGAGTGGAATAAAAGAGCCTGTTGAGATTCCAGTGGAGCAAATGAAGTCTTCTTTAATGGGCTCGTCTTTAACATGCCCTCTTTGTTTGGTTTGGTTTCCATCATACACTTCATACTTTAGCTTTCACATAGCTCTCATTATTAGAGCATTGCCTCAGCTTTCACAGGACGTACGCATCGAAGGCGCCCCCCGCCGCCCCCACAGGGTCTAGGGCATGCTGCAGTTGGGTACATGGGACAGAAGAAGGAGAGGACTGAGGTCTCAGTTCTGTCTTCACTTTCTATATTCTCCTTCCCCCTTCCTCCAATGAGGACACAGTTTGCTGTATTTGACAGGTTGGCCTGGATTAACCTAGGCTATAGAAACATGTTGGAATTTGGAAAAATCTGAGAGTTTCCAACTTCCAAATTTTGACATCCCATTTGTTCAGCAAGAGAAGCTACTCTAAGTAGGGAATTCTGCTAAGCTTTTAAATCAGAAATTGGTGACCAATTGTAGTGACTTTGATTGCACACTGGCTACTACCAGAATTCTAAGCGTACGTGCAAGAGTAGAACTAATGATAATGATGATGTTCGTACTTTACATTTATTTAGTCCTGGACAGTCTTTTCAAAGAATTCTCTTTTGTGCCCTCCCATTCCCCTGGGAAAATCCTTCTCTCATCCGCCTTTGTGCCACCACCCATGCCCCTCTCCCACACTTTAGCTCTGCGGTTTCCTTTCCACATTCAAACTGTGGCTTCTTGATTTAATTACACTCAGTTAGGTGGTCTGGTAACCTCGTTAAAGTAATTTACTCCAACGTGCGAATGAGGTTTAACCCTCTTAGAGAAATTTGTATTTTAAAAAATAACTTGTTAGACAACTGGGTTTTTATTCCCCCCTCAGTTAATGACATGTGAAGAAAGACATTTTGGAGTAAGGCCCTCAGATGCATCCTCTTTGCCCCCAGCCCCCTACACACAGTTATATTTACATTTGTAAAAGAGATAAACATGAAATCAGCCAAGCAGCCCTACGTATTTTCTCTCCCTCTCTCTCTTTGGAGGCTCTACATCCTTGCTGTAGCTATAGTTTCAGTGCAACGTGACACCTGTGTATCAGACACATGCTGGCTTCAGCCATGCTGGACCCGCCACCTTGGTTCCTGATCTGTTCCCACTCCAATTCCTGAGTCTTGGCTGCATCTTATATTTGTAATCCTAATACTGCTCTTTGAATTTACCCCTTTAGATTTTGTTCCCATACTCTGGGACATAGTTTAGTAAAGTAGTTGAAGCATAAGTTCAGATGGAGTCAGATGTCACCTACTAGGCATGTGACCTTGGGCCAGGTATTTATTTTCTCTAAGACTGAATGTTTTCATGTGTATAATATGAGTATTGTAAAGATTAAAAATGATATATAAATAGGATCAGGAACATTTCATTAAGACTTGAATACATATAGTTATTATTGTTAATAGTATCTATTATTTCTGCTCCCTTCATCAATGTCCATTTGGATTCCCTGTACTGATTCTACCTTAGAGAACCTGATTCTTGAGTGCTGTGCTCTGAATGTGACCTTTTCAGCTACATTTTATACACAAAATAGGTAATGTCAGAGACTGCATAGTTTCTGCATAGTTTCTGAATTCTAGTACATAATTCTATAAATATAAGCATATGTATGGGGATAATAAAAGGTAGGATTTGAAACCAGGCCTGCTCCAAGAAATCAGAGACTTATGTTATGGCTCCTGTGCCTACTCTTAAGTGTGAATTCTATATGCTACATAAAAATGAATTTCAGAGTCACAAGGTAGTGCTAAATAGAATTAAGGATATGATCTCTCTGATAACCATTGTACTAAGAAAGCAAGGTAAATTATACAAGGAAAATTATACAAGGAAAAGTTGTTTACATTTTAGGGAGGTATTTTTCCCTCCTAAAGGAGAAAGCAGAGATTTTGGGATCATATCTGGGTTTGCATGCAAACTCTACCACTTAAATTCCATGGACAAAAAGACTCTGGTTTAAGTGCATTGGTCAAATTATTTAATTTATCTAAGTCTCAGTTTCCTTATCAGTAACAGATTAATGATACCCACCTTCCAGACATATTATGAAGATTAGAAATTATGTATAAATGTCTGACATATTGTTTGGTCTAAATAAATATATTTCCTGGAAACCTATAGCCAGGTTTCTCTTCAGAATGAACAAGGAACTGAAATTATGCCTGTCTTCCACATATAACCTAGCTCTATATGTAAAAGCAAACAGAAAACTACTATAGAACATGAAAATAAATATTTTCCACATTCATATTTTTAACCCCAGTTTGTCCAATAAGAACATTCAGGTAGGCAAGTTGGATATAAATTAAGTAATTTTTCAACATTGATTTCTTAAAAGGAAGCTTTCAAAGGATTCCTAATGTACTTTAACAGCACAGGAGTATCTTTTGTTATTATGTAAGGGAAATATAGGGTAATCTGAGGCTGTGCTGTAAAAAAAAAAGCCATAAGAAATGATCACCTAACGTTTTATGGAGAAATACGGAGGCACTTAGTGAAACCTCACTAAAAAGAAACTCCGTATTTCAATATATTTAATGCTTAATTTCTAAGTAGAAATATTGTTTTTATCTAAATAAATCTTGAGCATTTTAGATAAGTTGAGAAATTATATGCTGAGTGTTTTTTGTTTCTTATTTCTAATGAATCAGTAATTTTGACCTTCGTTCCATATGCCTCTTTAATTTATGATGAATAAAGTAATACTGATTTTTTAAAAATTAATATATAATCTTAAGCCACCAAGTTTCCAAATTATGATATTTCCAATGGCAAATGAAATAACATGCTGTCCATGCAGTTTGTGATTTGAGGCAATTTGAACATCACGATAAGAGAGGGAGGGAATTATAAGCTGTGTTATAATTAAAGGTCTGTTGATTCTTCAGTTTAAATGCCATTGTTGAAAGATTTTTCACTCAGATGTCAAAGTCTGTGGCCAGCCAAAACTTGGCATGCTAGAACTCAGCCCAGGGAAACATTGTGTTCTACAGATTTAAAAACCAAAATCTGTTAAGAACAGAAATGTTGGGCTTGGGCTGATTTCTCATGAATCAGAACCAGAACATAGCCAAATACCACCTCCTCTTTATGAAAGGAAGTAGTGCAGGTGGATATTAATGGGAAATGTTTGTTCAGATGGAAAATGAAGGGAAATTATCATTAGATGTCATCATACAGTGCACTGGGTTAGACTTTTATATAATTAAAGCATGTTTCCTTGAGAAATTCAAAACATTTCAGAAGCTTCTTCTAGTTAATCCTTCATGGGTGTTAAGTGGGGAGTAGTATTTACCCGTCTTGCAAGATTTTCGCATTGAGGTTCAGTTTCTCCACAATCGCAACCCTGTTGCTTGGAAAACTTGAAGCAAAACTTTATTTTCTTAAGTCACCACCTAGAAATATTTTCCCAAACAGCATGTTTCCCTTTCTTTAATTAGAAATTTACAAACCAGTAGCCTATGAGCTGCTTCTAACTAGCAGATACAATTTTTAAAAATGATTTTTGGGTCTGGAGAGTATTTTAAAATAATTTGAACCAGCCTTTCAAGATAAAGAGATTTCACAAAAAAATTCAAATTTTTCCAGCTTCTGTCGAAAAATTAGAGATCTGACAACATTAGATCTATATCTACACACAGCACGAATATCTGGAACTGAGTAGCGCTGCTCTCTTCAGACAAGACTTGTGTTCTCTACAATTTGACAAAGTCCCTGTCACCGCGTACTTTATGCCACACCCACACCCACTCCCTTCATTTACTCTTCCATCCTGGCTCCTAGAGGCATTTTACTTTTCTTTCCTGTGATATCACTTGATAAAGTTTCCCCAAATTAATTTTCAATAAATAATAGCATTTCAAAGGCTATGTGCAATGATACTCAAAAAACATTATTGAAAATGATAAAAATCTGCATGCATCCAAAATGTCCAAAATAAGAGAGTGCTTAAATATATGTTGATATTTTCCATTGAGTAGAATACCATGTAGGAATAAAAACTATATGTCTTGGAAAAATGAATGCAGGTTACTAAATAATATATACACCAAGATCCCTATTTTGTAAGAGAAAAAGTATTCATACATATAGGAAAAAGGCTAAAGTGATGTGTAAGGGAAGTATCAGAAAAAAATACATACGTGCACAAAAAAATACATACAAATAAGTTAGTAAGTCAGTCCCAAGGGTAGCTTTCCTGGATCCCCTTCTACATGGCTTTCTTACTCCATTTTGGCCCAACAGTTGGAACACATGCTGAAGTTGTTTTTTAACTCTCTATCTAAAGCTTATTGTCTTTCTTGCCTCTGTTCTCTAGAGGATATAATCAAGAATAAGACTTCCATAATTGTTTCAAATACTTGAAAAAGATATCCTTGCTTGCTCACGTGCTAGACTACCACTATGGTAAAGCAAGAGAACCAGTTCCTTTGTTGGCTTTGAGTTGATTTGTTCTTCTAAAGCACCTTTTTCTGACACCAAAAATTATTCAAAACTTTTAAAAACATCTTGGAACAGAAAACATGCACATAAATATGCACTTAATAACATGACCACAAAAACCCTTAGAGGCTAGTACTAAAACTCATCATCACAAAGGCATCAGCTTTATGGCAACCATAGGAAGCAAAGCTCCCGGGTAAAGCCATCTACGCATTATTCAACAAGTTGATAGGAAAGGCTCAAAAATACTGGTTGAGTAAAATACAAATAAGTTCACACTCCCACCCAGGAATAATTAATTTGCATAATTGTCTTTTAAATAAAAATCAAACAATTAAGTTTGTATTCTACTAACTTCTTAAAACTTCCAGCTATAGTTCATTCCAGAATTATTAATGCCATAATTTTTTCCTAGAAAAAAAATGTTTGTTTATGTGTGTGGCTGTTTGCATACATGATTTTAGGGGAAAAGTAGAACGGAATAAAGTTGAGTACAGTGATGAAGACTCTAGCTCTTAAATATACCTTTTCCTCCCAGTGCTAGGTTCACTGTTTAGGATTTGGCTGTTTTGACCATCTCTCTCCACTTGTTGAAGCATTCTTTACCTTTGAGCTCCATAGCATCTGTTTTCATGGCTCTCCCATTCATCTGAAAATCCTTCTTGCTCTATCATCCATTCTCCCTTCATCTGCCCACAAAGTGTAAGTTTGCCTTTCTTTCTCCCCTCAGTGCATTCTAGAAATCTGTGGGCAGTTTCATGGAACCCATATAGCTGTAACCAGACCTGTGGATCACCTCCCTGAAGATCTAAGTATCTAATCCTGGCCTTTAGACTCTGGTACTACAGATGTGGGTTTCCCGTGCCTAACTGCACATTTCCACCTACCCAGGTGTTCTACCCATAGTATCTCAAACTCCTAGAGATTCTAGATGCTAATCGAATTGACCCCAAACACACTGTATGGTTTCCTATCACCCACTTAAATTCATTCTGTACCCCTTTCCTTTCTCTCCCATTTCTAATTGCTGGAATTTTTCCCATATTCCAAAGTCCATCTCAAACACTACCTGCTTCAGGTAACTTTTTTCAGTGTCCGCTGTCAAATGATATTCCTCAAGTCACTAAACCCTACAAAATTTGGTTAGCAAAACTTTATGATATTCACTTTTATTTTACATTATGTTTTAGTTATGTGGTATTTATTTTCTCCCATATCTAAATATTAGGTCTATGGATTCTTACTTATCCTTGTAGTTATTTTCTAGTGCTGAGATCCTAGCAGAGTCCTTTGATCACAGAAGATGCCCATTAAAGATATATTGAATTAAATTGGGTTTATGTATCGATGCTTGTGCATATGTTATAAATTGAGAAGCCCAGAATGTCCACCTGCCCAAAGTGTCTCCCCATTTTCCAGGCCGTAATATCTTGCTTTGGAGATTTTTCTCTTCTATAGATGTAGGGGATTTTCCACAAATTGGGTGTTTTTGTTCCCTAACAAGTACACTACTGGCTGGGCAACATGTGATTTCTACTACCTTCTAATATCCACTCATTATCCCCTTTGCTCATTAAGGGAGCAGAGTCTTAAAAAGAATAGGCCAGGGGCCAGGTGTGTTCTCAAGGGGGGGTAACAAATAGGAAATGGTCGATAAAAGAGACAGGATAATGGACAGGAGCTTCTGCTATGCCACTTACTAGTTGTATGCTTTACTTTTTTCATCTGCAAAACTGGGCAATAATAATAAGTTCTACTTTAGAGAGATGTTATGAGGACAAAGTAAATAGATGTAAAGTACTTAGAATAATATAATATCTGGCACATTGTAAGTACTAATAAGGTGCTGGCTATTATTAATATTAAAGATTGATTTATGGCATACATACATGGAATATATAATACATATATATATATATACACACACTCACATATTTAAAATATGTATGCTTAATAGATAACACACACACACACTCATATTTAATAGTTGTTGTAATTGTTATTTTACCCCTGGAACCTAATGGCAGATCCCAAGAAACTCGTGGATAGTCAGAGATCTTAAATATCTGGGAAGAATGGAAGATGGAGGATGAGGGATGTAAAAGAGAAGAGCTACCTGGCTTTGTCAGACAGACCTGGGGTGAAGCACGACTCTGCCACCTCTTAACTATGCACCTTGTGGAAGTTACTTAACTTCTCAGAGCCTCAGCTTCTTCATCTGCAAAACAGGGGAACACCTGTGTTTTACATTTGTTTTGAAGATTAAATGAGTGTCCATTCTCCATAATCATTCTAACATTGCACTTCCTTCTTTTGGTGATTCCTATCCTTTTCCTGAAATTCCCATTTGTTTCCTTGACAAATTAGATTCCAGACTTTTTGTTCTGAGCCAAACTTAGAGGAAACAGGTGTAACTGTTTCAGAAAAATGGTGGCAGCACCAGTTAATGATTTCAAATTATTAATAATTTAACGCAGTAGTGAGATGTTAAAATATGTACCAATTAATATGCACCGAGCCTAATAGAGAACAAACACTCCCCAAACTGTAGCTAAATCCTTAATCTAGAACAAACTTACCAGTCAGACCAGGTTTTTTTTTAAATAAAATATCTTCTACCTATGGAAATAATTAATTGTGCTAATCCACAGGTTTTATAGTTGGTCATGTTTTTTTAAAGTACAAGAATTTA
The DNA here is from genome assembly GCF_040939455.1 of Microcebus murinus. NCBI lineage: Eukaryota > Metazoa > Chordata > Mammalia > Primates > Cheirogaleidae > Microcebus > Microcebus murinus. The sequence goes on along the minus strand of NC_134104.1, from coordinate 57,612,257 downwards.
GGTTTTTACCGAAAACAAAAAGTCCGTTTCACTTAGTCATATTTTTGAAGTAGTACATGGGGGAAGGGGGGGGGGGAGGAAAGACAAAGAGAAAAAAAACCTGTCTTGAAAATATCTACATCCTCCTGAATATTGGGATCTGAAAGAAAAAGAACCTTGTAATGTACCTTCTCACATTTAGTCCTGTTCTTGTAGTGCTGTGATGTGGCACTTAATGCTCTAGGGGACCCAGAGCAAGTGTTACAAATGCAACCAAAAGTCTCATGAAAATGAGCCTCTTAACAGTGTGTGAGCTGGTCTGCAATGGCCTCAGGAAATCCCCCCAGCTATTCACGTCCTTTTTATCCACTACATTCTCTGACTCAAAGGGAAACCTCACTTCACCTCCTTGACCAGAATTGAGCAGACATTGATTTGGTTACCTACAGTTTTATTTATTCATTTATTAGTCTTCATCGTTTATAGTCCACCAGAACAAAAGAATATGTCTTTTCTTTGCATTCATTTAAGTTTAAGGATGTGCAAATGTTGTTTGTGGGAGAGTGCATATTTATGTTTATGTAATGTTATCAGTAGCTTGCTTTAATTTAAAATATTTTCTGTCAAAACTGTAGTACATAGAAACTCACCGTCACCGTCATTGTACAGAATGACTCTACTTGACACATTAGCTGAATTCCTAAAATTGTCACATGTAAAGTGAGCCTTTTGAAAGAGAATCATGTTTTTTTATTCACTTCTATAATTAGTCAGGTGAAGTGTCACATGGGAAAAATAAGTGGCCCAATGCATATTTTTTAAAAAAATTAAGAATCACAACTTTCACCTCAGTAATAATGATGCATTTATCCATGGACGTTCTATGTGCATTAATTGTCCCCCAATAAAAGCCATTTAAAAATGGATGCAATTAAACAGATGATAGGATGGAAGCAAATGTTATTTGTAAACCACTATACTGGAGGCAATGGGAAATTCAGAGATGTATAAGTCAAGGCTTGTCCTCAGTGAGCATATAGTGTAGTTAAAGATGCATAGCAGAAAATGTGGAATTGTATACACAATTAAAAACTTAAATAATAGTTCAAAATAATCAGAGATATTCTTTGCATAATTACATTAGTGATTTATATCAAAATATATCACACAGTTAATGTCTCTTCCAGTTAGAGGACTCACTCAGTACCACATACCATTATAGCTACCTAAATAGCAACAATGCAGGAGCTTTTCACCAGAATTCAACTCATAGCTTTGTTTAAACAAAGTTTGGGCAATTCAAGCAATAATAATTTGCACTGTGGCAGAATACATGTTTCTGTTCTTTTAAATGTTGAGCACCCAGTAGCTTTGCTACAAATTTTCTTTCAGGAATGCTTGTTGAACTGGTGGACTTTTCTAAATAGATCTTGGGTATTAAGCAATCAAAGAATAGCCATTAAGGATATTTTTACCCCTTCAATACCAGCTTTGGATGCTATACTTTCTTTAATTTTGTAATACAGGAATTTTTTCTTACTTAGGGAATATGTTCAAAGTTGAGGTGCCCAAAATGGAAACATAATAAATTCTGCAGCAATATTTATTTAATATATACCTAATCATGATCAAAATGGAGATTATATAGGGCCTTAGTTACTACTATAGTTATAGCCTGACAAAGAGATTAATGTAAGTTCAGGGGAAAACCATGGAGGCATGCACAACTTAAATGTCTAAAAAAAATGCAAGCTACCATACCCAATATACATACCTTTCTTTTCCTGTTGAAGAGTAAATAATGATACATCAATAATACCAAGCAAATGAGACCCTTAGTTTACAAAGCATTTTGGACACATCATCCATTTTGATCTTCAGAACAACTTGTAAGATTGGTAAGGCACATGGTATTCACCTTTTACAAATGAAAAAATCTATGACGTTTAAAAGGACAGATGACTTGCTTAAGGACACAGAGCTCTCAAAAGGTGCAGCTGCTTCTCCTGATGCACACATTGTGACTGGCTCCGAGGAAACAGCAACCCAAATCTTTGCCACACCACAACTGCCCTACAAGGCACTGAGGAGTTGCAAAAATGTGATGTTAGACTTTAATCTTAAGAAAATGAAAGAGCCCTCAGGGCAAAATTTATACATGTTATGATTTCATGCAAGTAGGAAAACAGATAGTTAGCTATTTTCTATAAGGTGTTTCTTCCTCACTTACACATAGCTGTTGGTAAATACTGTAAATTTTCATTACTCAGAGATTAGATAAAATCCTGATGATTTCCATAAAAATCATGGTTATGTTATAATCCAGTTATATCAGAGTTCTTTTCAACCCACTGAGAGTGTGGACTTCAGTATCTAGAAGGTCAATCCTGATATGAACAATCCTTTCCACCTACCAGGATTTACATCATTTTCATTGAAAACTATGTGAACGTAATTGGTTGTCTTTGAACTGGCTTCCTGAAGCTTTTTTCTTTTAAAAATATGATATGGAAATGAAAGAGATCATGGGCCACTTTACTAACCCGGGTGTCACTAGAAATTGATTAAGTATTGTGGTTCTGAATAACGTAAGCCACAAACTTTCATTGGCAATACAGAATTCAAAGCTATCATTAAATTTTGCTGCCAGATGAATAGAAAAATAGAATTTCAAATCAAGAAATTCAGCACTTGGTTCCAAAGAATAAGAATATCAGTGTGTCCTCCAATCAATATCACATCCTTTAAACATCTACAGACTTCCAACCTTCATTTTGGCTTGGATAATTGGACATCTGTAGCTTCTTGAACTTTGTTACTATTATTATCTTGGAGCCTCAGTTGATATGAAATATCAAGGTGATATCCCCAACACCTTGGGGATATCCCAGGATACTCACAATCCAAATTGATGTTTCTTTCCTAATAGTAACCCTGAGGTTATAAAATGTTTTCATATTCATCATCTTATTAAATCCTACATTAACATTTTGCAGAGCAATTATTATCATTATTATTCCCTTCTTATAGATAAGGAGGCAAACAGACTAAGAACATGGGCTAAAGCCATATAGCTGGCAACTGACAGAGCCACAATTGCACCCGGATCAGCAGCCGATCTCATTCATAGTCTAACGTGTTTTCATTAGCCTTGCTGAGTCTCATGGATTTACCCTATGACAGTTGTTTTCATCTGGCTTTGGGGTCACCTAAAGAGCTTGTTAAAATAGAAGCACTCACACATTCATCTCTGAGCATCTGATTCAGTAGGTCTACGGTAAGGTCCAAAAATGTCCATTTCTAACAAGTTTCTAGGCAATGCTGATGCCACTTGTCCAAGGACTCTCTTTTAGGAGCACTGTCCTGTAGAATATATGCAGAAACTGAATGGCAGTAACACATTAAGGCAAAGGGGTCTTATAAGAAGAAAATTTGTTTTGCAGATGCTGCCTTTTTTCTCCATTTGTGACCTCCATTGGTAAAGTATAGGACAAATGCTGGCTGGAGAGGCTAGCAAGAGAGCACCTCACGGGTTTGAATGAGTTCAGGTCTTCTGGCACTCAAGAACTAGATGCTGAAAACTTTCAGTTTGATTCTAACTAGTACTACTATTATAGATTAATTTGGAGATATGATCACCAAACACCAATCTAGAGCTGCTATGAGACAGGACATGAGAAAATGTGGTTAGACAGATCTGCAGGCAACTGATCAATTAATCAAAGGTCTTTAGGTAGATTGGTTCATGTCAACATAGAGGGAAGTTCTTATTGGCAAAAGGCAAAGATCCATCCTTGACTTATGCTAGTCAATATTTTCGTGAAGACTGGTAAGAGTTCTTATATCACAAGCTCAGTTTGAACCAACATGGTAATATATCTGTTAAAATAAAATTTTTCAAAAAGAGCTAAGAAATATTTCAGCTATGTTGAAAGGTAATGCCCAGATCAAGGTAGTTAATGGTCCTTGTGTTAATTTCCTATGCGGTTATAACAAATTATCATAACTTTAGTGGTTTAAAACAGTGCAAACTTACTCTCTTATAGCTCTGAAGGCCAGAAGTCTCAAATCAGTTTCACTGTACTAAAGCAAAGGTGTTGGTAGGGCTGGTTGCTCTTGGAAGCTATGGGGGAGAATCCATTTCTTGTCTTTTCAATCTTCTGGAGTACTCTATACTCCTTGGCACATGACTCCTTCTTCAAATGACTCCAACCTCTTGTTTCTGTCATCACATCTCCTATTAATGACTCTGATCCCCCTGCCTGCCTCTTATAAGAACCTTTGTGATTACATTTAGAGTCTACCTAGAAAATCCAGGATAATCTCCCCATTTTAATAGCCTTAATTTAATCATATTTGTAAAACTCCTTTGCCATATAAGGTAACATCCACAGGTTCTGGGGATTAGGACATGGGTATCTTTGGGAAGGTCATTGTTCAGCCTGCCATAGTTTCTTTGTGGTGTGTTGACCACGGCTATGAAAGGTAAGAGTATAAAAATCATCTTGCAAAGTATGAGTGAGGAAGAATGTGGGACCAGGGGCAGACAAAGTGTGTTTTGGTACTAGTTTTACCTCTACCAAGTTGTTTGACCTTAAGCTCGTCAGACAAAGCATTTCTGCCACTCAGTTCTTCTTGGTAAACTGAGGGAACCAGAGAATCTCCTAAATACCTCTGCTTCTATAAAATCTGTCAGGCTGTTCATAAACAGCGTTTAAAAACCAAGTGCTTGGCATCTCTAATATTTAGGATAAATCTTGTCTTCTTTTGAGTTAAAAATTCACTTAAATTTTGAATTTAGAATGTATTATCCAAAAACTTCTTGTTATAAAAATAATGGTGAAGCTATTAAAATAACCAATGAGTGCTTTTAGCTAGCTAATGCTTAAATATCCTACCCCAAAATACTGCTTTAATCTAAACATCAAATTACTAATTTTTGGATAAGTATATATTTTTTACATATTGGAAACTTGAGGCATGGAAAGAAAAAAATTATATTTGCATGTGAACTAAGAGAATTAATATTTGCTGTCTCTAGCTTTTCTGGGATATCATCTCCCACCATGGCAGGTGTGATCTGAACAATACATTAAATACGGCAGGCAGAGTGGAAAGACCTTGTCCTTGAAAAGCTTGGTCTCAAGGCATAAGTAACAAACTAGAGGGGAGACACAGAGAGACGACTGTCATTATTTTAGGAGTCAAAAGGGTAGGAAAGGGTGCTTTTTTAAAAAAAATTTACTTTGTCTTGTTCTCAGATAAAGGTGGAACTTGACCACTGATTCTCAAAAGGAAATAGAACTAGTTGGATACATATCTCTCTATAGCATTAGGGTCATCCTATAAACACCAACTTTAAATGGTGATTTACAGAGGGCCACAAAGAATAATTTGGAAGTTTATAAGAAGGAAGGCTTTGAGAGCTAAACCAGAAAAGGTGCTTGAAAGTAAATCAAATTATGGTATACATTGAATTATGGCATTTATTATTATGTGCAGAGTATGCATGGAATTTTGAACTAAAAGCTGAGGAAGCAAAGGTCTAAAAACTCTCATACATAGTAAATAAGTTAACCCTTTCAACTCTTATTTTCTTTATTTTCTATATTAGATGACTTGTTCATACAAATATACACTAAAAGGGCCAAATAAACCATGCTCTGCCATGTATGCGTCTACCTATTTGTGCACATGATTAAAATGTATGCCTCTGGGAGAGTTTCTTTAGTATCATGCAGACCCTGTATTTCAGAAGTCAAGAATTCTTTGGGAAAAGGAGAGGGGTTGTGCCTGTTTATGACTGTGAAACTTTCCTAAGCTTATTAAATTGGGATTCTTTGTCCTTTTCTTCTATAATTTGAAGATTATTCTAGTAATATGTTTGGAGATGAAAAACCCTGCCAAGTAAGTCAGGGTCTAATAGCTGGATTAATAACTGTTCTAAAACCCAGGAGTTCAGTATGTTATACCATTCAGGACCGAGTCACATTTTCTACTGCATAAAATCAGAGTTTTCATTGGTGTTTTAATCCTGGTAACTACATAGTATAAGGAAATCAGCTTATTATGAGCAGGTCATCAGCTCTGGAAATATCTGCCCATTAAAAAAACTCTGATTGGAATCCTGTCACCAAGGAAATGGTTTAAAAATCTGTTTATTTCAGTGCCAAACAAAAATCTTAGCTTCAACTAGTTGTCTTTATTTTGCAGTGACTTTAATTCTTTGGCCCATTCACTGATTTACTACATGGCTACTACATACGCACTGATCATATAGGGAAAAAAGCACCCTAAAGTATTATGCAGACCTTAAATATAACTATATGTTTGTATGTGTTCATATGCTTTTTTAAAGAGCACATTTGTGACAGGAAGTGAAGAATAGCATAGTCGGGGAAAAAATTAAAGAGACACGATGTAATTATCCGAACTGGAATTATGCCAATTAATAACCCATGTGCTAACACTCCCCTCAAAGTGCTGAAAATGCCGTCAGATATTTAAATGCCTTGGGTGGTCATGGTCAGTAATCCTCACCACATCCATTTGCAACACCAGGCAGGGCCGTGGCTCACCCTGGCTTGACGAAGGACTGCACCTGAAGTGAGCTACAGAAAAGATACAGATTATATAATCTGAGCACAAGGTTCTCTCAAGTGATTGTGCATAGATTTTTATTTGTCTCTAATGAAATCAAAATACTGGTGTTTTATTCATTTGTTCATTTAGTCAACAAAAATTTACGTGGTGCTAGTATAGCACCACGGCTGAGGATTAAATGCAGGCTTTGAATCAGATTGCCTGCATTTTATCCCCAGCTCCATATTTACTAGATGTGGACCTTGAGCAAGTTACATAACCTTTCTATACCTTAGTTTTCTTTTCTATGAAATGGGGATATTGGTGGTAGCTAATTCATATAGGGTTGTTGTGACACTCAAGTATGATTTTTGAAAATGTAAAGCATGTAGCAGAATGTTTAGCACCAATCAAGCACTCAGTATTATGTTAGCCATCATTATTATTATAAGCCAGGAAATACACTAAAGTCTGGGAATAAATAGATAATACAATTCCCATATGACTTAACATCCTTGAAGTTTAGATTGTAGAAATTGAGGGTTCTAAACTTTACAGTCTCTATTGCCAATATTTTCTTTTTTGTTGTTTTCTTTTGGGGGGCTGTTTGTTTTTGTTTTTTGAGGTAGGGTCTTGCACTGTCTCCTACACTAGAGTGCAGCGGCATCATCATAACTCACTGCAACCTTGAACTCCTAGGCTCAAGAGATCCTCCTGCCTCAGCCTCCCAAGTAGCTGGGACTATAGGTGAGCACCACCACCACCCCTGGTTAATTTTTAAAATTTTTGTAGAGGGTCTCACTGTGTTGCTCAGGCTGGTCTTGGTCTCAAGCAATCCTTACTCCTCAGCTTCCCACAGTGCTAGGACTATAAGTGTGAGCCACCATGCCCAGCTCCAGCCCTACTAATAGAGGTCTGTATATTAGATCCTCACTTTGCTGTATGCTTTCATGTCTTGAACCTGTATGATTTGAATATAACACATTCAGCACCTCAATAATATACATTTTTGTTTGCATCCTCAGGTTATGCCTTGCTCCATAATAACTACCATGTAATGACTCACCACATACTCTATATATGTTAGCTCATGTCATCTATAACATTATAGGACCAAAACTATCACCTTTTATAGATAGGAAAACTGAGGCTCTGAGAGTGGATGCAATTTATGCAATGTTCTAAAGATGTGTTTGCTCCAAAACTCACACCCTTTTTACTCAATTCACCAGCATACATATACTAAGAACTTAACTGCTCTCCTCTGGGCTCTTGCCTATCTGGTACTTTGGGACTTATAAGAGGGTCTGCCAATGTCAAAATAACTGATTGACTCCAAACTGATTAACTGTGGACCATGTGTTTTAGGCATGGTGCAGAAGCCCTTGTTAAAGAGGTTGGTGTGTAAATAAACTAAATTACTCTGGCTGTGACTTCTCTCAAATTACTTGACTTTGAGTGGGTTCCCAGGTGCCTGACATTTCTTTCGGTTTTATTCTTTCACCCTAAGTAGCAACGTTGTTGCTGAAACATGACTGAGAGATGGCTTTTTTGCTTTCATATACACCATGATTTTTGTTTTAGGACAAGAGACTTAATCTCTCCAGTAACATCTGATGGCACTGTTTTCTTCATAAGCACCTCTTTCCCCCTTACAAAAATGTGCCCTCAATTATCTGTGGTCAAGAGGGAATCCTTGCTGAATATGATCTTATGTGTCCCCAAAAGATACTATCAAATTCGTGAGCAGATAATGTAGTTTCTCCTTTCTATTTTAGTAGTTCGTTTTCAATTGAAATATATTGGAAAAGTTGTCTATAGCTAATCTTCCAGGTAGAAAATCTCATCGGTGATTTAAAACTACATTATAAGCTGAAAGTTTCGATCTCTTTCACCCACAATGTACCTATATTTTAGAAATGAGTTTTATAAGAAAACCACATCTTCTTACATGGTAATATATATATCAGATGATGTTCATAGAGTGAATTGTAAACTCTAGGTGAGGTCTTTGTACATCAATCCACCAGCCTTCGTTAGCTTGAAAATGTGACACAAGCTCTACCTTGCTGAGACAGGGCCTTTACAATGTTATATTTTTCTGCTTTTCTCTGAAAATGAATTAAGGACTTAAATCTTTTATCCTTAGCTTTCAAAATGGAGATATATTGGCTATTTAAACATTTTGAAATACTGGAGGTTTGTGTGCTGACTCCATAGATGGAAGAGTCTTGTTATTCTGGAGACAAGGGTGATTTCCCTACCTGTTGGGCCAGATCTTTAAAGAATACTAGAGGTTAGCTGGCATGATGGAAAGATCACTGGCCTGGTGGGCCTCTGGGATCCTGGGTTCTAGTGTCGACTCTGGGCCTCAGTTTCCTCATTTGCTAACCTGGGAGTTAGAGAGATTGATCTCTGGGGCTTTTTCTAGCTCTGTATTCTCTGAGTCTGCAAATCGCTTTCAGTGTCTGCCATAGTCTGCCTTGCCAGCTCTGTTTGTCACAATGATTAATCCATTTTAACTGTACCTTGGAGTGTCCCCGGGAGAGGAGGATGGATGGATTGTTTTGCACCTATTATTGCATCAGAACTTTTGCCTTTTTAGACAAGATCGTGCCGTGCCTAAAATCTGTCTGCCTGTCTGCCCACTGACTTTGTCTGCGCTGATCTCTTGCCACGGTGCCTCTTCTTCCAGCATCCATCTCCCTCCAAGATCTAGATTCGGCATCTGACTGTACCTGTCTTGTTCTCTGCAGCATCTGTCTGCTACACTCCTAGACCATCGTCAATAAACTTTCACACATTACATGAAAACCCCTAATATGTTGGCACCTGCACATAAATATCTACGGTTCATAAAACTAGGGGAGAAAACTCCTTTTTTTAAAGACCTCTATCTAGTGCCATTTGTATTTGCACTTTTTGTTTAGTTGTAAGTTTTAATAGTTCCCCCTTTGAGGATTTGTCAGTACGAGCAGTATTGCTTATCAGAACACACCAACAGTCTTTTTGTAATATTCGCTTTTCCCCTTTGGTTCAGCCGAGCCTGCTGACAGATCATTCAAATTCAATTGTTTTATGTCTAAGCCGAACAGCTAATTAAAGTAGGGATGATTAACCTGACTGGCAGTGCCGCTCTCCCTCTCGCGCTCTCTCTCCCTCTCCCTTTCTCTTTCTCCCTCCCTCCTGTTCCAATCAGTCTTTTTCTCACACACTCTCTCTCCCCGTGTCTCTCTCTCTCTCTTTCTCTCTCTCTCTCCCTCTCTCCCCCCCTTCCCCCTCTCTCTTCCTCTCTCTCAGTCTCTCTCTCCCTCCCTCGGTTGGTGTCTCTCTCTCTCTCTCTCTCTCTCTCTCTGTCTCTTGCTCTACTGTTTTTTTTTTCCTCTCTCTCTCTCTCTCCTAAACGTGGTCTGCTTGCTGATGGCAGAATGGCACTCGGAGATTTGTGCATTGTGTCTGGTTTCCTACGGGCAGGCTGACCCAGTGCCTCCAGGGACTTATCAATAGACCACTCAGAAGAGACACAGACAGGAGAGAGGAGGAGGGGTGGGGGGAGAGAGAGAGAATCAATATCAAGAATAGAAGGAGCTCCGAAGCCATTTTTTTTTTAAAGAAGTATCGGGACTTGGGAGAGGGTGACAAAGAAGGTTTTTCAAAGAGGCAGTGGAGGAGGTTCTAATAAATTTGGAAGGAAACAGTTCCCTGTCTTGGGAAAAGGAGAACTCCTGACTGATTAGCATTCACACCAGGTATGAGATGTTCGCTACCCCTTATCACTGTGTCGCAACCGAGATGGAAAAGCCTTTTTTTTTTTTTAGGAGACTGAGGGAGCATGTATTTTGCTGTGTTTGTTGTTGGGGGGTAAGAGGGGCGGCGTGAGAAGCTGTGGGCATTTGTGTATGGGAGCAGAAAGAATGGAAGCAGTACAACGGGGGGTGGGAAAGAGTATGGAGTATGTTACTGTCTTCCCTGTCTTTGTGCACCCCTGGGGGGTTACCCAAGTTCATTTCTAGCAGGTGGATTTAGACGGGAGTTACTTAACGCTTGACCGCCAGTTTTGAAAAAAAAGAAAAAAGAAAAAAAACGCTGCTTCCTATGTCTATTAAAGGAAGCTCCAATTTCTCTCTCTCTCCCTCTCTCTCTCTTTCTCTCTCTCTCTTCTCTCTCTCTCTCCCTCTCTCTCTCTCTCTCTGCACCCCCATCCCTCTTCCCCTCTCTCCCTCTCCCTCTCTCTTCTTTTTTTCCTCTTCTAACCAGACAGCGGGAGGGTTTCTGGCTCCCAGCCAGCCCAAAAGCCTCTAAGTGTTTTGCACTTGTTTCAGGGAGTAGCTGCCCGGGGATTTTTCAGCATTTTCACTAGAGAACAAAGAGTTCTTTACAAAGGGAAAAAGGGGGGGGGGGAGTGAGCTTAATGTCTGATATATGTTTTTCTATTTTTATTAGTTTTTCGCCTAAAAAGAAAGAGACAGGAACAGAACATTCACTCTATAAAGACACAAAGACATTCAAAAGAAATCCAGTTATCTTTTCTCCCCATCATCCCAATATATATACATGAAAAAATTTAAAAGAAAAAGACTAATTAAGTTGGATATGTTGCTCTTTTCTCCTCTTTTAATCTTTCTAAATCCAACTGTTCTTATGTTCGCTCTATGCTATTTTTTTCTACTCACAATAAAAGTTGTTCAGGATGCATCTCCTCTTATCATCTCTTTACCCTTTCTGGGTCTCCAAAATCTTGTGGAGGAAAGAACAAGAGTCCACCAAATAATCAATTTAGTGGTGAGAACATCTTCTACTTTTGCCACTTGGGTAAAAGTTAATTATGGGATTTGGGTTTCCAAAATACCAGGGGTACATCAGTTCATTGGATCTCACAAGTTTTTGCATCCATCTGTTTAAAAGGTAACACTTGTGTCACTTGTCAGTTATTAAGAAAAGGTAGTAAGGAAGCAGATATTTGTATTTTATTTTTGTTTCTAATTACGTAAATAACAAACCCCCAGAGATCACTTGTCCCATCTATGATATACTAGTTCAGGCAAAATATAGTATAAACGGAGATTTTTCAACTGTTCTGATTGCCACATAGCTTTGTGTTCTTCATTTGAATTTTTGCCTATGCATGTATATTTTTACCATGAATTTGTGTTGTAGCAAACATTCTAGAATGCTTATCATTTTCCAATTAATGCTTCAACAAAAGAAAAATAGAAATAAGGATGTGAACTGTACATGCAAAATGTGGTAAACAGTTTTATCTTTTATATATGCTGTACATTTATATCTTTATACAAATTCCTTCGAATTATAAACCCAAGAAAATGTTTTCTTTATAAAAGTTCTCCTTTTAATGTATTTATATTTTGATTGTCATTTGGATATCTTTTTAAGGTACATAGTGGACACAAAACTAAACAAGGGAGAAAATTCAAAGCTTCACAAAAATCTTTAAATATATATTATGTACAGTACCTAACTACAGATAACTATTTTGCTAAGTGGAAACAACTACAACAGTTGTTTCAAGAATCAGAAACTCTTTTCTTCTTTTTTATCCCATTAACTGAAAATAAAATCTATTCATATCCCTGGGGAGGGAAACTGTAGGAGAAAATATGAGTATATACCTTTTTTTCATATTTATAGAATGCATTTATGTAACTGCTTCCTAAGGGTATAATACATATTAGGGCAGAGTGTGACGCCTCATCAGTAAACCCTCCTGGCTGGGAGGTGTGAGTGCCTTATGTTTGAAGTAACTTGATAACAAGGAGTCTTTTCGGAAAACCTTACTATGTATGTGTTGCCTCAGTAATGACCCTCAGAGAAAAAACAAGTACTAGGTGGCCAGTGTTAGCACTTGAACTCGCTGAAAGATATTAGAATGAGGGGAACTTTTGGCAAATCCAAAATTTTCCAGGGTAACTCACTTCTTACAGTTGCATGTTTTCTTTAGGAAAATTCTTGAATTGGCTTCAGACTTTTCTATATTTTATAGAATGTTTAATGCTTTTAATAGTGCTTAAGGAGAAAAAGACCTTTAAAAAGAACGTCGTCAAAATAAAAGAAACTCGGGCTTTAAAAAGTTTTATATTGAAGGCAAGAGCTTTTTTTTTTTCTTTTGGTTTGTTTTTTATTTTTTTTCCCCTTGAACTCTTTTGTTGCTATGGGCTGTTGTGCCTGCATTTTTGGTTTTCGTTTTGTTCTTTTCTTTTTGTTTTTGGTCTGTTTTTGATGTGACCAAGGGGGTCTCTGAAAGGGGCAGAGGGACTAGGATAAGAGGCTGTTACTGAAAGCTGCACCAGTTCCTCTCGACCCTAACTCAGGCAGCTCCTATCAGCTAGTTGTGCCGCCAAGAGTACAGTGACAGGTGATAGCTGTCATTCTGGGATTCTTCGTGGATCTGACCTGAGAGTAACACATTCACAGTGGAGGAGAAAAGGGAAAAAAAATAGAGGAGGAGGAAAGAAAAGCTCTTTGAGCTGGAATACACTGGCCCTTTCTTCCTGTAGGCAATCCGCTCCGGTTCTTGGCGACGTGTCCTGCACTATCAGATATCATATGACTTTTTATTTAGATTCCTTTTCGGAGAATGGCCTGTTAGGACTCTGTTTGTTTTCTTTTATTTAATTTCCTTCTCCCCTCACCCGCTAGTTCTGTGTATCTGTGTGTGTCAGAGAGTGTGTGTGCGCGCATGCATATGTGGGTGCAATTTTTATCTTTGTTTTTGTTCTGTTGATCTGATGCTTTATTTAAAGACAAAGCTTTAATTATTTCAGTATACTGGTTTAATCATTTGCCAAAAAGAAACCTCATTGTAGGCTTTTTGGGGGGTCCACTTTTCAGCACGCTCATTAACACATGAGGCTGCAGACCCTAAATGCTGCTGGTCAGCCCCTGGCCCACTCCCTCACCTTAATCTAACCCTCCCCCTCATCAGCATGCACAGCAGTGTGAGTTAGGAAACACCTGTGCTGAGTTGAGAGCGAAATAAAAGTAGAAGCAACTTCTTCAAATTTGCACTCCTAGTTTCACTTTAATAAACTTTTTTTTAATCGTTAATTTTTTTTTTTTTTTTTTTTGGCACCCTCTGTTGAGCTTGAAAGCATCGGAGATGGTGAACGATGTGACTGTGGAGCTTTTGTGAGGCCAGCTGAGCACCCTTGGAAAGTAGAGCAGGAGCTGATATTCATTCAGAGACTTAGGAATTAAAGGAAGAGATTTAAATAAAATCTGTGAGATCTGTGGGCCATTCAGGGTTTGGTCATAGCTGGTAAAATGGAATACTTAGGGATATTCAAGGAGAAAGAGAAATTCCCAGCCAGGAATGACACAGACATTTCTGCTGTAATTTGTACTTGAAAAACCTTATTTAATCAAATTTTTATTTTGTATATCTCAGAATTTAACCAGTTGATATGTGATTGCCCTCCTTTCCATGCTTGCTATAAAAAACAGACAAATTATATTGACATTATTACTGGTTTTCTCCTAAATTTTTGATGTAATTCTTTCTCAGTATTGAAGAGTTCAGATTTTAGTTAGCAAAAGAAAAATGTAACTTCTCTAGGTATGCATATGGTTGTATACACGTTATTCACATCTATACATAACATAATATATCCGTTTGTATCAGGATATAATTTTGTATAGTAACACACAAGACTGCCTGGTGAAGGTTCAGATAACCATTATATTCTTTAAACCCATAGTTTTTAGTTTCTTGTTACTTTCTCTGAAATTATTTTTTACAGACCTTAAATTTTGCAAAGCCTTGCCATAGACAGAGGTGAATTTTGTTAAAACTTGGAGGAAAATTTATTCCACCCATTTAAGGGTACCCAAAAGGGAAGAGAGAACTATTTTTCGTTCAACAAAAAAATTTAGAAGCCTTTTTCCTTCAGCGGAAAACTCCAAAACAGCTTTGCCTCAGAACGTTAAACTTGGCATGGATAAGAAATGTGAGTTTTGCTTTGTTTGAGGAAATTTGTTTTTGAAACAACAATGTTATAAATATTTTTAAATTGCCTGCTGAGCATGCGCTGTGTCTGACTTTATTCATAGTTTTAAACACACACCAAAGTGCAGTCTTCTGAATGGCCACAGGTAAAGCTGTTGATTTGTATAATCTTTCTCAGAGGCACCTTCAGTGAGTCTACTCAGTTTTCCAGAAGGGAAAAGGGTGAGAGCTGAGTTTAGACCTGGACACCCATCTAAATACCGTAGAGCAAAAGTAAATTGCCCTATTAAGGCTCGCACATTATACTTAGGGTAAGTACTATTCAACTTTCCTTTCTTACAGGAGTTGCCTGCCTTAACTTTTTGGCTTAATACTAGCAGAGTAAATTAAGAAAAAAATTTAACTCAATGAGGTATTTGACTGAAATAGAAAATTTGCAGTTTTTTGAGGGTATCTATTGTGCATAAATTTGGGGATACGAGAATTTGCCAGTGAAATGATAGCAGCTCTGTGCTTACAGAGCAAAGATGTGCTAGTCTGAACATGCCTGATCTCATCTGGAATCGAAAGCTAAATCTAGGTGGGCCTGTAATAATACCAGAAAAGGAACACATGTATCTTTTGTGCAACCTTTTTTTTTAAGCCAGGCTTCCAAAGGAAATGACAAAGAAGCAGGTTCTCCTCTTGTTTAGTAATAAATAGTCATATTTTGCTTCTGGAGATATGTATTTCCAGTTGTTTTAGGGTTGTTTTGTTTTGTTTTGTTTTGTTGTTGTCATCACTGTTGAAGAATATTCTTTCCTGTCAGTGATTGTTAACACTTGCCATTTTTCAGAATGTTTTATGTCCATTAACTCCATTTGATGTTTCCTCACTTGGTTACCTTTTTCAAGTCTGCGATGACCCTCTCAGGCTTTGCAATTCTGACCGATTCTTGCCAGAATATACTTATTCATTAGCTGTTTTGTTATAGTTAGGGTGGAGATAATCTCGTTTTTCAGGCCTTTATAACTATCCAAACAAATTACCTTTTGAGGTGAAATTTCTCGTAGTTATCCTTGACTCAGAACTGAACTTGTCTTGAAAAGGCTTGAAGAAAATCCAATTAGCCGTTTTTTTGAGAACTGAATATTCTAATAAATGCAAATGAATTTTTTTACAAAATACTTATTGACGTGCAATGCTTTTCTAATTTGTTTTTCTTTTCGTGCTTTAAAACAGAACATGAAAATTAAATGTGTAAAAAGAAAGAAAGAAAGAAAGAAACCTGCCAGGTTAATGCTGATATTTTAATTACCCAATTTAAAATAATAAAAAGTTTTAATTTCTATGAACATATTACCTTTCAATGTCAGTGAGTAATACTTTGTACAGGTGTATATATACATACACAGACACTGAAAGACACGAATCCACTTTACATTTATATTAATTCTACTTTTACATAAAAGAGAAAGGATTAGCGTTAATGCAAAACTTTTGTTAATTTATCATATTTTATTATTTTTTTATAATTTAAAAATCCACTTAACTGTTGCTTCCACGGGATTATTTAATATATGTATTTACTTAACATCTATTTATAATCTAATAATTTATCTTAATTTACAAAATATTTTCATAAGTCTTACACACTCCTGAATTTTATGCAACTATATTAATGTGCAAGTTTACTCAGATAACAATTTGCTTTGTTCTGTATCTGTTAGTGTGTTAAGAAGCGTTTTCCTTTCCCATAGAAAGAGGAGGGCCATCTTTTCTATTTATGACATCTATATGTCTTCAATATACTGAAGAAGAAACTTTTTAACCTGTGATCTCTTGGAAATCTTTCAAACCATTTGGAGAAGTAACCTTTACCTTGCTACTCCTTGGTCCGTTTGCTTGCCCTTTACCATACCACCCGTCACCACCAGCAACCCTGAAAAAACAACAATAATAAACAAGATATGATAATTTTTCTGATCACAGAACCAGGAAATACCAAAGAAAACTGTGGCATATGTAGGAAAATGCCAAGAGCTTCTCCAGTCAGATCGGCTGTTTTTGTACTTTTTTTTTCTCTTGAATTGTGTTTGGGACTTTTTTGGCTTGCTGAAGCATATCCTCATAATCTTATGAAGCCACAGCAAATTCCCAATGCCACAACAACACTGTGCAGCCAGGGAGAGCCCCGAAGAAGTGATCCTGGGTGGCTGCAGGCTTCCCCAGCAATGATGCAAGCCAGGAGGAGTAAGTAGGCTACTCTGCTCTGCTCTTTGCTCCTTATCTAGGCTGCTCAACCTGCCAGGTAGAGATTTTCTTTCTGTAGCTTTCTCTTCAACTCTCGGAGGCATTTTCTTCAGTAACCAATGACTTTCTACTTCTTCCAAGAGATGGTTCATATAGCAAAGCATGCATTTTTATTTTATATTGAAACATGAAAAGCTTTGAAAATTGGGAAGGGGAAAGGACAGGGTCTCAGGGTATCTGGGAAATATCCAAAATGGCATCAGGCTCCAAGCTGTTTTTTTGTGGCTGCTCAGGTCTGTAACTTTTCTATTCTCTCCAGAGCCTCTAAGTGGTTGAAAGTAGTGAATGAGATAACTATAGGGTACAAACTATGATCTAACTGATTCAGTAGATGGAGCTCTTCCCCCTAAGTCTGTATTTAAATTAACGTCCCACTCTTGTGGGGCTCTCTGTATTAAGGTGTATCATACTACACATGTAAAATTGAGGCCTACATAGCTGGAGAAGAGATTTCCTGACACTTTTCAAAAGACATGCAGCATTTGCTCTGCCACATGAAGCAATGCAGAGTAGCTCCAAGGATGGGGTGGGAGATGAAGTTCACCTATCTAAATGTCTTCCTATGTTTGTTAATATTGTTAAGTGTGAAGTTAAATCCTAGCAGTTATCATAGAAGTAATTATTACTGTAAGTGTAGAAAAAATATATAGCACATGCAGGGTTTTGGCTGTATTCATTGCAAGTCTTCCAAGCTATCTGAACTGTGCAGATCTCCTTTCATTTGATTCTGCAAAGGAATCTTAATACTGTAAGGCAGTTGTTTCATCCAATTAGTCTGGAGAACCTGACTAAAATGTTACAGATTCTGAATTGTGACAGCGCAGTGGAGGGCAAAGTCGCTATGTTAGTAAGGTGCCTTAATGGAAGCCAAAATATTTTCAGCAATAACTGAAAGTAGATCTCCGGTATCTATTTTAATGTGGAAAGAAATACTTGTTTATTTCTTTTTAAATTACTTGAAATGAATAATTGCCACAAAATTCTTGCCAGTGTTATATTATTTTCAGTACCAGTAGAATAAGTTTCATCATGTTCTTTCCTGGTACCAGGAGGGAAAATATATGTATGCTGTGTATATTAAAGTATCTTCCTTACTGGAATGTCTTCTCACAGATTGGAGATATTACTGAATATCTCTTGTTAAATCTTGATAAGATCATTTGGCCAAAGTAGAACTGATCTTGGCTTTAGTACCAAAAGAAATAGCATTTTTAAAGGACTTGGATTTCCTTTGCATACCACGTGCCTGAGTCCGATACGGTCCAGGAAAATAGAGAGGATGAGACAAAATTATTCCTAAGCAGCCGCCGTAGGCCAAACAGTGAAACAGTGCCAACCTGGACCAATCAGGCCGGCTTCTCAGAAGATGCATGCTTTTGTCGAACACTTACATGAAGAGAAAGAGGGAGGAAGTCCTTGAAACTGCATTCGTATGAATGATTCTTCACTAATTTCAATAAAGTCCATGGTAATAAATTCAATGATTTTTATCCTTTTGTAAAGTAGAAAATCTGAGCTTTCCTGGGCAGCTAAGGATCTCTAAATGTTGTACTCTGACATCTTTTGAACAAAACTATCCTTTTGAATTTAAGCAAGTGAAAAACTTCTCACAGAGAGCAAAGAGTAAAATTGATGGAAACTCAAAATCAATTCCAAACCCATTTCTGGCATGATGAGAATAACATTTGTGCTGTGTTTAAAGCAGTTTAAAACAAGAAAATGATAAAATGATCAATATACTTAAAGCCAAAAATAACCAGGAGAGAACGATCTGTAATCTATTCCCAGTCCTGAAACTCTATACTTTTTATCGAACATAAAAATAAACAACTTTATCTTTTATAAGGTAGCATTGTAAGCCTTATAACATAAACAGCAATGATGAGATGCCAAGCTTTCAACCCCTTATTTAAGCTATGTTTTTAGAGTTTAGCCAAACAAAAATTCCTGGACTTAAACTATTGTGGATTTATTTATTTGTACATACCATGACCATAAAAAGAACAAAAGTTATGGAATATATAGATTGTCACAGTGAAATACATTCCCTCTTGACAGCCTGTGTAGTCTATTTGTTTTAAAAAGAAAAAAAGGTTTAACTTAGCAGAAGAATATTTTAGCCTATATATGAAAGTCAGTGAATTGCTCAATGTTGAACAGATTTACTATTTCTTTAAGAATACATTGACTATTGACTAATTTATTAAATTCAACATATAAATAAATATAAATCATACATATTTTATACTTATTGCTTTAATAGATTGCTTTAAAAGACTAAGATGGCACTAAGAAATTTTGAACCTGTGGATTCAAGGTCAGTGAAATGCCACTGTCCAAGTTTACAAAAATTGCTCTAGACTTAAGATTTTGCCCTGATGAATGATTTTCTACCAGTTTTTCAGAGTCATTTGATTGGGTAGGTATTTATTGATCAGATAAAATAAAAATTTCCATCTAGATGAAAGAATGCTAGCTGAAGAAATTAAAGTGACAACAAATTGTATAAGCACATTTAATTTCATTGAACTGAGGTGCTGTAGGAATGATGATAATTCTAATGAGCACTGTGACGAGTGTAACTACAGTGCAGCATGTGTGATTACATCAGTAAGAGTGAACTCGGTGGGCTAGGTCAGAAGGGTAAGACACGGAAGCCATGACACAGTGGGGGCTAATGATTAAAGTTATTGGAGATGTTTAAAGCTTGCAGCTGGGTGCAAAATTAACAGATGTGGAAAAGAAGAGTCAATCAATGCTAAAAGTAGATAGAAAAACAGTACTTTTTCCTATAGGATATAATCAGTTGTAGAATTCACTGTTGCAGGGAATCATAACAATAGCATAAGCTTTGGTTGTCCAGTGTGATAGTAGTTGTAAAGAGCTGTTGTGCACATTGGCTTAAAGATGCATGTAAGTGTAACTGTTACAGCAACTAGTTATGCTATTGTTTGAAGTTGAAAAGCTCTGCTTTCAGGGTCGACAAAGCAAATGTCAGCATCATAGAATCACAGTCATTGCATCTTAGAGCTGGAAGGAGCCTTAGATATCTCAATATGGATGAGTGGGTTCCTTTTCAACCAGAAAGGAATATTGGAATATCTGGTCCAGGACCATGTAGAATCTGACTATATAAATATTAATACATTTAAATATATATTTTATTTACACATATATTTTTCTTCAAATATTTTATATATTATAATGGCTTATATTTGGAAAACAAAATTTAAAAGAAAAGCCTATTAAGATAGAGAAAGTAAAGCTCCACAAATTTATCTGGACTAGTGGTGCTAGACATTGAATTCTGTAAACCGGGAATTCTAAATAAGAAAGAGTGACAAAACTTACAGAAAAACAACATTTTGTTTTCATCAAAAGGAGGAGAGGTGTCTCACAGATTGAGAAACGGTATTTAGGCTGAAACCACTCGTTTTGCCAATAATAAAACTTAAACAACAGAGAAGTGACAAAACTTTCTCAAGACGAGAAAGGTAAAACTGGGACCAGAAATCCAATTTTCTAACTCTGGTATATACTCCTACACCATAAGGGTGACCACTAAAACAGATTTATAAGAATAAAAAGTGGATGATATTCTAGAAGTAATTGAAGAAGAGACCAAAGGAACTAGACCCTTAGGGCTCCTATTTCTGTACCAGGAACCTCACGTTAGGTGGGACACGGGCAAATAGGTATGGTGAGGATACGTCATTCTGGGAAATGAAAGAAAATGCATCCAGATCCATGTATACTCTCTAGAGAGTCTCTGAATTTAACAGCACTCCCCTGACCCCGACAGCCTTGTAGCTCATTTATCTTCTTTCTTCTACCCCCACTAGGAAAAAAAAAAAAGAAAGAAAATTAAAAAAAAACTTTTGAGAAATTGTATTCAGAAGAGCTTTTGGAAAGAAGTCCTTCTAGAAATTTTTCTGTAGAGATCAGTACATTTATTATCAAAGCATGAGTTCTAATCAGAGGGCGCTGATTCAACAAGCTTATGCACATTACAAACCGGACTACTCCTTGTTTCCTAAGCATGCACCACATTTTCCCATCCCTTTTCCTTCTCCCTGAGTATTCCCAAACAGAAGCAAACTCTGCCTCCTTTATTTGTATAATACTTTGTATCTTTTAATAACTCTTGTCATATTCTGTTTTATATATTAGCCATTCGTGTATCTATTTGTAATCAAGGCGGGGAGGAATATGTACTTTGGGGCAACATACTTAATTTTACTAGGCCTCACTTTACACATCTGTAAGGAGGAAAATGATGACTGCCCTCCTGCGATAGTGTAAGAATTCCATGAAATGTAGTATAAAAGATGCTTAACACAATGACTAGCATGTGGTCATCACTCAGTATCATTGTTGTTATTGTTGTTACTACTACTATTATTTATTAATATTTCCCTTCCTCTAGTTCTTTGGCATTAATATACTTCTTGAGGTCATAGATTGACCTAATTGAGTTTAATATTTCCTCATGCAATGAACACAATGACTTTTACAAAATAAGAACTGAATAAAAATATGTTGAATCTTTTTACAAAGTCCATATTAAACCTATGACTTCCTCATAAAGGTCTTTAAATTCTGTCCTGGAGCTTTAGAATAGTGGTGGTCATGGCCAGTGCTTGACCCTTGTGTACCATAAAATATATCAGTGTTGCTCACTGTGGACTGGTGGTGCCACATTATTTTTCAGTTTCCCCTCAGACCCCCAAAAGCTTAAGATGCTCTTTGTAGCATACCCAGAAGTGTCAGCTTATATTTCTGGTTCATGTGATTAATGAGCTTGTTATACCTCTGTCTGCAGCCTGAACTAGAAACTTTCACTTTGGAGAGCAGGTCAAGATATCGAATTTAATTTCGGTTGCATCTGTTATAAGCCAATTGTGTATTCATTACATTTATAGATTCCCTCTTCAACCATATATTTTCATGGCTGTTGAGAGCACCTGAATCTGTGTTAAATGTCCTTAGATTTTACTTTAGAGACGTGAAAATGAGGCAGTGAGACATTTTTGATAGCTAGCTGTCATCTTTGGCATTTTCTTCCCTTTAGTGTCTAATCTGGTCTAAATTTGAAGAAGGGGGCAGGTATAGAATTTCTACCTAGCTTGGTATGGCATGGTAACTCTATATTAAGGAGGTCTATGGTCAGTGTAGTTCATCTGCACATTTCTGTTTTTCCAGACATGCAACCACATTCTGTGGAAATGGAAAACTTCTGAAAAATGAAAATGATAAAATAACTTGAGGCATGTAAGGGCAAAAATAGAGCATTAAGTGCATGGGTTCAGCTGTTAGCAGGACAACATGCAAGGTCGACTGTGAGTGTGTATGGATCATGCCGGCCCTTCAAGGTTTCAGCAAATAGCAAGAAAATGAAAAAGAGGTAGAGTGCATGGACATGGCACAGGAGAGGCTGACAGTAGGGTGTGCTCCACTGAGGAAGAATGTTGCATTTGAATCGGCCACAAGTTCCATTAATTTGAGAGTGAGCTGGTATTTGTGAGGGGAACAAGGTCACATTTAGTAGAACTGGTAATTCAATAAAGGGTTTTGACTGTGCCAGAGTAATGGTGTTGGCATCAAGAGAGAAAAGTTTTGCAGATTTCTGTGTGTGCACTTGCTGTTACTGGTGTTCCTGGTGGGTGGCTGAATCATCCTGATGGCATTCAACAGGAACCAGCTGCTGAGAATATTAAAATGCAAGCATTTATTCCTCTAGAGAGACAGTAGCATCTGCAAAGTTTTCCTATCTTGATAGTACAGATAATCCCAGGGAGCATTCTCTAGTAGTTTTAACTTTCTATTCATTTATACATTTTCTTTTTATCATTGTCATTAGGATCTCAATATCTAAATGGAGAAAAGAGTGCCTTAGTGCTGAGTGCACAACAGGTTGTAGAGACAGATAGTAAACACTTGGCCAAGAACTTGGTATTGCCTCTCGGGCTTTACCTTAAATTGTTACCTCAAGGGGGGAAATGGCATTCCCCTCCCTTGTCCTGTCTTCGTAGCAAAGAGCCCTCTGTGCTCGTCGTCGTCTTCGGTGAGCTCTGAGCTCTACCAGCATAAAAACAGCTTTCTCTCACCCTCCCAATACAGGCTTTAGAGCTCTCCATTTTACTTATAAAACTTGTGAGTCTGTTGATTTCCTTGTGTGTGTTGTTTATTGTTTGTTTGTTTTGTTTTGTTGTTGGTGGTGTGTTTTTGTTTTGGTTTTGGTTTGGGTTTTTGAGCTGGCATCAACGGTTGTGGGAAAGGGAGGTGCAAAAAGGAGGTTTGAACTCAGTAATCTACTAGGTCTTTCTACCTCTAATACTTATGAATAATGTATTGAACTGATGGAAAAAATGTTGAATATGTTCATTATGAATTATATTCACCAGTGTGTTGCCTAGAATATAAAAGAGCAAAGCAGTTGCCGCGTAACTAGTTCCTTACAATAAATGTAGTGGTACAACAGAGCTCTGTATCCTTTCCCATTCCACTGTGTGTCGTCCCCAAACACACGCTTTACATGTCTGAGTGGCAACTGCAGACAGGGTACCTGATCGGATGACAGCCAGCCACGGTTCTGACGGGTACAGGGACATTCGTAGCGGAGTCTGGGTCCTAAACAGAAGCAGCTTTGTTGAAGATACTGATAGTACAGTCTCCCTTCTGAGGAATCACCAAAGCCAGTTTCATTACTCAAGTGCTATCATGCTGCAGGGGTTATAGTTCCTATCAACAGAAAAGAGACTTATAATTTTGCCCCCCTAATTTTTAAAAAATTAGCACGGATAACTAATTTGTTGGCAATGTTACATTGTGAGAAAAGTGAGCAAGAATGGCAGAAAATTCAGAGCTATTTATTACATTTAGCTTCAAAATTCATTATATGCGCTTCTCTATTGGTTTTCTTTCATAATTATGTTTTGTTTAGGATTTATTGAAATAAAATTGTATTTCCTAAGCATTTACCAGATAACATTGGGAAACACTAACCAGAAGCATGACAAGAAGCAAGAAATCTTTTTAGTCACACAAATAATCAAGACAAGAGATAATAAGGAGTTAAAATAATACCAAAATAGTCTTTCCCTGGCCAAATAACAGTGGGGCCCATTATTTATCAACCGTGTCACCCTAAGTGATATGCAAATATGTGCCAAAATAGAGAAAGATCATCTTAGGTCAGGGACTCAGAGGGGACAGCCCGAACATAGAGAACAGTTCCAAGTTAAAGCAGTTCAACAGAAAGGTGCACAGAAAGCTCTGGCCTTTGTCTGAGTTCCCAGGAGAGTAGTGGGATATCAGTGAGTAGGTTCTGCCTCAGAGAAGCCCTTCTTTCCGGTCGTATCAGTCCAGAACCAATGGACTAGCTCTTACGAGAGGATGGTTCAAGGCATCACTGGTACCGGCATCACCTTCATGCTAACATTAACTCAAGCTAACTGTCCCAGCATAATTTATCATCATACATTTCAGAAATGATCTTTTGTTCCTGTGCTCTCTTTGCTCTCTTTAGTGGCTAAAACCTATTAGAGCCCATGAAGAGCAAGTATAAATTTAGAGCAGCCACATTTATCAATAGTTTATAATAATCTCTGAGGAGAGGGAGAGAGAAGGTGAGAGAAAGTAAGAGAAACGAGAGAAATCAGAAAATATTTTTTTTCAGGAAAATTACATTGCCCAACATTTAGATCAGGTAGCTCAAGAACGGTAAAGGCTACTCCATCCAGAGTGGTATAATATAAGAGCAGATGTGGCAGTTCGTTGTTGTTGTTGTTGTTTTCCCCAGCTCCACCCCTCCTTGCAAGACAAATCATTTAACCTGTCTGTGTAATAGTGTATTTGTCAAATAAATAGAAAACCATCTATCCTCATCTGCTTCACAGCAGTATTGCTAAGGCTGATTGTGCACACATATATTAATGTATATATTATAGCTATCTATTTACAGCAGGGGAGAATGATTTTAAAATAAATGAATCAGGGTTTTATGTGTACATCCATTGTGAAGGTCAGTCACTTTTTTGTTAATTTTAAGAACTTCTCTGCCAATTACCAATTGCTAAAATTCTTGAAAATGGTGACTGAGCATATATCACCTCTGTGAAATGGAAGGCTTTTTAAATCTAAGCATGATAATAGAGATTCAAACACATTTCCATCTACCATGGACCCTAGTGGCCTTACTCAAAACAGTACAAACCTATTAAGCAAAGTTAAAGATTAGCTTTGCCAATAGATATCTTATTTAAAAAGTCCTAAATAGAGAATATAGCAATTGGTTATATCAAAGTGTAATTCTGGCTGTAAGAGTGAACTAGTTCTCTATACTAGATACTTATTTTTTTAATGGGGCAAAGATATATCGAAAGGACAGGATAAGGCTCAGCCTATACAAATATCCTAGGAATCTACCCAGGCTACTGGTCAGTCCCAACAAGAAGTAGGCTCAATATATATAAAGCCCATAAGAGGCCACATTCATTCATCTCACTTTGTACTACTATTATTCATTTGATGTTGGTCTGGCTTTTTAATCTCTCCTTTCTTCATCCAGACCTCAGTGGAATGATAATGTCATAAAGAGAGCAGGTGAAGATAAATAAATGTGATTTTTTAGACATGATGTTACCCTTTAATAGCTTTTCCCCGGGCCCATTCCAAGCATCCAGAAAAGAGAAACTTAGCTTCCACTGAGAGTGAAGTCATAGCTCCAACTTAGCATAATAAGAGAGAGTGAGGGAGCAAGCATACTATTAGTGAAAAGACTGAGTTTCTGCTGGGCTATGATCAGGTTCTCCTGTTTCCTCTATTTTTTTTTCTCAATCTGAAAGAGTTATTGTGGCAATTCACCTGTGCTTCTGAACCTGTGTTCACATGCCCAAGACCTGCTCCAGGTAAGGCCAGAAAGAAATTAAGGCAGACTTATATACAGGAAACTCAGCTCCTTTTGTAGTAACTTCTGCTTGTTTTGTTTTAGAGAAATTTGTGTTTTTAGAAAATATGTTTCAATTCCCAGACCTTGATATCCTGGGAATCCTTAGATTGTGACTGAAGCGGGGATTCATGGCTGTGACAAACATAGCAGAAGCCAGTGCAGTTGTGCCCTATCAGATACACTGTCAGAGCCCAGATTTTTCCGATCCTTGTTGCAGAATTCATTTCCTCCTTACCCTAGGTAGACAGGGTTAACTGGGAATTTTGAGAGTGGTGAAGCGTGTTTTTTAATTTGGGTCTTGGTCACTATGGAACAGGAATGTCTTGGTAAAAACAATAACTAAAACCAGGGCCAGCTTTATGGGTGTACACCTGTGCTGGTGCACAGGGTCCTGTGTTTGGAAGGGCAACCCCCCATGCTTGGCTTAATGTACTACTGTTGCTATCTTGAAATTCTTAATAATTTTTTGAATAAGAATCCTCACAGTTTTCACTTTGCCTTGAGCCCCACAAATTATGTAGCCATTCCTGCCTGGAAGTTATCTTTCCCTGGCATGCCAACTGGAGGTATCAGTCACATGTCTTCTTTTACTGAAAATGATCTCCTTTATGGTTCCTCAGAAGTTTATTCTTCTGTTAAACTGTTTGAAGATTTCTGTCTACATAATGTAGTTCAGAAGAGCTCATCTCTCCTTCCTTCCTCCAAACACCTTGAGATGGTTATGATCAAGGTGATCTTGTTTTATAATCCAAAACTCTGTAGTTTTCTCAGCCAAGTTTTTTTTTTTTTTTTTTGCAAGAAGTTAACACGTAGGAGAAATAGTTATGTCATAATAGTGGGGTCTTTGGCCTTTACTGGGTCATTAAAATAGGCATCAGTCATTAAATTGAGATTTTAAAATGAGCATCTAACATTCAGGTTATCTTAGCCTAGGTACTTCCCAATCGTCATGTGAGCAAACACATCAGTGTACTCTGGAAACAAGCTGATCTCTGCACTCTGGTCCTGCGCTTCTCCCTCTCGCCGACTCCCATCAATGCCACTGCTAGCTCTGTGCTCCACACCCTTCCCCTCATTTCCCTTCTGCCTTCAGCGCATGTCAGTCTTTTCTTCTTGCTCAAAACACAACTGGCATTAGGAGGAGAAAGTTCCTCTCTTCAGTCTACATGTGGCGACTAATGAGATTACTTCTTGCTGAGTTTGGTACATACACACTAATCCCTGCCATCACCTTGATGAGAGTGAATTACAGAATTGTAAGGCCTGGAACAGCCCCCAGAGGCGCATAGACTTGTTCACAGTGATAGTTTGTAGGACCAAGCCTAACCAAAAGAATCCACACTTCCTGACTCCCAGTCTGGCATGCTCTTGGTAACTCAGGTGGTCTTCAACATTCCTAAAAGATGAATTCTACATGACTGCCTCATAAACCTGTTTTCAGGTACCCATAACTGAGAGGAAGAGGGAAAAAAAAAAAATATATATATATATATATATACACACACACACACCCCACATACACACACATATACACACACATTTAAGCCTATTTTAATGATCCAGTAAAGGCCAATATATGTGTGTGTGTGTGTGTGTGTGTGTGTGTGTGTGTGTGTGTGTGTGTGTGTATGATTTAATGTATAAGTAAATATAGGAGCTGCAGAAAAAGTCCTGTGTGAGAAGGAGCCTGACTAGCCACCTTGAGCTCTAGTTAGCTTCTCTGAGCCTGTAAAATATTTCCTATCACTAAGAATGTCTCCAGGGTTGTTGAGAGGATCCACAGAGATGCTCACCTAGCACAAAGTCTGACTCAGAAGTTCAGGAAAGTTTAGCTTCTTGTACCTCCCTCTCCTCTTCCTCCCTCACCTTCACTTTCCCACATCTTTTCTCCCTCCTCTAGGAAAGGACAGAAACCAGGAGGAATCTCATGGAGAGATACCATACAGCATAGTCCCTGTGAATTTAAGTTGTAGGAGACTAGATTAACCTACCCTCGCCTGAACCAGGTATGCTGAAGTTTGCAAGTTTCTAAATGAATGCAGCCCCCCTGTCCAACAACAGTGCAACCATGTCACAGGAGAAGGGCCAAAAAGCATTATTGATAAACCATGGCATCTCCCGAGGGATTTTTTAGTGGTTCACCAGCTCCAGTCAAAGGCCCCAGGCAAAAACTGCAAAGGAGACAGGGAGCTCTTTTCAGTTCTGGCCACCTCCTTCATCTTCTCCTCTGCCAGCAGAGCCTAGGGTCCTGTGTTAATCTGATTCCCTCCTTCAACTCCCCCTGTTCCAAAATTATCCTTCTCCTTTCCCCCAGCTCTGATTCAAAACTGATTTACACTGAGGTGTAAATCTCTTGGAGTTGAAGTGATTAGAACATCAAGCCATGAATGGCTTAACCCCTCTATGGGATGTTTGCATTTCAGGAAAAGTGTTGGAAATTGAAATGTACCCCATTAACAAGGGGGCGTTTTATGCTTTTTGCCTACCGTAGGTGGATATCTCTTCTGCACCAAACTAGTCTGCCTAGAACCACCCATGTTCCCAACGCAGCTGTACCACCCCACCTTCTTTCTTTATCTTTGGTCACACATGTGATATGAACTCAGAAAAGTAAACTTTCTTCCTGGGAAAGAGAGGAGGAGGGAATATAGGTTTACATAGTAAATAATCAAAGTCAGGATGATTACAAAGCAGCCCTCTTATAATATTACCTTTTTAAATATGAAACTAAGTTTCTATCTTGGATAGCCAAGGCCCTAATGGGTAAGGTTATAGGAGTAGTATAAACAGGTTTATAACCCATATGCTTTGGGATAAGTCAAGGCTCCTACCTCCTGTGAACTCTGAGCATTTTGCAAATTTGAATAATCAGTTACATTGACTTCTCTTTTTACAGATGAGAGTATTAAGACTCAAATGGGACATAGTTGTTTTTTTTTTTTGTTTTTTTTTCATGTCACCCAACTCAACAGCAAAGCTGAGTTTGGGGCCCTTAGGGAATTCTGGCTTTTCTATCCTACGTATAGTTGGGGAAATTGCAAAGAGCACCTCCATCCACCCGAGCCAGCTTTCCCTTCTTCTAGTCATTTCACTATACTAGCTGTTGTTCCTGCAGGCATAGAGAAAATGTTAGCATGAGAATCAAAGGGAGGCTGTGGAGCATTAGGGGAATATTAGCAACTATTGAAAAGACATTTTGACCTATTTCTGTAGTTATCAATTTAATAGTATTTGTTGCCAGGAAATGCACCGATGGTGGGTGGGAAGTTGGATTGCACTAGCAGCCTGTTCTCAAGGGCCCTCCAGTTACAGGAGGTGGTAATTCTAGTTAATAAAAGGGTGAACTTCAAACACATTTTAACCAAATCAAATTGTAGTGGGAAATATCATATTACTGATGTTCAAGCCGACTCACAGCTGGTAACATTAGTCAGTATCTAGGCCCAAAATTCTGACTTTTCAGCGTTTTCAGATGAGTTTCTGGCAGTGAGAGAGTTCCCCAGGCACATTGTTATGTAGGAATAGGAGATTTTTAACTAACGTAGGAGCTAGCATAAATGAAAAATTCTTTATTCTCGTTAGACTTTTTATAAGATTGTCAGATATTCAAATAATATGTAACCAAGCCAAACTTCAGGTTGATAGGAAATCTAGAGCCAGGAGTTTTAATTTTTTTTTTGTTTTGTTTTTTTCTATGACATGTTGGCAAATGATAAAAGCAATTCACTCTGCTAACCAGAGACGCTGGGCAGAATTCCCCCAACACTGATTTCATGCCATGAAAAGCACACGAAGTCTGGCCTGGCAAGGCATGGCGAAGAGCACAGGCTTTGTGTCCTCCCGCCCGGGTTTGCATTCCAGCCTAGCCCCTGCTAGCTGTGTGACCAGAGGACATTCACCTGACCTCTCTGGACCTTAGGATTACACATAGAAAATGGGCAAAATATTAATCATTCTTGTTGGTATGAGGATCAAATGAGATAACATATGTAAAGAAATCCATGTGTAAAGAAAAACAGTGCCAAGCATGTACCAAGTGTTCAAAAATGATCATTATCTTCCTCCCTTTTTGCTTGCATGGTTTACAAGGCTTTTTAAAAAACAGCTAATTTTTTTCCCAATAAAATGCACAGCTTTTACTATAACAATAAAAGGAAACACTGCTGGATGCCCTGCAGACTAATCTGGTCAGTCTTCTTTCAGTGAATAGCTAGCTGTTGGCCACTTCATCTTAGCCCTGGTGAAGCCGAGATTCCCTTTATTAGCCTCCCCTGGGTTCATACATATAACAGGAGACATTGTAGGGGAATTATAACCAAAACGACCGGACCCCCTGATAACATAGTCCCAGGTTACATGGGCCTAGGTGAGACAAGGGATCCTATGAGCTCCTGGAACTCTTCATCCCTCTTCCTTCCCTGCCTTACTCCACCTCACATGAATTTGGAGAGATGTCAGACACCTTTCGGAGGGATTGCCTCCAGCCTGGATTTTTTTTTCCTAAACTTTTTCCATGTGCCTGAGTCTCCGTTTTCACAGAGATTAATTCTGATTTGGTTCGCCTACACTTTTGACGCTCTAAAAGCTTTTTATTGTGGGCAGATTGTCTCAAATACTGTATTTGAGGATGGAAAAAGCAAACTCTGCCCAAATGTAAGCACCATTGAATCACAGAAACAGGTTTTTTTTTTCAATTGCATTCTTTGAGGATCCAGACAACCTTGAATCCTTTACAAAAGAACATCATTAATGCCATCCTCTCTCATAGAAAGATACACACACACACACACACACACGCAAACTACAGAAGACTACTGTTGATGATGTAAAGGGCTAGAGTGTCCAAAAGGAATAAAATTGAAAAAGGTGAGTCTATAGAAAAAACCCATACCTAGAAACCAGGACATCCAAATTCTATTTCCTACTGCCAAGGGAACCTCCCTTCTTGTGTGGATCCTAGAATATCTGCCCCTGCCCAACTCCATTGTCTTTACTTCTAAGGAACATGGATTCTAGCTCATGCTTGTTAGGAGCTATCAGGAAATTCATCTGTTGCTGTTTTGAATGACATTTTGTTACCTATATCAAGGATACTTTACACAGGCAAAGTGTTTCCCTCATTTGGAAGGATGAAACTCTAAACTGTACCTCCCATCACTCTGGAATGGGTAAAAGACTGAACTTTTCACACTAATATGGGAAGAAAATAATGTCATTATAATGCCAACTTCTAACAGGGTCTTATAACAATCTAAAATATCTAGGGCTGATGCAGACCCACTGATCTGGCCTATCATTTAATTGACTTCCATTTTTATGAATGCATGTTTTTGGTAAACATTAATTATGGGACAACTCAGTGTGAGAGGTGGTGTGGATACAGCGTGCATGTTTCTCCCCTCAGAGCCTAGCTAACCCCCTGCCCCACTGTGCACACTGATGCCTAGTTGACTTGAAGCTTAGTTTAGATCCCTTCCTTTTTGTGCATTGAGCCACTTTGGTATATGTGTGGACAGGTGGTTCTGTACCCAGGAGGACTTGCTTCTTCTGAACTGTTAAAGCACTTATTTGTATGTGTCATGTGGCACTGATTGCATAGTATCCTATACTGGAGTATGTTTACACGTATCTCATCCCTCCTGCCACTGCACAATAGACTTCATAAATACAGAGACTATGTTCATACACAGTTGCATCCTCCTCAACACCCAGGATGTGTCATCAGAAATAAAAGGTACAGTAATAAATGTTATAATTTGAATGAATGAAATTAACAATAGCTTGTATTTGGCAACAAATTATCTCTTCTGGACTCCGTAAATGACTACCCAGAAGCAGAGAACATTAGTCAATTATACCTATAGATGTTAAGGATTTTTATTTCAGTTTAGTACTTATAGGTTTCATTCTTCCCCACTCTGGACATTTGTACATGGTAGGTTTTAAATAAATAATTGTTGGTTTATTATTTGAAATCATAGAATAAAGCAGAGATTTCCCAATTTCCTTACATTAAAATAATAATTTTAATTCTCATCTACTTCTTTATCTTCAGACCTTGTCTGTCCCTACTATACTGATATCCTGGGCTTTCATTCCATGTGGTTCCTGACTTGAGTTTAGAAGTGGTCATGACTTTTAATTTGGCCCCTTTTCAAGCCTCTTACAGGGAATAAGGAAACTTTTTTTCTATCTCCTCTTCTTTCTCCTAGGACTGTTGCATGTTGAATGGAACCTGTATCTGTATAAAAATCTTTTAATTCTTAGAATAAACATAATATCGCATATATAATGTCAGATTGAGCAAGCTTGGCATCCCAGCACACCAAATAGTTTTGTACATCCTATGTCTCAAGCTTATCTGTGGACCTGAGGGGTGAGGGGTTTATTACTCTAAGCTTTTAAGTTAGGTACACATGATCTATATTAGCTACATTAACTGTGTCCTCAATCCAAATAACATAGCTGACTTAATAGATCCTCTCCAGTCACACAAAAGCTTCATCATTACTCTCCAACCTGATTGGATCCTAAATTTCATCCACACAAAATGATCTTAAACCAGTCACCTTGTTGTTAGGTCATAGGAAATGATATAGCAAAGAATTCCAAAATAAATACATTATTCTAGTCTTTCTTTGGTTCTTCCCCAAAAAGTCTGTCTCACAGCAAGCTGAGAGAGCCAGTCCCTCCTCGGTTAGACATTCTGTTGAGTCATGTTTACTGTCCCCCTCAGAAAGGTTCCAAAAGCAAATGCAAGAGGTTGCTGAATGCAGGGACATGTGGCGTGCATGCTACTGAAGTGAGAGGCATAGCACACACCTGCTTTTTGGCTGTGGCAGGCCATCTTGACTGTGCCATGCCACAAGTTAGCATTTTGGATGAGCAATTGCCATTCTGTTGTTTTCTTCTCAACACATGGTGTTCAAAAACAGTTAAAAGAAAACTGTACCCATTTGCTCATCCCAGAAATCTAAAATTTCAAAGAAGCATGCCAAATTAATTTTCACATAATATTTTCTAAGCTTTTTCTTTGCACTGAGAAATGATATTTCACTTTTTGAACTCTTGGTGTCCTGGCCTGAGGTAAATGGGTACAGTTTCTCTTTAAATGGCATTAAACATATCAAAGCAGGATTATATCTGTCACCGTCTTTTTTTTTTTTTTTCTAATGGAATCAAAATCCTTCAGGGAGTGTCCCAAATCCACATTAATGTCTTTGAGTGCTAATGTTTCCACTGGGACTTTTACATTAGCAAAATACAAGTGTGTGGTTCCCCCCACCCCCGCCTCTACTGTCTGTATAAGAAAAAGACAACTACATATCGCTTATTCTCCATGGCCTTCAGCTAACCCATGCCAAGGTGGTAAAAGATGACTGGAGATTTGGGGCACTAATATTTCCTCTTCTACCCTTTCCCTCCTTTGTACTGCTTGCCTGGAAAGCTACTGTGAATGATGTTTCCAACCAGGGTGAATCTTTGGAATCCCAGCCACGAATTTTACTCAGACTAAACTATAGTAACCATCAATGTTATTTCATCTTTGGTTCTGATTGTGGAAAAATCAGATAAATACTCAGGTTTTAGGACCTCACTATCAATATTTTTGTCATTCATATTGGGATATCACTCATATGTCCTCTTTATTGCTGGAGGATGCAATTCCTATCTACTTTCATCCCTCGTTTTTGTTTCTTTAGCAAAGCAGTTGAAATGATATTTTGTCAACTCTTGATTATCAAGTGTCAGTGGAAAACTACAATGCCACAAATAATAATTATAAATAATAAATCATTTTAACATAATAAATAATATATAACTCATATCATGTTTAATCTTAGAATGTACCTTTCTTTTGCATTTGAATATGTTCTGGAAAATTACAGTATTTCTTGAATAATTATTTCTCTATGTAATATAGAAGGGGCTGGAAAGCTCTATGTTGTCAGTCTCCAGGTCCTGTCCAGAAATTTCTTTCTTTTAGCGCCATCCTGACTATTGGGGGCTTTAGCTCTGGAGCTGATGGAGAGAATCATGCATGCAGAGCTGGGAGGTACCTTGCTCTCAGAGCTAGCTCTTTTCATCTTTTCACTTTCTACAGTACTCTGAACAACTATACTACTTCCTAAGACCCTCTTCCTTTCCTTCCCCTTTCTTCTTCTTCTATATTTTTTCCTCCTTTTCCTTTTCTTCCCTTTGTCTCTCTACTTCTCATGAAACTAGGTGAGAAAACTGGAACTAAGGTGGGTGTTTGCATGGATGGAGAGGTATAGGAGGAAGGGAATCTCCAAATGCCCCAGCCTACCACTAGGAAGGAAACTTAGTAGGTCATTGCTGCTCTTTTTTTATTTCAATATATTTAGGGTATAAAAATGCAGTTTTGTTATATGGATACATTGTATAGTAGAAAGGTCTGGGCTTTTAATGCGCCCATCACTTGAATAGTGTACTCAACAGGTAATTTTTCATATTTCATCTCCCTTCTGAAACTTAGTGTTTTTATTTAAACAACCTTTCCCCACATCTAGGACTTCATGTGTGGGGAAAAACCTCTAGTGTTTTTCCTTTCCACACTGTACAGAAGACAAGGTAAGAAGAAGCAGTGAGAATGTCAACCCTGAATTGAAAATAAAGCAGACTATGTGCTCACTTTTAAATATTTTTGAGGATAAATCCCTATCTACTGAAAATTAATGGAGAATTAACTGTGCCAGATTTTTGTGGGAGTAGAGCATGATATTTTTCTGGTGTTGAAAGATTTGGGGTTTTTTTAAATGTTTTTAAGCATTAATGGCACGATAAGTTTGCAATGTGAGTTAAATTGTCTTCTAAAATTAAAAAATACCCTTTGTACATGAGTCATTTGAATTTTTTATGTTAATATTCTACTTGGTGGTTCCAGTGTTAGTTTGTTCATGCTGGTATATTTAAATGTGAGGGTGGCAGAAAACGTATGTTTATATTTTAATTAACTTCTGCACATAACTTAGCACTATATAGTAGATAGTCATTGAAAAGATCACTGATGGCTCTCATTGTTGTTTCATCTTTGGGTTTCTCTCTTAACAGGCTTGGCAAAGAACACAGGTTTTGTAGAAGTACAAACTTTGATCTGAATATGAGTGCCATAAATTACTTTCTAGCTTTGTGGGTCTGGTCAAAATGCAATCTTGCCATGCCTCCGTTTTGTTTTTTTTTGTTTTTTTTTATCTGAAGAAATAGATAATCTCTGCTCTGGAAGGTTTTCATGGGGACTAAATATGACAATATGTGTAAAGAACTTAGTATAGTACCTGAAATGTGGTAGGCACTCACGTGTTATTTCTGTCTTCCCTTTTTTTAAGAGAAATACTTGGGTAATCTGATCACTTCTGTGGTCTTAATCTTACTATTAGTGATTTTTATCCATAACCAGGTTACTTGAACTAATCATATTCATTAGATTTTAGCCACTTAATTATTGTCCATCTCAAGGAAATCATTGTGCTTTGCCATATACTAAAATATAACTATAAGAGAAATGACTTAGAGATTAAGTACAATCATCCTTCTGTATCTGATCAGCAGGGGATGGATTCCAGCACACTCTGCCACCCCCCACCCCCTCCCCACCCCTGAGGATACCCAAATCCACAGATGCTCAAGGCCCTTATATAAAATGGTGTAGTATTTGCATGTGGCCTACGTACATCCTCCCATATACTTTAAATCATCTCTAGATTTCTTATGATACCTAACACAATGCAGATGCTATGTAAATAACTGTTATGGTGTATTGCTTTTTTCTTTGTATTATTTTTTATGGTTGTAGTGTTATTTTTTTATTGGGTTATTTTCCCAAATATTTTCCCTCTACAGATGGGGAACTTGTGGATACGGGGGGCGGCCTACAGTGTGTTGGAGCATGACTAAGCCAGGTTCTCTATCCCCAATTTCCCCCCCATCCTTGACCTTAATACCCTCTCAGAGACTGGGCAGAAGGAGAGAAGCAAGGCCAAGAGAGCTCTGTTTCTGAGCTACTGAATTAGGGCAGTGAATTTGGGGTAGATTTTGAAGGGAAAAACATGCCTAAATGCATATGGCAACTGACATCAATGGCTCAATCTTTAGATTTGGGGTACCAGAATATCCCAGATTATTTCCAGTGTCTGACTAAAATATAAAGCAGGGTTTATGCCTTCTCTCATGATTCAAAATTAATGATTATGATTTGTGTTAATCCAATGGGCATGAGTTTGGCTACTCAATTATTTAGAGGGTTGTAATGCATATGTAAGACAACTGTATTGTAAACTCTTTGAAACAGCACAAACTATGTCTAGTCATATACTTTTTACTTTTTTAATGCGTGCACATAGTTGGAGTTCAATAAATGTTTGTCAAATGAACAAATGAATCTAGTCAGCGGCTATTTGACCATGATAGTGACAGTGCTATGACACAGGGTCCTATTTTTACTGTGCAGCAATATATTTTATACGCACTTATCTGTATCTACATATCTCTCCCTCTCTGTGTATTTTTTTGTTTGTATGTATGTATATATAATTGTTTGAATAAAAGGTCTTAAGGGACCCAATTCCACTGGATCCCTGATAGCCCCAAATCTATCTGTGGATTCATTACTGTTAAAATCACCAGCTCCATAATTACCTCTGTGATTGCTTGGCAAATCCTCAGTTTCCTCATTTACAAAATGACTAGGTTAAATGGTCACTAAGGCAGGAAATCCTATCAACTCCACAATTCTATTCGTTTTCTCTAGTGAGAAGTGGCATGTCTTTTTAAGAGGTACGCTGTTGTTTGAACTTAGTGCAAGTTTTTTTTTCCTAATGCAAGAATCATAAATGAAATACACTATGGGGCTGAGGACTTGTGTTTGCTTTTAAAACTCTTTCAGGGCAGCCATTGAAATAAAATGTCTTTCTATTTCAATTACATATCATTTAGACACTGGGACTCAACGTGGTAGGGCCAGCCTGACCCCCAGAGTAGCCTGCCCTATTTCTCTCCTTTCAAAAAAAAGAGACTGAACTCTTCCCACTTCCCCCCTTCTGGGCCCCTTCAGGGAACTTCCTCTTTGGTGGAAATGAGCCCTGTCACTCCCAGTCTTGCTCCGTAGATGCTTTTCTGGACTCACAGGGTGTGCTTGATATGAATGACACAGTCAACTTTAGTTAGCCTTACCATTTCCAGAGTGCAGTATTTCTGGTGGTTTGCTTTTTTTCTTTTAATACCTGCATATTTAATGCTGTGTCTGATAGAGCCTGATGTCCACATCACGAAAGTAGGTTTTCATGCCATTAGGATGCTGATTTGGTTCATGAAAGAGAGAGTAAACTGACAATATGATACAGCACGTCTGGGGGTTTTTTCTCCCCTTTTTTCTCTTCTTTTTATAAGAAGAAAAAGACCCTAAATTGTCCCCTTTGGATTATCATGTCTTCCTTTTACACTTGAATTTCAAAATCCTCTTTAAATGGACAATTCTCAAGGTTTCTATTACTGCAGCTGCCTTTGGGCGTGCCCGGGTGACTTTAGGGCTATGGGCACTTACTTCTCCCTTTCAGCTCCCTGTGGGTGTTCTGTGTCCTGGCCTCTCCCAGAGTCACACTGGCATTCAAACAGCAACCTCTCCCCAGGTTAGCACTTCTCGGTTACCAGAATGAGCACTCTGCCTCTCTTGCTTTACCCCCTTCCAATTATTCTCTACATTTCCTGAAGAAAAAGAAAGTCTTAACATTTAATTTCCTACATGATAAATTTTGACATACAACCAAGTATTTGATGTTGATGAGTGCTAACGGGAAAACACAGACAACAGACACCAAATCTTATTTTTGGAGACTATTCTACAGCAAAAATGTATAGCACTTGGGGGTAGCCAAGTCTTGCACATTTGAATAAAAGAGGAATAGAGTTGTTGCCTCATCTGTGTCAGGACCTTCTCCTCTTCGTCTGCAATGCAGTCCGGCTTTGGCTTAATTAATCCATTAAGCTCTATCTTAACCCTAGTCAGTAATGATCGAGGGGCTCACCGGAGCCATCTAGAATGGGAGAAATTAGATGGATAATGATTTTTGTGCTGATGATGTGTTCTGTCTTTTTATATAGTTGATCCCGTGAGGGACATATTTCTTTGGTGTATTCCTGCTGATGTTCTCAAGACAGATATATTACAGAGAAATAAATCAGACTGGGAGGCTTTGCTAGTGTCTAATTCTTGGTGTGTAAATTTATTGGTTTAAAATCAAAGCTATTTTTAAAACTATATTTTTTATCAATATAATATTAACCAAGAAGGTGAGAGAAATTTGAGAAACTCTCTTTACAATATTATTTCTTATTATACTCAGATGTTGTTATCGAATATTTATGTTAATAGTCATCTTCTGATTGCTCTCTCCTCCAGGAGTAAACTGTTTAAGATGGTTCCTTCTCAGTCCAATTCAACAAGTGTTTCCTGATACCTACCATGTGCATAGTAGTTGACAGTTCTCAAAAATCATGAGGCTTAAATGGCTCTATACATCTTAAAGTCAGAAAACAGGATAGTGTTTGATGTTTCTTTAATTTAAAATCAAGATAAAGTTTCAAGTCAATAATAAAACTACATTGAGTATCTGCTATCTTTTTCCTACCATCTATATAATTTATAAACAACTACAATAAATGTTTAAAACACAATAAAGTCTTTTGAAATGTTTGTAAAGGCAGATGGAGTTGTTTTTACCTTGTTTTAGAGGGTTAGCAGTTGGCTGGTAATCATCTTGGAAATCTCTCTTGCCTAAGTGGGGTTTAAGTTATAATTTGAGTGAAAGAAAGATGTTCTGCATTGCGTGAAGGAATTATTCCATAGATGCAAACTTATATGGAAAAAGTTCAGAGATGGAGAGGGAGGACTCTGAGTTTGGAGAAACCAGAAGACAAAAGTAACTTGCTTAGTGGATTAAGGTGGGCCTTAGTGGCACCAGTTGCTGACAGGTTGGACGAGCAAACTTACAGGGAGCTTTCAGCAATGAGAGTCTAGAATTTACAATTGATCTGAAGTGGGATAGAAATCCACTGGAGGATTAAAGAGGGAACTGTGGCAATCAAACCACTGAGAATGTGTTTGGAGTAGGGAGGCAATTTTCATATTCTAGGTGCAATGTGATCAGAAGCCAGCCAAGGATAACAGTAAAACAGGTTTGAGTTAAGATTATTATAAGAAATTTTCTAGATTTGGCAATTGGCTACATATGAGAGGCAATATATTTTAAAATGTGAAAGTTTAGCAGAAGATTTGGGCATTGGCTGTGAACTGTAGTCATACAGAATTTGTATAGCAGAATTATTTAAAAGGAAAGAGAGAATGTTTTTTATTATATGGGATTTGAGGGGCTAGCAGGACATCAAATCAAAGATATTCTGGAGAGGAAGTGTTAATTAAGCTAGTTAACCCCCAGTAAGAGAGACATAGGTTATGAGAAAAGATGAATGAGTGCAGCAACCCCTCAAATATATGAGTAAAAGAAGAAAAAAAAATAATGGCCTTAAGATGATGCTTTGAGGAACAGCATAGTTAGGATATACTAAAGGAAATACTGAGGCAATAATTAAAGAGAGAAGTTTGAGCCAAAATTTTAAACTACAGAAGTTAAAGACAGAGAAAGAAGCCATTTTGAGCTTTTATGGAGGGCAGGGGACAAGCAAACTACGAAAAAACAAGCAAGAAGGAACCTTGTAGTATCATCTCAGCCAAGCCCAAATTTTGTGTGTTGAGGGTGGGGGCTAGAAGAGAGAAGTTGTCCAAGCAAGTAGAACTAACTCTTAGAGGTCCTGCTTCTGCTCTGCTCTCCTGCCCCAGAGGGGGCCTTGTCCAATCATGTCCTGCAAATGCCACAACTTAAGCAAAGAATGACTGAATTTGTAGTGGAATAGGCTGACACAAACTGGCTTGCATAAATCTATTGCTAAGAATAAGGGAAAGGGTGATATTAAAATCTCTATCACTGTTTCAGCTGTGGACAGGATGATGGTCAGTTGAAGAATGAATGGTTTTAAGTATTTCAGAGCAACTCCTTATTGCCTGCTAAATATCAGAATCATATGTATGAGTGGGCACTCAGAAACATACAGCTACACAATTTTGCAGTTTTCTACATGGTTTTTAATATTGAGGGAAAATTCCATGGGTGTCTATTGAATTAAATTAATTAAAATGGAACCTAGACTTAGTTGATTTAAAAAAAAATAAAAGACAGAAACTAAAGAATCCTACACTCTAACCTAAACTGAGAGACTGGTTTGCTTTGTATCTTAACTGGCTTTCTTGAGTACAACAATGCAAGGATTTGGCCAATGCTATGGTCCAGAAAGTGTGCCATGCTTTGCTTGCTAAATATTTTTAAATTGGCCCCTTTTCTTCAGGAAGACCTCCTAGATTTTGCCTAAGTAAGGACCATAAACCTGAGCCGGTGCTAACTACAACTGTAAGATCTTGCAGGGGACGGAGGAGATTCTGTGCAATTGTGACATGTTGAACGGGGCTCCCCTGCATAATGTGATCCCTGTCTTTAGGAATAGAGCTTTGCTCCCATGTTAATACATTCTGGAAATTGCTCAAGAGGCAGCTTTGGCATTAGAATAGCAACTTTCAAAGCGGTAAACGTCAGCACTTCTATTTCTCCTTCTTCTTGGCGTGCATTACATGAAGCTGGAAGGACTAATTGGCTAAATGAAGGGACTCAGTGTCGCAGAGTTGAAATCCTGGCATGTAAATGGAGAGGTGGGGAGAGACTTTGCATGCATATCTATATGGCCTCCCTTTGTGAATTATCATAATAGAAATGGTTCTGCCCCTTCTCTAGTTTCCCTGCGAGATGAGTTCGGGTGTGAAGTGCATGGCACAGAAATTCACCATGCTTTGTATCTATGATTACTTGTCTCTGTGTGCATCTTTTCCACTCCTAAATTGCATGTTTACCTAAGGTTGCTGAATAATACATTGTTTTAAAAGATGTGTCCCTGAATTAAGGTTGTTATGTGACAATTATAATATGGCTGCATACAGCTGACTACTATAAAGAAAAAAAAATGAGTAAATGGCATTTTCAAACGTAAACAAGGAAATCTCTTATTTGTTCTATAGGTGTTAGATTTGCTTCCTTGACCTCTGCCAAGTGTTGATAAAGACAGGTCAATAATGGGATCAGACAGTTCATATGAAATCGGTTTCCTGTAACAGTAGTCAACTTAGTATGTGGGATGTACCAGTCATTGTATCGTACATATGCTTTTTGTGAAAGAGTATTTCTACAAAGAGAAGCTCTACAATTCATTTTTAACTTTGGCTAAAAAACAAAGTCTAAAACTCACTTGGTTCTCCTGTCCTGCCTTCTAGCAGCACTTTATCAAAGACAAATGAGGACCAAATATATTTCATAAAACTCACAATGGGACATCGCAGTATTTCACATGAGAATTTAACATCTCCTAAAGTATGTCATAATTTTATAACTAAACTAAATCTCTCATGCTTTTAAGCCTCTTTATAAAAATGTTTAATCTGAGTTATAGATAAGGAACATCTATTAACACATCTTACTGATGACCATTATCAAATTATCTCTTAATAATTTGGGCAAGGAAGGAAGGAAGGTTCTCTGGCTTTTGCTCTGAACTGTCTGTAAACTTTTCTCATTTCCATTGGAACTTTGAATCCCAAGGTTGATCCAAAATATGGGGTGAATTTAAGTTATCAACTTCTTTGTTAATTTTTAACATTATCTTATTTTTTAAACACTTTTTATGCTTAGTGTAGTTTATGAAAGCTGAGTATGATACATCAGTGTGATGGTTTGCAGCATAAATACCCTACAGACTAATAATTATGAAATTCTTGATCAATAAGAAAATAATTTTAAGTCACTAGGTGCCATTGTACAAAACTTTGGTTAAAGAGTGTTTCCTGGAAGCCTGACACTGGAAGAAGGCCTTAGTGACTCCACTGAAGGCTAAGCCAAATTTGAGGATGCCAGATTTGATTTAAACATTAAATATTAAAATGTTGCCCTTTGACCATAGGGGAAGAGGGTTTGCCTGGAGAAGAACATGGGCAGGGCTAGGCCCATACAGCCAAATGCTAGAAGACGCCATTTCCCTGTGGCAGTCTACCCGGGATGGGGTGAAATGCACTTGTTTTGTCAGTCATTGGTCATGCTCCTATAAAGGTGAAGGCGACTGATCCAAAATATGTATAACATTATGTTTTTCGGTAGCTTATGATATAATTTCATTCATCTTATTAATGAATAAAAATATACAGGTATCTTTCTCCAAAATAAGAAATGGAAAACCTGAGGCTCTGTAAGGCTAAGTATCTTGCTTAGTGTTACCTAAATAATCAGTGGTAGAATCAAAACCAGAACTGGGTTTGATGTTTAGAATCTACACAGTGTTATTTTCAGGACCAAGTGGAACAAGTTATGTTCAGTTTTATTTGAATGCATTTCATAATCTGGATAACATCTTACAAAATGTTTGATTGTATCCTGTTTATTCTGTAAATTTCTAGAAAGGGACTTATAATCAGGGGTGAAAGGTAAATCTATTTTCTAACAATGAAATATTTTTACTCTAACCATCTCATTAGCTGAATTACAAGAAAATTCATATTCCATGTCAAGTTCACATTAAGTGACTAATATCAGGTAGCAATATCTTCACAAAATGTACCTTCTTGATGTGTTTTTCTCACACAGCAGACTAAAATGGCTCTTGCAAAGCTCTTCCTGATTATTACTTAAGGTCCTACTTTGTGGCTCTTTGACACCAGACAGAGAGGTGGCAGCAACAACTCTAAAAGGGAGTGAGTTGTCTAAGAGTGCTTGCAAGGTGAGCTTTGAATCCCATTGTGACAATTCCCCAGGAGTATAGGACAAGCTAGGAAAGCCACAGTCTGAGCAGAAGATACAGTGGTCTAAATGAAATGTAGTTAGCCTTTCATTTCTCTTCATTCTACCTTGCTGTCTTGCCTGAAGGAGACAGAAGATCTGATTTAAACAGAGTAAGGATTCCCCTAAACTTCATCTACTTGTATGTTCAGCAGGACTGCAGAGGGAACTGCAAAAGGAAGCTGTGGGACAGAGCTGCGCTTGTGCTCGGTCCATGTCTTGCAGCAGATTAGTCTTCATGTCATTTCATGGGAGATTGCACTAAAATATGGCCAGAAACAAAGTGAGGTGGGGGGAGAGGGAGAGACAGGGTGATGTCAACCAGATGAGGGACACTGGGGGAGAAGGAATATTTTCTCTGAGAGGCTCACCAACCACAGAGAGCTTTAAAAAAAATAAAAACTATAGTCTTAAAATAACTTTAATGTCATATTTTTCTCTTCTCTGGAAAATTAGCATTCAGAAAGTTATGTTTTTGAATGGTGTCCTGATGTATGTCTAAATCAAGAGTACATTTTTATGACTGGGTTATAAACCCATCATAATAGTGAGGGGTTAAAATGGAATGCCTTCAAAAGATAACCTATACCTACTGCAGGCTTGAAACTCGATTAGCCTGGCTATTAAAACCAGGAGGACAAACTGTTTCTTCCCTGGATTCAAAAGCTGTTAGGCTACGGCATGACCCAGTACAAAAGTTTTCTGAATCTCTCTCCACTTTACAAAACGTCGGCTCATTGCTGCCGTCTGCAGTGAAGCTGTTTACAGCTCTGTGCTAAGTGGAAAGTTCAAATCAATTATTGTCCATTAGAGTTTAGGTATAACTGATGAAATATCCCCAGAGGAGTATTGTAAATGTATCAAGATGTCCTTCCCCATTATAGAAATGGGGACGCATAGTGAATTACTTACCTTCTCTCTTACCCTTAATGCCTCTGAAAGGCTGCTGGGCAGACAGAGCTCATCTTGTCTTGCTGGGGTTTAAAGTGAGGACTTTTACTATTTGGTGAACATGCGTAGTGAGCTGGCAAAACGTCTAGATTTAAACTCATCTTATACTCTATCTAAACTCTCCTGTGGACATAAAGACATAAGAAACAAAAGATAGGAAAAGCCCTTTAAGGCTTTGTTTAAACCAAAACCCAGAAGTTCCCTGGCAATCAAGTTCTTTTAGAAATATAAGTTTCTTATAAACAATCAAAGGAGAAAAGTTTAGACAGCAAGATTTTAGCAAGTGATGGTATGATTTAATGCCAGGTGATTTGTTCTAGGATACTGTTTCATGAAACTGGTTTTCTACCTCACACCTTAGTAGGGCAGAAAAGGAGACCCACTCACTGCTCAAGTGCAAGAGGGGTAGCTCTAATTTTCTAGAAAAATTAGTTGTTTAGTAATAGAACATAATAGAGAATTTCACTCTGTAATGGCCAGAACCAAGAGGAAGAAGAGGGTCTGGTTTTTGATCTGTTGTAACAGGAGATGGAGTAGAGGTTCTTGATTTTCTTTTAAAGTTGTCTTTACTTATTCTCTTTCTCTAGTTGTACCCCAGAGCAATCTCTGTCCACTGGAGACCCTGAGGCTGAAATGCACAGGGACTTGTCTTGTCATGGGAAAGGCTGGGTATTATTTTTCAGAGTGCTGTGATTTTTCCCAAATCAGAGGAGTGGCAAAGAATGGTCAAGGAGACATCATTCTCCTGTGTATCAACCTTTCCTTGCTCCATATGCACAGGTGGGCAAGACACCTTTTTATTCAGAGCTAGCCCTGTTCAGCTTCAATGGGTGCCCTGTGGGGAAGCAGAGGAACACAATTCTAACCCAACTGCCAGTCATAATGGGGACAGGAAGCATCTTTAAAATGCAACACTGATTTCTTTGTGTTTCTTTAACACCAAGGATAACTCCAAGGATGTTGCTGTCTGCTGACAGCTCTGTCCGTGGTGCTAAGTAGGAAATTGGCAATATTTCCTTTTTGTGGCCCATACTGCTTACCCCCGACTCTCTTG
Source organism: Microcebus murinus (assembly GCF_040939455.1). NCBI lineage: Eukaryota > Metazoa > Chordata > Mammalia > Primates > Cheirogaleidae > Microcebus > Microcebus murinus. Next base: position 57,567,546 of record NC_134104.1, on the reverse strand, counting down.
GGCTTCTAGTCATCTATCCATAGAGATGCTAATTGCTGTACAGTAAATCTGGTTCAGACAAAAACAAAGCTCCCAGGATATTTATTGGGTCAGATTTTCCTCTAGATCACTCAGGTAATGAGAGATTTCATGTTGTTTTACATCTATATCTAGGTAGGTCTGGTTTTTTTTTTTTTAAGTTGATAAGAAGTCTGTTGGAATCTGCCTTTGATTGCTAAACCATCACTCCTTTATCAAATCATGTAGTGTAAAATCTGTCACTAACTCAAAGGGAGCAATCTGGGGTATGCCCACCCAGATCCCCCTCCCTTCAAGTGTACATCTACTCACATAGCCCAACTTTTAATAATTTATAATATTTAAAGATTTAGTTGCTTTTTCCCCCCATGTTCCTAGTAAGAATCATTGGCCTGTTGCACTCAGCAAGCATAGGATATGTTTCTTTTCATTTGGATTTCATTTATTTTACCTGATATATCAGGTAGAATATAGAACTGATATATCAGTTGTTTCAGCAACACAGATTGTGCAATTGTTTCCTCTTGGTATTTTAGGAGAATTACTTTATATGCTAAGTGTGAGGCTAAAATTTAGTGATTAAAGTCTAAATCTTTTTAAATAATTAAAATTATACAAAGAGAATTGCCTTCAGATTTATCCTGTGTCTTAATGACAAAATGCTGGAGAACTATACAGATTCGTATCTTTCTTCATCAGGAGTAGAGCATCTGAATTCTACACCTGAAAAGCAGCGGAAATGTGATAGCATTAAATATATACCCACAGTACCAAGTGTGTGTTTAGCCTTATTTTCCTACCCCATTACTATGTATTTAGTCAGTCCTTTCTCAAATCAGCTTTCCTGTTCTGAAACCCATTTTGCCTGCCCTTTTCTGAGTATCAGCCAGCCCACCCATAGATTGCTAATATGCTTGCTCGATTTACAGAGCAGTCTTGATTTTTAACTTTCTTATAGCCATTATTTGTGTTCCAAATTATCTTACTGCATCTGTATTAATTTTCTGTTTCCAAAAGTAAACTCCATGTATTTCAAGACAGCACAGTTTCTTTTCTACATTTTCCAGGGAACTGGTGTTTTTAATGTCATGTGAGGACAACATTACACAATGGATCTTTGGCAGGGATACACAGAAATGAATACCGTGTGCGAACAAACATTAAATGGCAGTCTTAATTACAGAGTTTGACTCTGTTGTTTTTAATGCCCTTCAATTTTATAATTTGATGGAAAATGCATCAACACAGCTATTTTCTTTCTACCCTAAATGATTATAAAGATTGATATACCCTCAAACCGTAGTAGCTTGTTAGATGTTTAATCAGGTAGGTCTTACATTTCATCCACTAGAGGGCAGTAGGGATACACATCCACACCAACCAATATGTGCAACATATGGTCGATGTGGAAACATAGTAGCCATAGCTTTCGTGTGTATGAAAAATTCCCATTACAGTGTTGCTTCACTTATAATTATATTGAAAGTAAACACTAATTCACAGACGGACTACGCATATTTTATTTCAACATACCCCACTAGTGTTTTGTCTATTCTAGTTTAAAATGCCCTGAGTAATGAAACTTACACTACTTCCCTTGGGAAGCTGTATCAGAACCCAACTGTTTTCACTGCTTGATTTTTTTTTAAATATACTCAAGATCTATTAGTCTTCCTTCAAGTTCATTTAGAAGTCTATTGCATACTCCATTTTTCCTTACAATAAGGCTAGTTCTATTCTAGAAAGCAAATGTTTACAGAACGCCTGTTGTGTTTAAGGCATCACAATATATAACCACACTGCCAAGGGTTGCAACAGTGCATTTGACTGGATCTGCATGATTCAGAAAGGTAAAGGAGAAGCTCTCCCAGGTCAAATGTCAGGATAAAAGTTGGTCTCATCTGTAAAATGAGTGGTATCCATAAAGCTGTCATAGCTTTGGGAAATCTTTTGAAAGTCAAAGTGTATTAGAAATGCGTGGTAATATCAGATATCACCTAAAGAATTGTGAGGTATACAGCTAGCACATCAGTGGGTTCATGCCAAATAAATGACCTGGATGTTTACTAATGAAGGTTGATCTTCTTCCTTCTGCACATGATGGTCAGATTAGCCTAGAAGCTTCAGAACCTATACTGGGAATTATTATCCCCATTTATGAAAGATAGGAAATGGTTTTGAGTGTGTCCCCAAGGTAGGTGCACCTTGATCATGTTGCCTTGTCTATTTTCTGTCATTGACTTTTTGGGTCCAATCTTGGTCACACTACTTGCACTACATAATGGGAATGCAATTCAAGTTCATGTGCAATACTCTGGTTTGCATCATTAGTTTCTTGGCATATACTTTGATTATTAAGTATCTGAGGGGGAGGGTGGAAGAAATCCAAGCCAAGAAAGTTCCTTTAAGGCTAGAACTCACAATTGCACAGTTGTTAAAAAGTCCTTTTTTCCTTTACATTAGAGACAGAGCAAGATTTTTTGCTCTATTGGGTATATTCATCTGGAAGGACTTCCATAAGGCTGTCCTGATCACCAAAAGCAACCCCCAGATAGACGTGTATGCAAACAAGGACTGTTCAGACTCCAAGAGCAAAAATTGAACAGTGCAGAATTCTAGAAATGATACTGACTTTTATTTTATTAACAGCCTTTGAGCCTCTGTAGGAAGTAACCTATTCTCCAGAGTTTTTGAAATAAAGTACTTTCCTTTGCCAATTAAGAGAGCAAGATTGTGGTTTCACAGACTGTGGTTCATTTTCTTGAGGAAAATAGTAGGGACGGGTACAGAATCTTCATGGGAGTCTACACAATACCATATCCCAGGCTTCCTATCCCAAACAAAGCTTAGATTTGAAATTTATGTTACCTGTAATAAAATCCACCTGAGTATTTTATATGGAAGCAATTAAGTACAAATGTGCAACAGCCATTTTTGTGTTTTTGTTTGTTTCAAAATACCAGAGGTGATTAGGCCATATTATGAACTAATTACTTACTTAATTTATTTAAGTTGAAATGAGTTTTTGAGTTTTACGAGGTCCAAAAACAAGAACTCATTAATCCATTCTGCACATCACTGAAAAGAGCAAAACAAAGGAGTTAATGCCTTTATTTTATTATGTTACAACACACCAATATTTTGAACACTGATGAGAACCTAAATGATCAAAACATCTGTATATGGTAAGAAAATAAAACAAACTCTTTTTCCCCCTACCATTTGGTCCTTTCAGTGATATGCTGAAATTCAGAATGAATTACCAAAGGTATTAAAATGGTATGTCTTTTTTAGTAGGTTCTCATATAGAGTTTAAAAACTCTTCAAACATACTTGAAAATAGTAAACAAATAACCTACAAAACTCAATATTTTCTTAAATATGGAAGTAAACCACAGTTATTCTGGGGCGTGGGACTCTGTACACCAAGTTTCAAACCAGAGCATATTTTGGTATTTTGATGGTTGAGTTATAACCTCCTGAAAAGAGGGACAGATTATGTGTAGTAAGGACAGCTGCCCTGGGAACTACAACTGAGCTACTAAATAAAACCAGTGTTTACTTGTCGCTGCCGACCAGGAGATGTGAAACTCAGTAGATCTACTCTGTAGGACATAAGAGGAGCTCTGTCAGCACTCTGCAATTGGGTTTCACCCTCAACATCTATACTTGGCCAGATTCTAGAAGGGGAGAAAGGGGAGACACAATACACTCGTAGAACCAAAAACAAAACAAAACCCTCTATGTTGGAAGCAAATTGAAGATGCCAGGGAATATTTATGTTCCGAGGTTACTTGTTCTAAAGTTTGATCCTTCATCTTCTGGGTTCTAATCCTTCCCTTTAGTTAGTTTTTTAAAGTATTGCTAAAAAATTCAAATTTTAGTGTGGCTGACCACACTGATCAGGTGATCGATATTAAGTGTCTCAAGTATATCCTTACATGCTCTTTTCTGACATGATTCTCATTATGTGAAACAAAATTCTGGCATGTAATTGTCACCTAAATCACTGGGTATCCCACACATGGGCAAATCTATGCTCAACTATTTTACAAAGAGCTAGTGGCCCAAGCCGTAATAGTGGTTAACTCGTTTCCCACCCCTGTAGGAACTGGCGTGATTGCAATGGAAACAGACTTCTCTTTTTCCATGTGAAAAAATGGAGAGAAAAAATATCTGTAATTTTCATACCACAAACTGAATGTTGTAAGGATTTGATGAGCTATTTATGTAATCTTAAAATCTAGGGAATTCTCTTAGGATTGATTATCTCTGTTTGGAAGAAGGTACTGAGAAGAGCATTCTCAGCTGATTTGAGGAGTACCAGATGATAATATTATTCATGTAGCACACCTGTCCATATCAACATGAGCAAAACCTGTGTCTTAAATGATTTTGTCCAAGGGCATTGGTACCAAGCCCTATGTTTTCTCTTGGCAGCTCTCCATTTTTACCTAAATTTGCATTTTCGACTATGAAATAGAGTTTTTCTCTATCCCAAGACATTTAGTCATTGAACAAATATTTATTGAGCAAGTATTATGTGCAAAGCAGTATACTGAGCCTTCTGATTTGTATGAGAACCCAATCTATGGTGTTAACCACATTAAACCCATGTTTTAACCAAGTAAACAAGCCAAACAAGACTCACAAAATCAAAACTTCAGATTTGAAAGGAGTCTTTCACTTTACAGATGAAGGTATTTAGGCCTAGACAGTTTAGTCATTTTGCACCACTCTAAACATTTAATCCCTATCATGAGCCAGAACCAGTGCTCAAAGCAGCTGTTCATCACTCTGTGATGTGTTCTATCCAATATGTGCCCCTTCATTGAGAGTTTCCTCTCTGGATCTAGACCAGGGGTCCTCAAACAGGGGGCCAGTTCACTGTCCCTCAGACCGTTGGAGAGTGCGCACTGTGGGCCAGGGACGAGTCGGCTGCTAAGCGTGATAGGCAGTGGCAGCAAAAACACCTGGAAGGCCGGATAAATGTGCTAGGGGCCGTAGTTTGAGGATGCCTGATCTAGACAATCATCCCTGACATTTTTCTCTTATTCTTTCTTTCCCCTCCCCCTTGTGGCACCGATAGGTTCTTTAGTTCAGTTAAGCAATGGCATAGCTTTGCCAGACTCAGTAATGCCACACTCTCCAGGCCTTGTTTGCAGTGAAATTGTCACACTGGTGTTGAGGGAATGTAAGTCTTTAGGTAAGGCATATTTTCATGTAATAAAAGAATTCCTACTTGGAGAATTATTTCAACCGTTTCTGTTTTTTTTTTTTTTTTTTTTTGAGACAGAGTCTCGCTTTGTTGCCTAGGCTAGAGTGAGTGCCTTGGCGTCAGCCTAGCTCACAGCAACCTCAAACTCCTGGGCTCAAGCGATCCTACTGCCTCAGCCTCCCAAGTAGCTGGGACTACAGGCATTCGCCACCATGCCCGGCTAATTTTTTTTATATATATTAGTTGGCCAATTAGTTTCTTTCTATTTATAGTAGAGACGGGGTCTCGCTCTTGCTCAGGCTGGTTTCGAACTCCCGACCTCGAGCAATCCACCCGCCTCAGCCTCCCAGAGAGCTAGGATTACAGGCGTGAGCCACCGCGCCCGGCTCAACCGTTTCTTAATGATATCAAACCACATTGATTTTCATTGACCAGTGATGGTCTCTATTTGGGTGGTCCATCTCCAAGGCAATATTTGTGAAAGCTGTGAGTTGCCAGTCAGTATCACAGAAATTTAACACATCTGTGGCTAAAATCCTGGGAAAAAAGAAAAGGGAAGAGAAATGTACAAAAGGAAAGGGAAGAGAACCCTGGAAAAAGGGTTATAGATGACTTTATTTTATCCTGGACTTTTAATAATACTCATAAATAGTTCATATTCACTTATATATAGTAATTATGACTATTTAGAAATAACTGTCTCTATTTTACAAGGACGGAAATTAAGATACCGGTATTTTGTAACATATTCAAGGCCACAAATAATTTTAAAAGGCTTGATACTTTTGTTTTGAGGGATAGAAAGCACCTAAAACAGATTAGCAACATTCCTGCATCAGACAATCTCCTATAACTGAATTTAAACTTTCTTCAAAATATGCGGAAACAAAGCTAAATTAGTATTAAATCACTCAGAGTCTGGAAAAGTAAACTGGATTTTTCTCTGATTTTTCTTTTCCTCATCACGCTTCTCCCCCCACACAGATATTTCTTACATTTCTCATCTTCCATTTTGATAACCCATTCAGCATAAGAATGACTGAGGCAAGGGGACAGAGTCCATGATATGTTTTCATTTGAAATACCTGAGTTTAGATTAGGAACACTAAAAATGAATCTTTAGATTGGCTGGTAGAGAAGAAGGAGTTGCTGTTACTATACATTGTAGTCTGCAGTACTCTGTAGCAATCCATAGCTATGTGTGTTCCTAGACATAAGCCTTTTACCTTCTCATGATCTGAGATTATGTTCTTATGTTCCCTCTTAATGAGAGCTGGAGACATCGTTAACGTAAAGCTGTAGGCGTGCACATGGTTTGATAGCAAGAAGCCACTGCACACAGTTTAGATACCAAGGAAAATGAAGAGCAAGACTTCATATAGTTTTAACAGGTTAAATTGGTCATCTTAAACTGTTAATATATCAAGCTACTGGACAGAAGACAGCAGCAACGTGGTAGCAGAGCTTTGGAAGCAGATAATCCTGAATTTAAATCCCAAGTCTGCCACTTACCAGCTGTGTGACCTTTGTTAATTTACTTTTCTTCTCTGAATTCTTATCCTTAGTTCTCCCATCTGTAACATGGAGACAGTAACAGTTGCTGCAAAGAAGGAGTAGCATGACATAACTTAGGGAATATGACATGTGTGACCATAGGTTCAGCAATAGGTGGACCTCTGCCCCAGGAGACCTAATAGCAGCAGTACAGTCAGCCCCCACTTTCTTATGAGCACTGGGTTATAAGAAAGCCCCACTGGGTCAGGCTCATGGGCCTTTCAGCTCAGTATTCAATTTCTGATCACAGGACCAGGAAACTGTTACATAAGACACAATTGTCCTTGTTGCTAGCTTCAAGAATTAGAGTTATTTTTCTCCAGATAGCCTAGTTTCTCTGAATAACCCACTATGGACTTATTATCCATGAATTTAGTTAAACCTTTGTGATACTATTTATGTCATTGACCTTTAATGAATTTTATAAGTTTACTGTCTACTGTGTAAAGTAGTTCTTTACTCTATATTAAATTGTTTCTTTTAAAAATTAATAAAATGACTTCTATTCACATATACTAGAATTTCTTTTGATAAAGAAATCCACATTCACTTTTCCCAGGCCTTTCATTTCTTCATAGACATTTACCATATCCCTGCCTGAATTTTATCATTATAAATAGAAATTTTCATCTTATGATTATTTTAATTGACTCTGAACTTTCTCCCATCTTTTTATATTTATTTATTTATTGAAGTACTTAATCCAGAGACTGTGTCCCACACATAGGTTGCCATTATCTTTTACTAGAGTTGTTGTAATTTAACTCTCCCCTTCCTCTGTCAAAACTACATTCTAAGTATACTCTGGGCTCAAAACAGAATGATCTTAATGTGACTGCAATTGTATTTAAGCCAAGGTTCATCTTAGAGACAGCTGGTAAAATGTTCAACAAACTGGACCAAAGAGGAACAATCATAACAAAAAAATGCGACTCTGTTTGTAACAAAGTGAGAAACTTGTCTTAAGGAAAAGCTGGAGACTAAAATTTTTACTTGTTTTAGAGAACCTAAAGAAAGAAGTACAGGCAATGTTTTCCCAGCCAATTTGTTCCACTGGAACCAGAACTTGGAGCACTGAAGTGCTCGGAACCAAGTCTAGGTGGAGCTGGCTGGCTTGTGTTGCAGCGAGAGGTTGGGTCTGTCGTTCTGACAATGGCAGCAGAAATCTGTGCCTAAAAAGACAAAACTGCTTGCCTCTGTATTAGCATTGCTAGCAGGAAGTAAGATTTGAACTTTAAATGACTCAGTGTGAGTGGGTGGCAACCTACTGTGGAGGCAATCAGTGAACCCGGGGTCAACATCCCAGTGAGAAATCCCTTCAGGTAGTGAGTGAGTGATACAACCAGTCAGCACTGAGTCGGGAGGTCCTTGTCCTCTTCAGGTTTGTCAGAGCATTTCCTGCTCTGTTTCCAGTCCTGTTGCTGAGGATATTTGGCACACTATTTGGCCTTAACTTGGCTCCACCGTCTTCAGAAAATAAATGTCTTACGTTTGTACAGTGCATCGCAGAACAGCTTTATATAGATCATCTCACTTGATCCTTACAACTCTATAGCAACTGTTCATGAACCCATTTTATGGATGAGGAAAACTGATTAAATTACTTGTGCAAGTGCAGCTAGTGAGTTGTAGAACAGGGACTGTTCTTATGATACAAAGTCTTACGTCCTTTCCATGTCACCACCACAAGGACAACCAGGCCATTTCTGGACATCTTCCTCAAAATATACCTTCTTTCATTTTCCCTAAATGTACTGCATTATACTGGCTTGTACTGAAGTTGCTCTGACCTCGTCTGCATGACAGCAAGGCTCATGAGACTATCCTGCCGACATTGCCTTCTAATAGCCAGAATACTAATAGTACAGAGATTTCCCTGTGTTCTACGACTTCCATATTATGTGAAGAATGTTCAATAAGCCCAGCACCAACCTTGTGTCTGGACATGCAGTCTGAGAAGAGGTCATTTATCCCAAACTTTTCTTCTTTTTATGAACTTCCTTTCCATGTTAAAATAGTCCACCCACTCCTTAATTCAAATGTGCTTCAATATTATTTTAATAAACTCAGTGGCATCTGTGCCTTATGTCTTTCTGTACCTTTCCCTTCCTCCTGAGGGCAAGAATCCCTGAATGATCCTAGTAAGTTCTGAAAGGCCTTAGCAGGGTGGATAATGGGTAAAGATCATTGTATTTCAGTTCCCTGATCCATTACACCCTTGCTTTTCACCAGCATGCAGAGCGTTGTGTTTTTTTTCTAACAGAATAAATTAAATATGAAAGAGAAGGACTAATGTAATTCAAATAAACATGTTAATGACCCTATTTTTCCATTTGGTAACTAGACCGGATGTGGTGGAATGCCAGTTTTTTACTGAGCCTGTAATTTAAAACTTTCAACAAGGACACTTTTTTTCCCCTTTTATTTCCATCCTCCACTCCCACCCCCTTTTATTCTTACAGACACTCCTTACTGTCCAATTAGTTTTGGAACATGAAAACTGTCCTCACTGCTGCCTGGAGCCTTTGGGGACCTGGATGGTTTATCTCTGTGGGATGGCTTGTAAGTCTCTGGTTTTGCTGGTGATTACCCTGCCAGAGCCCTGTGCCTTTCAGAGTGTGGGGAAGGAGGTGACTGTTGCATCATGCACCTCCTCTGTGGCCCTGCACCCCCATTCTGTGTATTTTTGATGCTTTGTGTATACATGCTTACTGCTCTAGGCAGCACTTCAGCATTGGGATTTGGAAACAGAAGAGTCCTTAGTTTGCTTTTAACCCTGTAAGCAGCCATCCATTCCAGCTACATTTTTTATGAGAGTCAAAGCCCTGTCTTAAGAGCTTGTGATCATCCAACCTGAAACCCTAACTAAGTGTGCCTCTGACGACTCCCTGGTTTACTTCCTCTTTTTCCTCCACTATGCTACTAGTCTCCCTCTGCACCCCCAAGAGTAGCCATTTCCCACAGCACCTCCCACTCCTCCTCCAGAATGTGAACTGTTCAAAATGAAGCCCTTTCTCTCCTCCAGACCTCAAATCTGCCACCTGTCTGCTGCATTCAACATCAGTTAGCCATAGAGCCAGACTTTTCTCTAAACTGTGTGTGTGTAATCCCTCATTTATCTTGCAGCCCCACAATGTGGGGACCCTTTGGCATTTTACCTGCTAGAACTGGCTATTTCTTATTTCTTTTACTTGGTCCTTTACTAGTGTTTGAAGGAAAACTTTCTGATGCGAATACATTTCAGTTTTTTTTCCAATTTACACTGGAGAAAGGAATGAAGGGGAGAGGGGGCTCTGGCCCTGTTACTTCCTGTTTGTTTTTGTTCTGGAGAATGCAGACCATCTGTGTCTCTCTCAGAAGCTTTTCTTCTACAGCCACAGTGCTGATTCTGATATTTAATTTCTTAGTTTTTCCCTCATTTCTCTCTAATTTCCTATTCCTCCTCCCAAAACTCCTACCCCTCATTAAATCTTTTTTCTGAAATTTCTAATCTTAATAGTACCTCTGGATATGGTTCTCTCCCTGTTAAGGCTAGGATTCAAATTAAATAAATGATAATGGGAGAGAGGAAAAGTCAGAGAGGGGAGTGAAAAAGCAATAAGCAAAAGGAAAATAAAAGTAGGATCACTTTTTTAAAAATGAAGTTCACTAATTCTCAGAGCCAATTCTCATGACCTGTAATCCATTGTTCAGCTGTAGCCTCACCTGTCAGATGGACCCTGTCTTTTTGCTTTTTCTGAAGAAAACATCTATGGGATGTTGAATCTCTCTGAGCTCCCTAAAAGTCCTTGCCTAGTTTATTTTTCCAGCCGTGCAGACTTTAGTAAAGGTTGTACTTTGCCATGATAATCAAAATGGTTATTTTCCAGACCTAGTAGAGATATTCTTATTTTTCTGAGAGCTGATTGATAAATCCCAACATGTAGTCATCCTGTATATAAAAGCCCTGTATTCTTTCTGTTTCTTTTACATGCAATTTCACCAAACAACATCTCTAAACAACTAGATTCCTTTTTGGTAGATAGCTCTAACTCTGTAACTTATGAAAATGTAACTTTTCATAAGAAGCATCTTTCTGAGAAGCATCTTCATTTCAGATGTCATTGCAATTTAGGACACAATATTTCCCCCATTTGTGTTAAAAAAAAAAATCAAAGGACTTTGACTTTTTTTTTCTTTAATTCTTAAGGTCAGAATTAAAAAGCTAAATGAATTCCAGGCTTCAGACTCCCAAAATTATATTTTAACTAGTTCACGCCTAAAATGTGCTATCAACAGTCCACATGCTGAGTAGTCGCCTCGGTAGCTCTTTGGAGCTCTTGCTTGTGGTCCCCACGCGCTTCCTTCAGCGGCTTCTACTTGTTCCTGCTGTAGTGCCTTCAGCTATGAACGTGCCGTTTAATCAGTGGTGTATTAAAATGGACCTGGTACAGTCAGCAATAGCTAGGCCAAAATCGATTGGCTATTTTTAAAAGGAAAAAAAGGAGATAGAAAATTGCTCTTTTAATATAGGTAAATCAAATCGTGCTTGCCTGCTTTCCACCTGTAGCTAAGTGTAGGCAAGAGCGTTCTGATTGATGATAGCATTTCTTTGTGCTGCTTTATTCATGCTTATCCACTTGGGGTAAAAGCACCAGGGTATCTTCCGAACTGACTTTTCACATTCAAGTAAGAAAGCTTGTGCTCTTTTTCTTTCAGAAAAAAAAAAAAAATACATATATGTCTTCCCTTTTGCCCCCTCTTAGAAGATTTGAATAAAAGCAGCATAGATTCAACCTTTTCTGCCTTTTTGGTTTTTTCCTGCCATGAAATCGTATCTGACTGTGACATCACAGTGTGTCGCTTTGGGCAGCCGTGTGATGTATGAAGGCGAGGACCTTAATTGGGTTAACAGAGCACAGCAGGAGTGGATGGCCGATGAGCGCTGCTCTCCCACTAGGCAGTTCTCAGCTCTGGGCAGCGTGAAAGAATCAGAGCTTGGGAGGAGCTCCTTTCCACAGGGATATTTAGCTCTGGAACTTTCTCTTCTTTTAGTGTATTATCAACCAATGAAATTAATTTTTGAAGGAAAAAAATGTAAACTGTGCTGTGTTTTTAAACTGCAAACAAGTTGGGGGTTCGGTGGGGGGGGTTTGGAATGTGCTGGCAGGTTTGTTCTATAGCATTGATTTGTGACCAACAAAGGAAATGTCTACTTGTGAGACACAAATCAATGCAACCAGACAGTGAAAGTGCAAACAGAGATGTGAGAAAATTATTCAATCGTTAGTCTTCTGTGGAATTTAAAAACATGGAGTCTTTCGATTATTCCAATACAAAAGAAAAAAAAAAGTGGACAATTAGAAGAAAGGAAGGGGAGGTCATGAGGACTGGTTCTAATTTCATCAAGGTTTTTCTGTCATGATTATGGGAAGGTCAGGCAAGGTTTTAAGATTCCTAAAAGATTAACAATGTTGTGAATGAATTTCAGAACTCATTAACCATGTCCTCAGATGTTGTTGATAGCAAAGTTGTGGAAAACCAGTAGAAGACCAGTTTATGCCTATACTTCTGCTTCAGTCGGCAGTAACCTCAGCTGCTATAAAACTGAGTTTCTTTCGAACTCTCTTTATCCAAAAATAATTCGTAACAAGTAAACCTAGCACTTACATGGTATTTTTATCATATAAGCACATTATAAAAATTAATAAATAAATCAAACAAGTAAAAATATAATAACTCTAGGAACTAAAGATGTTATTTTGTAAAACTTCACCAGTTTGAAAGAGAACTGGGAAAGAGACAACTAGAGTCAGCTAAAATTATGAATCTGAATTAGCTGAAAGTATGAATCATGGAATATTTTTATGTAGCTTGAACTGAGATTTCAAAGTGTCAACAAGTAGAGTTTCTTGAGTACTTACTTCAAAATAAATAAAAATCATCAGTAGCTTATCAGATGTGCGTATGTTAAGGTATTTAAAGAGTTTTTTTCCCTCACTTATAGGTTAAACATGGTTTCCCATCTTCCTTCCCCAGCAATCTTAACATTATGAGTTTGCTTAGTCCTATTTTCAGAGATAATAAAAAGGTAAATTTCAATACAACCCCAATCCTATCACAGATTTTAAATTATTCTGATCTCCCCTTTTGAAATAGAAAAAAAAGATGATCAGATGTTACATCTGTGACCACTTAATATAAATAGCTTCACAAATTGTTTCTGTTTTTCTCAGTGTCCAGTAAGAACACAGTCCTATTAGAAGTCCAGAGAAATTTACTAACTTTCCTACATACTCTTGCTTCCTTAGCTATGATGAAGTCAGTTACCTACAGTGTCTCACCTTATCCTAAAAAAAATATGCTATGTCTTTACTTCTCAATGTCATTATGTTAGTTACATTGCCTGTGGAAATCAAGGGAGTGAAATGGAATGGATCAGAGACCTACCAAGTAAAGTAATCACGAATGGATTTTTGGTCAACTCCATTTAAAATAAGAAGCTTGCAATAAAAGTACATGAATGCCACACTCTGTGTTACACAATAATACCTCAAAGTCTGATTTCTGGCAGTTTGGACCTCTAAATTACAACCCTGAACAAAGAAGTAAATGAAGAACCTTCAAATGTCCAAATGAGTTTCCTCCAAGTCTCCACCCAAACTCTGCTTTCAACTAATATTGTCTCTACAGCACTCTTTTATCTGAGCTTCCAATCCAAAGCAGATGAGAAAATACATCTATCTAGCATAGAGGGTTGAGACAGGATGGCTCTGAAAAACTGGACAGTGATGCCAGTCGTCTCTGGCAATGGATAGTGGGCTGCAGCTCAGTCTGTGGCCTTTAGGCTGAGTGGTAAGGAACGAGACTGATTCTCAAGAGAAATAATAAAAGTGTATTACTGAAAAACAGGAACAATGAATATTCAGAGGGATGACCCTGTATCATAAAAAAATTTTAAATGGTATTAGCATACTGTGTTTAAGAAAACAGGGATATATATATATATATTTTCTATTTTAAAAAGCTTAGAATATATTTTATTGCTTAAAGAGGCAAGTCTATGTATTTAAAAAATATATGGACCATTTCATTCTTCAATGTTGCTTTGTTTTAAATCTTTTTTAAATTAGAAAATAATTGAAGGAAGGTTTTGTAGTGACACCATAAACCAATCTAACCCCAACTACTCAGTATAAACACCATAGAAGGAAGGATGTTTTTTTCTTGAATATTTGTTTTTGGTCCAGGTCTCTTAAAGATTTTTTTCATTGATCTTAGTTATATAATGTATGTTTTCATCTGGAGTAAGGCACAGTTGCTCATATTTAGCTGGTTTACTTTGTAATGCGTCATTATAAGTGACCAAAAACATGGTACAGGAAGTTGTTTGTGTGTTTTTTCATTGCTTATGCAACTTCCAAGCAGAAAATGTTCTTGAGACCAGATGGTAAAGAACAGTCAATTGCAAGTTCTATTCTCCAGATGTATTGATGTTTCATGTCTTCTTGAAGCCAGTTCAAATACATTTGTAAATTCAAATCTTAATTTTAGTAACTCTTTCACTTCTGCTAGATCCTGTTTCAATTGACAAAGAAATGGGCTAGAGTATTTAATTACAGGCTCGCTAAAGCGAGCTGTAGCATGGTGTGGCAATGCCATGGTCGTATAATTCAACTGGATAAAAGTTCATCGCGTGTGCTTTTGGACATATTTGGTCACTGTGCTACAATGACGGCTATGTGTTTATGGTACCAAACATCTTTTCAACTTTATCCTTTCCAAGAGTGCACTTTGGTAAGACAATTTTAAAAAATAACATTTACCCAGTGTTTCTACTTGGCATGTAGGGGTTTTTTTGTTGTGTTTTTTTTTTTTTTTTTTATCTGCTCAGCAATTTGGAAGTTTGCTTGGAACACAGATGAGTTAAGATAAAAAGCTGTTTTTTTTAAAAAAAAAAGTCTCTAGTAAGTAAAAATGAAGATACTATATCTGAATGAATGTGAAAAGTTGTCCCCTTGTATATTTTTAAAGCTTCCCAAACTATCCCCAGTTCTCAGCCAAATGCAGCCTACCCAGATTGTCTTTAGGAAAGTAGCAATTCACAGAGATTTGCAGTTAGCCATATATCAAATTGCACTCTCTCTTCAGTCCCTGCTCACAGCTCCACCATTTTAGAATATGGTGAGATATGCCAGAGCCCTACCATCTGTTTAATGGGCTAATTATGTTTACCACATGCCTACTTCACAGGAATACCATGAGTGAGGTTGCCAAACATCATACAAATATATATGTTTGTATATATTGATGTATAAATATACACGTAAATAAAATTGTATACATATATAACAGCATCCAGCAATTCTGAGCTTCCTTCTATCTTTTGCTGTCAGGATATATCACAGCCCTTCACTCAAGCCCGGCTAGGCATTATTTGAGTTTGTGGGACTGTCCAATGGTAGAACCATCAGACTGAGAGGGACACTCCAATTGAGTGACTTGGAGGAGGTGAAATTCAGATTCTATACATATACCTCTGTATTTGCCTATTTTCACTGTGCCCCATGTTCTCCCTACTAAAATCTTGACATTTTAGCTTCATAATTAATATAATCAAACTTTGTGATACTGTATGTTGCTATATCCAACATCTTAACTCCTCCTTTTAAGAAACAGGATCTCTGTTCCTTTACTGAAAAAAAAAAAAAAAAAAAGTCAGACCACTCTAAAACAATCCCTTCTGTACAAGGCTCCAACTTTTCTCTTGTGTACCACAGCTTTTATATTGGGCCTGTTGTTAAAGCCTGCATTTTTTCCTTCTTGAGAACCCTTCAAACCCTCGACAATTTTTTTTTTTCTAGTATTCTCTCAGCACTTCTTAGATATGTGGTCTCATTGACTCTGGTTATCACAAGGACTAATTATCACTTGCTATCCATAAAATTATCACTGGGTCCCAAGTTGGGTCAACCTAAGTTGCTTCTTGGAAATGAGGCTGAAGCTAGTTGTGTCCAGGGAGAATTCTAAGCAATAAAGGGAGACAAACAGAGGGCATTCTAGGTGAAGGGAATTAAACCAGCAAAGAAGCAGGACACAGACGGAAAAGAACGAGTCATGGGTAACCAGAGTGCCTAGTCAGGATATGATATAAGCTCCAGGTATTGGGTTTTCTGTGTAGCTCCTTTGTTTATGAAAAGGTAGCTCGGCTCGCTCTGGGCCTTTTTGGCTTTGAGGATGCTTTGTCCTGAGCGCTATGGGGAGAAATAGCCACGTCTGTACACCAGACTATAAACCCAATATGTAGCATTCCATTTGAAAATGAAAACAATAACAACATACGAAACTATCATTGATATAACATTTTATTTTGTCTTTTCTAAGATAACTGGGGTATTTTTAAAAGCTGGGTTTTTTTCCTCAGCGTTAGGATGTTTTCTTGTACTGCTCTAACTGAAGTAAATTATTCAAACAGAGCTGTTTTGTTTTATTTGTTTGTTTTTGTTTTTGCAGCTTTATGCTTACCAGGGATTTCATAAACAAGTTGGAAGAGAAAAAATAGATGGGACGTAAATATAGAAATAACCCAATCAGACAAGCTTGCATGAGCATGGATGAGGGCCTTGTGGGGAGCATGAGGAAAAATCTCTATCAGTGCCAAAATGATCATGGTGTTATCTTAGGCATGAGTCTGATTTGAGAAAAGACAGTGATACACAAAGAAAGGAAGAATTAATCCCCTATTATTTTTCCATGTATATAAGAAAAAATAACTTGAATATTTACTATGTGACTTTGTGAGCCCAGAAAACTAACACCCACTGCAAACTACATAGACATAGATCAGGAGAAACAAGTATGTACCAAAAGAAGAGGAAGATGGAATTACTCTTTCATCTTTTCTTACTTTAAATCATCAAATGTTAATAACTAGAAAGAATCCTAAAAAACGTCTAATCCAACACTCCCACTTTGCGCATGAGAAAAGTGAAACTCGGGAGAAGTTTCATGACTTGCCCAAGGTCATGCAACAGATACAAACATGGCTGGGGACCCCAGTCTTCTGACCCCAGTCTTCGGATGCTTTTTAGCCAAACCACTCTGTGAACTCTTCACTTTCTTGGTAATTTCTTCAGTGTCTTGGAAATCCCTTCAGTTTCTCTCTAATCATTTTAGAGAATACTAAACACGAACTTTGTCTTATTCCACCAACAGTGCTTTGCATATCTTGATTATCAACTGGCTTCTCAATTAATTTCTTTGGAGTGGAGTTTATTTTATAATAATTGTCACATTCCTATAAACGATTCTAAAAGTTAAAGATGTGTTCCCAGACATATACTAAGTAGTATCCATATACAAAGAAGCCCACTAGATCAACACATATACCTCCTTTTTATATGAATCTTTTAATACCTATAAAAATGGCTTGATTGTATTAGATTTTTCAAGTTTCTAAAGGTCCAGACATTTATTGAAAAATATAAATAGGTGAGACCAGATTTACTCATTTACCTCCTCTGAATTGTCCCTGAGAAGTTCTTAACTGCTGTGCCTTTGTAAGTGAGTCATTCCCACTGTCATCAGTATCACCAGTTCTGACTATACCAGTATGGCCAGCTATTGCATACTGAATGCCTCTCAAAAATGAGTATACCTGGAGTTTTACTGATATTTTGTTCAGTGTTAGAGGAGAAAGAACATGGTGAGAGTCTGGCATAGCCCAACTCCCTTCTGCAAATAAAGAGTCCATCACTGACTATAGATGTTCAATAAATGGTTATTGAAAGGGGTGAAAAAAAAGCATCTACCATTTCTCTGTTTTAAAAAGAAAATCTCTGTGTCATTTGAAAATGTTAACTGCAAGCTTCTGGTACAATGTCGTGTGGTTTGTTGTGCCACATATGGCTATGATGATCTACTTGTCAGTGATAATCCAGAAATACTCTTATTGTTTCAAAGCAAAATAATATAATCATTCACTTTTACATTTTAAATGTGTCTGGCTCACCAAGTCCTTGCTTAGGTGCCAAACACACCACTGTGAAGGAACTGGCTGACATAGTACCCTAAAATTTCAGGTAAGTATACTCACCTCGCAGATGCATAGCGAAGGCCTGGTTTCTGAGGCCAAGAGAAGTGGCAAACCTCCTGCTTTACCAGAAGTAGGAGCCATTCGGCATTGTATGGTAGTTAGAGAGAAAAGCCTTTTGTGAAGAAAATTATGGTATCTCATGGCCATTTTATTAAAACATTTAGTCCATCAGCATATCAATTCTACGAACAATTTAATTGACAGAGCACGTGAAATAAGCAATAAGAGTCTAGTCCCAACAGCCATGTTCCACCACTGTGATTCTGTTGTGATTTAGGGTGACTCTTAGTGGTCAAGATCCCTACTGTTCTGCTTGGAGATTGGTGAGAGAAACCTAGAACTCATTTCCTCTAAAAGCCATGTCCTTTTGGCATGTAGCAAAGACCATCACCTTCCTCCCTTTTTTGTTTTTTTCTCCCGTTTCCTTCTTCAGTTCAATACTCTTCTGTTTATGGATTTGGAGAGCATTTGAAAAGAAATTAGGCTGCATGAACCCTATTTTGAGGGAACACACAACACCACACATAACTATCTCATCATGCCTTTTTATATCCCTGAACAGCTGAAGAGCATGTAAAACCAGCACCCGCCAGGTGCTGGTCCTCCAAGTGGGTATATCCTAAGACATTCTTTGGTTTGAACTAGTCTAGTCCACTGTTTCAGGGTCCTGAACAATTAAAACAGAGGAGAAAGGTTTCCTTCTGTGGTCCTAGCTTGAATGGGTGGCAGGATGTAACCTCCATCTGTAATTTTCTATAAAGTCTCCCCCCCCCCAAGTGCCATTTACATGATGTCTAGAGCTACTTGGCTCCTGGGAATGCACACACAAAAAACATAGCCTTGAAGTGATTTTTCTTAGGATGGTCAAGCTGAGGCAGTGAGGAAGTGGAACCACATATGTTCCACTATAAACTGATTTTCTTTTTCCTCAAAACCATTTTTTAGAGATGGAGTCTGGATTCAAGTGATCCTCCTGCCTCCTTATAGACTTGTAAACTTGCTATCCAGACTCTATATTTTTTTCTCTACCAAAATGAGTGGTTTGAAAAAACTTACCTTTATAATTTTTTAAAAGTCATTTTTTTCAGCCTTTCCTATTATTTTGACTTTTGCTGATCACCTTAATGAGTGGCTGAGTGAGGATCATGTATGAAAATACCTCATCATATGGTACAATCCAGAGAGTATGCTCATGGGAAACATAGAAGTTCTCAGATGCAGTTACTTCCCCCATGGAAAGTGGCTCAGGTAACACTGGCTGACACCGGGCGGGACACTGCAGCCATGTTTCAGTTGCTTTTCACTCTCTTGAATTCTATGCAGTGACTGTAGCCACAGTCCTTTGGAACATCATTCTCTGGTCAAACAAAAAGAAGAAGAGAAAAAGTCCTTTGAAATTTAAATCTAGCCAGTGCAAGCTAGCAGCCAATTCAGTGAAATTTCCACCCCACTCTGTTTTTGGAGTTTGGGGGTTTTTTATAGCAGGATAGTATTAAAGAAGGTATCTATCTGATACATTTGGGGCTATTTGGCATTTCAGATACTTTAAAGAAGAATTCTTGTTTCCTATAGTTCATGAAACTAGCTCAGTTAAACATATTGGTCATCAGATTCCATGATACATGATTATTCAATATATTTTAAACTACAAAAAATTCAATTGTGCTGTCCCTTTTCTCCCTCTGTTTCCTCTCTGTCTCTCTCACTCTACTGTGAGGCATTGGGAGCAGAGTGAGAGAGAGAGAGAGTATGTCTGGGAGGTAGACAGATTCTCTACCTGGAAATGGCTTGCTATTATTAGATGTTCAGTTACCAGGGGTTATGTAAGACAATTGAAGCTCTGTTTTTTAACAGAGACATGATTCATGCTGCTTGTAGTACAGTAACCACCTCCAAACGAGACAGAAACCAGACACAGACAAAGGCTGGAGAAATCAATGCCGACTCCGTACAGCCATTCTCCTGATACCCTCTGCCTTTCAATCAGAGCACTTGGGTTATCAACAGAGGAGGCTCCTGCTAATTCGGGATCTTTTCTGTCTCCTGGGGCTGCCAGGTGAAATCATGGGGGCTGGCGCTGTGTACAGGAGAAAACTGGGCCTCGGGAACAGTGACGTCTGACTCCCCTCCCTAAGGTTCCCCAGTGCTTCAGACATACCTAGAGGAACAGTGATTGTCACCTGTGCTGTGGCTCAGAATTCTCTGTGGCTTCAACTCGGAGAGGCTGGAACGCGAACGTTTGGCTCACCCACTCAAGTAACTTTCCTCCAGTGATGCTCTGCAGAGTGCCGGGAGAGGCGAGGATGGAGTGGGATTTTGAGCTGGTGCCAGTGCTCTATTATAGCTTCTCCCAAAACCTGAATGGAAGTAGACTGGCTGTCAGTTCCCACACACACTGGAGACCCTTTCCTGGTTGTTCCAGACTACGTTGATTCAATACTCCATAGTATTTAACGTACTTCCACGTGTATCAGCTTATTTTAACCCCACAACTTTATGAGACAGCCAAAGCACATATTATTGTCAAGACCATTTTATAGGTGAGAGATTATGTAGTCTGAAGATAGTATGTCATTCACTGATTCCCTGCCCGTGATTTTATTAGTAAGAAAAATAAGGCTTAGAAAAGTTAGTGACTTGACCATGGTCCCATAGCTAGTAGCTAGTTATGATCAGATCCGGGAAGACAGGCTGATCTTCTGATTGTCCATCTAGTGCTGTGCCTCAGGTTTGCTACAAAGCTTGTTGGCGACCATGGCATTTTGGGGGAGAAAAGCATTTTCTGCCGAAAACCTTGGTTTTAGATTAAGTTCTATTAACATTCGGGAAACAGATGCAGAGATCTCAGACTTCATCCAGAACATAAACTATTTATTTTTACTATGAAAAGAAGAAACTCATATACTTTACTGTAGAGACTGCCCACGGCTCTCAGAAAACAGCAGTCTTACCCCAGTGGCCTGTTATATACGTGATAGGCAGACCCCCCCCTTCGATTTCACTGTAAATGTGTAAATTGTCCAGAAAGACAGCTCTTAAAGTATGGATATGACAGAAAAATATCTAAGCCATTTAGCTTTACCCACCCAATAATCTCCTGCAATAAAAATTCCAGAATTAAAAATACTTATTATTGGTTATTACTAATAATCAATACTCTGATACATTGTTTTGAATTTTAACTAAGGACTGATATAGAATTTTCTATTTATGAAATCTTTTACCATTATCGATTTTATTATCTACTTTTACCATTATTATTTCCTGTGTTACATAATGCCTATTTTAATCTATGCCTATGTTAAGGTAAACATAAGTAAACATTCTCATTTATAAAAGTAGTTTTTACTTACATCTTTTGTTGGCATACCTCTTTTTATCTAAAGAAAGTAAAATACTCCACAAACTATACTTTAATGCAATGTATTTTCTCTTCTGCTAAAATATGAAAGTCATATGTTCTGTAGTTTTAAAGAAGAAAGCTATACTCCTTTCTGTCACATAATAAACTCCCTGACTAGGCTTTAGGAGACCAAATTTCTAGTCCTAGGTTCACTACAAATTCACTATTAGGGAACAGATGAAGTCCCAACTTCAGATAACATCCACTCTGAAAAACTCAAAGCCCCTTAATATCTAGTTATTAGACATCAGCCTGAGATAACCTGCTCTATGCTCTTGTGTGTTGTGGCAGTAAAAGAGTTTTATGGAAAAGATGGAATTCACTGTTTGGGGGTTTTGTGTTGTGCTAGTGGTTGCCAAGCTACCTTGGCTTCCCCAGTGTAATGTGTCTCCAGACTGACTCAAAGAGGGAGGGGTTGGAATATGAGTGGAAGGCAGCAGCACATGCTGCGAGTGATTGCTACATACCCTGTATACCAGGCAGAGTAATAAGCAATGGACCTCACACAAGACTCCGTGACTTCCTTGTGTAGAAAAATAACCTTTTCCTTTTCATCAAGTTACCATGATTCAATGATCATGAATGATAATTTTACATTTGTGCAGAGGCATTTATTTCAGTGATTCCTTTCATGGGTCATTTGATATTCCTAGATTATTTTTACCCTCTCCCCATTTGCTGTCAACTGATGCAGATTCTTACTTTCACCTAAGAACACAGCTGCCTTTGTTTCTTCTATATCCAGCCTTTATCCAACACCTTAGACACACATGGTATCATTTGTGGGGGTGATGACAGTGATGATGGGTGATATTTCTACCCAATGAGGTGATGGCACATTTTACCTGGGCCTTTAACATCCTAAACTGTCCCATTAACTATAGAAATCAAGCTTTGAACTATCATGCCTCAATGTCATCCATTTCTGTTTATGGTAACCAGTAACAAATATAACATCCTACTATGCACAAAGAGCTACTCTAGGTGCTGGAGTTTCTGCAATACATAAAACTAGAGTCTTACCCAAGAGGATTTACATTCTCACCAATGATATAGAAAACAGGCATTAAACTATAACCATTTTTGTAAGTACTAAATGAGTGGCAGAAGTCAGTTTGGGCCTCAGAGTTTTTTAGAATGACCCTATAAGTTAATTGGTTTAGACCAAGTGGAGTATTGATAGAAAGGAAATCTGAGAGGGCTTATTGACATAGATTCAATGAATTTACAAGACCAGGCTAAAGAGTTTGGAACCAAGGAAAAATGCATTAGTGTATTTTTTCCCTGAGTGTATTCTAAAGTTAATGAGTGTTCCATTAAAAAGGAAGGTGAGAGGAGTCTTTAATACAATAAACTTGGACAAAAATGGGGTCTTCAGGCCCTTTATATCCTAGGTGCATTTATGAGTTTGCAAAATAGACGTGTAGTATGCAGTGTTTCTTAAATTTATTTGACCAAGGAACTTTTTTTGAGATGAATCTTGAAGTTCTAATATCCTATAAAACAAACTTTCAGACCACCCATAAGGATTTTGATGGTCAGGGGTTGAAGGTAGGACAAAAAAAAAAAAAAATGTTGTGATGATTAATCTAGTACTATTAGGAATGGATATGCCATCAGCTACAGAGAATGTATCCCAAAAGGAAGGATAAGATCAGATTTAAAGAGGACAACCTCCAAGATAAGAAGGAAATGTGGGAAAAGATATAGCTGTGCCCTGAGGAAGCAAAATGATGAAAATTCAGAGATATTGGAGAAGATGAGAGTGAACAGGTTTACCACACAGCATGATATAGGTTGTAGATCCTCTCATTAAAGTAGGAGACAAGCTCATCAACTGAAAAAGAGAATGGAGAATGGGGCTTCATAAAAGTAGAACAAACTAAGAAAAACTACCATAGGTTGTACTTGGAAACAATGGGCAGGAGTGAGAGTCCAGATAGGAGCACATGTAGGGTTTTGTGCTGACAGTAGGAGTGAATGGCAGATGGGGATATGGATTCACGGTTGAGGAATGTTAAAGGGGCCCTGCACATGGAAAGCAGGGGAGATAGGAAGTTTGAAGGGTTATTGAGGTGGTGTTAAAATGGTTGATCATGGGGTCAGGTCAAAATGGACCTGGTGAAGCCAGCCAGGGCATACTAATGGACCAGGTAAAAACAGTAGGTTCCTTAGGCATCAGGGAAAGTGAGTTCATAAGCTGGGTTTGTAATATTTGAGGTAAGATGTGAGACCTTAAAAAAAATAATTTGGATTGAATATGAGGGCTAAAAAGTAGCTGGAGAAGAGGGGGGTGGTAAGGTGTGTTGAAAAGAGGTGGTTATGGGTTTTTGTATTAAAGTATTAATCAATGTAGAGGAGGAAAACATGAATCAAGTGTAGGAGGTTTTGAGAAGTTTCAAAAAAGTTTCCAGAAGGCATTAGACGGTCATGATGGAGAATCTAGTATAAACCTCTGGTGAGGACCTCAAATGAGGAGTGGAAGGAAGACAGGAGATCAGTGGTTCCGTGATTATGAGCTAGATATAGGTTACACCCTGGAGCATTGTGGCTAAAACCTGAGCTTAAACCCTGCTTTGCTACCCTCTGGCTTCATGACCTATGGCAAATAACTGTACCTTTCCTAAGCATCAGTTTCATCTTCTTCATCTATAAAATGGGAATATAATTCTCACCTTCAAAGAAATGAAGTTATATATGAAAAGGCACAGTGCCTGCCACACAGTAGGCATTTAGTTAATGGTAGCAAAAATTGCTGTTGAAGTGATGGGAGGAGGAAAAGGGAAATGATGTTCGCTGTGGAGACAGTGACAGAGTGTGTTCTCTGGGGTAATGCCACCATGATGTTTCTCAGTACCTGTTTTCCCATTTAGCCACAAACTGTAATGGTTAGTCCAGAAAATACACTCGGTACAAGGGGCAAGGTATAGAAAACTCTGATATTGCCAAATGAACATTCTGTACCATAAATCATGCTCATGTTAGAATCCTTATTATGGGGTTTTAAATAACCTCATAACCATCACCTGTGGCAGGCGTTCTGGACAGCAAGATTTCAGTGTCAAATGACTTAGAGAAGGAGTTTCTAGGACCAGACTTGGTGTTTATTAAAAACAGAAAATCATCACATTTACATATATGTATATGTATATATATAACCCTGAGCCAAAAATTCTCTTATTAAAAGTGAGAATCAACTATACCTGATATTGCTAAGGCTCACAGGATGTACAACTCTTATTAACAAAGTTTGTGAATTGTCAAAGAGAAATCAAGAGGTCTCTATGGAGAAAATTAACATAGATTTAACGTGACAAACAGTGGGATTGTGATTCCACCTTCTGTTGGCAGGGCCATCCCTGGGGTCTTCAGGCCATCAGAGGTATTTCTTCTGGACATGGGCATTAACTAGTGGTTAATTAAGGAACTAAAATTTCAAAAATTAAACAGCGCTTATGGCATCAAAAAGCTGAAGATGAGGTTCCTTATCAGTTTGTCTGGCCATGATGTCTTGGCTTTGGTGCCTTATTCATTAAATAGTTTTCTCAGCAGTTTCCAGAGAGGGGGGATTAGTGATATAGACTTGGAAATTTGTTTCAGGTAATTAGTTAAAAAGTTGAAAGTCGAATAGGTTTCTTTAACAGGTTGAATAGTTTAACAGGTTGATGAGCTACTTAATTCCCACATCTTTCTTCTCAGGGGACTATTAGAGTTTGAAAGGACATTAAAAATAATAAAACCAACCTCCTCTTCTTACAGATGGAAAAGCTGAGCTACCTAGAAGTTAAATGACTCATCTAAGGTCATCAGCTAGTTCTGTGATTTTACTTTCTCTTTTCTTAGTCTTACTCTTTTTAACTCTTCCTCCTTTTTTTCTCTAACATTGTATTCCCCATAATCACCTCTCTGCTAATTATTTCTTAGATTTGCCCTTGCTTTATGAAATTTCCTATGCCTCAAATTATGAGATAGTGGGTCTTTGCCAATTAGTAACCCCTCACCACTAACTCACCACTACATTTGGGGCAAAGAAACGAGGGAAGTGGAACAATTTTAAATTTACTGTGATCTTTGAGACAGCTTTATCTACACCTGGGAATTGCTGTTAGACAATTAAGGTTAGTAAAGCTCATTGAATTTCTCAGAGGAAAGGTGTTATTTGAATTATTACCAGATAATTATTGTTAAAATTAACAATAATGTAAAAAATAGGAACTTTACATGTTAGAGACATAATCATTTTGAATTTCCAAAGGGGAGGGAAGCCCTGGGGGATCTAAAAATGATTTTTTTACAATGTGCTCTATGCCAGAAACTCCTTGAATTCTGTGTAATGCCTGATGACCCGACAAACTGGCCCAGAATCAGAAGCCAGTCATGCCATGTGAGCCGTTACCCAAGTTATTCGGCTTGAGCAGCTCCTTCAGGAACAACCCTCAGTAGGAAGGAGAGTGTCAGACATAAGACCTATGGTACCCAGTCCAGCAGCAGCAGCAGCAGCTGGGAGCTTGTTAGAAATTCAGAATAGCAGATATGCTGACTCAGAAATGCTGGGTGATTCATTTGTTCATTTAAGTCTGAGAAGACTGATATAAAACATTCTAATCTTCAATTAAAAAGGAGGTAGCAAGGAACTATACTTATTGATAGTTTCTGAAATAGTTCCTTCACCTGAGGTCTGTGCTCCCAGATCTTTCCAGTGGCTCTGAACCATCATGGAAATAACGTAAGCATCAGCCTTGTGCAAAAATCACAGAGGGAACTAGAAATGTGTCCATGCCGTGTTGGGACAATTGCATAGTGAAAAGAGCACAGATTTAAAGTCAGAGAAATCTGAGTTTGGATTCTGGCTTCACTATCTGCTAGCTTTCTCATCATGGACCGATTATATGAGCTTACCGAGTCTCACTTTCCTCATCTGTAAAATGAATATACTAAAACCTACAGCATGGCATTGCTATGAGGATTAAATGAGAATGTATTTATATCCAAAAATGCCTGGTGCACTCTCTGATAAAATTTAGACAGCCAATAAATGGTAGCTATTGTTATTATTATCTTTTTGTAAATTTTAATCAGGAAGTCCCCCTCTATAATTTTAGAATGGCTTGGTGTGCTTTCCTAAGAATGGGACAGGTTATACTGAAAGAAGGCCTTCGCAGAAATTTCCTTACAGTAATATGTGGCAGTGTATTACATAACAGCTCTGCTCTCTAGGGGCTTCCAAGACAGATCTGCAGAGATATCAACAACAAAACAGGCTGAAGAGAAGTGACCCCACTGTCTGTCCTGCCTCTGACACCATCAAGAAACTTGCCAGTGGGGTTCCAAAAGCAGATTTCTTTATTACAGTGATAATGTAAGAGGCAAAGAAAACAGTTGCATTTCCACATTCCAGGGAGAATTGGTGGCACCAGCAGCCCCTCAAAATTATCTTTTGACTTAAAAACTGAGTATACTGGATATGGAAGTCATTAAAAGAGAATAAACATGAAACCCCATGAAGTCACTTTCACTGAGACTTTTTTAGAGTGTATCCATACTGCAAGCGATAAAACATGACACACCACGCAGTGGTTCTGATTAATAGGCCCTCAGGTGTGCACTAAGGCAAGAGGGGAAATAAGAAGATGGAGATGGGTGACAGTTTGCCAAAGAATGAAAGTAAGATCATAACAGCAGGATGTGGGGCTGAGAAAGAAGGGTTTCATGAAAGGACATGAAAGGACAAGAAGATTATAACTCTACTAACTTATAAAATGCACAATATAAACCAAACATTAGGTATATTTAAAATGTACACTTATCTAATTACAGGAAGGATTTGTATGTTGCCAGATAATTTTTCCCTGCAATGTATTAATACTATTGATCGGTGATTTCCTTTATCATTTTAATGTAGTTGCCACAGGAAAAAAGAGGAGGAGGTTCTGTCTAGTGAAGTGTTGATAATCTGTCCAGCCATATGATGGGTGAGGAAAAACAATGAAGAGCTCTTGAGCCCAGTTTGCTGTTTGTGTGGCTGCCGGGGTGTCACTAGCAAACGGATGGCTCTGTGCATAGCATGGCTCCCCCACACTGACCAAAAAAAGTTTGATTAATTCTACCAAGTTTTTCCTCCAGTGAGTAACAGTGAGTCAAGCACTCACTTGGCAGAGGAAGATGAAATAATAGTGTAGCTAACATTTAGAGCTGAGCTTCTCTGGCCAAGTAAAAACTACTGAGATTCCCTGGAAAAGTCTGTTTTCCTCACCTAGGTAAACACTATTTTCCCCACAGCATGTTTTGTTAGGCTTTTCATCTTTGGGTGAGAGAAAACGATTCTGTTTGAGGATAAGGATGGAGAGCAAATTAAACAATTAATGTTTCTTCTACCACAAGAGAAGAACAAGGCAAGGAAATTGGAACAGGCTTGCGGGCAGTCATCTATGCATTTCTACAAGTAAATTAGTAACATAAGGAAAGGAAAATAAGGACGAATGTAAACAAACCTAGAGGATGAATATTGGACAGTGGTAGATAGGAAAAGAAGTGTTAATCAGGCACAATAGCAGATTGCCAATAGTCTATGTTTCTATGAATTTAACCTAGAATTACTGCAGCATGTTCTCACCAAGATCTCTAGCTAAAGCCAAAGTGTGTGAAATTTCTTCATTCTGATTTCAGCCTGAGTTTATCACCTCAATGGTATTTATCATATTATTATAATAATTTCTGCTGGTAATGTTACCAAAGTTTGCCTCCTTGTTTTTTAAATCCACCCTCATATTTTAGCCATTATTTAACTATAAAAAATACATTTTAGTTCAGTTTGTTGAAGCAAATATGTGACACAAGTTCATTATTTTTTGGAACACAGTATATTTTTGCAGGCTACCCCAGCCTCACTGTCTGGTCTGGTCACTGTTGATGGTCTGCTGTGCCTGTTGGTGCCAAGTAAGCACTGATAGATACACAGAGATTTGTGACCTTTTATGTCAGTTACCCTTGCCCAGCCACTACCAAAGATGTGACCTTGAGCAAGTCTGTTCCCTTAATCTCTTCATCTGAAAAATGAGGGGGTTGGAATAGATGAACTTTAAGGTCTTTCCAGTCTCAGTTTCCATGACTCTGAGCAAAATTCTTTATTCCTTTTAAATTCAGTTCAGCAGATACATGCTTAGCACAAACTTATGTGCAAGGCATTGCCTGCTAGAAGGTACAAAGAGTAAAATTGTTTCTGCTTTCAAGGAGCTTATGAAGCTAAAGACAAATTACTCAAATAATTATTAGAGTTGGTAGAATGTACAAAGAAAGTAGTGTGTAAAAGTGTTTGATTCAAAAAGGGTACTTTCCTTTGGGAAATGCTTTATAAACAAGGTGGCATTTGGATGGCCCTTAAAGAAGTTATATGTAGATATTGGAAAAGGGGAGAAAATACCATGAACAGGGTAGGAAAGAGTAGGGCGTTACTGGATTGGAGAATGGAGTGGAGAGATAAAAGTGGGCAATCAGATTGGGGCCACATTATAGCAGCCTTGAATGCCAAATCAAGAAGTTTAACTTTAATCCAATAAGCAAAGAGGATTTTGAGCAAAAGAGTGATGTGTTTAGAATAGTACTTTAGAAAAATTAATGAAACATTGGTGTGAAGGATGGCTAGAAGTAAAGAGAACTGGAAAAAGTAAAGAAGTCCTGGCCAGTGTAAAAACCACAGGATTTGGCAGGGGGTTGGATGTGGGAAGAAAAGAAAAAAAGGAAGAATTAAAGATGATTCCTCAATGTGGGCTCAAGTAACTTGATGGAGATAATCCTATGGCAGGAAATGGGAAGTCTGGAGAAGGAACAGATTTTGAGGGAAAGGCAATGAGTTCTATTTTAAACTTTGTGAATTAGAAGAGCCCATACAGTATTTGATGGAGATGTGAGCTTCTCCAAAATTAGAGATTCTCTCTTATTTAGAGATTTTATCTTATTCATCCAGGTTCCTAATAGATGCCATATAAATAACGAATGAATAAGTAAATGAATGAACCAATAACCAGCTGTTAGTGAGAAAGTGTGTCTGGAGCTCTCCAGAAAAGCAATAACTAGAGATAGCAATATGGATGCTCTCTATGGAGAAGTGATTATTGAGGTCATGGAGGGTAGGTGTAGACGAAGCCTGAGGAGAGGAAATATCTACATTTAAAGAAGAGGAGAAAGAAAACAAGCCAGTGAAGCAGGCAGAAGAGTGAACTGAGAGGTAAAAGGAAAATCAGGATAATTCAGTGTCCTGATGCAGAGGGAGGAGAGTTACAGGAATAAAGTGGTCATTGAAGCCCAATTTGGCCAAAGGGGCAGGGTCTGGAAAAAGACCACTGTGTTTGTGGCTCTGAGACAGACAATATCCATTCTGTAGCCCCCGAGGCTGAACTACCCAGGATTAGAAGATATGGAAGGAAATGGAGACTTTGCAGTGAAGGGCAAAGAGAAGGCAAGAGAAGCTCAGAACTGGCCAGCTCAGTGGGCCTGGTTGAATAGGTGAGAACTGAGCAATAGAGGAAGAGACTGAAGTGGAGTCAAGAATACCAGAAATGTGGTAAAAAGTACTTAATGGAACATTATTCAGCTTTAAAAAAAAAAAAAAGGAAATCTTGTTATTTGCAACAACATGGATGAACCTGGAGGACATAATGTCAGGTGCAGAAAGACAAATACCATGTGGTCTCACTTATATGTAGAATCTGAAGAAGTTGAACTCAGAGAAGCAGAGAGTAGAATGGCAGTTACCAAAGGCTGGGGAGATGTTGGTCAAAAGATAGAAAATTTCAGTTATGAGGAATAAGTCTAGAGATCTATTGTACATCATGGTGACTATAGTTAATAACAATATAGTGTATGCTTGAAAATTGCTAAGAGTAGATTTTATGTGTTCTCACCAAAAAAAAAAATATGTGAGATAATGCATATTTTTAATTAGCTTGATATAGCCCTTCGACAATGTATACATATCTCAAAACATCATGTTTATATCACAAATATATTTTTATCAAAGATGAATGAATGAGTATAATGAATGAAAAAATAAGGACACCAGGAAAAGAATTGGCTGTGGCAAGATTGAAGGACACTGTCGCCATCTCCCCTGCCCTCGCCCTCAACTTCGCTTCCACGTCAGCTCCATCTGTGCTGATAAGGTGCTATTGATGTCTCAGGCCGCATCAGCACTCGCGTAAAAACACTGAAAATGGAGCCTGAACAACGCCCTCTCTGTTCTCCCATCCCTGACTTGCCATTCTCTGGTGCAAAGATGCAGAAACACCCTCTCAACTAAGCCCCAAAGTTCTATATCAAAATAAATGATCACTGTCACCTATTTATTTAACAACCTGATTTTTGTTTGTTTTTTGTCTGATCTAGATGCAGCCGCTCTCTGTTCCCTGCCCCAATGAACATCTGCACTAGGCCCAAACCTCGGAGTGATTTACCTGAAGAGTGACACCATTTATTTGGAAACTACTGTGAGTACATTACACATCCAATGAAAGGCTTCTTAATTCACTTGTTTGAATAAACACATACACACACGCGCGCACACACACACACACACACACACAGGCTATTGTAAAAATAGATGAAATTCTAAATGGCTTCATCTCTTAGAAGCAGCAAGGTAGTCAGACTCAGTCTTGAGTGTCCACAGTGGTTCTCAGCTTCCTGCCCGCAGTGTGTGCCCTGGGCAGCATCATCCCCTCCTCACAGGTGGCCGTGCCGAGCTGGATCTGAGCACACCTTGCAGGGACTGCTGCTGTTCTGCTTGGGCATCTGTGCCTCTGCCTGACATGGTGCAGATCTTCCTGCTCTGTTTGCTTCTCGTCGCCCTCCTGTGCCATTCTGTTGAGTCTCACAGTGGCTTGTCATCTCATGCCACCTTAATCAAATTTATAAGCCAGCTTTGCTTGCCTGTGTTCGCCTGTTGTCTGAGCTACAGCCCCATGCTGTTTCCTCCTTGCAATTCTAGGGAGCCAAGGCACTTCCCCTGGGTCTCTGGGCTCCTTCCACCACATCTCCAAGCCACTGTATCCAGCTCAACTCTGTTCTCTGAATGCACGGGTTTATGTAGTTGATTTAGTTCCCTCCATGTGGGACATTTATGTTAGAGAAGTACAGCCCTAGCAAGGAAAGGTGCAGAAGTAACTTAGGATAGCAGATACCTACAGGAAAACACTGTTGAAACATTGATATTGAGTATTCGTTAATCATTGCTAAAAATAACAGATGAATATATGCTTTTTCCCCACTAGACCAGAAATTTGAATGATTTAGAGGCTATGCATGCAAAGTAACTTAATTATACATTTTAAAATGAAAATTCATTCAAGTTGTATTCACCAGTTTTCCTATATGTTATGAGGCAGGTAATGGGATGGTGTTTTACAGACTTCTATGTTACTGGAAAACGCTAAACCTGGGAGACTAACATCCCTCTTAGGCTTCAGGTAGGATTTTCACATTCATATTTTCTATGTCATGTCTTTAGCTATTCTGGCATAAATCGAACTCAAAGGGATGAAGCCAGAGTTTTGCTTTATTTTCTGTTGCTTTTTACCTGTCATGCTTTCAGTCACCTGAATCATAATTGATGGTAGCTGAGGTATAGGTGATAGACAGGCCTACCTGGTCAGGATGGGCATGGGAACCATCAGAGTGTTCTGCAGTACTAATAGGATTGAGGCATTGTGGATTAAAGACATTTCGGAGCATCAAAAATAGAGTTTCTTTAGTCCATCCACACATAAGGAACTTACTTGTATAATACCTTCATTCATCCTTAAGTTCAAGTGTAAGGAGTACCTTAGAAATTCCCACATCTGGATAGTTTTCTGAGTTTTCTTCATCCCAAGGTAACTATGCTGGTGCAAGTAGCATACCCCTGACTAGGATGCACACTGGTTTCAAAGTTTCTGAATCCTTTAAAAGGGAAAAGGGTCTTTACCACTCCTACCTTCCTGTGCTGCAGAGAACCCAGATCCAGACCCCAGAATGAGGGCCTGATATTTCCTGAAAATTACAGAGAAGTCCACAAGTGAACATCTGTTTCTGCCATAGGAAGTACTTCATCTGTGCAGAATACCAGTGCCTATTTTCACTTCTCATGGACCTTAGAGAATGGGGAGATTGGATTATAATCTTTGCAGTCTCTGCTATTCGGAAACTCAGCTTCCTCATATATAAAGGAGAAGTAATAACAAAACTTACAGAGATTTGTTAGGTACAAAAATCAATAAGGTGGATAAAGTCTAAAAAATATGACCTATTTGCAGAAGTGTATCCCTTCCAGTAGGTTGACAATGCTCTGGGCCTGGTCTTAAGGCTTGGGGTGGATGGGGATGGTGACTGTTAGATTATTTATTACACCTACCCAACCCCATGTTACCTGTATAACCATGCTTAGCAGCCTTGCCTACTTACACAGATTATTGTAATAATTAAATGAGATAATGTATATGTAGTATCTGGCACAATAGAGATGAATATATTTACTCAACTAAAATTTTCTAAGCATTTATTATGTTCCAAGCACTGTCCTAGGCACTGAGCAAATGGCAGTAAGTGAAACAAAAATTCCTGCCCTCATGAGCTTACTTACATTCAGTTTTCTTGCTCTATGACCAGCAAATACACAAAATTGGTATTTGGAAGCTAAGAGAGAACTGATTTTATATTGCTCTGTCCTTCCTTCCGGAATGTATAATTGAAAGTAAAAGGGAAAGGGAAAGAATAGATATGCTGATTAGTCTTGTCATCTCACTATACGCTCAACAAAACTCCAGAACCATTCTTTGCCCTGACATGTGACCCAGGAGATTGACTTCTCTTGTCTTCTACCTTTCCTTTGAATTTGGCCAAAAGGAAACGTCAACAAGAGATTGGAGAGTGAAAGGAGAGAGGGGTCAGGGTATATATTAGATCAGTCCTCCTTCCCAGCTCCAGTTCTGAGTAGACTTAGAAATCCTTGACCCTTCAATTTAAATGGTTTAATGCTGAGACTGAAAGCTTTCTACTACTGCTAGTATCTGGGCTTTACTATCCTTTCGGGGTCACTTAACCTCATCTGCACCTCAGCATACAGTCCTTTCATTAAACTCTCTTCAGTTAAAATCTTTGCATGTGCCATCTATTTTTTTTGCAAGGATCTTGACTGATACAGTGAAGGAGAAATACACTGGAAAACACATTGTAAATCAGACTTGCCGAGAAAGTTAAAAACAAAAAATTGATACAAAAGCCAGGAAAGAACACAAAAACAACAAAAAAAGAAAACTACAAACCAGTATCTCTTATGAATAATGATGCAAAAATACTCAATAAACACAATTCAACAGCACATAAATATTAGCAAACCAAATTCAACAGCACATAAAAAATAACCCGCCATGACCAAGTGGGCTTCATCCCAGGGATGCAAGGATGGTTCAACATACAGAAATCAATAAATGTGATCCACTACATACACAGAAGCAAAAACAAAAGTTATATGATCATCTCAATAGATGTAGAAAAAGCATTTGACAAAATTTAGCACTTTTTATAAAAACACTCAACAAACTAGGCATAGAAGGAACATATCTCAAAATTATAAAAGCCATATATAACAAACCCACAGCCAACATCATACTGAATAAGGAAAAGTTGAAAGCATTCCCACTAAGAACTGGAATAAGACAAGGGTGTCCACTGTCACTATGGCTATTCAACATAGTGCTGGAAGTCCTTGCCAGAGCAATCAGGGAAGAGAAGGAAATAAAGGGTATCCAAATCAGATAAGATGAAGTCAAACTATTGCTTTTGGCCGAAGATGATCTTAAATCTAGAAAACCCCAGAGACTCCAGCAAGAGACTCCTGAAATTGATAAATAAATTTAGCAAAGTCTCAGGTTACCAAATCAATGTATACAAATCAGTATCATTCTTTTATACCAATAACAGTCAATCTGAGAATCAAATCAAAGACTCAATACCATTAACAATAGCCACAAAGAACATAAAATACCTATGAATATACTTAACCAAGGAGGTGAAAGATCTCTACAAAGGGAACTATGAAACACTGAGGAAAGAAATCGCAGATGACACAAACAAATGGGAAAATATATCATGCTTATGGATTGGTATAATCAAAAATTTTTAAATGTCCATACTATCCAAAGTGATTTACAGATTCAATGCAATCCCCATCAAAATACCAACGTCATATTTCACAGGTCTAGAAAAAATAATTTTGCATTTCATTTGGAACCAAGAAGAGCCTGAATAGCCAAAGCAATCTTAATCAAAAAGAACAAATCTGGAGGCATCACATTACCAAACTTCAAACTGTACTACAAGGCTATAATAACCAAAACAGCATGGTATTGGCCTAAAAATAGAGACATAGGCCTCTGGAACAGAACAGAGAACCCAGATATAAAACCATCCACATACAGCCCACTGATCTTTGACAAACCAGATAACAACATACACTGGGGAAAAAAGCCCTATTCAATAAAAGGTGCTAAGAGAATTGGATAGCCAAATGCAGAAGAATGAAACAGGATCCATATGTCTCACCACTCACAAAAAATTAATTCAAGATGGATAACAGACTTAAATGCAAGGCATGAAACCATAAGAATGCTAGAAGAAAATCTTGCATAAACTCTTCTAGATATCAGCCTAAGCAAAAAATTTATGAAGAAGACCCCAGTGGCAATCACAGCAACAACAAAAATAAACAAATGGGACTTGATTAAATTAAAATGCTTCTGAACAGCTGAGAAAATAATCAACAGAGCAAATAGACAACCTACAAAATAGGAGAAAATACTCACAAGCTATACATCCAATAAAGGGCTAATAACCAGAGTCTACAAAGAACTCAAGCAAATCAGCAAGAAAAAAACAACCCCGTTAAAAAGTAGGCAAAAGACATGAACAGAAGCTTTTTAAAAGAAGATAGACTAATGGCCAATAAACATAAGAATTAATGATCAACATCACTAATGATCAGGGAAATGCAAATTAAAACCACAATGAAATATCACCTTGCTCCAGTTAGAATGTTTTTTATTAAAAAGTCCAAACACAATGGACACTGGTGCAGATGGAGAGAGAAAGGAATGCTTATACACTGCTGGTGGGACTGCAAATTAGTACAATTTCTATAGAAAATAGTATAGAGATTCCTCAAAGAACTAAAAGTAGACCTACCATTTAATCCAGCAATCCCACCACTGGGTATTTACCCAAAGGAAAAGAAGTCATTTTATCAAAAAGACCCCTGCACACAAATGTTTATTGCAGCACAATTCACAATTGCAAAGATATGAAATCAACCCAAGTGTCCATCACTTCATGACTGGATTAACAAAATGTGGTATATGTATACTATGGAGTACTACTCAGCCATAAAGAGGATGAATTAAGGACTTTTGCAACAATTTGGATGGAACTGGAGACCATTTTCCTAATTGAAGTATCTAAAGAATGGGAAAACAAACACCACATATACTCACTATTAAGTTGGAACTAACCGATGAGCATGGAAAAAAGTAAAACTCAGTCAAAATCAAGCAGGAGGTAGGGGAGAGGAGGAGATAGGTGAAAACCTACATAAAAGTACAATGAACACTATTTGGGAGATGGATACACTTACAACCCTGACTTGAGCATAACAAAAGTAACCAAAAACATTTGTACCCCTATAATATTTTGAGATAAAAAAAAATTGAGAGGATAAAATGCTTTAATCATAAAAACATCTTAAATTGATGTGCTAGCACTGTATCTAGTAGTGAAAGGATAAATCATGTAAAAAAAAAGAATAATAAGCAAGAGTGCCATGTGTTGGTTTCAGTGTAGACCATAGTGCTCAGGCTTGATGGGCTTCTATAGGCCAGGTGCAGCTGGCTTGATCCTTATCTTCAAGGAGCTCTTGGTATAGACACCGCAATGACAAATGTGAACAGAAAGAAGGTGTCAGGAGAGCAATACAGAGAGATCTAAGTGTTGAAGAAGAGATTGCTTATCCTAACACTCTTTCTGCCTTTGCTACAATAATAATCCCTGCCCCAAATTTGGACATTAAAAAAGATTACTAAAATGAAGGAAATGTCTTCTTATAGCTAATATGATGAGAGCCACAGAACTAACGCTTTCAATGAAAGGAGCTACCATTATTAAGCCCTTTACTATGTGCCAGCACTATGCTAATCACTTTACATGGCTTATCTCATTTATTCCTCACAACAACCTTAAGAAGTAGGTATCATTATTCCCACTTTATAGATGAGGAAAATGAGGCCCAGAGATGCATAATAATCTGCCTACCTAGGTAGGGCATACAGCTACTAGGTAGTAGAGCTCAGTACTGCTGCCACCCATTATCCGGGTGGTTTGTTACCACCTTCCCTTTATCCCCTGCCCAGATACTCTACTAAGCCTTTTCCATGTGTTATTTGCAGGTGTGTGGGGTGGGAGGGCTGGTGAGGAATAGGGTAGTGGTTACCACTCCAAATAGATTGGAGGCAGCATGACTAGTCTAAATTATCATGAGCCAATGGCTGAGTAATTATTTATCAAAAGGAGGTTCAACTGATTCCTGTCCAACCAGGCTGATAAGTGGAAAGCATGTTAACGTGCAGGGGAGGGTGGGAGCCCAGTGAAGGGAGAAAATTGGGAGAGGGAGTTAGAAGAGAACACTCTTCTTTCAACAGACCCTGGAGACTGCTAAGAGCTCACACAGATAAAATATTTATTTTTCCATATGTTGCAGAAAGCATTGCCATCACTGTATGTGTGCAATATGTGCAAAGGAGTGTGAAATATATACATCAAATGCCGCCGATCTGGTTAATTTCCATGCATTTAACATGCTTAATACCTACCATCTCATCAATATGTTTTAATGCATATTTCTTTCCACATACAATATGGTCTAGTTAAGAAGGAGCCAACATCCTCCACAGTCTTACTCACTGCTATGTTTCAGCCCAAAACTTGTTGCCAGGGCCAGCACAAAGAGAGTTAAAAACCAGAAGGTTCTGCTGGCTAACTCGGCCGCCAGTCACCTTAAAACGCCCTCCCAGTTCTTGAAGCAGCCTTTTTCTCGTAACAGAAATGTTTGCAGTGGGGAGATGAAAATGTTTTTGTTCTCTTTGGACAATTGGGAGATGTTCAGTCAGAATGTCGGGACTGACCGTTGAAAGGTGGGTGCCTGCAGCCACACTTTTTTTTTCTTTTTGAATGCAGAGCTCCACCAGTGTGGCGGGAGGAAGTACACAATGATTGGTCTGTTTCTCTGTGGAAGTGTTCAGGGTACACCCAGTTTTGCTTTGCATATATTTACGAAACATCTGCCCTTTTCTTGTTCTTAAGTCCTTCCCCCTCACCAGCCCCTTTTCCCCTTTTCCCTGGTTTCTTTCTCTGTTGTTGTTGGCTTGTCTAACTTTTTCATTGGAGCTTTCATTTTCCGGTTGAGGGGCGACTTCATCAGAGTGTATAATTTTAACAGAGAGAGAGAAAGAGAGGAGAGAGAGAGAGAGAGAGAGAGAGAGAGAGAGAGAGAGAGAGAGAGAGAGAGAGAGAGAGAGAGAGAGAGAACTAAAAAGAAAGAAAGAGCCTGAGAGGCCAGAGCTTGGCAAATCAACCTTTGGCATGGTGACCAGGAGGAAGGTTCTGGTCCGAGTTCCCCTCTTCAAAATCTGCCTGGAGTCAGCCAGTGTGCTGCTGCCCTCTAAAGGCTCCAGGGAATAATGCAGAGCCACAGAGGCTTGGAAAGACTTGCCCTCAGATGTGCCTTGTTTATATAATTCTCTTTATACAACCAAAGAATGTATTTTCAATTAATTATGACAGTGCTTACTCTTTCCTCCTTAATAAACTATGAGCTGCAAAAATGAGGTCAAATAACAGCACCTGTGCATGTCTAGACATAGACTGGTTTTTGTTTTAGTGTTTTAGTGTTTCTCAGATCCAGAAAACCAAGTCCAAAAGAACTATTAGTAAAGGTAAAATAGGAAACGAATTGCCTCTAAGAACACTGAGTGGTTCTCCGTTATCTGTGCCATAAGGGTAGGCAAAGTGATATTGGGCAAATGAGAGAGTGAGGCAAAAGTTTGAGTTTTTAATATTTCCTGTGTGTAGAGGTAGCTCTAGTGCTTCTATGCTATGAATGTTCTCCCAAAGTGATCCTTGAGACAACAAACAGGAGGGCGTGGTAGGAAGTCAGGTAGGAAGCAGGATCAAACCTAGGGAAGGAAGCAAAGGCATTGATATGAAGAACAACACGATTGTTAACAACTAGAAATAAGAGTAATGTTGGTGATTTGGCCATATACTCAGGTTTAAAAGAAAGCTTCCTTAATTTTCTGAAGCATACCTGTAACTAGCCAAGTCCTTGTCTGTAGCCATCAGAAATAAACATTTTTTTTCTGCTAAGTGATATATGTCGTCAGTGTGTTGTCCCTAATTCATTTTTAATGAATCATGAGGGCCAACATAACCTTGCTGAGCAAAACGGCCCTACTCTTATTAAATACCCTTCATGGATCCAAAGGAAAAACAGCCATTCAAGGTAGATTTCACTGGTACATAAAGAATAGGAAACTTAATTGGTATTCAGACTATGACTATTCTCAAAACGCACTCTCATTTCAGCTCCATTTCATTCTACCAGTGAACGGTTATTGAATGACAGCTTTGTTTAGGTTGCTGTGTTCAATAGCATAGACTAAACAGTAAGCTCTGGGAGGGCAGGGACCAGGCCTGTTTTAGCCTCTACCCCATGCCAGCCCATCACAGGCACATAATAAGTATTTGTAAAATGAATATGTGAATAAATGAATGATGGAAGGAAAGAATAGGTGAACACAGGGAATACAAAAATAACCAAGAGATTTCCTTACCCTCAGAGAGCTTGTAGTTTCTTTTTTTGTTTCATTCAAAATATTAAGGGGCTACAAATGTCTTAGGTTATGTGGATCACTTTTGTAATGCTTGAGTCCTGACTATAGGTGTTGAAATAAAACTTAGTAAGTAAAATAAGATTAGTAAAAAAGGGCTTAGGGATTTCAGAGAAAGGAGTAGGGAGGAATTCAGGGGTGGGAAAGAAGTCCTATCAGGTAGAGAGAAATCAGTACAGTTACAAGATGGAAATAACATTTAATAAGTATGAATCATAAATGTGATTTTAATAGGCAGAAATGAAAAAGGGGATGTTCAAAGCAAGAGAAGTAATTTGAGCAAAGATGTAGAACTAAGAATGTCAATTCTCAGGATGTCCTGGGAAAATTCAAGAAATTTGAGAGTCTAATATGGCCAATATATAGGACACATGAGTAAAGCTAGGGCAAGTGTGGAACGGACTTGAGTGTCAGGCTAATGTAGTCATCTCAAATTTAGTGCACACAAAGAATCAGGACTAGAGGAGTCAAGGAGGATGGAGCCAATTAGTAAACAACAGATCACTATCTAGATTAGACAAAAAGTGGTAAGGTGATTGCAGTGATATTAGAAAGGAAACACAGATGTGAAAAAATGTAAAGGAAGCAGAATTATCAGAACTTGTTGATGAATTGGCTTGAAGTCAGAGGAAGGTTTATAACGACACTGAGATTTCCAACCTGATGGCAGACAACAGTGATAGAAATAGGGACCTGAGAGGAGGCATTGGTTTTCACAGAAAAGAGGAGAGTTGGGTTTTGGAGATTTTGATCTTGGATACTTCCTCAGACTGAAAACCAGAACACCAGCTCCACAGGGTCCGTATATATGCTCAAGATTTGAGGATCGGTGCCATAGTCACCGTTCAACAAACAATTGAAAAGGCATTGCAATGTGTTGTTTCTCTTATATCGGCTTCCTCCATACTGGAAAAGATGTCGGGAAGCTTCCCCTCTATTCTAATCTTACCATGCCATTTCTGCCTCCTGCCCTCTGAAGAAACAGATTTGATTTCACAACCTATTAGACCAAAAACGCAGCATACTAATCATAACACCATATTCTGCAAGGGCAGATTAACTACCCAGTGCAGCAAATTTCACTACAAAATAGTCTGTATAACAAGTCCATTGCCATGCTCATGAAAACAAGGGAAACATGGAAACAAATCGACTTACAACAAATTCTGTACCACACATAATCTTCTACCAAAAAATAAAATACTTTTTCTGATCACTGTCCACATAATGATAGAAAAGGCCCAAAGCCCAAGAAATTGGAAAAATGTACAGAGACTAATAATTCAGTTTGGCTGAGGTCTAGGGTACATACAGTATAAGTGTTTATAAATTTAATATCAGTTGCATTGTCCTGGGGAGAGGAGACCTGAGCTGACTGATAGCTGAGCTGTTTTACTTCCTGTTCTTGACTCCAAATAACAATTAGTAACAATTACTTTCAAATTCCCTTCATCCACCTCTTCCTCACATCCAAAACACACAATCACACTCCTGAAGCCCAGGATCATGCCCTAAATCAAAAGTCAAAGGAAATCTTAAGCAAAGGATGAGAAACGAGTTGGCGTAGAGGGTCTTTATGTGACAACTTTCCTCTTTACTTACTAGAACCTATGCGCTTCTCACTTTTCACTTGCTACTCTAAGAAAAACTTTCATCATTACCTCCTCATCTGTATGGCCTGCACATTTAGATTATTATTTAAAACTTATGTATTGATTTAAAATAAAATCTAGTAACAGCAAGAAAGTTGAATGTTCCATAATGCGTTCCATAAATAGAAACTTAAAGCTGGAAGGAACCTTTAGGGCCCTCTAATCCAAGCCCTTTATTTTACAGATGAGGAAACTGAAGCCCAGAGAGGTGAAGTGAGGTGCCCAAGGCCACACAGCAAGTTAGAGGCACAGCTAGTACCGTAGCTCAAGTCTCCTGACTCCCAGTCCAGTGCTCCTCCCATTACTCCACGGGTCCTGTCTCTAAGCTTCCTGACAAATGCTAGAACGGTAAACCTCCACTAGTATTTTTCCAGACCATGTTAAAACTCCTAAGGGGGGTTGGGGGAGGATGCTTTCTTGGATAATGTCAGCCATACGTAGCTCAAGCTGTCTAAAGTTCTGGGACAGGGTCTTTTTATGCAGCCAACAGAGTCCAAATGTGGTGCTGTTTGCTTGGCCCATATGCTTTCATGTGTTCCCAGTTAGGCCATTACTGGAGGGAAAAAAACAAGAATCAGCTTGTTTTAAAACAAGGGACATACTGGACTCCCTCCCATCCCCCCTCAGGAAAAAAAAAATCAAGTTATCTTTAACAGATTCTAAAAATGCCTTTTCCCAAATATGCAGTCAGTTCCTTCAAAGGGCCCTTTGTTTATTTTCAGGAAGAAACCCAAGACAGCTGAAAACCAGAAGGCATCTGAGGAGAATGAGATTACTCAGCCGGGTGGATCCAGCGCCAAGCCGGGCCTTCCCTGCCTGAACTTTGAAGCTGTTTTGTCTCCAGACCCAGCCCTCATCCACTCAACACATTCACTGACAAACTCTCACGCTCACACCGGGTCATCTGATTGTGAGTACACCACTAAGGTGATGGTGTCTCCGCAATGCTTGGAGTGGTGCTTCTCCCCCGGGTTCTGGCTGTTTTGCATTTAGAGCAAGCCCTTGCATTTGGTCTGCTAAAGTAACCAAAAGTAACGTGCCACCATTTTGATTCGGCCAACATCTGTGTATTTTCAAAGCTACAGTATTCAAAAAGCCAGGTGACCAGCCATTTGGCCTCAAAAAGCTGATTAATTATATGGACCACATCTTCTTTCATAGCATTAACTCAGAAAAAAGAAGTTGAGTTGCTGCTTTCTAATTATTCTTGGTTTTAGTAATGGCATTTCCACCATTACTAAATTGAACATCCAAATATGGACCTCAGAAGGCCAGTTAGACACTAGGAAACATCCATTTTGAAATTACATAACACAAGTCAGATTTGCATTAGTTATTGGAGTCTCATGTAGCTTGGCTGAATTTCTGTCTTTCCAGTTTATAATTTTATTTTGAAGTGGTTAAAGGATAGCATAAATTTACAGAAGAAAAGAGAATGGCTTCCAAGAATTCAGAAGCCACCCAGACTTCACATAGCCAATAAGAATCCAGGTTAAAAATATTTTTTAATTAAAAAAACTGCCTAAGGGCTAAATTTGGAAATGGGCAGCTTAATGAGATCGTCACTATTGAAATCACTTCTTTGCTGTTTATTTTTGCCATCTTCCCACTAATCTGGGAGTCACTTCTTCAAATTCTATTTTAAGAAAGTTGATAAATCACGTTTAGGGATTTTTTTTCTCTTTCTGAAATGTAACCCATTACTTGAGAGAAAGAAACATGTGTGTTGACAATGGAAAAGAATGAAATAACTTTGGGGTAGAATCCAAAAGAATATTCCTTTTAGTCTTAAGATACCCAACAACTCTTCTGAACTGATCTCCATAAAGGATGTCTGGTAACAAGCAAAGAACTGGCATATTCTTCTTTAAAATGAGTAATGTAAAACCAAGAAAGTTTTATTTCAATGATAAAATTCTGTCCACAAAGATAAATATTATTAATTAGAAAATGAGATTCTAACTATCCTATTGTTATTTTTCTGACAGAACAAATGTAAAATTCTGCAAAGAGGGCAGGAGGTGAATGGGTCTGGGAGATTCCATTCCCTACTTGCTTCATCATAATAGTCTCTAGATAAAGAGAAAAGAGTCAGGGGCAGGATTGGGGTGTAGAGAGCTTGTTCTACTTATGGTTGGGCTGAGACCACACTCCAGCTGTCACTAGAAAATGAAAAGAGAAGTAATGTGATCCAAATCTCTATGGCCCATGTGTTTGTACAGTCAAAGTTACAGCTTCCATAGGGAAACCTAGAAGTCAGAAGAAAGGACTGTGTTCTGTGGACCATTGTAATAGCCATATCCTTGGACCTTCTTGCCTGGCAGTCTCCATCCTAATAGTAATTACAGAAAGAATTGTAAGATAGTGTGGCACAGTGCCCATAGACATGTGCACACTTACCAGGAAGGTAGCCCGTTCCCGTGGTGAAGGGCCTGGAGCTTCTGCGTGCAGACCTTCATTGCCTGGCTTTCTGCCACACCTTATGGGTGTGGATTGCACAGAATGGCCTTAGCCCAGAAATCTGTTACAGCAAAATGAAAATTTCACAGAATAGAAAAAGCAGTGGGCTTCATTTATTGTACTTTATCAGGCATTAACATGAAATATGTTTAAGGAATAGTATGATGTTGCCATATAGCTCCTTGGTGACCCCAAGGAAGCCAGTGAATTTGAGCTCAGTAGGGTGTCTGAATGCAGTTGGAAGGAGAACAAATTGGGAGGAGAAATCTAATCTCCAGCTGTTTAGAAAGTCATTTTGATTTTGCCATTAAGATGTGTAAGTCTTCTCTGCTCTAACCTGTTGTTTAAATTGATTATACTTTTCCCCAAATATATTTGGATTGTAGTTTATCCTGACTTGAGCCTACACTTAGAGGAAAATTGTTTTTAGGAAAGATTCACAGAAATCTGTCCATTTGGAGATTGCTTGAGAGAAGACAGGAAAAAGGTTTTATTTTAAGCTGTTAAAATTTTTGGATGCTCTTCTTGCATTCAAGAGGATTTTTTTTTTTTTACTTTCAAATGTCATTCTTACCATAGATTAATTTAAAAGCCTAATTTCTTTAAGGTAAAATATTCAGTTCCTATTTAGAACTAACAGATTTGGGGCATTTAAAAATAGTGCCCTTGACTTGTTAGTCTCTTTAACTTCAAAAACATTCCACCAGTATGTGGTGTTCCAAGCTTTCACAAGTGCCTGAATTTTTATAGCACCTTTTTATTTGTCGTGTGTTTAGCAAAATTATTCTTAGTCATGCCTTAATGCCTATTTCCTGTCAGTCAGTATGATTATTCCCAATTTACAGATGAGAAAACTGAGAAAATTGATACACAAATAGATGAATGACTTGCTCGTGGTAAACTCATTTGGTACTGAGGGTTGTTTATGGATTTTGTTCTTATTGTGAGAGCATTTCTCATGGGAATTCTCTGCTCCAACCCCAAAAATGGCATTCCTGGCTTCAAACAGGCACATTGAAAATGTGCTACTACTCATATTGGTGACTGGGTTATAAAACATGACTGTTAAAACACCCTCACAAAAGAAAAGTCAGCTCTGCCTATGAACTGGTAAGGGTGGGCGAGCCACTGTGTCTTTGCATATGGAGGACACAGGTTATGCTTTAGAGCAAAGATGACAGGTCTGACCCCTTAAATTCTCTGTTGGCTATGAACCTGGCGAGCCACTTCAAATTTGGCAAAATATCCCAG
This sequence comes from Microcebus murinus, assembly GCF_040939455.1. Classification (NCBI taxonomy): domain Eukaryota; kingdom Metazoa; phylum Chordata; class Mammalia; order Primates; family Cheirogaleidae; genus Microcebus; species Microcebus murinus. The sequence goes on along the minus strand of NC_134104.1, from coordinate 57,522,953 downwards.
TGGTATTCAAAACAAGAAGGAATATAGTAGAGAGATGCTTCTCTTTGTGAGATGACGAGGTTAATGCTGCTGCCGAAATGTGTGCTGCTTTTCGATGCACCCACTAGCGCAGCTTCCTTTTAGCAATATTTCCCCATTACCTCCTAGCTGTCACCCCTTCACCATTTCCAAAAATCTAGTGGTAAACAAATTCAGATGATGATAATGGAAGGCATTAAGATGAGTTTGGGGATGCAAAGGGTAGAAAATCCCTAGGTGTTTGACAGAGCAGTTACCCACTGAACAGTCTGAGTACGAGCTGAGCCAAGCTCTCCCTTTAAATGCTGAAACGGGACTAAACCAAGTCAGTAGAGCAGACGAAGCTCTCCATATGAAAAACCTTTCTTGACAGCTATCAAGCTGTACCACATCACAGTCATATACATGTGATAGACGCTACCAGAACTTTTGCTTGCATATTTCTTCCATTTTCTTTTCCCCCAGATAAGTCTCCCATTGAAGGGAGAAGTGATTCTCCTCCCTTTGGTGGTCCTCCCTACCTCTGGTTGTAGATCCACCTGTTCTGATGTCTTTTCTTTTGTTAGAAGCTGATATCCGTGGTTACTTACCTTCCCGTGTTTTGCACTGGCCTCATCGGACTGTCTCATTTGTTGTGTCCTTGCCAAGATGCACTTACGCATTAACAGTTTTTATTTATTTTTAATTTAACCTTTACACATTACCAAGCTGTTGTGTGGGTGGGTTTAACTTTAGCTCTGAAGGTAGCATGACTCTGCTGGGGCTGAACGCTGTCGAAGAGCCTGGCGGGCTCTTCCTCTTCTACCTCTTGTCATCCACCTTCCTCGGCCTTCCCCCTCCCAACCGTTTGCTTCGCCCATCCAAGTCCCTGTGATTAACATTTTTAGTACACTTGGCTCATTTTGAACTTTTAAGCATTTTTTTAAAGAACAAAACAAAGAGGATTTTTATGGCAAACTCCATTAATGCCACATTAAGGCTGACATTTTAATTACCCCAAAGTCAGGAAATGCAAAGTTCAGTTCTCACAGCAACAGAAACTGTCCCCTTGAGTGCCGGCATCACAGCAGATTCTTTCATTCCCTGATTACACAACACCGGGCATGGGGACATTGTTTTTACCCACGTATGTGGAAAGGAGCACGGCTTTTATCCTTTGTTTCTTTCCTGTAACTACAGTTGAGGATATGGGTCTTTAGCTTCCCTCCCAAAACCATCTATATGTATTATCCTGGAATGGAAGACTATTATAGCTCTACATGTGCACACGGACAGAATTAAAGTTGCTGTGGGAACATTAACTCTGATTTCCGGACTTCCGTGCCAGTCACATTTAAACCATAATGTTGTAATTTTTGGCATGTAATAAATGTGCATTTCATGTACACAGACAGAAAGAAGCATAAAATGTATTTTAAAGAGCAATTAATTACTAACTTTGTGATTAAAAAACATTTGGTGCATGTTCCTTCCCATTTAGCATCAGCTGCTGGTCTTAGCCAGGCCTAATAGATGACATACTGTGTCTCATCCTGTATCTCAGATGTACTTACTGTATGTTCCTGTTCTTCCAGATAATTAATTCCCTTAGTAAAGCTGTAGGGGGAAAACAAAATGGAAGGAATATGCAAGCATGTAAATAGGGGAAGGGATATTTTGAAGGAAATGATTCATTTCTGCAAATAAACCTCTTAGTCCCTGATAAAGAGCCAGAAATCTGCTAAGTGGGTGTAGACAAAGGTTTCTGGCCACCTTAGAGCATCTGGTTCAGGGCCATCAGAACAACTTGAAAGCAGATTTCCTCATGAATTCTGGGTATGCCCACTGGGGGAGTGATTCTACTCTGTAAAACTTTTTAGGCTTAAGGCTTAAAAAGTTATTTTACTCTGTAACAACTTTTTAGTGTATACAATATTCAAACTAGAAAGTAAAAGTTGTAGGAAATGAGGTAAGTTGTGGGCTTTGCCAAAGAACCCCGACTTAGGGAGTAATGTTTTTTCTTCCTTTGCATTCGAATCTGGTGACCCATTTTGTGTAAGAGAAGGAAGTGTTTCAAAATAACTGAACAGGTTTGGGAGTGAAAGGAATTAGTAGCAATACTCTACGGTACAGTATTTAAAAATGCAAGTGCTTGAGTGTATTTTTGAAACCGGATGAGATACAGATTTTACTGAAAGGATGTATAGCTTAAACGCTTAGGTAAGGCTTTAAGGAGACATGTTCAATGAAGAACCTCTCGCTATTTGTTCAATTCTCTCTCTCTCCTGTTATGTATTCCTTTTTGTTCAGTTTGGTTGCATATGGTATTTAACCTTTAAGAAAGATACTTCAGTTTTACAAGGCTCTGATTTGCTTTTACTTGGGCTGTCTCTATGTGTGAATGTATGTCTGTATGAGTGAAAACTGCTCAAGCAAGTTTGAAGGTCTCTGGCAAATTTGACTGCGTGTTCAGAAAGTTTCCAATCGGAAAGCTGATTCAGTATAAAACCTTCCAAAAACTTCCTGAGGCACCTGTTCACATGAAAAGATTGGATTTCTGTTGGAGGTGCTCAGAAGGCAGTGTTTATAACTGAAGATCTCTGTTTGGTGTGCCAAAAAATGAAAAACATTTTGGCCCCAAAAAACCTCCATAAATGTTCAAAATGTATAATCAAACAAAAGCTTCATTTGGATTCAAATGCATGTATCTCAGCAGATGTGTCTAAACTAACTGGAATCCCACAGGAGCAGCTGAACTGGATTTTGGTATGTCTTGATAACTGAAAGAGTTATTCTTAGACTTTGGAAGGACAAAAATGGTCCATCTGTGAAGAACTGTAATAGAGACATGGCAAAAAACAGCATCCTCTGAAAGAGTTTATTTATGGAATTTAGGACAAGTTGGACAATCCTGAAAACATTTTGGGGTCACACTAATTTGCAGAGGAAATATAGCCAAAATGGGACGGAATAACAACCACAGACAGTTAGTATCTGATGGCTTGCTATTAATTTTCTAATAAATTCTCTATCAGTTAAGCAGTAAATAGAGCATCTTTGGTGCAACTAAGTGCTCTCATTGCCTCTAAATGTCTGCATTCCTCTTTATTCTACATCCTATAAGGAGTTATATATTTATCTTTTAATTCAAAAGATATTTTTCTGTCATTTCATTAACCAAGTAAACCTCCTAACTTGTTCAGTGTGGATTTCATGTCTTTAAAGATAGTCTTTCCATTTTTAAAAAGTCACCTTTCTGCCTCTGAGTTAATTGATATATAATCTCTTTGGAATTATTTTTATTACCTTTTATACTTCTTATTTAGAGATTTAGTGCTTATACATTAGAAGACCAGTTAAATTTTTTTATTTGCTCTAATTTTCTAGATTTTCTATTTAGTATATTTGGGGAGCACGTTTATCTTTTAAAAGCATTTTTTTGAAGTTTTTGTGTCTTCAGTCTACCTCTGTTTATAAAATTAGTGCTCTTCTTATAAAACATGACCTTTCCCTACAATGCTGGTTTAGTCGGTTGTCTTCCCTGGTCATGGAATGCAGTAATTTTTGGCAGCCACTCTTACTTCATTCATTTAGTCATTAATTTAGTCATTGATAAAATGTTATCAAAGCCCTGCTTCTGCACCAAATCCTCGGCTAGGATTAGGGGGAAGATATGAACAAGATCCCATTCCCTCACGTTAGGAACTCACAGTGTTCCTAAATACTAACCACTTTACTAAATGTGTAAAGGGGTAAATACAGATGCAGAATTAAGTGTTTGTGCAAAAAATGCTGCAGGGCCCCTGAGGAAGGAGCCCGTGGCAGTGGGAAGGGCACCACAGCAAAGATGACCTGAAAATGGATCATGAAAGGGTGGCGTGTGTCAAGTAGAAAAAGGAGGGAGGGAATGGCATTCCAGGAAGAAAGAACAGAAGCAAAGCCACAGAGGCACAAGAAGAGCATGGTGTTTTCACAAAACAGAGCCGTTCAGTTATGATACTGAGGCCTTCTTACATTTTTGCCTCCATTTTAATCACAGGACAATTTGTATTTGGGTAACATCACCTGTCATTATAAGTTAGTTGGTCTGAATTATATGTCTCTATTAGAGATATTTGCTTCCCAAATAGCTAATAAAGCAAGGCATCCACTTATTTTCTGATAGGCAAAAGTACCCTTCCTTCCATGTAGTCAGTAGAATTAGGAAAGTATTCTGAGGGAAACAGAGATGATTTATTGATCAGCAAATCTCAAAATAACCCTTAGAGGTTCATCCTAGAGCCACAGAGTCACCTGTAGATGTCATGCTGGAACTTAGTCATTGACTGGTGGTCTCCCCAGATTCTAGCAATCTGTCTCTTATGAAATCATCCCAGGTCACTTGGCAAGTCTGGTCTCATTGCCCATTGCCTCAAGTCACACCATGCCTTATTGCTTTCCCAAATACTACATGGATGTACTTATAATTGTCCACACGTAATTGTTAGGACCAACTGCTGATTTTCAGGGCTCTCATCTTCACCTTGCCATCTCATCTCTTGCTGGAGTACATCTTTCATTCTTATCTGCAGCTGCTAGTGACAGTTTCATATGTGCTTCCTCTGCTCATGGTGAATTTCATTATTTAAAATGAGTGCTTCCCCATATCTGTCAAGGTTTCTCACATCCTGCCTTAAAAAAACACACGCATGCACTAATGCCCTTGTAGTTCACTCATTTAGGATTGCTTGCAAACATGCATGAGGATTCTTTAAGAACATCCTTGCTTTAAGGAAATTTCAAGTCAGGTCCTTCTATCAGTCACCTCGCAGTAGGTACCATAGTCAAATCCCTTATTACTTCATCAGCAGAATGATCGATTTTTACTTTCTTTTTTGTTTTTCTTCTGCCTCTACATCCTTTGTTCTCTCTGAAGAATGTGTACCAGTTTGAACTTTTTATCCGCACTGAAAGAGATTAAAGGTTACCTGGCCCAAACTCATTATTGTACAAATGAGGAAATGGAAGCTCAAAGAAGGCAAGCGTCATGACAAAAGGTTCCCAGCATAGTCAGTGACAGAGCCAGAGACAGACCCTGCTCTTTCTCCAACCATATATGCTGCCGGTTACTGACTCTGCCTCTGAGAGAATTGTGTGTTTTCTGAACAGAAAGGAGTTAGGACTATTTATCCACCAATTTACTAGATGCTTTCAATGTGGAGGACCACTAGCCACGTATCATGAAGGATGCAGTTTTATAAACTAGAGCCTTGTGCTCAGAGACAGTAGAGTTTTACAGAAAAGGTCAGATCATGCACAAACAGCTACCCTGCCAGGTGGTTGAAGATACATCCCTGTTCCTATACCCACCAGAGCATTGATTCACTCACTTGGCAAGTTTGTACAGAGTAGATCTCATGTGCCTGCCACCACAGTGAGTTCCATGAGGGCACAAAGTTGTAGGCAAACAGACCCCACCACCAAGAATCTTAAAACATAGTGCATGTCCTCAAGTTACCATTATCATAGACACAATTTAGAAAGTTTATAAAATACATTTTAGTCCAGTTAACAGTAACATCTAGTTAAGTTTATCAGAGGAGGTTCCGTTTATCAGAGAAGCCCTTTTGAAAGAGGAATAGAATTTCACTGGAGGCGAGGCATGAGGGTAAGGAATGAAGGGTTTGCACACCAGTGCAGAGCGATGAAAGGGTTTTAGGTAGGGGCTGCCATGATCATGACTTTGCTTTTGGAAGATCTAATTCAGCAGCAAGGGTGTGGAGAATGCACAGACATGGAAGGGAGAGAGCTCAGGGCACATTTTCGATAGTTCACATTATGGAGGAGCTGGTGATAGGGGAATGAGGAGCAGCCAGGTCAGCAGATTTTGTGGATGAGGGTAATAGCTCTGGGAACTGAGTGGTAGGTAAAAGAAGGGCAATTCTCAAAGATAGCTCCAAAGTATCAAAAAGACAAGATGAAAAGGAAGTGTTTAGAGGCATAGAATAGAGTTCCATTTCATATAGTGCTGGCTGTGAGACACCAGGGGTGGTCTCAGAGCAGACAGCAACACTGAGTTACAAAGAGGGTACTGGAGTACAGCAGGAATATTTGAAATTAAGACTAGCAAACGCTTTGGCCAAGAGGCTACGCTTTAAGCCATAAATGTGGCAATAAACTTCAAAGAAGAAAAAAGGAAAATAGAACCTTGGAAAGCATTTACACTGAGTAATAAGAAAGAGAACAAAGAACCTTGTAAAGAGGAAAAGAGAAGAGGGTTGGAGAGATGGGAGAAAAAACAGCATAGCACAGACAGACCATCAGAGAGGGGAAGGGTCGCAGGATCGGGTGCTACAGACACCAAGGAGGAAAAGAACTGGGAAAAGATTATCTTGGGTTTGGGGATTGTTAGCTTCCTGGTGGCTGTCAAGAAAGCAGAATCAGATGTGTCTCACACACACACACACACACACACACACTCACACACACACACACTCACACACACACACACGCACACAAATCAGGCCAGGCACAGTGGCTCATGCCTGTAATCCTAGCATTCTGGGAGGCCAAGGTGAGAGGATCCCTCGAACTCAGGAGTTTGAGACCAGCCTGACTGAGCAAGAGCGAAACCCTGTCTCTACTAAAAATAGAAAAAGTTAACTGGGTGCAGTGGCTTACACCTATAGTCTCAGCGACTCTGGAGGCTGAGGCAAGAGGATCCCTTGAGCCAGGAGTTTGAGGTTGCTGTGAGCTGTGATGACCCCACTGCATTCCACCCTCGGCAACAAAGCAAAACTCTATCTCAAAAAAAAAAAAAAATCATAAAGAGAATAGATGGGAAGATGGGAAGGCAACAATTACAAAGTACTTTTTAAAGAAGTTTCATGGTTTAAAAAGAAGTAATGAGTGGGTAACTCAAAAGTGGGGTAATGAGTATTTTTGTGATGAAGGAATCCCAGGCTTATTTATAGATTGAGAAATAAGAACCAGTGTTAAGAGATTGACTCTGCAATTAAATAGGCAAGGTAAGAGGGAATTAGATCTTCCATTTCACAGGACAGTTGGAATGGTAAATATATGTAAAAGAAATTTGAAGGCATTACCTTCAATGAACTAGCCCAATGAATCAGTAATTCTATTATATTAGTTCTTTCTTTACTCCTTCCCAACATTGCTGTCTCTTCTTTTTAGCTCGTAAAAAGTGTTTTGCAAGAATTTTTATTTCACAAATACTCAGTCCCTTACCCTCAGTAATCTCTGAACATTAAGTGGAGGACAGATATCATATATTTTAAGCATTTAAATTATTTAACAATTTTTAAAACGAGGTATCTCAAAGCATAATCCTTTTTAAAAAGCCACCTTTTGTGAACTTTTTGCATGATAGGCCCCATTCTAGCAGCTTTGTAGTTACTAATAACAAACCTATGTGTTGCTCTCATGTCCTCCTTCATTGTCATGAGATATCACATCATTAGGTTCATTATTTGGGGAGGGGCCTTTCACTTGTTTACATAGACTGTGCTGTTATCTGTGGTGGTTGAAGGCATTCCAAAATCACTGTGCCTGGGCATAAAGTATCTGATAGAACTTCTACTTCAGGATGGTGAGCTAGAATCAACTAAATCTGCTATTAAATTACCTGTAAAACTAAATGAAGAAATTATTTTATCACTACTAGAAATTATATAAACAGCCACATGAAGGAATTTTGAAATTTTGAAAATGAGTCTTTATGATTTCACAAGGCAGAATGAATTCATGGTTGATGTCAAAATTGACCTTGAGGAGTTTTTCCTTTCCTCTTCAATTCTAAAAAAGAGTTTCCTCCTACTTATTTACCCTCACTAATTTTAGCTTGGTTCATGTTATCAGTTTTATACAAAGATATTAAAACAAGGAGTACAGAAATTTTAAGAAAGCTTGGTGTTGCAAGCAGTATACTGCAGGAATAATTTTAAGAAGCAATAATTAGATGAACTTTGTCATTCAATTTTTTGCTATAATCACTTTCCTATAAAATCATTTTTTTTCTCTTTGCCTCATATCCTAACCAGGTATGTGAATATAAGGAGATAATAGAAGAAAGGTACATATAAATTTGAGCTACAAAGTATAACTCTGTGTCTCATGGAAAAGACATATGCAAATTCTGAACTTAAACCCTTAGAAGATAACCCTAGGGGAAAATGCCTTCCCTTTCCTCACGGAAATACCATAGGCCTTTGCATGTAGACCTGGATGGCTTTTTTCAATTTTTAGGAAACCTGTAGAAATCTAGCTTATTCTATTTTATTCCTGAACTAAAGGTCCCAGAAGGATGACTGGATCCCAGGACTCCTGGAGTGGCCTGAGCAATCCTGGGTTAACATGCTGGGAGACACTCCCAAGCAGGGCTGGTTTCCCTGCACAGTAATACAGGCAGAGGGTCCCCGTACCCCACTCACTCCTAGCCCCATCCCAGAACAGGAGTTCTTGACCTAGAGGACTTAGACTCCACTGGTACCATGACTGGGCCTCCCTCTTAGAGTCTATGGACCTCCTGAGAAGATACGTATACACATATTCATTCCTATATGTATGTCGCTTTGGGACACAGGTTTAGAGCTGTTATTAGATTGGGAACAGAGAACTAAAAGAGAAAGAGCTACTTCCTCAGGACATATCCTAATCAGAATCTATATCCTCAAACCTGAGTGGAAAAGCAAGCAGGAGAGGTCCATGTGAACATCTCAATACAGAATAACTCCTGACGTCCTTTCAGGTCCCTCCATTATGCCTTCAGGGCCGGGGCAGGTATGATAACAGACTGCTTTAGCCATTTCTTCAACATGGTGATAAGGGAGTACAATTTGAACCATGTGTTATTCAGAAAATGTTTTCTCTCCCCCATGGTCTAGTTATTTGCTTTCTTTAATGTGAACTTCAGCCCATAAATGCATTTTGCATGCCTTTAATTAACCTCCCTGTGCTTCCATTGCCTCATATGCATAATGAGAATAAAAATAGTATCTATCTCATAGGGTTATTATAAGGATTAGATAGAACACTATATGTAAAGACCTAAAACAGTACCGGAAAAACAGCCAGCACTCAGCGAATTTGAGCATTAGCTACAGTTTAAGTGTTTTTAAATTATTAAGTAAATATGGACTAGAACTGATGCAACACAAAAGGCAGTTGTAACAGGTGCCCCATCCTTCCCTCTGACAATGACTGAGGCTCAAAAGCCCTAGATAAATAGGATGAGAGTATATATAGAACAGTTACCCTCTTCACTTTAAGAAAAGGCCAGTGCCTCTCTTTTTGTCCCTCTTGAATTCAGGCCTGAGAAGACTAAGTGTCACCATTAACTTTTTGTCTTGTTTTATTCCCCCATTTGTCTTGGGGTGTTTTTTTTTCTAAAAATGGAAGAGGACTAATATTTAGTAGGCATGCATCTGCATCAAATACATTATCTATGTCATTTTTATAAAGCACACCCCATTTTACAGATAAGAAAACTAGGGCTCAGAGAAGTTTAAAAACCAATCAGAATGTTTTCTGTTTGATATGGCAAAGGTTTAGAGTATTATTAATAGTATAGTATTATGCTATAGTATTAACCTATTAAGTTATTTCTTGTCCTCAAGTACATTATAATTAATAAGAGATTTTTAAATTATAGGGAATGGATTTGCATGCTATCTTACCTTAGAATACATTGTAGAATCTGCACATGCCCCTACGTGCACCCTTAGGTATCCTTTCACCCTAGCGCCTCCCAGCCCAAATCCTGAAGAGCGCAAAACATCAGGTGCTTAGAATGGTCAGACTGCTGTGCTACTGTATCAGAGAGCCCTTTCCAAAGAGAAATACTTACAAGTAAAGAAATATCTTTTATATTTTTGGAAGACAGTTGGCTTGATGGCTTGAGAGTAGTTTGAAATAATTCAACATTGCAGTAAACTTAGAAGGATAAATGAGTTTCACTGCACAGGAGGATTACTCTTAATCACCCTGTTCACTTACTTTCTTCCATTCTGAAGTAGTTTGCAGTAGTAGGGAAAATTGTAATCATAAGAAATTAAGTAAGACTTGTTGGCTCGTTGTACCTGGTGAGCTTTCCCTGTCCCATGGTACCCAAATAGTTTTTGATAATGCATGGAGATAATTTCAGACATTTGCTTCCCTTAACTCCTAATTGCTTTTGCTGCTGCGTATAGAATTCCAGAGACACAAGGGTAGGAACTTGATCTACACGTCTCCTAGTCATAGTTGCAGATCAGATCAAAAGCCACACTAGATTGTGTAAAAGTCTGTATAAATCCCAAATCAGAGCTTTAAAATAATAACTTACTGAGTCATGATTTCTGCATCTCATATGCAGTATTCCTTAAATCACATGTTGATGGCTAATCAGCAGAATCCAAAGACGCAAATTAGATGGTACAATATTTACAGAGAAAATATATGTGTAGCTTGAAAAGTAACGATTCTCAGGGTTACAGTCCCACCCCCCAACTAAAAAAAAATATGGTAGCAGTTACAATCTGAACTCTCAACATTGTAGCCAAGAAAGGAATGAATATAACAGTAGAAAGAGAGATTTAAAACAGAACTTCTTGGTTAAAGGAGTCTGGACCTTCAAGAAATATGTTCAAGGAAGATTCAGAAGAAATACTAGGTAAGATGAATTATTCCTGTTCCTCAAATAACATCCTAGCAGTTTAATTATTAAGTGTTTATTTTGCTCAGGTAGAAGAAGTCCTGCATGTCTTGTCCACTGCTAAATCCCTAGCACTTGCAAAGGGCTTGGCCACAGTAGGTGCTCAGCAAATGTTTGTTGAATGAATGAATGAATGAATGTTTTGAAAGAACTGAGCAAAAATAAGGGTGTATTGCATTTGTGAGCATTTTGCCCATTTCTAATAGTGCAGGTACTAATTTTTTACCTGATTTTTTGTTGTTGTTTATTATTACTCAAACAGACCTACAAAACAAAGCGTATCACAGATACCCTCTGGTTTTTAGGCCGGGGAAACAGAAAAGCTTGCTGTTGGATGTAGGCTGCTACATATTTTGATTCTAATAGCAATATGGCAGGTCAACTTTGTAATATAATCTGGTGCCTGTTTTTGATAGATATCATGGAAATAGATACTTCTTTTCAAGATGTTCAAACAGATGATTAGGCGAAAGCTCTAGCAAACCTTGAAACAACAAAAAGGAAAGGTTTTCCCACTCCCACCTCCCATTACTGTAACATCCTGCACAGTTTTCTGCAACCCCACCCCCTCCTCCACATTTCATCCTCATCGTGGGTCTAATCTCTATCAAGGGAATACAACATGTGACTGTCAGTCTAGCAAGGAGACAGTTCTTGAGAAATCCACCCCCCACACACAATGCTCCCAAGCTCCTCTCATGGGAATGGGATGATTGGATCAGCAGCAGGCAGAGCTGGCCCAGGGAAACAAGAGCTTGGCATAGAAATCCTAATGCCCTCCTGCTAGAAGGGCCCTCAAGAGAGTTGCTTCATGCCCACCCTCCTTGAACTGGCTGGACAGTAGAAAGATGTGTAGGAAAACAAATTCCTGGCTGAATGAATAGCGGATTAAATAAATGAGAGATGAGTTCACTCCTCCAGAAGTCTCCGCCATCCCACTTGAATAGAAAGGCTAACTTTGAAGCCACTCTGTTCTCCGTGGCACGATTTTGTATATACTCAGCTTTGGAATATGGTTGCCATCTGCTGCCAGTGCATAGGACTAAGGAAGTATTGGGGTGGGTAGGAGGAGGCCAGGGGGGCGGAGGGGAAGAAAAGAGACACTTGAAATGAGCTAATGATCTCCTTTGTGTTGGAGTCTAGGTTTCAGAACATCAGTCCTGTACTTCAAGAACAAAACACCAGTGTGTCTTAGACCACACCAGGCGCCGGCACATCAGATAAGGCCTGTGCTGTGTGGTGTTCAGCCACTGAGCCTCAAGAAGTTCTAAACGTGAAATTAAAGAAGCAAAATGCGGAAACCAAAATGAGAAAAAGCCTAGGGTAAAATCCAATCAGGAGGGATCTGCAGATATGTATCTTCAGGGTTATAGTACTTCAAAAATGAATCTATTAATTAAAGAGTTGGAAAATACTATAAATCCAAGGAATTTAATGATCTTTAGAAAAAATGAAACACGTTTCCATACACTCTGAGTCCATTGTGATCGTTTAGTACAATCTCAGGGTGAAATTAACCTGGCTATTGTGTGTTGTTGCAGATTTAACTGTTAAGAGTTAGAGATGGCTGTACTAGGGGCATGGGTGGGTAGTACTTTAAAAACAGAAAAGCCTGTTCAGCAAAGCCAGTAAGACTGTAGAATATCTTTGAAAGGCAGTGAATAGCTCACAGAGCTTCCTTGTTTCCTCAATATTGTCTGTGTAAATTGTTGGTTATGACACAGAATCATATTGATAATTTATATACTGAAATGACATGCCAGAGAATAATAATTAAGCTGGCGATGTGTGCTAGTGAAAAAAAAAATTATTACAGCAAAGTTTACTTTCAAAAAATATTAGCTAGTTGGCTAAGTATGACATTTGAGGGCAAGTGCTGTTATATATTCAATAGTAGTTCTGTATCTTGAGTTTGAATTGCAAGGTGGGGAAGCAGAAGTCCGTTGTGCTGTGAGAGGAAAGAATATCATCATAGATGTATGTAAGTATAAATTTAGAGATGATGACAATCCTAGAAATGTAAAAAAAAAAAAATCACTTTAGGGAGCACAGAGTGATTGCTGAGCAGTGTGTCACACTCAGTGCCTTGGAGCAACAAATCAGTGCATATTTGCTGGCTGTGTGAGCTCTGGCCTTGACTCCTGTCTACCAGCAGGGACAAGTCACACACAACTGTGACTCAACCACAATTAGAATATTAGTAATGCATTAAATCTATCTCGCGTATAGTTTGTCTTCCTAGCAACCCTGTGGGCCTCCCTATTCTACTTTATTTGTCCCTAAAACATCCCCGTGAAGCATACGCATCTTCATTTTACAGGTGGGATAACTGATCCACAAAGGAATAATTTAATTCTTTGTCTTTAAATGTGAAATGATTGATAATCATTATACTAACCCAGCTCATTGTACCATTTTTCACATTATTTTAGGTTTCCCAGGCAAAGGACATATTTTATCTTTCTCATTATTATTTTTAATTAGTTTTCAGAAAAGTTGAGATAAAAACAGAATCTAACAAATATCCCATGGAGATATTTGGTGTTCTCTTTTCTTTCAAGAATAAATTAAGACCTTCTCTGCTCCTCTCTGCTGGCTCTCTCGGCAGATAGTCAAAATCCCATGCCAATTTTCAAATGAATAAGGGCTCATTCTAATAGCTGGATCACAGTCCCCTCTGTTGAGGAAACAGCCTTTTAATTTCATGTCTGCACCCTGAATAAGTTACTTTTGGTTAAAAACTTTAACAGTTTGACCTGAAGGTTTTTAAACAGTACTAATATATAACCTGATTGTGAGTTCAGCAATAAATTTCTACCCAGTATGTGAAAGGCCAAAGAGAAAACTAGTGTTTTTAGTCTCTCTGGTGACCTTCCCTAAATATTGCATATTTACTTTGTAAATGAGGACACCCAGTGGCCACCAAGAGAAAATATTCTAAACAATCTCTCTGTTAACGCAAATATAAATACCCGTTATCAATGCCGATTGATAGATTTTTCTGTAACATCTGTTAGCAAGCAGTTTAGCTTGCCTAAGTTAGGCAAGAGCGATGGGAGTTTGGCCTGATCGTTTTTATAATGTGTCGCAGACTGGTCATCCCTTCTCATTTTTGGTAACAAAGTGTGGCTCCGCTTTGTGTTCCACTGAATCCTCAGCTGACAGGAGGATCCAGTGAGCTCTCTTTTGGGGGAAATGGGCTCAGGGAGATGGGGACAGTATGGAATGTGTCAGAAATCATAAATGAATGAGCAGAGTCTGTGGGAAACTCAGTGAACTCACAAAAAAAACAATTGCCTTAGACCTTAAATTCATATTGAAAATACAACTGTGGCTAGGCAGGGAAATAAAGGACAAGAAGAAGAGCATCGCACAGAACTTCAGGGCCTGGAAAGACCTCTTGGGACTATAACATGTAGACACATCTCAGAGAAATGTACACCCTGAGGTTTCCTTATACCAGCAAGTTCGTGAAGTGCAATGCAGAGCTGACCCAACAAGTACTCAGTTAGAACCTACTCATATAAACAGATGTGCTGGGCATTGTGAGGAATCCAGTGATATATATGTTTGTACTTGTAGTTATAACAAGGCAAGGCGCTAGCCTTCGGCCAGCCCGAAGTCTTCTTTTAGAGATAAGACAGGCACAAATGAAAAATGAAAAGAAAAGAGACAATCATATATTGTTAAGAACTAAGTCATGTGTTATATGTATTGGAAGTTCAGATTTACTCTTCAACATTCAGGTACAAGAAACAATCCACTGCTCTTCTAAAGAAAATTAAACCCAAAGCCCCTGTCGCCACATTGGCAAAAATACAGCCAAGTCTCAGGGCTCCTGTTCCCTCCCTAGAATGTTACAAGACTCTTGAAATCTAGGGAGGGGTCAGATCCTTAATCCATGGTGGTCTTCATAACTGGCATTGCTCGACACCCCACAAAGATGCCACTGAGTCTTGTCCTTCTGATGCCAGGTACTGCTGCCTCAGTTGGATTTATAGATGCCCTTTACAGTGGTCCTTGCTACTGACCATCAGCCCAGCTCCAAGATGATCACTATTCCTCTCAAAACAGTGCCTCTTTATGTCCAGTCTTCAGAAGCTTGCCAAGCAAGTACCCCAACTAGAGTCGTGTGTAAGTAGAGACCATGGCACCTTCCCCATTTGAGGGCAAATTGATTATTTTTCTATCTGTAATGCTACCCTAACATAACTCCAAAGGACCGGCCTTTTCCTCCCCACACCAGACAGAGCCCAGATTAACAATTCCTTCTAGAGGACCTAGATTAAGAAAGAAAATTATTTTAGGGCTTTGTCTTTTTGGCTTACTTGGCTTTGAGACCACAACTTCTTGGGGCAAAGGAACCTGTAAATTTATACAAAGACTTGGCCTTTCTTACCTACAGGTGGACAAGGGGGAGATTATCTTATTATGAAAGTTTTGTAATTCAGTAAAAGCAAACCAGAAATTAATGTCTGAGTTTATTACCTCACCAACCAGTGGAACTAGGAAAAGAGAGAATGCAGGATGGATTCCAGTAATCATAGAAGATTTCACAGAGAAAGAAGAGCTTTGAATACATTGAATTGGGTTCATAAAACTATATAAGATTTGGTAAGTGGAGAAAGCACAATAATTTTAGAACTGGGGGAAAGTTCAGACGAAGAGACGTAAGGATGAATGTACTTGTGCACAGGAAGGCAAAAGGACCAACCTCTTGGATTAGTGCAGATTTATTTTGGAGAAAACTGAGAAAATCAAATCCAACCAAAACGCTGAAGTGAAATTAGACCATTAGAATGTTAGCTGTAACTATAGAAGACTCTTATAGGTCAGTATCTTTTCTCAATAATATGTAGACGATACAAATATTATATAAAAATATGTAAAGAATTCAGTAAAAATAAAATTAAAATAACTTATTTTTCATTAGAATAATTATAAAGTATGCCTTCTACATCACTTATTTACCAATGCCTCCCAAGGTTCTGAATTCTATCTGACAACACTTATTTAGGATATTCTTCATCTCAGCATAAGCCAAAAGAATTTACATCTTATTCTTTTTTTAAGGATTTCCTGTGCTAGTTCATCATGGATTAACCTAGATGGGCAGATGAGTTTCAGCTACTCTCTTAAACTGGCCCACACAAATCACTTCTGTGCTCCCATTTTAACCAGTAATCCAGCAAAACACATTTACCTTTTTGCTTGGCTTTTCTTTGTTGCTTTCGGATACAAGGCCTTCACCTTCACTCCTTAGTAAAACAATCTATCATGGCTCAAATCTACATTTTTCATAGCGAAATCCTGTAGCCCCTCCTGCCAACAAACAGAGCTACTCTTGAAAATCAGTTGTCACATTGGAAGCAACTCATTTTTTTCGGGAAGACCCAAGCAAAGAGAAGATTTGAGCATGAATCTGAAGACCTGCTTCAAAAGCAGTTTCAGAACAGCACAGCAACAGAGGACTAAAGGAAGTTATACGAATTAGGAACTCTGATACTTTTAGTCAGAAAGTTTTTTTTAAAATGACACTATGAGGTTCTGTTTTCTCACTCATTGAAGTCCAGATAAAAGTTTTCCCAAAGTCAAAAACTTAATTTCTCACATAACTATAATTCATCACCCGTTGATGAGATTTTTCCAAAGGAATGCCATTCCTGGAAGTTAGATATAAGATCTTTGAGCTCATTGAAGTTAAAAGTTTGTTTTTCCTATAAAATCAGTATATGGTGATGTAGGGACCAAAAGAAGAGTAGATTATCAACTAAGAAGATACTGATTTATATACAGCCACTTTTTAAATTTATAATTTTTTCTCAAGCAAAATAAGGGACCTTACTTTTTAACTATACACTTGAATACATAGATCCTTCTTTAAGGTCTATCTAAAGCCAAGTTCAAACTGTACAACGTTGTGAATTTAAATAGATCCTTTTGTTCATTTTTGTATCCCACCCACGGATGTAGCATCTCTGTATTTTTGTTCCCCAGATTTAGTGAACAAAGGAAAAGGTTACAATAGGGCAGCAGCTAAATTTGTAAGGAAAGCGCTTTAGAGGGAAAAAAAAAATGAAACTCCTAAAAGGTGCCTCAAAAGGTTTACAATATAAGAGGATTTAAAGGCATCACCCTCAGATTTCATTGACTTTTCTCCTTAGTCCCAGCAGGTCTTCTCTCCTCAAGAAGTCATTTCATTTCAACTTTGGAATGAGGGCATAAGTGTCTTTCAGATGTTGTCTGGAATTATCTATCCAATGCCTTTGTTCACACAGTTAAAATTTAGCTTTCGCAAGGTATACTCTAAGAGTTTCAATATTTTATTTCAGTGCATTTAGATGCTCAAGCTATAGAAATTCATGAAGTATGTATCTTGATAATACTCAAAATGGAAGTTTTAACTGGTTAGAATTGGTTTCATGAAATTGATGCACCTCATAACTGAAGGGATTTAAGTTGGGTTAAAAGAATATTCAGTTACTGGTAAATATGTAGGAAATATATATATAAGAGTAGAAGTAAAATAAGGAATTGATAATAGAATGAGGCTGGCGAACATTTTACATAGAAAAGCATACCATGAAGTCCTAGTTGCTAAAGCATAGGCTAAGTTTTAATTCTGAGTTCCCTGGTAAAAAAAAGTCAAGAGAGAAACATGATTAGTTATGATATTTACAGGGTCCAAAAACATAAAAGCAGGTTGCAGCTTTTCCTGAGCACTGAGGTCTGAGAAAAGTTGATTGATTAATGTATGTTTCAGATATCAAAGGTCTTTAAGGATGAATTTCTTCCATTGTTTTAGATTTCATATCATCTGTATCCTTATGGGTCCATTTGCACTGGAATATTCACAGTAAATGTTTCGTTAATGAATTGGTGAAAATTCAACTGGCCCCAAGAGCAATTTCATTAGACATATGGTCAAGCATGTCCTTTGTCCTTTCTTAGGGATAACAGCAGACATAACTTAAAATCAGGCAAGCCAAAGAAAGATCTGGGTTAAGGGAAACTGTGAGAGCCTCCAAGGCCAAGTGAAAAGGATTTCCAGAATTACTTTTTCCTTTGGACCTGAAAATCTCACCAGTAATGTAAATCTATTCTCAGCCTTCAGATGAAATATAAAGCTCTTACTTTTTAATGGCGTAAAGAGAGGAAAAGGAAGTCAGAGATGGAGGATGAGTCAAGATTTGGGGATGGGCCTGAGAATCATGGGAGAGATGTTTTCCTAGTTCATAAATTTTGCTTCCTTGCTCCCCATACCTGAAGCTTAGTAAAACTTAGCAGCAAAATAGCAAAAAGAAAGGGAGGGATGGAGGAGAAAAGAGAGAAAGGCAGCCTATCCATCAGAAATACAACAGAACTTTTGAGTGAACTCTATTGGCTGCATTAAAAGTATGTATTGAGTTTGTATTTACTTTTTATTCAAATTATAAATCTAACATTTAATCATTTAAAAATGTTAAAGGAGGTTTCTTAATTCTTCTGTGAATTTCTGTTAACTATCAAAGGGATCCACTCTGATACAAACCTGATTCAAACCAAATCTTTCTGAATAATATTAGCTTCAACAGTTGTAAACTGTCACAATCCTCTAGATTTCAGCTAGCGTTGGGAGTTTATTATCTACATTTCTCTCTTCCCTTTCAATCCTTTTTTTTCAATCATTCTCTTCTGCAAAGTAACTTTTGTAAGTTTGGCTGAGATAGGTTACTTTATTATACAAAATACTATCAGCTTAACTTAATGAAAAACATCAGCTCAACAGACCTGATGCTCAACAGACCTGATAGTAATCGTGAAGGCTGTGTCAGCTTTAGAGGCTTTGATTATTGAAAGTAGTTAAGAGAAGTTTAAAGAGGAATGCTTGAATCTGAATTCATAGTCTTAATTTGAAGGAAACACAGAACTCTTTGAGATTCTAATGAAAGCCACTGACTTTATCCATATGAAAATATAAACATGTCCATTCAGGAAAACTGTAGATATCTGTTAAAGCCCAAACATAAAATCAAGGACCTCAACTACAGTATTGAGATCATAAATAGAATGATGTTGCAGGTACTTTAAACCAGTTAGTAATTTTAATATCTTTATCCAGCTAAAATAATAATCAGTAACTACAAAAGCATTCAGGCAGTCACCAGCTTTCATAGATAGTTCCTTCCTGAAAATATGTTTCAAAGTCACATTTCTGAAAGTTCAGCAATTAATTTATGTTTTATGAGAATAATTTTGTTACCAGTGGCTAAAAAACATGCTGAAATCCTTGACGGTTCTTCCACACTGGGCTTAGACAATCTGGAAGATAGAGGAGAACCTTCATTAGGAGATGGCCCAAAGCGTCCCCCTTTTCACCCAAGAATGGGTAAGTGAAACTGTCAGCGACCCTTTCCATAGGCTGATGGCCCTCCTGTGGTCCCACTACAGAGGTAATGACAGCTGGGATATGCTAGATGTCTGGAGCCAAGGTAGGAAAAAGAGGTCTTGTTCTGCCTGCTGCCTTCCACTTGCATATATGATTTCCCCAGTGTACCCAGTCACCCTCTAAATATTGTGAAGATGCCAGTGAAAGTGTAGGGAGACACAGGGCCATTTGCTCTGGATGGAACCTGTGAGCAAAAAACATCTATACCTCCTATAGCACAGGGTCTCAGCAAGCCCCCTTGGCATATTCGAGTAGGTGAAGGAGATATAACCGAGGTCTTACACCTGCCAGGGCATTTGGAAACTAAGGGGGCTGAATTACCAAAATGCATTCCTCCTTTCTCCAGTGACAACTGGCTCTTCCCTAGTGTGACCAACATGGCGAGCACCACCAATATGTCATAGCGTGAGATCATCATTAATCTCCTGATACATGAAAGATCAATCTCCACACACTAAAGGTATCAAGATACAATGTGGAAAAGCATATGGTATATGAGGCTGGGTTATGGAGGCCTGGCTACCCTACCTCTGTTTCATGCCCTTTTCTGAACCTCGTATACCAGATTGGTTTTAATTTGAGAGCTGGTGTTTTCTCCCAAATCATAGAGACTTCAAATTCCCATGCCTCCCCGGCCCTTAGCACCTTACCCTTGCACTAGTCTCATTTTATATATCCTTTTGCTCTC
The DNA here is from genome assembly GCF_040939455.1 of Microcebus murinus. Lineage (NCBI taxonomy): Eukaryota > Metazoa > Chordata > Mammalia > Primates > Cheirogaleidae > Microcebus > Microcebus murinus. Next base: position 57,503,150 of record NC_134104.1, on the reverse strand, counting down.
CTGATTGAGAAAGGACTGGATTTCACATCTAATTAAAAGAGATCGTATTGCCTGCTGTTTCCTTTCTTGCTCATTTTCTCTTGTGTGCAGGCAGCTTTTTATTCTCATGCTAAGTCCTATCCCTGGACCCCCGCAGTTTAAGGGACAGGCCAGAGCCAGGTTCCTACAAAAACAGAGTCAAGCCCTCTATCCCCTATTTCACCACAGGCAGATTTTCCTTCAGTGCTCACCCCGCTTCAGCTCCATCTGTGTTGTGCTCGCTCACAGAACAGTCACTGAGAATACATGATCGCTTCAGTTGCACAATTCCTTGCATGTTTCTAGTTAATGCCATCACACGCTAACTCTATATTTTTACTCTGGTGAAAAGGAGGTAGTTATTATTTTAAAACACATAGAAAACTAAATTTTTTTTATCACTTTTTCATTTTGCCACTAGTTCTATGTTTGTACTATTGTGGATTTTTTTTCAGGTGGGGAGGCATCCCCAAATACACATAAATCTATGTAAAGTTGCATGGTTTTGTAGAGTTAAGAGGGTTGGAGTTTGGTTTTTTTTTTTTTTTTTTTTTGAATAGCCCAAATGCCTATTCAGTGCCAATCTAAGAAAGAATGGAGTTAGCATTTTCACACCATCCTTCCTATACAGTCCCTGAATAACCATCTAATCAAGATTTGTTTTCAATGGCGGACAAATCTTCTACAGTAGAGTATTTCAGATTTATTCCATTGGAATCTATACATTAATGCCCATTGGATGAAAAGGACATGTTCACAAAAGCCTGGACTTCGCCTTGCTGTGGCAGAAACTTTTTTCCCACTGTATTAGTGTTAAAAATAAAAGAAAGCCTGGGAAAGGAATTGCCTCAGCATTGTGTGCTGGAGGAATGAGGCGCGCTTGAATGGAGAGGCAGGGTCCCCCTTCGCATCTGTACTCATATCAGCAAAAATCCATTCAGCCTTTCATGACTGCTCACTGCAGTGTGGGGCCAGTGTACTCAGGGGTATGTTTAAGAATTGTGTCTATAAAAATCCAACCAGGCTTCTCAGGTTAAGTTATATGTATGTGCAGGTTTAAGTCTGTCTCTGTGGTTTTTCATGAAGTTGGTGACAGCATTACTGTAATAATCATAACTCAGATTATTTAGCAGATAACCAGCTAAATGACTTTAGATAGACAAATTTTGCAATCCAGTTTGGTCAAATAAGCAGTTTGGATTTTCTTGTGAAATTGCATAAGTGTTCTTGTGTGTGTGATTGTGTGTGACAATTTCTGATCTCTAAAGCAACCTCCATCATCACTTTCGGTGTCTTTAGTTTTTTCCACTGAGAATTAAGATGACTGTAGATCTTGGGCAATTTGAGTTTCATTCCTGAGTGAGCCAGTGCTATGCAGTGGAAAGAGCATCAGAAGGCACAGGTTCTAATCCCAGCCCTGTCACTTACTAGTTGTGTACAACTCTGGGCAAGGCATTTAGGCACTTTGAGAGCCTTGACTTTCTCTTATACTAAATCCTGAAAACATAGATTATTATAAGGAATAAATGAGATGTTACATATGAAAGAGTTTTGTATACTGTAAAGCACTACATGGATATTAATTACTATGATACTGATGATAGAGCTGCTTCCCATTATTATCTGAAAGAAGACAACTTTGTCATATATGACATCTCTAGTGTTTTTGTTGTGACTGATGCTATGAGCAAAGCAAAGGTATGTTTAAAGAGTATTTTTCACCTATGTACAAAAATTATTTTAATAAATCCATCCTACACAGAGATGGTTATTTTATCATAGACACAACCAGTTTTACTTAAATGAAAGAGACCTTGGTAATAGTAAAATTGTATATAGAAAACTTTACATCTTAGTGCCAGAACAAGTTGTTTTATTTCTTGCATTGTTTTATCTAAAAAATATGTTCTTTAAGTTAAATGAATGAGGCTATTTTGAAGCCTCAAGGCCTAGAAACAGGAAAGCCATGCTAAGTCATGGATAGGTATAGAACTGTAGCTAGAAGAAATACTGGGAAAATCTTTTCTCACAGTTTTACAATAGACCCATGAATACCTAAGGGCAAGACCTCATTGAGAGACAAAGCAAGAGATATAGTAAAGTAGTTAAGAGGATAAACTCTAGAGCCAGACTGCCTGGGTTCAAATTCCAGCTCTATCACCAATTGCCTCTGTGGTCTTAAGCAAGTTTCTTAATTTCTCTCGCCTGTTTTCTCGTCTGTAAAATAGGAACAATAATACTACCCACTTCCTACAGCTGCTGGAGGATTTCATGAAATCATATACATAAAATAGTTAGAACAGTAAGCTTTAAAAAAATGATTGCTGCTGTTACTATTATCATGGTAATAGGAAATTCAGCCAGAACTTGGAATTCAGTTCTTGGAATTCAGAACTGGGAATTTAGTCTGCTGACTGAGTTCCTGAACAATCCCTTCCTGGGTTATTGGTGTCTTCTTGTGGGGCTATATTTTATGTTAGCACAGTTATAGGGGATTCACCATGATTCTTTAATCTGGCAAATAGAACTTGTTTTACATAAATTAAAGGGATAGAAGCTGTAGCCTAATGCAATACTTTAGGCACATAACAGACCTGATGGAGGTCAGGAACAAGAAAGAATTCTTTTACATAAATTAGTGTAAATTGTATCACTGAGCATATAGAGCTTGAAGGCATTCATTAAGTTAAGCTCAGACAGCTTGAGGGTGATCAAGTGAAGCAAGGTAGAAAAATTAGTTGTGCTCAGACTTTCCTGAGTAGGCCTTCTATCCTAAGGCAGTGTAGAAAGGACCTGAGGAGGTAGGCATTCCTCCTGTCTGCAGGCCATTACCTTCTGGGGTTGCTTCTCACAAGACATAGGGATTTGGGTCACAGGCCAACAATTAGTACTTGGGCCACTTGGTTTGGAAGGCCCACTTACTTGGCCTGTCTCAAGCTGATTGGTCAGTTGTGAAGACAAGAATGGGGAATCTGATTAAGAATAATCTGGGGAGGGATTCTCTAGAGCCATCTGAGAGGTGAGCTAGAATATAGCTTAAGCCTTAAAACCTGGTGCTATGGCCGTCTGTTGTCTTTCTGAGTCTGAATCCAAATGTTATCAACATTATCCTTTGTCTGAATAGCCTGAGGTATAGGGGTAGCAGTGGGTCAGGCTCTTCACAGCCTCCACATAGCTGACTATTGCCTTCCTCCTGGGAGCTGCGTAATACTTCTTCCTGCAAGTGCCTAGAGCTCCCTATTACCTAAGGTGATCATATATCGCACTTCTGGTTTACTCCTGCTATCCTGGCCTAATTATTGACAGTGTTCCCTTTCATTCTAAAAGTGCTCAGTTTGAACAATAGATAGGATCACCTAGTGTGCTGTAGTCACCCAGGTCAGAACTGCCACTTCTGACCTTTTTAGCATTCCTTCCTCATTAAGGCTCAGAAAATTCAGAAAACCACACATGTCACATACAACCACCATAAAAATAGTTCAAACAGGTCGGCAGAGAGGACAAGAAAAATGAGTAGATACAGAAAGCAGCTGGAGAGTGCCCCTCTCGCTAGCATATCGCCCACCCTCATCTGGAAAACATGGTGGCAGCTCTTTGGTAGACATTAGTCTACTAGGTGGAATATTCCAAGAATTTTTGCATACATGGTATGGGTTTTGGTAATATGCCATATATATTAATAGGAAGGGGACTTATTTGTTAACTTATTTGTCACTGTCTATGAATAAAATGAGGAGCTTCAATAAATTGGGAGAAATGTAAACTTTCCCAGAGGACCTGGACTTAGGCCTAACTCGGAGGTAGAGAGTGTGCCCTGGGAACAAGTCTTCCCTTTGCCTTTCAGTTATTCTTTGTTGAAGCTGTGGGAATAGCAGGCAAATCGACCCTTCTGGTTTATTAAGCCATTCAACTTCAACTGTCAACCTCAGCTGAAGCTCTGGGGGACTAATATGGATTCAGTATCCCAAACTGCTGGGCCACTAAGGCTGGAAATGGGGCAAAATTCAAGGCCTTATTCCCTGAGGCCATCATACCTATGGCCTGTATGCAGCAGCCTGTCCATCTCTCCGCTTGTGTCTGCAAGGAAGGTGCTTCTAGGAGCCGTGAGCATTACTCGCCTGAGACCCAGGTGTTAGAAACGCAGCCAGCTAGATCTGACCCATGCCCTGTTTTGTGTCTGCCCTGATATGCCGCAGGTGACATCAGTTGCAAGGGGATGACCGAGCGCATTCACAGCATCAACCTTCACAACTTCAGCAATTCCGTGCTCGAAACCCTCAACGAGCAGCGCAACCGTGGCCACTTCTGTGACGTGACGGTGCGCATCCACGGGAGCATGCTGCGCGCACACCGCTGCGTGCTGGCAGCCGGCAGCCCCTTCTTCCAGGACAAACTGCTGCTTGGCTACAGCGACATCGAGATCCCGTCGGTGGTGTCAGTGCAGTCAGTGCAAAAGCTCATTGACTTCATGTACAGCGGCGTGCTGCGCGTCTCACAGTCAGAAGCTCTGCAGATCCTCACGGCCGCCAGCATCCTGCAGATCAAAACAGTCATCGATGAGTGCACGCGCATCGTGTCGCAGAACGTGGGCGATGTGTTCCCGGGGATCCAGGACTCAGGCCAGGACACGCCGCGGGGGACTCCCGAGTCAGGAACATCAGGCCAGAGCAGCGACACGGAGTCAGGCTACCTGCAGAGCCACCCGCAGCACAGCGTGGACAGGATCTACTCGGCACTCTACGCGTGCTCCATGCAGAATGGCAGCGGCGAGCGCTCCTTTTACAGCGGTGCGGTGGTCAGCCACCACGAGACTGCGCTTGGCCTGCCTCGAGACCACCACATGGAAGACCCCAGTTGGATCACACGCATCCATGAGCGCTCGCAACAGATGGAGCGCTACCTGTCCACCACCCCGGAGACCACGCACTGCCGCAAGCAGCCCCGGCCTGTGCGCATCCAGACGCTAGTGGGCAACATCCACATCAAGCAGGAGATGGAGGACGATTACGACTACTATGGGCAGCAAAGGGTGCAGATCCTGGAGCGCAACGAGTCTGAGGAGTGCACAGAAGACACTGACCAGGCTGAGGGCACCGAGAGTGAGCCCAAAGGTGAAAGCTTCGACTCGGGCGTCAGCTCCTCCATAGGCACCGAGCCCGACTCCGTGGAGCAGCAGTTTGGGGCCGGGGCGGCACGGGATGGCCAGGCCGAACCCGCCCAACCCGAGCAGGCTGCGGAAGCCCCTGCCGAGGGTGCCCCCCAGCCGAACCAGCTAGAAACAGGTGCCTCCTCTCCGGAGAGAAGCAACGAGGTGGAGATGGACAGCACGGTCATCACTGTCAGCAACAGCTCCGACAAGAGCGTCCTGCAGCAGCCTTCGGTCAACACGTCCATCGGGCAGCCATTGCCAAGTACCCAGCTCTACCTACGCCAGACAGAAACCCTCACCAGCAACCTGAGGATGCCTCTGACCTTGACCAGCAACACACAGGTCATTGGCACAGCTGGCAACACCTACCTGCCGGCCCTCTTCACTACCCAGCCCGCGGGCAGCGGTCCCAAGCCTTTCCTCTTCAGCCTGCCACAGCCCCTGGCAGGCCAGCAGACCCAGTTTGTGACAGTGTCCCAGCCCGGCCTGTCGACCTTTACTGCACAGCTGCCAGCGCCACAGCCCCTGGCCTCATCCGCAGGCCACAGCACAGCCAGTGGGCAAGGCGAAAAAAAGCCTTATGAGTGCACTCTCTGCAACAAGACTTTCACCGCCAAACAGAACTACGTCAAGCACATGTTCGTACACACAGGTGAGTGCTGGCCCCCTTGGAGGCCGGGCAGCAGGGGGCTGAGGGGACCGTGGGAAGGGAAGGTAGGAGAGCAGGTAGAAGGGAAGGTTTGGAAACATTTTTTCAGATTTTAAAGAGATCCCACTGCAAGCCTCTTCTAGAAGGCCCAGCTGTGTCCCCATCCTAGGAACAAAGCACCCTGCCACTGAAAAACAAAATCCCAGAAACCCTTTATGGAGAAGGGGTGTTCTAGAGATGTCCAGCCTGTAGAAGACAAGACTCAGGGCATCGTATAAGCCATATTCAAGTATCTGAGTTTCAGAGGTAGCTTAATGTAGTACTGAAGAGCTTCAGTGTTAGAGCCAGATTGCTTGCATTTGAATTCAAGCTCAGCCACTACCAAACCTTGTCACCTTAGAAAAATCACTTAACTTTTCTTTAATTCAGTTTCCTTCTCTATAAAATGAGAATGGTAGTAGTACACTCTCCTTATAGTGCTGTTTTAAGAATTAAATTTATTAATACATGTGAAATTTTTAGAGTAGGTCTTAACATGTAATAAGTGCGCTATAAATGGTAACTATTATTAGCATTACTAAAATGGTTGGGAGGCGGAGACAGTTTGTTTTGTTTGGCTCCAAAAGGTAGAACTAGAGCAATGACTGGAAGCTATTGGGAGATTCTTCCCATTAAATAAAATAACAAGTTTGACAACAGAGCTGCTCTAAGGTGGGATAGACTTGGGTGGGAACTCACTCAAAGGGAGTGAGTTCCTGTAATTAAAGATATTCAAGGAGAGAATGGATGATCATTTTATAGGGATGTTGTTGAGGGGATTCAGTCCTTAAGATGGGGAAGATGGTGGTTCAGACCTGGATTCTGTGACTCCAGAGCTAAGATCTCCTGGTCTCTCTGCCAGTGCTCCTTCTTAGCTCCATAATGGGACAGACATATTGGGTACTCCATGGATGTGCCTCCATATAAGTGACCACCTATATGATTGTGATTTCACATAGATCCTCCTGTATCTAAGAATACCTACCACAATGATGATGATTATCGTATTTGAAATTCTTGTAAGAATTGCTCTTCTGGTAAACCTCTGGTTCCAGAATACCCCTGTTAAATGACACATAATTTGCCAGGGAAGAGTTAAATACTTGAATTCTGATACATGGAAACAAATTAGTTTCTCAAAACAAACCTTGTTTCTCAGATCAGCTAGAAAGAATCTAAGAGATAGGACATAAAACAGATAAGTTTAAATTGGAGACTAGGAGGAAAGGAAAACAACAGACATGGAGATGAGGTATCCAACATGGAAGTGAACACTGAAATAGAACATTACTTAAGATGAAATTTGCCTTCTTGCAGTTTAAGTCAGGACATTATGTAAATTAATGTATGCATCTTTATGGGAATCAGTTGTTCTTAAAGACTGCAGTTTTCACACCTCCAAATAAACATAGTGACTCACTACTGAATTTAGGAAGAAAATTGGGTAGTGGTAAGTCACTATGTTTACTTGGGGTAAATGTGAATGTGCTAATAATCTGAGATCAATCAAGGGAAATTTTCCATCTGGTATCAGTGCTGCCATTATTAGGAGAATTAATCAAATAGTAATGTTTTTATTTATGTAGCAACTTATGGTTTACAGAGTGTTCTTGCATAATTTATGTCCTTCCTCTGAATAGCCAATTTATAAGCCATCAAATTAAGGATTAGGGAGAAAAAAGGACTGAATGTGTCTCCTTTGTAAAAGTTGACTCTGCTGGTCTTGAACGCACAAACATATCTACTCTTCCCTTCTATGCATCTCTTCTAATAGACCTAGCAGATATAAAATTCATATATTCTATTAGCTCACATATTGAAATGGGCTTTAAATTTGCAACATAAAATTTCCGGCATACTACCGAAGATTGTCTTTTTGATGTATAAATACATTTCTCCAATGGATTCAGCAAAGGATTCTGTGGTTAACCCAAATAACTAGGTTTGCCCGTGAGAAAATTTCAGCAATGGGTTTGCATACCTAGAGATCATATGCAAAAGCTACAAGTGAAATCATTTTATAAATCTGAGTTATACTCAAATGGATCTTCAGATCTCTAGTAAATAATGAAGTGCCTCAGTACATTATGAAGGTTTTTGTACTGGTGTGTATAATGTAGCCACATCTGAAAACAATGTATATATGTAAATCAAGCACTTCATTTTTAAAAAGCAGTGCTCTTCCCTTTCACTCCAGAATTATTTGGCAGTGGCAGTTTGGTAAGGCCATCTGCCTTTCAAGACTTTTGTCTAACTGAAGGAGTCCCTAACCTAACAAAGTTTGAGAACTATTAGTCTAGATTTTCAAAAGGCAAGACAGCCTGAACATGTGGAAGTAATTCAAGACCTGGATTCGCTGTGGCTCAAACAAAGTTCTTTCCAATTTCTTGAGAAAATATCAAAAAAGTAGGGCCTCACGACTTAACAGGAGCCCAGTGGAAGTGATAAAAATCCAGAGCAAAAAGTCCAAATGTTGGTATAAAAAGATTCTAGAAAGTACTGGGGATACTTGGAAGAGTGCAGGTGGACTTACCTATAGTCTAAACAAAAAGAGTCCTAAAAATAAAGAATAGCTTGACAGAACTGAAAGGAAAGAAACTTGGGTTCTTTCCATCACAGCCACTATGCAAACAAATAGACCAGTATTTGTGGCTTTGCACTTCAGTAACACCAAGGTTTAATGTAGATAGTACTTACTCTCAACACTGCAGACTCAACTCTGAGATCTGATTCCAATTAAAATTCTGTATAGCTCTATGTTAATGACTCACATATTCATGAAGCAAAGTGTATGAGACAAATCTATAGTCCATCATACTGAATTTGGGGCTAAGTTCTACCTTAGAGAACCAAGGAAGCCCTGTTTGTAAAGCATGTTTTATAATGATTATAACAGTAAAATTTAGAGTAGAGGCATAAGTACAAGATGATCATAGTAGAATTTGATGACTTCAATCCAGTTTTGTTTCCTCTAACTGGCTCTGTGGCCTTAAACAAGTCACTTGATTTCATAACCCTCAGTTTCTGAGTTTAAAATACAAATAATAATTTTCCTGCCTTTTTAGTAGCATAAAGGCATGATGCATGTGAGAACTTTTTATAAAAGGCGAAGTATTACTTAATTTTTTAAAAAATCATTATCGTTATTTTCTTTGCTCTGTCTCTCATCTCTAAATAATACACTTTCGATGTGTATCCTTCCTCCGTGGAATTCAAATGCTGAAACCATGTGATACTGCTTGGGTTTCTCTTGATCTTCCTTCATAACAAGAACTTTTTTTTATTCCTTATTAAGTTTAATGAGAATAAAAGAAAATCCCTCACCTAGCACTCTCTATCCACTACCCAGCAAACCACAGTAGGACTTCCTTACCTCTAGGGGTTTCTCAGATTCACTTACTGCAGCCTCATAAAAGTGTGAGAAAGGAAACCAAGAGTTAAGGATATGTTTGAAAGCAAGAGAATTAGAGAAAAAACAAAGATAACACAAACCATCCACAAAGCAGGGTTCCCGTATACCTCCTTCCACCAAGAGAAAATACAGAAGTCCAATTAAAAAATGGCAACGAAAAGGAAAGACAGAATATAAGAAAAATAAGCCTTGGTGTCAACATGGGTATGGAAGGCAAGAAATAGGGAAAACTCAAGAAAAGCTCAGAGTGTGCCAGCAGCATGCAAATTCTGCCCCCCCCCTCCCGGCCCCCCCAGGAATCCTGAATCAGAAACTCTGGTGATGGAGCCCATCAATCTATATTCCAACAAGCCCTGATTCATGCTAAAGTTGAGAACACCTCTCCTAGAGAGCTGAGCCTAGGCAGTAAGGAGGAAGATGGCATCAGGTTGCTTTTGTTAAATAACATTATTCTTTAAAATACCACTAAGAAGAATCTGTGTGTTTAGAAAAATAAAATCAGAGTTACAGATAAAGCTTGATTTTGTAGTGCATACATTATATTACAGAAGCTAATATCTCCCATACGAGAGTCTTCCAAACCACACATGTACAGTAGCAAGTAAACCCCTTCTGACACTTAGCAATGGTGACTGGTACCATCAGTATGTATTGTCTTTACATACTGGAACACTGGAACATAAACTCTGTGAGGGCAGAAAGACACACACAAATATACTTCACACATATATATCTCATAGTTCAATAGTACTTTACACATAATAAACATTCAATAAATACTCAGTCAATGAATGAATCAAATCCTTCTCTAATGATGTCTGACCACTTCCAAAAGGATGAGTGGTCTATTTCCGTAGTTTTATTTATTTTATGATACAGCTCCACAGAACTAGTGCAAAAAATACATTGCATATTTATATGTTAAGGACTCTGTCCAAGGTTCTAGAAACATCTTTTAGATATCATGTTCTGTTTGTTCTTACCTTGCTCTAAGTAACAAAATAGGACACATAATATTCAGAATGACTAGGATGGCATCTAGGGCTATTTCTTTACCTCCAGGTGTAGGGTAAACAGATTTAGCAAACAAAAATACAGGACAACCAGTTACATTTTATTTTCAGATAAACAACAAGTATATTTTTAGTGTAGCTATGTCCCATGCAATATTTGTGACATACTTATACTAAAAAACTATTCATTGCTTATCTGAAATTCAAATTTAACAGGATGTCATGTATTTTATTTGGCAACCCTATCCAGGTGGAACTTTCTTTTAATAGCCAATCTTAGGACTTTTTGCTTTAAAAATCTATAGATGAATACAGGCTAGCATATGTAGTTGCTTAACAAATGTTTATTGAGTAAGTAAATGAATGTTCAAAGCTAACATTCTTTCCAGGAAAATTTAATTCTTTTCTCAGCAAAACTTCTAGATTTTCTTCTTTTCTTTTTTCTTTTTAATTTGCTAGAGAATAGTTTGTACACATAAACAAAGTATGTGTACAAATATTTCATACTTATGTTTTTTTCTACCAACAAAAGATAGGTGTTTTGGCCTTTTTTGAATCATATTATCAACAGTCTATCATTGGTGACTTTGGCCCATTTGTATCCTCTGTACATATGATAATTTTGCTTATTAATTTGAGAAGCTCAGCTATTTCAGCCATGAATTCAATGTAAATAGATATAGTGATAATAGTAATATAACACTGTTGCCAATAGGGCAATAATAGCAATATCAAGATGATGATGTGATAATCCTCATATGGAGCTAGGACTATTAATTATATCAAGCCAGTGGGAGTAAAGGAACAAGTATAAGTTTTGGAGTAAAAAAAGCCTTGATGTTACCATTTTCTGACTGAGTAACTTTAGGAAAGTCATATAACCAACCTAAGCCTCTGTTTTTTTCAGATCTGTAGTACTTTATATGATTGCTCTATGAATTAAATAACCTAATTTGTGTGAGAGCACTTGACTATAAATGCTGTAAAATTATCAAAGCCATTTAGGAACATATATACTGTATGTAGTATATATATATATATATATGTTAGGAACATATATGCTGTATAACATATATGCTATATGTTATAGCAACAGCATACATTTTGCAGAATAATCCAGAAAGCAAGGAATTGTTAACAGAGGAGCGGGGATGATCTGGTTGGGCCAGTATCATACTGTCAGCTGTTACTGACTTAGGCGATCTTCAGGATGTTAGTACAATTCTCGAATTGGAGATACCGTCTTCTGGGGATGTTAATATCTATCCCATTTATAAAGTTGTAAGAAAAGTCAAGTAATATGTATGAAATTCTTCAAAATTCTGCTTAACACCAAAATATTTTAGGTGTCACTGAAACACTTGGGAGCTCCTTAAAGGAAGGTGCGCTCTGTAATTATGAACGTGCTGTGATGGTGGAGTGTAGACATGTCAGAAACTGTCTTACTAAATGGGGTGCATGTTTTGTGAATGCAGTGTGTCCCCAGTAGGCAGTCCCTTCTCTATAGGTTCACAGTCCAAGATGGCACACCCCAGAAACTGCATGGAAAGGTTCGCAGGCATTCGCACTAGCTGTATCTCAGGTGTGTGGGCCCTCCTTTAACCAGACTTCTCTGGGCAGAGTCTGAACTCAGCAGCCAGTGAAAGCTCCATCTTATTCTATCCGAGCACACTTCCAGTGTTGTTTTCTGGTCCAATCTTGCTTATCCCCATTCAGAGGACCTGCACTTTCAAGCCCCGTTTCTGCTCTCTGCACCAGTGGCCACCTTCCCCTGTCCATACTCTTCTCCTCCTCTTCCTTCCTTGCTGCCTGCTGTCCCACCAAGCATTGTGCCTTGGTTTTTTGACCCCTCACTGTACCCGCCCAAAGAGAAGAGCATCGTGCTAGGGCCAATAATAGAGAGGCACAAACAATGGGAGAGGCGAGAAGGAGCAGTGATTCTGGAAAACGTCCTAATAATAGCATTCATTATCCTTTCTGCAGCCCAGGAGAAGCCTGGTTAGAATGAGAAAGAATCAGTAGAAGAAGTGAGTTCTTGCTGAGCACCTGGTACAGAGGTCACTATTCAAAATTGGGGTGTCTTGGCCCATTAGGACAGCTTTACTTGAACCTTGTAGGCTTTGGGCAAAACACCTCTGAATCTACTAACCTAAGCAGTGTCTTTCTTCCTCTTTCTTTTTTTGTTCCTTTGTCAGTCATGGTAGAGTAAATGTCAGAGCTGGTCCATGAGGAGCAGTTGAAGAGAAGGCATTGAAAACTGGAGGAAAAGATATATTCCACCACTCCCTTCACCCTTGGCAAGGCAGTAAAGGTCACTGCCTCCCCCTCGGTTTCTTCCCCTAGCTGTCTGGTTTCTGTGCCCCCAGTGCTCAGTTGCTGCTTGCTAGGAAATCCTGTCTATGCTATGTGCTGACATCTTATTCATGGCACTACTTCCTTCCATTAGCATGTGTAATTGAGAATAGACTATACCCTTAACTCTGAATTACATAGTTGCAATATAATCGCTTGCTTTATTGATTATCTGAAACAGTTTTTTTTTTTTTAAATTCTGGATTGGCTTCCCTACTCCATGTGAGTCATTTCTCAGTTGGTTTCATTTAACCTCAGTTCCTTTGTGCTGAATGGAACAGTTTAATTTTGCTTAAAATGACCACATGCTCTATACTAAATGCTTTATCTCCTTAATTTTCTAAGCACCTTCACAAGACAGGTACTTACTATATTATTCTCAAGCTATAGATAAGGAAACTGAGGCTTAGAGAGGTTAAATAATATGCCCGAGTCACTCAGCCAAGGAAATGGAATTCATATCTGACTCCCCCATCTGTATAGTTCCCAAATGGATCATTTTAAAGTGAAGGGACTTATATAAGCTTCCCCTTCATGTTATAATTTAAGTATCCACTTTGTACTTTGTGTCCCTTTCTAACAAATGAGACTTGCCATTCCTGACCATAGGCAAAAACCCAGAAAGCCATCTACCACCATTTATCTTCATTTTTTCATTTCTTTACTTGGAGAGCAACAATCAACAGACCACATCCATTTCATGTATAATGTCTGAAAGCCTTTGGGTATTGCTATAAGTAATATGCAAGAAAATAATGAGAAATAAAAATATTGGCATTCCTGCTGAATGATATTATTTCAAATTCATGCATATAGAAATGAAAGTTGTGGGCACCTGACTAATCTGAAAATCCACCCCATTTAATAAGACAGTTTCTGAAATGCCTACACTCCACCATCACAGCACCTTAATAATTATAGAGAGAACCTTCCTTTAAGGAGCTCCCAAGTGCTTTGCAAACATTTTTCCTCATTAACTAGCATACCATTTTTCTATGGCAGGGCAGGGAAACAGGATACTTTGTCCTATTTTAAATGTGGGACTGCTAATGCATTGAGTGACTAAGCAGGTTGCCCTCAGGTCATTCACTGACAAGGCCAGGACTAGGGTCCTCAGAGATGGTGGGCTACCATCAGCTGAGGACCACTAAATCTGCAAAGAGCCGAGTGGCAAGTGCTTGGTCCAGCTCCTCATTTACAGAAGGCAAAACAAACCCAGAGAGATGAAAACACTTTAAAAAGCCCAGGTCACACGGGAAATTAATAACAGAACCAATACTACACCCTACAGACAACATACACACATATATTAATCCCATGGAGGAAAAAGTAACAACTGTGAACAATCAACAGATTGATCTTGTAGACAGATCAGAAGGGTATGAAAGTAAAAAAAGTCTTATCAGTGACCTTGCCCAGAGCAAAAACACACAGTTAGAAGGTGAAAGTTTGAAACAGCAAGAGGGTTTTAACATATACAAAGTTTCAACATCCTAGCAGCCAAAATACCATCTGGAATTTAAGGCACACTTCCCACTAAAGGTGACAGGTGGACATGTTTTAAAAGATAGTTGGCCAGCCTATCATAGCCTCTATAAATTGTACTGAAAGCACAAGGATGGCAAAGACCAACTGAGTTCCAAGCATGTTTACAGCTGACAGAAATGTTTCAACTAAAAATAATACGCATGACTGTCTCCCTTAGGGAATCTCTCATTTCAAAAAACTACCAATGTAAACAGTAGGCATAGAATGAACTCTTCAGCAAACTGAGATTACTAGCAATGAGGCTTTCCCAACTTTTCCCATTTCAGTCTAAAAGTGAAATCCTTCTCTTCTAATCCTGGGATCCTATATATCATATTGTCCCGTCAGTGTGCTTCAAAACATATTCTTTTTTGTTTGAAAACACAACAACAAAAAACTTTCTGAGGTAAGAAAGTTGTATAAAATGGATCATGAACCTAACACACTTACCACAGAGCCTGGCACACATAGGAAGCCCTCAGTACTTGGCGACTGTTTTCATTGCTGCTATCACCACGACACCTCAAACCTCTCCTGTTTCATAATGGGAAACAATGGAAACACAGTCAAGGCACATATTTTAAATGAAAATTAACTCAAATTTGTAAATTTCTTGCCTGGATGCATAGTTCCAATGTTGCAATATTACCCTAGGAAGTTTCAGAGGCTTTGGGTTTGAGGCCAGGTTGTGGAAGAGCACCGGGAAGGACTTTCTTCTCTGAGGTGGGTGCCTACATGGGGAATCAGTAATGAGGCCATGGAGATGGGCCGGACACCTGAACAGGGTTCATCTCACCTGTCAAGAGCAGAGCTGAGGACAAACAGCACAAACAACGACAAGTCTTTAAGGAATTATCCACAGACATGTCACAGGCTCATGGCCTTGACTTAGAGAGGAATATCTCCTGTGGTCATTCAGTGACTGAGTATTCTTACTTACCTTCTTGTTTCTAACAAACTTAATCATTTGGTTCCTAAGCCAACAACAAAGCATAGCGGTAAACGGAGGAGAAAGAAAGGTTCTGCCAACAGGCTGAAAGCAAAGAAGGAGACAGAAAAACTATTTTAAAAAGTGACCCAAGAGTTCAAAAGGCATATGGAACCATTTAATGGGGGGCGAGGGGCGGAGGGTATAGCCTTGTAATAAGAATGCCATGCATGTGTTCCCACACCATTCTTGGTGGTCTGCAAAATGATTTCACATGTATTTTATGTCAACACCAGCACCGAGAGGTAAGTAGGACTGTGTACCTCAGAGGCATTTGGTGATTTGTCAGAGTGGCATGTGGTGTGTTGGTGCCAAGATTTGAAAAGGACCATTTACCCCTGAGATCACTGTGTTGTCCCTCATCTGCTCAACAGCCACACCTGCTGAGGCCAGTCTGTAGCTCAGTGCAGTCAATACAGAACAGCCAGTTGACTTTCAAGTTACATTTTAGGAAGATTTCTGTCTAAAATAGATAAAATCAAAAGGGTAGCTCTTTCTAACAACTTATTTCTATTTTGGCAAATATTTTCCAGACTTAACAATCAATGTATATAGGCAAGTTGACTAGAAAGAAATGGGGATGTCCCTAAAGAACGAAGCTCTATGACCAATATTCTTAGATCTCTATGATTTTAGAGAACCCCACGTCTCCAAAGATCTTTCTCCTCTCCTGTTTCTTATAATTGTTTGATAACGTTAATGGGAAACACAAAATCCCCTAGTTATATCCCCTAATGATGACACTGAGAATGACTCCCTTAAAAGGCAGCCCTCCCTTTTCTCCACAGAATGACCTTTGAAGACTTTTAGTTGGAGACTATCTGGTAGCTTTCCAAGAGAGCCATTTTCTGACATGGGAAGTGGAAAACTCTAAAGTGTTCTACATCACCATAAAGCAAGGTTTCTCTGCACGAGAGAGGCCAGGAAGGCCTGGAATTTTTCCAGTCAAGGATGATCCATTAAGCAATCAGATTTTATTTTTTTTAATTTTTTTGTTTTTCTTTTTGTTGTCTTGTTTTTCTGTCTCTCATTCTCCCTCCCTTGCTATGTCTCGCTCTGTCCTGCTTGCTGTCTCTTCCCGTATCAACAGGTGAGAAGCCCCACCAATGCAGCATCTGTTGGCGCTCCTTCTCCTTAAAGGATTACCTTATCAAGCACATGGTGACACACACAGGCGTGAGGGCGTACCAGTGTAGCATCTGCAACAAGCGCTTCACCCAGAAGAGCTCCCTCAACGTGCACATGCGCCTCCACCGGGGGGAGAAGTCCTACGAGTGCTACATCTGCAAAAAGAAGTTCTCTCACAAGACCCTCCTGGAGCGACACGTGGCCCTGCACAGCGCCAGCAACGGGACCCCTCCTGCGGGCACACCCCCAGGTGCCCGGGCCGGCCCCCAAGGCGTGGTGGCCTGCACGGAGGGGACCACTTACGTCTGCTCCGTCTGTCCAGCAAAGTTTGACCAAATCGAGCAGTTCAACGACCACATGAGGATGCATGTGTCTGACGGATAAGTAGTATCTTTCTCTCTTTCTTACGAACAAAACAACAACAAAAAAAGAAACAACAAAAAAAGCTATGGCACTAGAATTTAAGAAATGTTTTGGTTTCATTTTTACTTTCTGTTTTTGTTTTTGTTTCATTTCATTTTGTACTACATGAAGAACTGTTTTTTGCCTGCTGGTACATTACATTTCTGGAGGCTTGGGTGAATAATAGTTTTCCCAGTCTCCCTCGGATGGTGGCCTTAAGGCCTGGTAGTGCTTCAAGAGCTCCACTGGTTGGATCTCTAGCTACTGGCCTCTAAATACAACCCTTATTTACAAAAAAATCTTTTAAAAAAAGTAAAAAAAAAAAAAATTTTTTTTCACTTGTGAAGAGCACTACAAAAATATATAACAAAATCTAAAAGGCCTACTGTCTTTAAGTACACCGCTTGCAGTGTTTCAGTGGACATTTTCACAATTCTGGCCGCTCGGACTTCACAGTAACCAGTTAAAACTGTGGAATATCACTTCTGGTTGAAAACCCAGAGGAAAGGCCCTGCTGTTTTCCACCTACCACATTGTCTGATTTCACAAAAGGGCTGTGGGGGCGGGAAGGGGCAGTGGGTTTGGTGGTGTGGGAAAGAAAGGCAAATGGCAGGCTTCTCCCCCAGATTCTGCCCGGGCCCACACCCCGGCCCACCTCCTCCTATTCCCCCCTTTCAGCAGAAGCCAGGAAGACTTGGACAAGCAACAAGCAACAGTGGCTATCGCTATCGTATTTATTCAGTGTCTTCGCTGAGCCACAGCCTCAGCACAATCAAGAGGGACTTTCATGAAAGGCAGGAATGCAGAAAAAAACAAAGATATCAGAAATTTGCACCTATGTTTCTAGGTACAAGAGAAGGATTATTTCCAACAATCTTTGCAAAACAAAGTGTCAGGATATATTCTTGTGGAAGAGAAAAAGAAAGAGAAATGGAGGGTGGGGGGAACAATAAAAAGTTCTTGAGGCTTTTCTAATTCAAAATTTTATAGAGGGGCAAAAGTGACGTTTACCAGATAGAATGCTGATTTTTTAAATATATTTACAACAGTATTTGTGTAAAAAAAAAACAAAAAAAAAAGTGAAATTGTTAAAAGTAATTTTTTTTTTTCATTTTGGTTATGCATACACTGCCACCAATCCCTTCTCTTTTATTTTATTTCACACACATATATATATTTTTTGGTAAGTCAAGACTGTTAAGGTTAGCGATACTGCTTCCAGATAGAAAGAATAAAAGGCAACTAAAGTTATATTTGAAAGAGAGGAAGGATATTTTCTTCATATTTTTTTTAATTTTTCTTAATTTTTATTATTTTAAGTATTGCCTGGGTTGATGAGGGCCTCTGTGGCCAGCCCATCCCTGCTGTAATTTGAATTGCTGCTTTGTATTTTGATATGTAGTTCTTTGACTTTTAGCAAGCTTAAGTTGCTCCACTGAATATTTTTTTCAACTGATCCGTCTAGAATTCTGTTCTTTTTCATGGGAGGGACTTTATCTTTCAGAAACAGCTTTCTTCTCCAAAATTTCATTGAGATCTTATGATTCTAGAATTTCTATTGACTTTCCTTTTTTTTTTTTTTTTCCTTATGATGAAAACACTAGTAGTCTAGAGGTCTTGACAAATGGGTTCTTTTCTTTTGTGGTCAGCTAGGAGGAGGAGTTCACAAAACTCTGCAGTACCCTCCTCACCCTTCACAACTACAAAGAGCATCATTAGGAGGAGCCTGTTACAGATCAAGATACGTTGATGCCAAAATTACTTTTTTCCTTTGAAATGTCACCTTCTATTTTCCCCAGGGTTAAGAGGGCTAAATAAGATGATAATTCTTTAGATGATTTATTAACCTTTGTATTGTGGAAAGATTTTAGGGAAATTAACAACATTTCCAGATGCCAACATCCACCAACCAAAAAGGCCACCAATCTATTGCATCATACCAGATGCCACTCTCTCTTCCTAGTTGGGATTTCTCTCCTCGGTCCTGATCAAGGTATTATAATAGAGATTTTTCCATTATAGACAGTGTCCTGAAGGGATTCCAACTAAAATGTAGGAATTCTTAAACCTAACTAAAAATCCAAAAGTGATTTAATTGCTGGGCATATTTTAACTCGAAGGGAAAAGTAAATCCTTAAACAAAGCAGAAACACCAAACTGCAATTTTAGAAAGAAGAAAAGAGAGCGTATTTTAGTTTCAAAATTACTTTTCATTTTAATTTAATTTTCCTTCTAATTTTCCTGTCAGCAATTTATTTACAAAAACTATGCAGCAAATGAGGGAAAATCTTCCAAGGCAAGCAATTCTGTAATGACTAAATTGGTTTTATTCATATATTTTAGACATTTGGTTAACTTGGATCTTTTTCATAAGTTCTTTGTGATATTTAATAGGGTTAGTGCAACTGGAGTGTTTGTGAGTTTGATTTGGTCCTATGGTGCTTAATTCAGTGGATATTTTGCTAGACGTTTTTATGTAGACCTGATGGTTGATTGACTATTGAGTACTACCCATCATGCTTTCTAAAGGAGTCCTACCAAGAACTGTGTGTCCAAAACTGACCTGTTGTAAAAGTTAGTGAGAAACAGCTTCAGAAATAAGAAACATTCATTTTTCTATTGCTAATTTTGCTTTTTAAAATATCAGTAACTCTAATATTTCCACTTACCACCAATAGAGGGAGCATTAGTTAATTGACCGTGTCATGGAATTGTTTTGATAGTTTGAAAAACAAGTCATTCCACCCATAAAATAAAATTTAAAAATTGACATTAAGAAAAAAAATTTTAATCTAGAGGAGGTTGACATGAAATCATTCAACATGTTACATGTGAAACAAGGCCAAAAGCCACTTTAAAATATTTCTAACTATTTGACAGTAGTAGATTTAAAACAGTGTCTTTATTTAAACCTTAGCAAAATAAGAAAAATTTTCGTAATACTTCCAGAAAAGTTGATCTTGAGTGCCATTATGGGCCACATTTAGCTATCTGCTGCTCAAATCTGAGGGAGACCCATTTGCCTTAATGCAGATTTGCCATGTAAAAAGCTAAGCAATTGGGTTAAAATCCACCTTTTTTTATTTTCTGAATATGTAGAGAAGAAAGCCACAGGTGATTTGAAACCCTGTTGATTATCCTTTCCCTGTAAAGGAAGTCATCTTTAAAAAAAATTGGGTGGTTTCCTAAAGAATTCTTGGTGAGGTGATATAATTATTACCGTCCATGACAAAACAGACTGTCCAGATTTGCATAGCAGTAGACTTATTCCTACTGTTTGTCTATACCTCCCAAACATCTCACAGCCTAAAATTTTGACAAATTGTTTTGTGCAGAGATGAAGAAACTAGATTGGAATAGGAACAAGAAGTTGCCATGGGGCCATTGCTATCTGCCTAGCCTCTCAAAGGGCTGCTTTCCAAACTGACCCACATTTTAGAAAAGAAACCAGTCTGTACCTATTTGGAAAAGATAGAGATGCTTTTAGATTGCCAGTCCTCACTTTTAAATTGAACAATCACAAACATCTTAGGAAATAGGAAAACATATTTTGCTTCAAGATCAGAGAATGAATGGGGATCTTTTTCATTTTTTGATTTCAAATCTTACAATCTTCTTACATGTAGACCTCATGCTAGGATGATATCAGTGCTAAAAATTTTTTTCCTTTTAGTATCCAGGAAAGAGATAGATGAAATGAAAGCAAATATTGCAGATTTAAGACCTTTTAGGGTGAATACAGGGAACAAGAACTGGTATGGAAAAAAACCTTTTTTTTTCTTTTAGCAATTTGTGATATAAAAACAGAATTTTCTAAACAAAGGAAAGGAAAAAAGTCAAAGGGGAATGTGTATCTCAATATATTTAGATATAGTTTATAAAAAATAAAATTTCCTAGCACTAGAAATGTTAGTAGTATCTCAGCAAAGTAGGCAATTTTTCCCTATTAAATGCCAACATAAGAGCCCCCAAATGTGTAAAATATAATCCCAAAAAAGAAAGGAATTAGAACACATGGATCTGATACAGATCTACACATGGAGAAAGGTTGAGGAACAAACAAGGCAACAAAAGAAAAAGTCTGAAATGAGAGTCTCTGTATCAGATTTTTTTTACTATATATTTTAATTGAATTGTAAACTTTAGCTCTTAAGAACAGTTTTATAGACTTTTCACTTCCCAGAGTCCTAACACGTTGAATCTATTTGTGCCATGATTAAGCATAGCTGATAATTTCCTCCTATGTTCCAGCCACAGTCCATTCCTGGCCATCTTAAAGGTTGCAGTAGCTCTTGGCCTTGAAAAGACTTGGGTTTGCTTTGTTTAAAAGTCATAAGGATTTTATTTTGTATCATACAATATTCTCCAAGAAAACCCTTTCCAATTCATGAACAGTGTGCATTCTGGTAATGAAAAGAGAAAAGTTTTCCTCTGACTGTGTTTGTTTCACATTCAGTCCTTGATGCCTTGACCTGTGTGTATTTCCATCACACAAGCATCCCAGCAGTATGTGCCCTGCCCATGCCCAAAACTCAGTGTTTTTTCTTCATACAGAAGTGAAAAATTAGATATGTCCCTAGTAAAACCCCTCAGATCCCCAGAAAAACACAATAAAGGCTCATGTTGCTTCCTTTTGGGGGGACTCCTCCACAATGCTCCCAACACCTATTGCCTTTAGGAGAGGACGCAGTGAGACAGATCTGGCTGGGATTCACACTAGATATGCCCCTTCTGGAGCCTTCCTCTGTTCTTCTAGAAGATTTTATTTGATTAGTTGGGGCTGGGGACAGGAGATATATGATTCTGCAGAAAAGGTGTCAGATAATCAAATCAGGTCTGCCTCTGCTAGAGCCAGTGTGCTGCTGCAGCAAAAGGGAACAAAAGGAAGGTGCAATGTAAGAGCAGACCTAACCTGAGACGCCCTTGGGATTTAGGAGAATAGGAGGGTGCCCTTTCTGTTATGACCTGACTCTCAAAAGAAATCTTCTAAAAGAATTCTTTAATTGAGTAATGAGTGGAAGTCAGGAGTAATGGAAGCTCTGAAGGAAAGAACAAAAGAATTGCAAAATGTATTAAGCACCAAACAATGCTAAACCAAGAAATATCCAATGGCAAAACTAGGAAGTTTGGCAAGAGGTATTTAGAGAAATCTCTGGGCTTTTCCATGAGTAGGGTTGACAGACTTTCTTTTGAGTGCTTTCTGGCTCTGAGAAACCTCTTTACTCGCTAGAAAAGAACTTTATTTAAATGCCCAATTTTGTCCCCCAGAAAAAGAAATTAAAAAAAAGAAAAATAAGACACTAAAGACAGAACCATGTGACTTGGTGACAAATAAAAGGAAGGGTGCACTAGAATTTCAATAGGCTCCCTAATGCCACAGCAAAAGCAAAGCAACCCAATGCCTCTCAAGCCTGCAGTGCATGAAGAGAGAGTGCTTGAGCTGACCCAGCCACCGGGCTTTCTGAGGCTAGACATAACTTTCCAACTGGAACAGCAGCAGCCTCTTTCTCCTCTTTGTGTTTTCATGAAGAAAATGGCTGTTCTCTGAGGTACCTAGGAAATAGATTACATGGGGCAGACTTTCAAAAGCAATCTCTGCTCTGGTGCTCAGGCTGCTCATGGAGGCAGAAAGGGGGCACAGAAGAGCTCTTGCTCTTGAGAGAGTATTTTCATATTCCCAAGGGTTTTCTGTGTAGAGTTGCTATTTCTGACACCACTTAAACCTTCACGAGAAGAAAGGCTGTGGTGGTGACTCATGTTCCTGTAAACACAGAATGTGGAAATTACTAATCCAAAGTATCATCTCTAGCACTGGATATCGAGATGATCAGTTCGACCAAAATACCCCAGGATTCTTCTAAGTCTCTGAAGATTTTTTTTTTCTTCTTGAACACTGAATCTGTGGCAGTCAGCAGTGTACATTAGCAGAACCCAGGGCATGGTCGTGAAATAGTAGGGCTTGTTTCCATTCTTTGTAGGGGGAAGAGGTAGGAAATGAGGGCTGCATAGCATGAGTTCTTTTTCAGAATATATATTTCCTCCTTACTGAATGAGGGGGAGATTTGCCCTGTTTTGAAACAAGAAACACCATCTTTCCACACCACTGACTGAAAGATTAAAACACCTGCCATTCCAGTGGTTTCTTTAGACCCTGCCTGTTGCTCTATAAACTGAAAATTTTCATATTGCAGTCAAATCTGAAGTGACCTCAGTTAAGGTATTTTCACAAGAAGCTACTTATAGGATAGAATTATTGCCTTAAATCAGAAAGCCTGGGGAAAAGAACAAAATGGGGAAATTGGAAGGCTCTGAGAAATGGGCATTTCTTGCTTCTTAATAGTAGTGTTATCGCAAAACTAATCTCTATTCATGATTGAGGACTATGGAAACAGTGACTTCTTGGGGAGGTAGCAACCTTGTCTGGAACTGGCTATTCTCAAGAAGTGGCTGCTATTCCTATCTATTCTATCTGAGTGATGAAGGTCAATGCTAAATGAAAATAGACATCATCTTACTAAATAGTGAATCCTATAAAACATAATCAAGGGTAGCTGGGATGCCAATTGTAAACATTTTCTTAGCAGGGACAACAATCCCAACAAAACAACTTTCTTTCCCTGTATAGTGTATCGTAGGCAAAATCTGGCAACACTCATGAGAATCGAGGTTTCTGGGATACCTAATGAGGGTGTAAAAGTCCCTACTAGCCCTCTTTCAAATTCAGAGGTTTCCTTGGTTCAGAGCGCCTAAATGACATTTTGATACACCCAAGACAGAGAAAAGAGTTTTTTAACCCCATAGGAGACATCTGTTTCTACTACTGTTGCAAGAGTTGTTATTGCCCAGCAAAATCATTGCAATTTATATGTAGATTCTAGTAATGAAAGGGTCTTAACCCATCCAGTATGTCACAGCTGCTGTCCAAAATCTCTGTAAATGACTGCACATTATGCATGTGCACACACAGTGTGAGGTGCTCTCAGCACAAAACTGTTCCACATTCGTATCACCCGGTGACAACAAGACTGATTTGGGAATTTCTCGCTAGGAGTCAAAAGTCTGACATATCTGCTTCTGCTCTATTGTCTTAGTCAGGTGCATCAGTATCTGTGATGAGGCTTTAGGGCATTCTGAAGGAGCCCAACCATCAGTAATTTCTATGTATCCCTTTCATGAGAAACTTGAATATGCTTGTGTGGAGTGGAGTACATTTAACAAACTCTGCAGTTCTATTGGATATATATTTGTGTGTGTGTGTGTGTGTGTGTGTGTGTGTGTGTATGTGTGTATTTATTGTCTCTGGGAGTATGTGTGCCTCTCAAATGAAGCACACACAGGCAGAGGTCCTGGTGCACAGATACAGTTGCCTCTTCCCACCATTGTGCTCAAGGCTTGTGGCTCCCTTCCCAGGAAGCAGTCACCTGCCCACTCTGTTGCTTTTTGTAGCATTTCAGAGTTGGGAGAAACAAAGGCAGCTTGTTGGATCCACAGCAAACCCACAGGGACAGGCTGTTTTCCTCCAGAAGAAGGTAGAACAGAAGTACTCAACTGGCAAGCAGACAAGAGGGAGCAGCAGTCTGGGCTACCTCACCAGGTCTCCTGGAGGAGGAGCGGGCACCGATGCCAGGCTGACAAGGCCCATACAGACTTTAGCCTGAACCATCCCATGGCTAAAAGGCCTCCATTCTTTCCTCTATGCAACCCAGTGTATACACACGTGCGTGCACACACACACGAACCCACATGTAAATTTGATTCCCAAACGAAAGCTTCCTAATTCTGCCTGCATCTGCAGGATATGGTCTATCATTCACAAACTGTGTCTCCTGAAACCAATGTGGCCTTTGCCGAAGTCTTTCCAGGAGTGGGTTGTTTACTATGTCTAGCAAACCAATAGACTATAGGGGGAGTATTTTTTTGGTGGTCTCTAAGAACTGATGGCTCTTGCCCATCTCAGACATTCAAGCAGAATGCCACTCTAGTGTAACGTACTTAATGAGTGAACCTGGCTCTCGTACCTGACTCTGAAGTCTTGGTGGCCTGGAAAAAGTTGGATTCAGTTTTCTCACTCCCATGCCCTTCTTTTACTAGATGGTTCATTATTTTTTATGACATGTAGATTATTTCTGCTTTACAGAATTCAGAGGACATTTTCTTTCCTCTTCTATTTTGGTGACTTTTCCCTCTCCCCTCTTAAGTAAGGCTACTTACAGTTGCAACTTTTTTTGTTATTGTTATTTTTTTAATGTATATTGTCTTTCTATATCCAAAAGAAGTCTCTGACTGTAACCATAGATATTTCTTTCTACTGGAAAAAAAATTAGTTTGTTTTTGTTTTTTTTTTTAATTAATAGTACTAGTGACTTTGTGAAAGAATGAGTTACTATTTAGGTATGCTTACTTAAGTACAGTACACTACATTGCAGTATTTCTGAAACCTAGAACATACACATTATATATAATAGCTCTATATTGAAATATATATTACATTATATTCATTTTAACTTTTGAATCTGCCTATGATCATGAGTTGATTGAAATATTATTTCTTTGCATATATCACCCATCACCAACCTGCTGCAGTTAATCTGGTGCATTTAATAATATTATTACTGCTCTAGTTTGCTTTTTATATTATCAGCTTCAGTATTGTCATTAGACAACTTTAGAATTTTTTAAGCTCAGACTTAGCAAATGTAGGAAAGTGAAAACTTTTTTTTAAACTTTTTTTTGGTGTGGCTAGTACAAAGAGGTTCATATTCGAAGTGATCTTGTTTAGCTGACCCTCTCAATATCTGAAGAACAAAAGAAGTGCATATGAATGTATCTGTGATTTTCCCCTCTAAGACTGTCACTGTCTATATTTGCTTTTAAAAATATGACCAAGGAGCTGCTTAACCTCCACAAGATCTGACCAACAATTACGGGCTGCATTTCAAAGGGCCACTCTTCTGAGAAGCATAAGACAGTGAAATGCCTACTTGTCTCAACTGTATTTTCAAACATATGTTTTAATACTGGTTCTTTACTGACTACTTTCTGTTTTCAATATGCTTACAATTATTTTAACTAGTCTTCAACATTTCCCTGAAGGCAACTTGGCAATATAGTGTTCATTTTCCTAGGAGTTTTTTTTTTAAAAAAACTAAAACCAGAGTTCGAAGAATCTTTTATTGACAGAGGCTAATAGCAATAGTACTCAGAAATATCTATTTGAGACATTTTTACAGTCTCAAGAATCCATAAAATGGTGGCTCTTGGGTTCGTGACCCTCAATATCTCTATTTGCCTGTGAAAGCAGGGATTTGTTGCCTTTCCCCTTTAGGCTAAGTAGGAACCTTCAGAAATCAGGCATCTTGTCTTCCTACAAGAAACATTTGCAGATAGAACTTTCAGATCAAGAGCTTCTTTAGCATCCCTCAGCTGTTCAACCCAATGCCCGGAAAACATCATGGTTGGATAAACTCCTTGTCCATCCTGGGTACCTGAAACTAGTCTCCTTCCCTCAGTTCTACATTCAGGACAAAATGAAAACAGCTCTTCACAAAACTCAACATAAAGACCTTTCCACACTGGACCAATAGTAAGGCTTCTCAGTGTGAATATTTAGGAATTCCTTCCTTTCATCTTTCCTAATAACTTGTTATTTTCTAACCCTAGCCCATGCTGCTGTGCCCCCCAGCAAGCCCTGTGCCCCTCCCTCCCCCTCGCCCGTCATCCCGGCTCCCTCAGCACCCTCCAGTCCTGACACCTGCTATTCATTAAGGAGCTACCTACTATTAGTCTACTTTGAAGGGGCTAATATGTTGAGTCTTAATAGAAAAATTACGAATCTGATCTCCAACTTTTTCAACTAAATGCATTTCTGCTAGACAAACAGAATTGGCAATTGAGTGTTAGTGAAGCTGTTCCTTCTCCAATAATCACATAATACCCAAATTGTATCAACTTCATTATTTTCCCTTTACTTCTTGTTTCTCTTCAAGACTACTTTAAATTACCTATTCTTCTCAAAACTCTAATAATTATGACCCCCAACTGTTCATTTCTCTTCCTTCCCTCTACTGCATTCTGAAGCTCCTCCTTTAAGACTTTTTTTTTCGTTAAAGAGCACAGAAATGAGTGAGTTCATAAACTTGAGACTCGTAGGCAGAGTGAAGCATGTCTTCATTTTGGCTTCAGATTTTAAAAGTTATCAATATTCTTTTGAGAGTGGGAGGACCTGAGTCACAGTTTTAAATGTCAACTGTACTAGCTGAGGTCATTAATTCCTCTCACCTTCGCATTTGGCCAAAGATAAGAGAAAAATATTTTCTGCATTTTTTTAAATACCACAGTGTTAAAATTCTTGATATGAGTCGATCATTTCTGAGGGTGAAAGAAAAATCATTAGTGTTGACGAAAACTCCTGCTAATACTTAACCAAAATACATGTTTATCAGATACTAGATTTACAGGAATCTAAAGAAAGGAGTAACATTTCAAAATAATTTTGATAATGGCTCAAATCTTAATGCTTTCTTGTCAAACAAGTAAAGTCACTTACACTTAAACACATTTTAGGAGAAATTAGGAAGAATTTCTTTATTGAAAAAACAATTATTGATTGGCTTAGAACCTTGAGCAGTAAATTACTAATGGCTGAAAATATCTATAAAGTTTTTAAAGTATCTGTTTTTCAACCAGAGATTCCTTAAACATAAACTTAACATGCTTAAATAAGATAGTAATAAGGCTGAATGGATTCTTAAAGGGTCATGCAGTGCACTCCCTGGTAACCTAAATGCTCACCATATAATTTAGTCATCATGCTAGATCTCATTGCAGTGAATTACAACTATCTGGTCACCAGAGCATTATTCAAAATATTGATACCATTCTGGGTATATCCCTTTCAGGATAATTATAATGTCATTTTCACAACAACCTTGTAACAGTCTTTCTTGACTTCTAGTGCTCTTGCCGTGATGCCACATTGCCTCTCGGCTCTTAGGAAGACAAATTCTGTGACATTTAGAGTATTACCTGGTTTTGGGTGCACAGGAGGTATGCTTTCAGCTCTTGCTTTACCCTTTGACAAGTATCAGCATTTAATATCAGAAATGTATTCTTATTTGACTTGACGCTTGAGCCAGCTTTTATCTTAATCAAACCAATTTGTAATATCAACTCACACCATAGAGAACGATGAAACAAATAGAATTTTCAGAAGCCTTCCTGAGACGTACATCTAGTAGGAAACCAAGGTTTCTAAAAGCCAGTATTTACATTGTTTATGACTATGATCTTCAGTTGCAATGTCCTCCCAATCAATCCTGTCTCCTTCTCTTCCTTTGTCCATTCTGATTCCAGGTATCTTTTTATAAAATACTGTTTATCTAAAGTATTCTTCTCCTCAGGCATTGGCTTCTAAAAAAAATAAAAGACTCACTTTTAAATCCTAAGATACTATAATTAAAGTGTAATGTGGAGTAAGAGTGGCTCTTGTTCTGCTAGATCCCATTTGGTTCAGTTAATCCAAGATGCCTTTTTTGACACTGTTCCTTCTACTTCCCCAAGAAGAGTTCCAACCCTGAGACCTAAGATTTCTCACCACGACCTCTGTGTTAGTCTCAGATTAATGTGTAAATCCTGTTTTATATTCCAGAGACTCCAGGGTGTGAATTTCTTATTGCTTATGAGCCTCCTGTTTTTCCAAGCTGACAGCTGTCAGGAGCACCAATAGCCCTAATGGTAACTAATGCAGCAAAATAATAGTCAGAAACACTATAGTATAGATTTGGGAGGATAGGAAGGGATTTTTATTCTTCTTTTCCCCATAAAAAGCTTGCTTTCTCCAATCTCCCCACCCTGAACAACGCATTTCAGAAAGTTTGCATCTCATTTTACAGATAAGTAGTCATAGAATTTGCAAATATAGTTTAGGAAATGTTCTGAGATTGAAGCTGGTAGCAAACGAGTTTATTTTCTGCACTGGACTTTAGGACAAGTGTGCATAGATGCAATTCCTTCAAAGAAAGTGAAACATGGCAAAGGAAAGGGATAATACTTTTACACATTAAAACAGTTGTTTGCTATCTATAAACCTTGATTTAAGCATAATTACTACTTTTTAGAAATCTGAAACTGGAGGAATGTGTATTTTAGTAAAGTTTGTATGTTGATTTATTTGTTTCCCTTTATCTGTTTCTTCTCAAGATAGGAAAAGATTTTTAAACTTTAATTTGATTTTGTCTATGGCCTAACTATATTCATTTCCCTCTCAGAAAGAAAAGCCTTCCATCCTACCATTAAGGAATCTTTTCTCTATGAAAATCTTATCTTCCTCTTCTTATAGCACTTGAGAACTTTGAAGAGAGAAATTCTCTCTGCACTTTGAGGATAGAATAGTTAAAATAAAGACTGTTCCTTGAGAAAGAAACCCTATTACCTAACCTAACAGGTCTGGGGCCAAAGAATGGAAATTGATTGCAGGTGAAGGTCATGCATTTTATACTACAAATCCTTATTGCCTCCTCAAATCCTTTTTGAAATAAGGCTGAGTACAAATTATTTTAGTTAAATTCCTCTTTGGGTGTTTCTTATTAATATCTAGTGCAGAATACCCAGAATAAAAAAAGAAGGGTGCTGCTAAAATGCCAAAAATCAATCTAGAGACTTTTATAATTGTAGGTAATTCTTTTCTATTCATTTTCAGACTGTATGTGTTCATGAGTCTCAAATAGAGAAACATCTGCTTCCACGTCACTTCTCCTCAACCCCCAGAAACCCCCCCCACACACACACACACTAGAGGTGACAATAACAGAGGGAGATTGCTACCACATTACTAGCACTTCACCCATCCATATCCCCTCCACCACAAAAGAAGGGAAAAACAAAAAAACAAATTTGAAACTTAAAAAAATAAAAAAAGGAAATTGTATTTCATTTGAAAGCATACTGTTTTCGACTCAACTCAATTTACAGATACCCTGACAACCTTTTTATAACCTGTCTTTTGTGCTGTAATTGACAATCTTGGCTCAATCTTTAAAATAATTGGAATTTCAATTACGTGAACAGAGGAAAAGCAAAGAGAGCTAATAGGACAATGAGATGAGACTAAATTTGATATAGTTCTGGATTCCTAAAGCCAATTGTCAAGGTTACCAGAGAAAGTTAGCACCACTCGTCCCTTGTCATTCTTGCCTATCTCTCATTATTATAATTCTCAGAATTAATAAGATAACTATACTTCTTTGTGATTAAAGACTTCTCTTAATGCTATCAAACCCATATAGAGAAAATGGTAGAAACCTTTGATGGCTACTGTACCTAATCTGCTCTCTGGGGTACATGAGGAGTGTGCAGGGGGATAACTGAAAAAAAAATAATAGCTCAAATTTGAGATAAGATTTCATTGTAGTCTAAGGTGCTTTGCGTATGTTCACAACTAGGGGAATCTTTGAAAAACAAGGCTAGTTACTCCATTCTTGCTCTCTTTGGAACAAACCTTGAATTGGAACCAGCTGTAGATTTGTAGAAGAAAATTCTCAAGGGTATTTTCAGCAGTTAAACTTCTTCCTTAGTTACACGGACTTAACCCTCAGTTTTCCTGAGGGGCCTATTGAGATATAAATTAAAGGTAATTTGCATGTGTCTAATTAAAATCATTTTTTGCAATATTGTTGAAAGAATTATGGTTTTCAGAGTAGAATAAAAATGAGATCTCTTAGTTATCCTCATCATGGCAAAATAAGATGTGAAGTTGACATGATAGAGAAAAATCTATGATAACTTTATGTTTTAAAGTAATTTGAGTGTGCTGATCCCACTATTGCCAACCTTCTTTGTTCCTGTAATCTATTCTAAACTACGTATTGATTCTCTTAAGGCTTTCAACATATGTGTGTGTAGGTATGAGCAGACAAGCAGATTTACATTTGGAAAGTGAAGAACCAAACTGAAGAGACAGATTCTCGAGCATTGTTGAATGCAAATTATTTCTCCAGAATCACTCAATATTGCCACCTCCCAAACTAATTCTAGATTAATCTTAAGAAAGAAGTAAGCTCCGTAAGAAATCCTATTATGAATGTTTTTTTTCTTACAGAATAACACAAGAAGAGGTACAATACAGACTCTTAATATTGGTATAATAATTCAGTTTTATATATAATAATTGTACTTTTTGTGTGAGTGTGTCATTGAGCTGTTTGTACCAGTTTTCAATCTATCATTCTGAGAGGGGCCTTGAGAATTTCTGTGTATGTGTATGTATATTTGTATTTATGTGTAGTCAGAAAAAAAGTGAATAGGAGAGAAATTAAGTGAGGGGAAAAGTGGTCAATGTAGAAAAGTGAGTGGTCCTAGTGTACCTATTTGTGTTATGTAAGGTGGCTGCTGCCTTGTAGCCCTCGAGGAATAGCTGATTGCACTATTCAAAAATAAGAGCCCAGCACTGTTAAATTTAGGACTGTGTTTTGGGAAACAGGAAAGCTTTATCTTTTTCTGTACCCATTCCCCTTAGTATTGGAGCCATTTGATATGATGAAAACCATTAAATAAAAACCACTACTGACCTTTTCTTTAAATAGCTATTTTCCTCTTCTAAATAATACCCCTGATTTTTAACTCGACTACTTCCCTTTGTTTTCTGCCTATTGGCTTAATGTTTTACAGAATAATACATAGGTGCATACTAGTTTCTCTCCTTTGAGCTGAAACAAACAGGGGCAACAAAAGAGATGACTCACAGAAGTGTGAGGTGGAAACTGAATTTCCCACTTTTGTAGCACTGGTAACCTTAGAAAGAGCTGTTTAGGGTTGAGCTTTGGGTCTATAATGGGGCTTTTTTTTTTTTTTTTTTTTTTGCACTAAATATGACTGCACTGCATTGCACTACTGAAATGTATTTACTTGTGCTGGGAGAGAGTATATTAGGTATGGGAAAGAAAGAGGCAAGTTATGAAACTAGGAGCATCACAAAAATGGAGAGTTGTTTCCATCATGCTTGGTCTTAGCAGGGTCGGTGAGAATCTGTGAAATCCGCCAACTCTTAATCAGGCCTAGCAACTGCCATTCTGATAGGACCTGTTTTCTTATTGTAAAGAAGCTGAGTTAGTATGGTAAATTGAGGACATTTAAGAAGAAGTTTTACCTAATGTGGTTTCCAACTAGTCTTTCAGTAAAAGCTGCAAGATTGAGGAAGCTGACTGATAGAAGGTGGGAGTCTTTTCCTTGGCCTACACCACAGACCCCCTTGCTGGTGCCATTTCAGTGTGGCAGAGGGCATTGGTATATGCTCCTTTCAAAAACCATAACCTTGTCCATATTAGAGATATCCTTTCAGCTTGAGCATGCTTTTCCATCCCTGGGTGAAACCTAGATCAGGCTAACCAAAGAGGAAGGCCATGCATGTGGTAAAGTCCTTTAAGATGACAGTGAGGGAACAGTGCAATAAACACAGAAAACCAGTGAGGTGAAAAGTTTATTTTGAAACAAGCTAGGCCAACTTTGAAACTGGAGCAAGGATTGGAGAATTGATCAGAACCTACTAGCTGCTCCATCGTACACTATCCTTATTAAGCAGAAGACCTTAATAGTGCCTAAAAGTTTAGTTTTGAAGTTGTTTTTTTCCCTAACTTTTCTTTGTTAAGTTTATTTTTATTGCCTTTTTTAATCTTAGAAATAATCAGAGTTTGACAGCTCTTCAGTAACTGTTAATAAAAGAATCTTGCATCGCAGGAAAAGCAATAGATTGTATGGGTAACAATAACACAAAAGTTAAGATATAGAAGGACTCTTCCAGAATTGAAAGTGACAGCTTTGACGATTCTGGTTCATTAAGAAAGATCACAACCCATAGAAACAGCTAATGTTATATTTCTCTGAACACTATCACATGTGGGGGCATCAATTTGGAAAACTCTCAATTGAGGCCTCTTTCCTAAGATTACAAAATTGATACCTGTCTCTTTCTCTCTCTTCCTTAGTATCCGTCCAAGTCTACTATTCCAAGTTCTTAAAAAAAAAAGAGCTTTCAAAACTAACATATACAATCCCTTATAAAGCTCAAAGCATTATCTTTGTTTTTAATAAGAAACTCTAAATTCAGAGCTCTTAACAGGTACCTAGAAATGTGTAGTATTGGGTAAGCACTGAGAGGACATTGCACCAAACCAAAGCTGTAGAAAGAAATAATTGACCGTTAAAATATTACTGTCACATTAACTGTCCTAGGATATTGAGGCTTTGGGAAACTTCTTCCTTGAAACTTGCATGCCCACTCCAGTTCTGTCACCAAAGATTTTAATCTTCAGAAACCAATCTCTTCCAGACAAAAATACTACAACAGGCTCTAGGGATATGCTTCGGTAGTCAAGGGATGACACTTTGGTTTTCCTTCTGTTCACAGTGGTATTTACAGGAGACCTTGTTATAGAGGAGGTACTGAACTGTCTTTATGACTTAGGGTTTGATCAGAGGTTTAAAAACTAGGAAAAAATAAGTAATAGTACTTGACACTGTACACTATCTTTATTAGAGTCACGACCTGGAGACTGATGGAGAGAAAGAAACTTCCATGGAAGAGAGTGAGCTAAATCATTTAGAACCAAACAAGGGTCACTGGTGAAACATAGGGCAGCATGTACACAAGTGCAGATCATGGTTCTGCGTGGCCAGAGCCAAGAGCAGTGGCTAGTGGGGGAGTCAGACAACTGGCCAATGAACTTAAGTATTGAAAAAGCCACAGTCTGGATTTTGTTGTGATTGTTGGAGTGGTTGAAATGCCCGTGCCCATGGCAAGGAAAATGCTTGGAGGCTGATCTGTTGTGATAGTGCCTTTCTTGTTGTAGTGAGTACTAGATTAATAATTTATTCAGTTATGCTTTTCTGGACCATTGCCCCCAGTCTTCTGAGGAGGTCTGAAGGGATAGTATCCACTTAGGATGAAGGGATAGGATATTGCTCCTGGAATGCTGTGATTTGATGATATTTGCACTAGATTCTAAACTCTCCTTTAAACTGGAGCAACTAAATGAGAGAAAAACCAAGGACAAACCAAGGACAGCTCGAAGTTAAGAGAAACCAAAAGCAGTATTTTCTGACTGATGCCATTTATTTTTCTTCTTCTTCGTTTTTTTTGTTGTTGTTGTTGTTTTTTCTGGACTAAAACTTCACACTTGTTGGTTACCAAGCTCAACTCTTACTAATTCTTTTCCTTCATTTTTTTCCCCCACGTTGGACCATCAGTGTGAGTGGACATCAGTAAGGAATAGTCAACATAAAGAGCCCCTACCATGACAGCTTTGCACACTTCATCAAGGGCTGGGGGCAGTGGGCAGCAGGGGCTGGGGGCCCCCTCCCCCAGCTACCCAGCCCTTTGAGAGGCCAATAAGCTTGGATATCATATCAAGAATGTCAAGAGCTGAGCTGACATGTATCTACCCAGATGACACTGGGCCTGTATCTAATCCTAAGGGATGCTCCAAAAGAGGAGAAAACCAATGTGTTGAAGAAAGCAAAGGGAGGTGGTGCCCAGAGTTTGCCTATTTCTCCTTTCTCTTCTTTCCCACCTCACCACCACGTCCTCTCTATCAGAATATTTCATCTCACACATTTTATGTTACCAGAAAAATTATTTGGTTCCTTGGTTTCTCTCTTTATCAGTGGGGCTGGGAACTCTTCCAAAATTAAAAACAAATACCATTAACAGCCCCACTGTGTCCAGCCAGTTTCTCAAATGCTGTCCAACTGGTCTTGACTGATCAACTAAGATAACTTGGAAGCTTTGGCTGGCTAAACCACCTGTCTTCTTTATTTTCATTTTGTTTCCATTTTATTTTGAATTTTAAGTGAGGCTATGAAAAGGTGGAAATCATGGGAAAGGTTTGAAGGCTGCAATTCTAGGGCATAGCTTGTCAGGAGTTTATACTATCCAAACTATATCTTTCTACACCTGTTTTCATTTTAATCTGTTACTCTGATTATAATTTCTATTATATTTGTGGTTATTTTTATAAGAATAGAGTCCATTTGCTATGTCTATTTGAGTACTTTTTTTCTATTGTCCCCACATGGATGCAGTACCAACCTGTTAATGAAATATCTTTTTATTATATTATTAATATGTAATTCTACTGTAGACCAAAAATATAAAAACAAATTTGTTCATTTTAAAGATATAAAGAACTAGTGAGTAAAAGATTAAGAGTTGAAGGAAAAGACAGAAGAGCAGTGGTTCACTATGTTGAGTTAGAAATCTAAGAGTAGCCTTACCTATTTTTAACCAGTGCTTGCCAATCATACCATAGTTGGGATTATATAATCTTGGCTCCTTCATGCTTATGTTCTATAATTCTTGTTTGTCTGTTTGTTTTCTTTGATGTAATTGAGGTTGCACATTATGCTATTTTTGGCAATGCCTGATTTTATTATATTGTACTTTTATCAGTCATTTCCTTTAGAAGGATGGGGGAAGAATTTTATTTCTTCTTTTAATTTAAAATTTGTTTAATGCACTGGAAATAAAATTGGACATATTTCACTGTTTAAAAAATCAGAAACAAAACAAAACAAAAACCGTGAAGAAAAAACCAGCAAGCAAATAAGCAACAGTGCGAAAAAGCTATGAAGAAAACAAATACACACACAGACTATATCCCACATGAGAGATAACTATCATCAAGTAGGAAAAATATATAGTTTAAGCTACAATGCTGAAAATATAAAAGGCCTCTGGGTTCAATGTGGGTGGACACAATAGGGCATTCCTTTGAGATTGGCGATCTTGTCATTATTCCAACTAATGCCCAAACAGGGTGAATGTGGAAGAGACTCTGGAGGAACTAGCCCCAACCTTCTTTATCCCGCTGGAGCTCTCCATTACCTTTTATCCCATGCTTGAGCTCCATTTGGAGAAAAAGATTAAAAATAAAAGATACAGACATACATTTGTACTGTGCTTGAGAAAGTGGTTTTTAAAGATGTGTGAGTCCAGCACACGCACAGATGCACACCAACCCTCTGACTGCCCATGTGCTACCTCACGTGCTTCTCTTCTTGTGAGGATTTGAAATGGACAGTCCCACAACTTGGGGACTAGAAATGACTCATTGGCATTGGCACATGCTAAAGAAGCTCTTGAATCCAGCCTGATCTCCTTCTTCAGCATTCCCCAATTCCAACAGGGCCAATTAACTCATATAAATGCACAGTAAAAGAATAGCAGAGATATTTTTCCTAGCCAACTGGCTATACCATTTGTTTAATGTTTGCTGGGTTTTTCTGGTTTTGTTTTGTTTTAGATTAGGGGTGGGAGTGGATGTAACTTCACAATCCTAATACAGTAAATGTTTTGCATCTTCCATGTTTTATGCAAAAACAGACATTTAAATCAATAAATAATTGTGCCCTAGACTGAAAGTTAATGTTTAGGAGAGGAAAAAAATTGTTGGAATTTTTTCTACATTTTTTTGTGAAGAATCTTTTTTGGAAAGGAAGGATACATATTTTTGTTGTGTAATATTTTCTATTTTTGAATGCATTTTATTGGTACAAGACTGTTTTTTTGGTGAAGACATTATTTAAAAAAAAAAAAAGAAAAAAACTAATCGAAAAGTTTGCCCTTAAGGATATGCTGCAGTTTTGAGGTTAAAAAAAATAACTGATTCAAGATGCGTGTTAAAAGTTGGGATTATATTGTTGTTTTTTGTAATTGTTACAAGAAGAAGTTTGTACCCACTGCTGTTTATTTTGTTTCAGATGAGTAAGTAAAGGGATTGTTCTTGTTTTATTCTTTTTTTTAGAGAAAAAAAAAAGCTATTTATGAAATGTCAAAAACACTGGACTGTGAGTTTAAGTGTGGAAGCATTTTACCACCCTGTGTCTTCAACCGATTATGGGAAGCCCCTTTTCTCTTCCCCCCCCAACCCGCCTTAGCCTTGCCAAATGAGAAAAATATAACAGCTGTCAGATGATCGAAGCCACCGAAGCCCTGCTTTAATTTTTATGGTTTAAAAAAGTAGGAAAACCAAAGTTAAATTTGTTTCTGAAATCCTGCTGTCCGTAGCCCTTTTTTGTATGACACAGCCAGGCTCTGCCTCTCTATCTTGGATCATTGCCTTCTTAGAGACTGGGGGCCAACTCTGATACAAAGAGAGGCATAAGTGTGGTGAGCCTGAGAGTTGAGGTCTCATGAAGTAAAATGTGAGTGGGACTTCAGCCTCTCAGCCGGCAACCACGCCTTCCCATCCCAGACACGAGGCTGCCGAGAGAGCACACTGCTAACACTGCCCGAGGAGAGCGAGCCTCCCATCTCCTCCACCTTCTGCTTCCGAGACCTCCTGTCACTGTCATCGTTCTCTAAAATGGCTCTGCCTTTCTCAGCAGCCTGCATTCCATGGATGGGAGTGGGGGCGGAAGGCAGGGATCCAAATGAAAGAAGTGGCGTGGGTGGGGAGAAGGCACTCCCCCACCCTAGGGAAGGCAGGGCAAGGGCCCACTGAGCACACGGAATCTTGCCCGCCTCGTCTGTCATTCTGCGGAGTATCCATCCTTCTGCTCACTGTGAAGATGGAGAGGCAGAGTGCCCTAAGGCTGTTCAATAGCTTTTCCATATTTTTTCAACATTGAAAAAATAATTTTTAAAAACTGTGATATTTTTTTAAAAAATCATTTGGCTGGAGGGAAGGGAAAAGGGAAACACCAAAAGCTGTAACATGATTAACTGGAGATATTTAACTGGGGCACTTTCTAGACCAAGACAAACGAATTCCTTTCTGGACTCCAAAGCAGCCAAATCTTGAGACTGTCAATGAAAGAAAGCCGAAGAGAGGCTTCCATTTCCTCCTTTCTCCTTTCTTCTCTCTGTCTCAAAATTCTCTCTTGTTCTCCTTTCCCAACTTCCTTTGGGCTACTGCCCCACCGGCTCCTTGGACTCCCATGCGTGAGCGCGTGCACACACACACACACGCAGACTTACAAAATATCGTTTTTCCTAAGGATTGTGGGACGGAATAAAATCATGTGCCTTCATTTTTTCCTTTTATAGTTAGATGAACCTCTTCCTTTTTACAATGTTTAAAAAAAAAAAAAGATGGAGGAGGTTGAATTGTTAGTGGAAGACTTGGGCATCATTTGAGAAATAACTTTTGTTTAGCACATTCCCCCTAAACATTAAACACAACATTTCAACCCCTCACAACACTCTTTGGACATTTAAAGCATCAAGTAACAAGATACATGACAGCCCGAATCCATTAGATTTCAGAGCAGCTTCTGAACATTCTATTTAATAGACTTTTTGATTTTATCAAAAACGAGGTGAGCAATGGCAACAGCCTTGTTCTCCTGATCTGGTGCTTTTGCTTGTGGTGTGGGGCGGGGCATGGGGGTCCGGGGTGTGGGTGTGTTTAGACAAAGGGTGCATTCCTAAAGATCTCTGGTGCTGAAGGGCCTCAAGTTCCTTTCAGAGACTGTATTTGACACACTTTAAGTACACACAAACGAATGGTATCACATGCAATATTTTAATGGAGCAATGGGAGAGGCTCTTTGAAATGGGGTTTTGCATCTTTTTGTAACATTTTGATTTCTCTGGTGCCTTATTCCTACTCAATGCTGGCACTCACATACCCACAGGAAACTGACACACAAGTCAGCCTCGGAATGGGGACGTATAGGTCATGTTTGAGCGTGCAGGGGCCATGGGAGGTTGGTGTCAGTTGGTGGGGGAGGGACTGGGTGGCATCTCTTAACTGAAGCCAAGCAGGGACTGCACAAACCCATGACAGTCAAAGTTAGCAATTCTGATATGTAAACACACAACAAACTCATTCTTCCTCATCTGAACTTTCCTTCCTTCTTCCTCTTCTATCTCCACCTTCTCATAAAGGTGCTGCTGCCGCTGCTAAGGTGCCCGGAGTCCAGAATGCTCACTAATCACTCAGGCACAAGCCTGGCACTGCCACGTCAGCCCCCGGCACGACCAAACCCCGGGTTTCTCTTGCTTGGGGCTGAGAACCGTCAGATTTTTCTCATCAAAAATGTTTTCCAAGGAATCAGTGGATTACAGTTATTCTGCATTGAAAATGCACTTTAAAAAATAACTAAAAGCTCCAGACTGTTTAAAATATACAGAGGGAGCAGGGGAAAGATAAACATGTGCTAGTGTCTGAACCCAGTTCAGTTTATCTCCAGTTGAAACAATATACACTATATGATGTATAAATGTATACACATTTCCTATATATATATCCACATATATATAGTGTATATATTATACATGTATAGGTGTGTATATGTGCATATATACACACATGCACATAACAGAATCAAATGCTCATTACAAATCCAGATGCTCATTACAAATCCAGATGCTGATACAAAACCAGATGCTACACAAACAGCAGCAGAGGAAACAAGGTTGGACTCTTGCAACAGATCACAAAAAATAAAAACAGCCACTTGCAGTGACTTTGGTCATTTCTGTATGTTCATAAGGAATGGATTTAACAAAGAAAAAAGGAACGGTGTTAGTGAAAGAGGAAAAATGGGCGAAACCATCTTGATCCAATGGGAATGCAGTAATGTTCTATACCATTTCATCAGTTATTTCTTTTAGTCATGTTAATTTGATTTCAGTTTTTGGCTATTAAAAACATTTTTAAACTCAAGTGACCCACAACAAACTGAACAAAATGACTACAGTGAAAGCCCTTTTCAGTGGAAGATGTCAGAAATCTCAAAACCCTTGGCCTGCCTCAGAACTACCATGTGTAAATCAGTACTCTCTTAATGTTTGAAATAAAAACTGAAAAAAAAAAAAACTTTTTTGAAGCACCTTAATGTGGCCATCCATTTGAGAAGTGGGTGCCACTTTTTTCTTTGAGCACCTTATTGACATGTTTTTCTATCTGCTGTCTTTCTGTTACCTGTTGGCTGAATGGCTAGCTGTTAACACACACATGTGCGCAGACCAGACATCTGGCATGTGTGTTCTCAATGAAGTTTACTGTGGTGACTGCTGAAAGGTGAACCAATTCCTGATTTTCCTGCCACGGTGTTGTGATAAGATTCGTAGAAGCCCCTTTCCCTGCACAGAAATGTTTCTTATCACATTGTATCTTAGTATGGAAAGGAATATGGTCCCTTTTTTGCAATTGCTACTGTGTATACATACACACACAAAAACACATGTACACACACTGTATATTTAGACCTAAAATACACATACACGCAAACACACAGGCACATGTACACACAAACATACTCATTTGTCCAAGTGGTATTTCCAATGTCTATGTAGGTGTCACTGTTTTATTTCCATTTCCCAGTGAATTTTGAATGGAGGGCAATTTTTCTGACCAGACTGTCTTTTCAGACCAAAGACCTGGGAATTGGGGAAGAGTTTGGAAAAAGGGAGAGGCAAGGAAAAGAGAGAGCTTTAAATTGAAAGATTAATTTTCCAAGAGGAAACTGGGCTGAATGACTACAGAGACAATATCCTCCAATCTTTGCAGGTGGGCATGGAACACTGCTTGTATCACTTGTGTGCGTACAAATCCATGTGTACATGAACACACACATCCATCCATCAACATATACATGGTTTGGGATGAGCAGGTCAATAGTTTTGAGAGGGAGTTTGTTCCTTTTTTTTTTTTCTCATTATACTCTTAAATTGTTGTCAGTTATCAAACAAACAGAAAAATTGTTTTGAAAAACCTTGCATACGCCTTTTCTATCAAGTGCTTTAAAATATAGACTAAATACACACATCCTGCCAGTCTTTTCTTACAGTGACAGTATCCTTACCTGCCATTTAATATTAGCCTCGTATTTTTCTCACGTATATTTACCTGTGACTTGTATTTGTTATTTAAACAGGAAAAAAACATTCAAAAAAAGAAAAATTAACTGTAGCGCTTCATTATACTATTATATTATTATTATTATTGTGACATTTTGGAATACTGTGAAGTTTTATCTCTTGCATATACTTTATACGGAAGTATTACGCCTTAAAAATACGAAAATAAATTTTACAAGGTTTCTGTTTTGTGTGGAAGAGTAATTGATGTTGCTAAGAATGATGTTTGTTTTTTGGGGTTTTTGTTGTTTTTTTTTAAATGTTACCAGCACTTTTTTTGTAAGTTTCACTTTCCGAGGTATTGTACAAGTTCACACTGTTTGTGAAGTTTGAATATGAAGGAATAATTAAAAAAAAAACTCTTCTCTTGGTTTCCTATTGTGTCTTCTTTATACTGTGGTTTCTGTTGTAGGCAGCTCTCCACATTATTTCACACATTGTTGTCTAGATCTAGTCTGAGATTATCCAAACTGAGGACTATGCCTAGAAAACCAGAAAAATTCTCAATGTATCAGTCTTCATGATACAAGAAGTAGGATGGTGAGATCACTTTGGGGAAATGCAAGACAAACGTGTACATTATCTTACACCTGTCCAAACCTCAAAAATGATGACATGGCTTATTTGCTGCTATAAAAATTGATTCATATTTTTTCCTTCCCCAAGTGTAGATTAGGATCTATCTGCCTCCTATGGAAATACCAACCTCATATGACACTATGCCCACCTGTCCTTGTGTCCCCATGTCTCTATTACCCATGAATCTATGTCCGAGTCTCCTTTTTATCTCTTGGGTCTCTCAGATCTATATGCAAAAAAGGAAAGTTCGTAGCACAAAATATGTCCCCATTTGATGACTTTGGAGACCCCTTAAGGGCTCCAATTTGATCCACAGACCTCTTCTTATATGTGACCTTGCCTGTAAGAGCTCTCTCACCTCCTCATTCTTACAGAAAGCACTCATGTGAGGAAAAAAACTTACAGTTTGTTTGTCCTTTGAAGTCAACCCTACTGAATTAAATTCACAAAGTCTTCACTAAGCATCTATATTTCACTCATCACTGTGCAGTGCATGAATAAAATGAAAGAACTTATTTCAGCCCCGGAAAGCCTTAAAATCTGACATTGAAAAGTAAGTAGAGTCTCATATAAAATCAAGGGCTAGATTGTACTATTCAGACTGTCAGTGCCATGGGTATTTATAAACCAACAGAGAGATGATAATGGCTAAGGTAGTCACAAAATGGTCCAAGGAATAAGCAATATAGTTTGGGGACCCACAAGAACATCAGGCTTGGAGTTGGAGCAGATGAGTATGGACAGACATTTCCACCAGGCATGAGCTTGGGATGGGGAGGGCCATAAGGAGACCTGACTGATGTCAGTGAACTCCTGAGACTTCATGAGGACCCTACAAATTTAAATATTGACTTGTTGCCATGCAATCACTGAAATTCTAAGTTAACCTGATATTCTAGGAAGTAGAAAACAAAGAGGAAGAAAACATTTTCATGATGCATAATTTGTCTGCATATGATTTCTGTGACCCAACATCTTAATGATGCCAGCCAACTTCACCCAGAGTCTTTGATCACTCTGCACCATCCACATACCCTTGAGGCTTCTTCAGAACTGTTGAA
Source organism: Microcebus murinus (assembly GCF_040939455.1). Classification (NCBI taxonomy): domain Eukaryota; kingdom Metazoa; phylum Chordata; class Mammalia; order Primates; family Cheirogaleidae; genus Microcebus; species Microcebus murinus. The sequence continues at coordinate 57,460,976 of NC_134104.1, read as the reverse complement.
AATGTTATGGTGTGGTTTATGTGCAGGCTTGTAATAATTACAAATGGCCCATACACTACTCATATAGCACTTCACAGTTTGAAAAGTTTCTCCTTCATATACTTTATCCATCTTCACAATTATGCTGTGAACACTGTGAGGTCACTATTATCACACGAATTTATAGAGAGACAGAAGTCCAAAAATATGTGGTTTTCCAGTACAAAACAATAAACTAGTGCTTGAAGTCAGGTTTTCTGAAATCCAATGATATTTGTACCACATCAGTATTTCTCAAACTTGAGTAATGTATATACCCAAATAAAGGAAAAAAATACTCCTCACAGACCTCCCCTATAGGAGGGAGTCTATGGTTATTTTTATTATAACATTTAGTAATAAATTAATAATATGCATCATTATTTTATTATAAACATTCTTAAATATGCTCCCACATACACTTTCAACTTATGCTCATTGCTCTTACAGAATTATTAAACTAAAATAAAGTGACAAATTAAATACAAGTAAAACTATAAAATTAATGTCTACAATAACAATGTTAATGTATGGGATGATGCTTTGCTAAATCCAAGCCACGGCTCGCCACGTGAAGTGTACGGACCGTTTTGGCACACATCCTTCCAAATTCAGCATCCCTGCACTGCCGTGTGCAAAGTGAAGACAGTTCTCCCACCACTTTTCTTGTATTTCAACTACCACAAAATCTTCCACAGCTCCACCCATGTGAGGCAAATGAATTATTTATAAATTGAGCTTCTGTTCCTTAAAATCAATTGCAAACACAAACATGGAGATCAAAAACAATGTCAGCATCCTGCTATGAGAAGATCATCAATATCCAAGGTGTTTTAAACTTTTTAAAAGAGGATCATCTCATTTAAAACACAAAATTTTTAAATGCTTCCAGAAAACTTGTGGACCCCAAGACTATATCTGTAACTCAGCTTTCCTTAAATCCCATATTTTAAGATCACTGATAATTTCAGATACCTCAGTTGCTCCCAACAAGTTTTCTTGCCCCCAGGAGGCCTCTGTGGCATCATAAGCATTGCCTGGTGCACATGCTCATGAGCCTTGGTATGAATACTAATTCAGCATTTTGCTACTTTTAAAGCAGTAGACCACATTCTTACCTCATGCTCCTAAGAACCTTAAAAAGATATTAACATTGCCATTCTACAAATAAGGAAGTATTTGTAATGAGGCTCTGAGAAATTAAGTGACTTATCCAAAGTTATGAAGCTAATTGCAGAGCTCAGTACTTGGACCAAGTATCCCAATTCCCACTCCACTACACTCCATGGTTACTTCTATTCTGATCTCTGTGAAAACCATTCGCATTTTAGTCCTGGAATTGGTGCTCTTTACAACCTACGTGAGTCAGAATGACTGTGGTCCAGGGTAAGTCCTGAAAGTCCATTCCTGCATAACACCCCTGAGTTGTGAACTTCTTGACAGCCCTGGCCTTATTTACATGAACGGAACCACTTAGCTACCTCAGATACTTGTTAGAAAAAGGCTGTCCTATAAACACAGCTCTTGTCTATGTTTTCTCCATATGTGAGGCAATTACTCGAATTGTGATGTCTAATATACTAACCACTGGTCACTTGTCTCTATTTACATTTAAACTTAATTAAAATTAAATAAAATTTAAAATTGAGTTCCTCAGTTGAGAAGTCTGCAGGAGAGATAGAAACATTCATACACTGATGCTGGGACTGCAAATTAGTACAACCCCTGTGGAAAGTAATCTGGAGGTACCTCAAAGAGCTACAAGCAGAATTAGCATTTGATCCAGCAGTCCCACTACTGGGCATCTACCCAAAGGAAAAAAAGACATTCTATAAAAACGACACCTGCACTCACATGTTTATAGCAACACAATTCACAATTGCAAAGATGTGGAAACAACCCAAGTGTCCATCAATACATGAGTGGATTAATAAAATGTGGTATATGTATACCATGGAGTTCTATTCAGCTATAAGAAACAACGGTGATATAGCACCTCTTGTATTTTCCTGGATAGAGCTGGAACCCATTCTACTGAGATATCACAAGAATGGAAAAACAATCACCACATGTACTCACCATTAAATTGGTATTAACTGATCAACACTTAAGTGCACATATAATAGTAACTCACATTCACTGGGTGTCAGGCAGGTGGGGTGGAGGGAATGGGTATAGTCACACCTAATGGGTGCGGCCCACACAGTCTGGGAGATGGACACACTTGAAGCTCTGACTCGGGCAGGGCAAAGGCAATATATGTAACCTAAACGTTTGTACTCCCATAATATGCTGAAATTTAAAAAATAAAATAAAATCCAATTTCTTCGTCACATCAGCCAAGTTTCAAGTGTCCAATAGCTGCATGTGGTAGTGACTACTGTATTGGATGACATTGACATAGAGCATTTCTATCATTGCAGAAAGTTCTATTGGACAGCATTGTCCTACACTACTATATGCAAATAAATTCTCTCAAACATAAAGTATATAGTTCTGACTTCCAGAAAGCTCAGGCTCTTGCCACACATAGGGCTCTACAGGCCACTTAACAGGTATGTTTTGGAATGAAGGTGAGGGATTGCTAGTTAAGCAGGGAAAAAATCAAAATATTGAACAAAACTCCCACTCTCAAGCTGGCCGCCACAGTCACCACACTGCCCATTCACCCCTCTCTGTGGGGTGTGGTGCGCCAACCAGAACGCTGCCACTGGAGGACCACACGGACACCCCCCCAAGCCTGTCCAGCTCAGCACTGATGGAATCTGCATGACCCTGAGTGTGTGGTGATTCATTTCTGAGGCTCACAGGGTGAGAAAGGACAGGTCAGAAAATAAAATTGCACACTAAGGTTCTCTCCACTCATGAAGACCATCCATCGCAAAGCTCCATGACTCAAAGTTTCTCACATTTGTTCAGTATAATTCTCTGGCTTATAGAGTAGACTTAGAAGCCCAGGCTCAGAATGTGGGTGGTGAATCAGTAAATGCACTCTTCCTTGAGTGCTCATTCATTGATTCATTTATTCTCCTCTCCTCCAATCAGAGAATCTAAGAGAGGCTCCAGAAGAGCTTGGGATCTCTTCCTGTCAGCACTTAGTGGTCTCCTTCCTCAGTCTTCCCTGTGATCTTCTCCTATATATTTCTCACAAGACGTAATAAGAGGGAAAATCTTCCTCAAACACAATTTTGAATCAAACAGAGACAGAGACCGACATTCATAGATAGACACCCTCCCTAGGAACCAAGTTAGCTTGGATTTGGAGACCAGAGCTGCACGGTCCACTAAAAATATACTGAGAGCCATAGTGGCCACATTAAAGAAGTAAAAAGAACTAGTTGAAATTAATTTTAATATATTTTATTTAACCCAATATGTCCAAAATAGTACTATTTTGACATGTGATCCATATTCTTAAATTACTTATGAGATAGTTTACATTCTTATTATTCACATTT